>NW_024543072.1:27222500-27822500 GCF_018167655.1 Microtus oregoni
ATTCATGTTCCTACCATTGTGCTTCCCCTGCCTTGAGTGGGCCATCAGTCTGTGAGCCAGAATAAGCCCGCCTGTCATTCCTTAGATTGATTGTGTAAGGCATTGTTTTCTATCGGTAAGAAGTACTTCATACTGACGGGATATAACACAGCCCCCTACATTTAACAAAAGAGCTCTTGCACTCAACAACTCTCTGAGGGCTGTTCCTAAGTCTTCCTAAAAGCCCACCAGCACTTGGGTATTGGAAGTGCAGAGCAAAAGACCTAGCCTTAGCTCAGTGAAGCCCGATTCCTATCGCAGTCACACAGAAAGGCTGTGTGATACTGTTTTACAACAAGGAGCTGTTGGTGAAAGTCATATAGGAGCTCTGAGTTTGGTCATCATTTCTTTCTTAAGCAGAATTTAACAATTTAAGTTGCTCTCCTATAATATTTGAGAGATAGACCCAAATGAATGAGCCCTGTTCTATTTTATTTGCTTTATCAGAAGAAATATTTATCTAAGACACTTTTTTTTAAAAAAATGTGGTAAACTGGGGTAGTATAAAATACTTTTATTCATTTTAATTAGTACTTTTAATTTAAATTTAATATTACTAATTTTTATTCATTTAATATCCTTAAATAGGTAGATATTATATAGAAGTTTCTCTTAAAGAATCACCTGCCACCATTTGGATCTATCAGCATAATCCTTTGTCCTTGCTCCCTGAGTCCTCTGCACCTCTATTTTTACCATGTCATCTGAAGTAGTGGCGGAGTACCCGTGTTCTTGCTGGCTCATTCACAGATGCACGCATCCTTCCCCAGCCATGTTGTCAGGTGATTCTCTTCGCAGAGGTCAGGGTCTGTGAAAAAAAATCCAGGCATCTCCAGGTTGTGAGACAAGTTTTTAAAACCACCACTCTTGAAGCTGCCCAAAGATCAACCTTCTCACGGTTGTTCTGTGGCTATCATTCTGCTTTCTCACACTGGCCAATTCAATGCTTTTTTTCCCCATCTTTGTCTGCCTCGGCTTTTGTTTCGAAAGGATGTAAGTACCTCTCGAGGAAGTCCTAAGTGGCTGGCTCCCATTATGCTCTCTGTAGATGAGAGCGATTCCTTTGTGTGTGGAAGCAGGAATCCTCTCGAAACCGTTGACGGTACTGTAGATGACTGCAGAATCAGAGCAGAATTCTGGGAGGAGCATCCCTAAACAAGAGTGGTCCTTGAAAGCGGGCAGTTGTTCCACGTCTTGATATGACAGTGGGTGACATTTGTCAAGACACTGGGCCACAGAGCCTTTCTCTTCATTCCACCGACTGAACATCCTCTCCAGACCATGTACCATGCTTCTTAGCCTTTTTAGTTCTCAGGGCTCATGCTATTTTATTAAAGGTAAAACACTGTCACTTCTGAACTAAGGGTTTTGCTCTGAAACTTAGGTAATTTGAAGACAGGAATCTGTCAGACATATGTTTCATAACATCTAGGAGCAGGGATTTGGTGGATGGGGCAAATTGTTAATCACTTTGTTTTCTTTTCCCCCCATCCTAGCCGGTAGGGGACTTTGGCAGTTCATAGAATTGATGTCCTCTTTAAGGGACACCATCTGCCCAAGTGGAATAGTTCTGCCAGAGACAGTAGCTATACTTAATATTTATAACGATGAATATCGTGGCCAAAAACTTGGAGCAAGTTAAATGGCGGCCGCAGGGGAGCCTGACCCTGACCAGACTGTCGTGTTGTGCTTCACCTCCTGTGTGACTTCTGTCACATGTGTGCTCTTTGGAAAACTTCATTCTCTTTTTGCAACCGATGGCAAGTTATTCTTAGATTTCCACAGGAAAACCAAGCCCACGAGTGACAGAACCAGATGCACTTTTGCACTGTTGTGAATGCAGCCTGATGTGGGTATCCAGAGATCTTCTGTTTTCTTTGAAAAGCCTTCTTTAAGTAGAATGCAAGACAATAAAGACGAGGAGCTAGGAGGAGCTGGAGTGATGTGGGAAACAATAGCTCCTTAATAAGAGTCTTAGTAATCAGGAGGTATTTGTGTCTGCAGCGAAGGACGGGGAAGTGACAGACTGACCATTCTGAAGGTTGCCGTCATCGCGGACTGGCACATTGCTAATTATACATGAAATGAGAGGCTTCGGAGAAGACATGGCCCGCACCATTCAGCTGCTTGAATATTTGATTGAGGCCAGCAAGCACTGAAGACCAATCTGTGGCATTGTGCTTATCTAAACTCTTTTTTTCCAGACTCATTTGAGATCTTTTCTACTTACCATTTCCTTTTGTCTTTTCTATCCATCTACCTTTGTACACAAATTCCCGATTTGGCAGGGCGGGTCTTGTTGGGAAACACAGTGCAAAGGATTTAGGAGAAGGTATTTTTATTAGTAAAGGGGACATTATTTACTCTTGTTTTATTTGTGTAGTGGTAGAAGGCTTCCTCCTTGCTGAGCAAATGGTCCACCCTGGGGCCACACCCTCAACCCAGCTGAAGATTCAGAAAGTCTGAGCAGGGGGAAGAGTGCAGAAACTGGGGAGAAACACTGGAGACTGGTGTGTAGGGAAGCCAGGCCGACCCATCTGGAACCTGGAGACCAGAAAGTCAGGAAAGCCATTCAAAGGCTGACATTCACTACAGGGTTCCAAGAAGGTCACGGAAAAGGGGTGTTCCCTCTCCATTTCCTTCCTGCCCCCATCTTCCTGCTGAGATGCCCATGGCCTGAACCGAACCAAACACATGAGGGAAAGTGAGGCTAGGAAGCTGAATGAAGAAAGTGGTCATTGTGAGCTTGGATGTGGTGATGCTATGTGGTCGCTCTCATATGGGAAGATGAGGCAGGAGGATTATAAATTTCAGGCTTGCCTAAGGTATATGTTTAAATTCTGTTCCTGGAGAAATAAATTATTTAGTTAGCGTCAACAGAAAAAAAATTATAACCATTTAATGTAGAAATCTTTGCTGGCTTTATCTAACTTCCAATCTCTGAATCACCCCTCCTTCATTGTATCAAACAGGAAGGTTATCAAGTCCCAGAGCAGAAACAGTTGGTTTATCCTCAAGAAATGTCTGAAAAAAAGGAGGAAAAAAATTTAAATATTATTGCTCATTCCAAAGCTTCTTCCTCATATGGGGTAGGCAGTGTGATAACAGGGAGAAAATAATGTATTCCTTAGAGTTCTATGACTCTGGTTCCTTATCCTTAGGCCTGGCCTGCTGGAAACCTGGTTTCTCCTATTTCTAATTTACCCTCAGGTCAACTATTTCCAGGTTAGCTGCACCCCCAGAGGGGCCCTCAGCATGAGTCAGTCCATTTTGATTTTCCCCCGTACTCATATGAATTTAGTGCAGGTGCTTAATTCAAAAGCTCTGTCCTGGTAAATCTCTAAAGAGTGCAACACACATCTGGCCTCAAAACCCAGCACACCTGCCTTTCGTGTACACGGAACCAGGAGGGACATCACTTATCTACTGTACATGTGTATTTGATCAAACTTGTATTTGATCGCAGCCTACAGCAATGAGGGATTCACTAAACGTGGTTTCAGGCAAGGCAGAAAGAACTACAACAGGGTATATCCTTAGCCGTGGTTAGATCCTTCAAATCATGTACTAGCAAGAGCTTCCTGAATCCGGTGCAGGGCCGGCAGGTCACAGAAATGATTGCATTGATCTGGTGACAGGCAGCAGAATGTGGAACAGGCTGGGAACTGTTTAACCCTGGCTCTCCGTAAAGCCAGCGGTTGCTATGCAGCCAGGGGAATCCATGCCTAATCTCTCTCTGTTCCCCAACCTTTCTTCCTCTCCCCCCTTCTACCCTCCATGCTCCTCCTCTTTTCTCACCAAAGAAGCTTTCCTCTTTTTTTTTTCCGCTTTGTTTTTTTTAATGGAAAATGAATTCCTCTCACGTTAAATGTCCACAGCTACTGCTTTTTAGAGACCCACTTTGGTTCACCGCTCTCACGGAGTCGGACGCTCCCAAGCTTATCAGTCCCCCTCCCCGCCTCTCTTTGTTAGATTGTTTTGTGGTGGTGCAAGGTTGCTGTCTTTCGTTTGTTTGTTTTTTTGTTTTGGTGGTATGAAAATCGCAGACGGTAATTATGGCCGTTAATAACCCTTTCTACAAGAGTGGTCCTCATGCCCTGTGCTTGGCCAGTCTCCTGTGCAGTTTGTGCTGCCAGGGTTCTCTGTTTCCTGCTTCTGTCCACAGTCTTTCTGTCTCCTCTCTTCCATAGGCCCCCATGGTAGCTGTCCCCCATCCATTCCCTGACCCAGCATTTAAAGACGATGCTTAAATTCCCATCCTGTTGAATTCTAATTGATGCTGAACTCCGTTACAGCACATGTCCTGTGGCCGGCTTTTATAGAACCGGCTGACCCACTAAAACAGCCATTCTTACTTAAGGACCATTTCTCTCACCCAGAGCTGTGCTGGTGCCCAGGACCAGCCAGCTCCAGCGTGGCATTACTTATGTAATGTGTTCCTTTTGTTCTCCTCCTCTAATAGAACGGACCGGCTCTGACTGCTTCCTGAGTGGAGGCAGTGAGAGGGTATGAGGAGCTACAAAAATGGGCTTTCTACAAAAGGAACTTTAAACTCCACGGAGTGCAGTAATAGGGGACACTTCAGACGGCTTGCCAAGCTGAGCCTCACAAAAGCCCTTTCTTTTAGAAGACATTAAAAAAAAATAAGAAGGTATTATGTATCCTAGCTGATGAGGTAGGAGCTGGTTTCAAGGCTAAAAAGGTGATTACAATCACCCACGTAGCTCTTGAAAATGGTGTCCTACTTGCTACTTTTGTTTATTATGAACTGGAAGGAGGTAAATTACCACCTCCTTGTCAGCCAATAATCATTTTCCAGGAGAAAGGTAAATTATCCTCTGAAAGGGGATGCTCACCTGCTCACCTCCTCTGATTGCTTCATTGTGCATGCGATTGTTGGACTGCCCACTGACCAGGAAAGAGGTGTCTCTACCCTCTGCATCCAGGGAGTGTGAGTCAGAGGACACGTGGTCCCACTGTGGCGCCCCCTTTCCTCCTGGTGGCTGCAGTGACAGGCAGCCATGTCACAGGCAGTTGGTCTTCTCAAATGTGCTCCCCCCGCACTGGTCTTCGGAGGAAGAGCTTCTCCCACTTCATCAGAGGGCGCTGTATCATCCTGAGGGCTGAGGAGGCAGAAAGGGAACGGTCTTTTTGGAACAAGAGAGGACCACTGTAAAGAAAACAACAGAGGCAAGAGAGCAAAGGAACGAGAGAGATGGGAAGGAAAGAGGAGGAAAGACATGCTTTGTCTAAAAAGCTGAGTTTCTAAGCCAGGCGCTGGGAAGACAGGAATCTATTCTTTGATATAAATGAAATACTCTCAGATGTACTTTGCTTAAAGGTCAACTAGGTCTTGATAAGCAAATCATAGTGGTAACAACCAAAAAAAATGTGCATTTTGCTTTAAAGGACCAATAGCCCCATTGTCTGCCCCCAAATAGATACACTGGCGTTTCCTTTGTGAAGCTCTCTGGATATGATGCAGTTTTATTCTGTTGTACAGTCTTTGCCCCTTTTAGGCTTTCTTCTTATTAAAACTGTCCTATATATGTGTGTAAACATATGTACACACATGTAAGCAAAGCCTGCTCATTCATTTCCCAGCTCCCCAGTCCCAAACAATTACACAGAAACTATATTAATTACAACACTGCGTGGCCAATGACTCAGGCATATTTCTAGCTAACTCTTACATCTTGAATTAACCCATTTTTATTAATCTGTGTATCACCATGAGGCTGTACCTTACAGCTAAAGGTTCTGGGCATCTGTCTTCTTTGGCAACTGCATGGCATTTCCTTGACTCTGTTTATTCTTTCTATATCTCTGTTTAGACTTCCTGCCTGGCTTTATTGTGCCTTGCCACGGGCCAAAACGGCTTCTTTATTAACCAATGGTAATAAATCATATTCACAGCATACAGAGGGGAATCACACATCACACACACACACACACACACACACACAGAGAGAGAGAGAAAGAAGTGCTTCTTATTTATATTATTTTAAAGCCTTTGGTGCAGCATATTCAAACTTTACTGATTTTCCCCCAGAATATAGATTATTTCCTCCAATATGGCTTATAAATAATATCCTTGGCTAACTTTCACAGAATCAAATAGATCAATTCTAGGTACCTGACTTCTCCTATGTAAAATCTGACTAATTTGGTTCTACAGAAATGGTAAGATTTTCTAACATATCAAGTGCATGATTTATGAAGACGTATTATCCTAAATTTCAAAAAGATCTCCAATTGCACAAAAGCATTGTGTGCAAATCACAATCTGTTCCTGTTGTTCCTCAGAGCAGGTCTGGAGCTCGCTGGAGGGAACTGGGTGGCACTGGTACGTCTAGGAACGGCCTTGCGGCTTGCCGGGCAATAAACAAGAGTATCCATTTCTTAGTAAAATTCCCTCTAACTATCCACGTTTCCCCTCTTTCTGCTCAGGATCTGACTTGCCATCTGGGAATCTTACCCACGGCTTCGACTCTCTCACCCATGGCTAGAATCCTGAGTGTGGCTGATAGCTATTATATATGGCTTATCTTACTTCTCTGTCCTCCCTGGCAACGACCCTCAAAGATTGATGAGAAGAGGTTAAAGGAATTGGTGCCTCAAATAAAATGGGCAGACATCCCTAGGTTCCAGTTAGCCACACTTTCCAATTCAGAGACTCGATATAGTCAACGCTGGAGGTGCAGTGTAGCTTTTGAAACATATATTGAGATGACACCAGGAAAATGCGCCGCTGAAGTCTCTTGTTTTAGGAGCTAAGTAGGGTGTAGACCCCAGCCGTGTGGTGCTGGCTAATATCAGGCCATGCTGAGCAGGCCTAAGAACACACCTTCTTGGTGGCTTCTCTCCTTCTCTTCATCCACTTGCCCAACCATTTCTTGGAACCATCCTCAGGCCTGAGCTCTGACTACCTAAATCTGCCATCCTCTCGCTTCTCCCCACAGCAGGGCACTGCAGCCTCATCTGGAAGCTTTCTCTTCCTAGTTCTGCTCCTTCGCCTTTGTTTTATCCTCAAGAATCTCTGCATGTCTAACCCGGACTTCATGTCTACTGTTCAAAGATGCTGAACTAACACAAATGGTCTCCTAAGCTCTGACTGCAAAGTAAGGTTAACTCTTTTTTTCCCTGCAATTGTAGGGTGTCTCTCTGTGTGTGTGTGTAAGATAGAGAGGGAGAGAGAGGGGGGAGAGAAGGGGAGAGAGAGAAACAGAGAGAGAGAGAGAGAGAAAGAAAGAGAAGGGGTCTAACTCTGTTGCCTAGGCTGGTGTGGAAACTACACTCTGTCTTTTTCATGGATAAGTAGGTAGTCCACTGTTTACCTGAAACATTTCTATTTGTGATTTTTTTTGAAGAATGAAGAACAAAATATAAACAAAGCTCCCCTCCCTCCTCTCATACTAAAACCCAATGTGAGGAGGATAACGTGTTCTTCTTTCATAGCAACCCTGTAAGTGTTTGCGGGAAAGTGAAATATCCTTTTGCTTACATTCTAGAATGGAACATCATCCCCTATGTTTCCGATAAGGCCTCATTAGGTAGCCTAGATTACCTTCAAACCCACAGTCCTTCTGTCCTAGCCTTGCTGGTGTTCGTAATCACAGGCCTGTGCCACCGGGCCCCTCTTTCTTCTAAAATTTTAACACTTAAAAAATGACATAGTGAAGTCAATGTCACCTAGTGTAGAATTTAATCATTAGAATGTAGCAGTTTGGGGCTGAAGAGATGGCTCAGTGCTTACTTAATAGCACTGAGTTTGATTCCCAGCAACCTCATAGTGACTCACAGCCATCTACGAGATCTGGCGCCCTCTTCTGGCCTGCAGGCATACATGCAGACAGAACACTGCATATATAATAAATAAATCTTTAAAAAAAGAAGGATGTAGCAGTTTATAACATGGTGCTACTGGCTTCAGTGTCCTCCTCAAACCTTCCCATCATTCCACAGTGATGCTTCTCACTCTGCAAGCAGTTTCTTACCTGGAGCCCTAACTCCAGCAACTGCCTGTCTGTGTTCCTCTTTGTGGATGTATCTATCTGTTCTGGATGTTTCGTGTAAATGGAGCTGCAAAGCACAAACTCCATTTGTGCCTATGCTTCTTTCACTTAGCACCTATGAAAAATGTCCTTGGCAATAGTTTTTTTTTTTAACCTGGTCCAAACATGATTTTCTTTCAACCCTGTCTTATTTCAAAGAGAAAAGAAATTGTCATTGTATTTCTCTCTCTTTTTTCTTCTTCTTTGTACCTCCCTCATAAACGACCAGAAGCAAGATTTTTTTCTCCTACCTACTTCCCTATAGCATATTGGCTTACTGTGCACCCCCATATTAGAGGGACAGGGAGTTGGCATAGGACAGGCCTCTGGGTGTCAGGAATCAGTAGCTGTCACAAGAAAAGTACTTCTTTATCTTCAAGTGGGGTAAATAGATGTTTCGGGCTCAAAAAGACCGTTCATAATATCACCAGGAAGGACTTCTGGGGTGTGGTGGCACAGGCTTTTTTGACAGCACATGGCACAGAGGCAGGTGGATTTCTGTGAATGTAAGGTAGCCTGGTCTAAAGTGAGTTCTGTCCATGGCAGCCAGATCTACACAGTAGGAGCCTTTGGTATGGTCTACAGTGTTAGAAACCACAGCCAGCACTGTAGAGCTGTTGTTGTTTACCACAGAGGACACACCCCTTAACAGCCAGACTCCTTTTGAAGCAGAGGCTAAGCCCCAGTGTCCTTCCAAAGCAGAATGTAGTGATTCTATCCAAGCTGGGAAAGGCAGCAGTTCGCTTCAAAAACTACTGTCAGCGAATGTCAAACCCAGAACTGGGGTGTCCATTGCTTTACTCATACTAAGCAAATGCAGTCTGACCCCTTGTTCTGCATTCTGACTGACATTGAAACCGGTTCTTGGAGATTACTTGTGTAGTTTTTGATTGGTTGATACGTTTGTGCTTTTAAACCTCCATCCCCTTCTTCTGAGAAAGATTTTTTTTCTATGTGCAGAGCACACAAAAGCTTCAGGAAGGCTCTCTGCCAACCTCAGAAACCCAGTCTTTTATCAGAGCCATGGCTTACATGTCTCTAACTTCTTATTTCTCTTTTTGTAAATCTATGCTCCGTTTTTTAGGGAACAAAAAAATTAAGTGTGAAGGCTCCGAATTCCATTTCATGTACACGTACGGGTGGGATGTGCACATGTGTGCAGATTCCTACAGATGCCCTAATGGCATCCCCCTGGCATCACCCACCTGTGTTCGGAGGTAAGCCTCTGTCTCGTCTCAGCCTTGCTGAATTCAAAGCAGACGCATGACAAAGCGATGGTGAATGAAGAATGGACAGGATGTGCAGGCTTTAGGAGTGTGAGGAGAGAGCTCTATACAAGTGACCAGAGTTCACTACGAGAATCTGAAACTGCCTCGTACGACGAGACAATAGGGGTGGAGAAGGGCGGAAGGAATCAGGCCTCTGGATGAGTCCCACTGAAGCCCGGACCACAATACAGCAGGCCTATTCACAATACAGCAGCTGCAAGGCAGACACAGGAGCAGTAGAAAAGGCTGGGCCAAGATGCGGACTTGACAGCTGGTTAAGCTTTGTGGAGTTAATAATTCCTCCAAGGCAAAGGGACTGGGGACAGAGATGCGTCATGCCACCATGACCATCATTTTTTAGATGAAATTGACTGGATATTTTCTCTATGCCAGGATACTTTGTAAGCTTTTTATGTAGTTGTTCTCATTAAACTCTCATCATAACTGCCTCTCCATTTTATAGACAAACACATTAAGAATCAGAAAGCTAAAAGTCTTTATTTGAAGGCTTCCAGCTTTGTAGAATTAATTTTTAATGTCAGCATACAAAGAAACGAGTCTCACCGCGGCAACATTCCAGGTTTTAGCCAATCTGGATGGAAAGTGGTAGCCAGAACTGGGGAGATGCTTCAGGCAGTACAGCGCTTGCTTGTAGACCTGAGTTCCTGAGTTCAGTCCCAGAATCCTCCTGAGGAAAGCCTAGCACAGTGGGTGCTTGTAATGTAAATTCTTGGGAAGTGGAGGTCGAGAATCTCAGAGACAGGAAGGACCCAGCTGAAAGCCTTACTGCTTATATCCTGAAGTACCATAGAGTAGACTCAGGATCTGAAACAAGCCAGTATGACTAGGATAGCTTTGTTATTAACAAGGGCTGTTGAACGCTTCTTCATTCCTTGATTTTCTTTGTTAAATCTTCTCCCTGCTTCCAGTATGAATTTTCTAGATTTAGGGTGCTGTCGCTGCCAAATGAAAGCAGAATTAATGCCCCCCCCCCCCCATGGAGTATAGAGAAAGTCAGGCATGTTACCGGTCTTAGTTCTTGTTGCTGTGCTAAGACACCTTACAGTGAAGCCAAAGGGTGGAAGGATTTACATCAACTCATGGCTTTCTGGAAGCCACAAGCAGAATTCTCACTGGTTGGTGGCGCATGGGGGATGCTCCAGACTTGTCAATGGATCAGAAAGCAGAAAGCCTGACTGGAAGCAGGACCAAGCTGTAGCTCTGATAGCTCTGTTCCTTCTGACTGGCTCACTAGCCAGGGTACCACTGTTTCCTCAACAATAGCATCACCACTGGGCACCAAGCTGGGGACCTGCCCAAGCCTGTGGGGAACATACACAGTCATGCCAGAGGTAGCCATTTATCGGTCCTGAATTTCATGCTTCTCATGAAATTTCTTAAGGATTGTAACTTAGAGAATTCCTAGCTATTCCTTGAATTGTCTCAGGTTGTGTAGTCTTCTGAAGCTTTTCAATAAATATTCCTGTTCCTATATTCTACCTCTGCCCAACCTGTCCATTAGCCTTAGTGCCCTGCCTTACATGTCTTTCGGCCTGCCTTGACACACGAAGCTTCACTAATCTGTGACCGTGTCCAAAGAGACCCTTCTTTGCTCATTCTATAATATTTACTTTATTATTACATACATCTCCTCGGTTACACATCTTCCCAAACGACTCCAGAGGGCATAGAAGAGAATTCTCTGGGCCATTTTTTTTTTTGGCTTTTTTTGAGACAGGGTTTCTCTGTGGTTTTGGAGCCTGTCCTGGAACTAGCTCTTGTAGACCAGGCTGGTCTCGAACTCACAGAGATCCGCCTGCCTCTGCCTCCCGAGTGCTGGGATTAAAGGCGTGCGCCACCACCGCCCAGCTTCTCTGGGCCATTTTATAACACAGAATAGGAAACAAACTTAGAGGCCTAGAGTAGCCAGCTGAGCACCTAACTGGAGTGGAGCCAGCTGGGTAGATAGCTGGAGAATACACATTTGGTTTAGAGGTATTGTATCATAGTTCTATGTATTTATGGTCATTTGGGTTCAAGTAGTGAAGTTTTGAGTTTTGGCTCATATCTGATTTCTTCTAATTTTTTATTTGTCTTTTCCTGCACTTCTTTAAGGGAATTTCTCATTTCCTTTATAAAGGCCTCAATTATCTTAATGAGGTTATTTTTATGGTTGTTTTCTTCTGCTTTATCAGTGTTGGGATGTTCAGGTCTTGCCATTATAGTTTCTGATGGTGCCATATTACTCTTCCTGTTGTTGAGTATATCTTACCCTGTGTTCTACCCATCTCTTCCCCCAATCAGAGCAGGTAGAGCGTGTGTTTCAAGGGGTCCCTGTCTTCCAATTGGTGTGGTTGGGAGCTGTGGCTCCATTGGCTGCTCCTTCCAATGGAAACAAGGCAGAGCCTTTGATGGTCACTCCTCCAGGTGCCTACAGGTCATAGGTTCTGATGGTCACTCCTCCAGGTGCCTACAGGTCATAGGTTCTGATGCTCACTCCTCCAGGTGCCTACAGGTCCAAGGTTCTGATGCTCACTCCTCCAGGTGCCTACAGGTCATAGGTTCTGATGGTCACTCCTCCAGGTGCCTACAGGTCATAGGTTCTGATGCTCACTCCTCCAGGTGCCTACAGGTCCAAGGTTCTGATGCTCACTCCTCCAGGTGCCTACAGGTCATAGGTTCTGATGGTCACTCCTCCAGGTGCCTACAGGTCATAGGTTCTGATGATCACTCCTCCAGGTGTCTACAGGTCATAGGTTCTGATGGTCACTCCTCCAGGTGCCTACAGGTCATAGGTTCTGATAGTCACTCCTCCAGGTGCCTACAGGTCATAGGTTCTGATGCTCACTCCTCCAGGTGTCTACAGGTCATAGGTTCTGATGGTCACTCCTCCAGGTGCCTACAGGTCATAGGTTCTGATGCTCACTCCTCCAGGTGCCTACAGGTCATAGGTTCTGATGGTCACTCCTCCAGGTGCCTACAGGTCATAGGTTCTGATGGTCACTCCTCCAGGGGCGGGTAGGGAGGTAGGGCTGAGGCACCAGTGGTCAGATAATTTCTGGAGGCGCCGCTATACTGCTGAGGAGGCTTTCCCAGGTATGGGGGGCTGGCCCACCTGCTGTGCTGCTCAGGCTCCCCCCTCCCCCTCCCCCGCCCCAGGCCTGGGTCCACCCTCCACACTACTGAGGCTTTCTCCTAGACTTGGCTTGTATCAGAAACAAAGAGACAGAGAAGAAAAAGATTTTTGTGAGTTTGGCTCAGAAGAGTGACCAAACGTAGCAATCCTGCATAGTTGTTTCTGTAAGCTATTGCATAGAAACAGGGCTTCAGGGAAGGAAAAGTACTTTATCTATCATGGGGCTGACTGCTGTTTTTAACAAAATCTCAGTTGTTCGATTTTACTGATAAAACTCTAGAGCCAGATGCTGGGGTGAAGGCCTGCAGGCTCTGAGAGGCAGAGAAAGCACTGAGCTGACCTTCCTCTTCTGTCAACATCCCAGAAAGACCTTTCTCCAGCGCTACCTCAAGCAAGACTCCTCCCACTCAGTGCTCCTCCCTTCTACTTCCTGTGCATCTTTCTCTCCATCTTGCTGACTTCTTACTCTCTATCAGTTTTTCATGTTCACTTCCTATTAACTGGCTACTTGCTCCGCCCCTTGACCTATGATTGATTTTATTTAATCTTGTTTGCAGTATTCATGCAGAAAGCTCTTGGATTAAAGGTATGTGCTAGGGCTGAGACACACCACAACTAGAAACAGGTTTTCCCAGTAATAACACAATCTCAGGGTTCACAGCATGATCAAATATCCTGGGACAGGTAATTGATTGTTCCTCCCATCTCAGTAGCGTGTCCTTAAGTGAATCACATTTTCTTAAGGATGGTCTCTTGGCCAGGTCATGTCAGGCTCAGCTGGATTAATTCCTATGTTTTTGAAATTTAATTATTTTGTATTTTATTTATTTTATATGTATATATGTTTTGCCCACATATATGGATATGTACCATATGTGTCCTTGGTGCCTATGAAGGCCAGAAGAGGGGGCTGGATCCCTTGGAATCAGAGTTGAAGATGGTTGTTAGCTTTATGTGAGTGCTAGGAACTAAATATGGGTCCTCTGAAAGAGCAGCAAGTGCTCTTAACCTCTGAGCCATCTTTATATCCCCATAGATTAACTCTTAAAGGAGAAAATAATGGTATATAATGTTCTAACCTTTCAAGCAGATCAGAATGTTGTATCTCCACCTAAGTCAAAGGTAGATTTCATTCTTTTGGCCCAGAGGAAGGAGCTTTTCCTGCAGTGGCCCTGAACAGTGCCCCTGGGTCCTCTAAGACTGTCATAACATGTTCCTTCAGGAGTATAGAGTAGATAGAACCCACTTTTACTATGAAAGATAAGGTCCCCATACTAAAGCTGTCACCAGAAGAGCTGAGTGCTGCACACAGAGTGCTGCACACAGAGGTCTCAGCCCCAGCCACACAGAGTTCGGAACAGAGGGGCTCCTGTAGAGGAAGAGCTTAAAGGAACTGAGAGCCCGAATTCTCTTCTTGCCCCCAGCAAGAAGGTTCCAAAATTTCTGTTCTGAATGTCACTGCCGTAAGCTGCCTAGCTCATGTCCTCACTCATTTAGTATTGTGTGACACAGAAATTGATTTTATGTGGTCAGCTTTTTCTATGTACTTGGGGGGGAAAAAAAAACTGTCCCTTGCTTGGTTTCTTTGTAAAATCAATCAATCAATCAATCAATCAATCAATCAATCACACACACACACCACATTCATTTACTTCTATAGTTAGTATGGAAAGTTTGGGGATTGTAAAACCTAATAGATATCAAATAGAGTTTCATTTATAATGAATCAATCACAAGTGATAAGTTGTTTGGATGTCCCTCTCTCTCCGAAATAATAATTTCTAAATTACATTTTCTTTATTCAGTATGAGCCTGTGTATGTATGTTCGTGTCTGTGTCTTCACACTACACATATACAGCCCTGCAGATGATTTTACTTATTTAGTGTGGAGCCTGTGTACGTATGTTAGTGTCCGTGCCTTCACACCATACATGTACATCTCTGTAGATGATTTGTAGAAGTCAGTTCTGTCCTTCCAGATTGCGGGGCTCAGGGACGACATGGGTCATCAGACTAGGCAGCAGGTGCCTTTGCCTAGTGAGCCATCTTGTCACCCTGTCATCTGATTCTTTTTTTTTTTTTTTTTTTTTTTTTTTTGGTTTTTTGAGACAGGGTTTCTCTGTGGCTTTGGAGCCTGTCCTGGCACTAGCTCTTGTAGACCAGGCTGGTCTCGAACTCACAGAGATCCACCTGCCTCTGCCTCCAGAGTGCTGGGATTAAAGGCGTGCGCCACCACCGCCCGGCTTGTCATCTGATTCTTGAAAACAAACAGCAGCAGGGAAAGGCAAAGGCTTCTGGTTAAACTAATGTGCATTTGGATTAAATGCACATTTCCATGCATACCATAGTGAATTATCAAGCAACTCCTTTGACCCCTTGTGTTTTGTTAATTGAATTTTCTAACAAGGAAAAATTGCAGCGAGTGCTTTTTCTGCTTTTTAATATTAGGAATTTAGATTTAAAATTAAGCTTTCAAAACGTGAGCACCTATTTGCTGCTCAGGTAAACTCAAATCATTTGTACAGTTCTGAAGCAAGCAAGTCAATGAAATTTGGGGTTGATAACTTGCAATTACATTGATTTCCATTTTTCTGCTCAGATATTCTTCCACATGCCAATGCCCACAGCAGATGTGGCTTCTCCAGCAACAGTTCTGCAGGACCCGAACTGCAGTGAGTCAAGGCGCTGAGAGCATTGTAAAAGCATCTTCAAAGCAGCAAATGAAAGGCTATCGGCTGGTAGCAATGGTCAGGCATGTCACATGCCTCTGAGCTCCCATGAACCAGGATGGTGATTGACTTTAGTTAAAGGGAAGAATGGACAGATTGGGAGAGAGGAGGAAGCAAGTGTGCACAGGACCCAGAGAAGATGGTAGTAGAAACTGACACATCATACAAGAACTATTTCCTCTGATAGGCATATTGTAGGCTTGTTTATGACAAAAGAAATGACAGTAATTAAAATGTGTTTACTTAAGTGAAGAATCACATAAAATATGCTTGCATGGCAAAGACCTTATTATAGACTATATCCAATATATAAACATGATCCTTGTATCTGGGGATAGTTAATTAGTTCTCACAGGTACCCTGATGGCTCACCTGCAGCCCTGTCTAGCTTCTTTGTCTTGGACAAGTCTGATCCTGAGAGACTATTTTAAACCTTTCAAGCCATTCATTTCAGAAGGTGTTAGATTCATATAATTTGAAGTATCAGGGCAGAAAGCCTATATATCTGAGGACGGACTACAGTGTGAAGAATTGTCAACAGCATGTACCCTGGGTGTTCCTGAAGCAAGATCCTTTGCCATGCATTTTTTTCTCCTCCTCCTCCTCCTCCTCCTCCTCCTCCTCCTCCTCCTCCTCCTTCTCCTCCTCCTCCTCCTCCTTCCCTTCCTCCTCCTCCTCCTCCTTCTCTTCCTCCTCCTCCTCTTCCTCCTTCTCCTCTTCCTCCTCTTCCTCCTCCTCCTCTTCTTCTTCTTCCTCTTCTTCATATATTTTTGTTTATGTGTTCACGTATGTGTTCTTGTGTGTGCATGTATAGCCCAGAGATGAAAGCAGAGTGTCTTCCCCAATCACTCTTCACCTTCAAAACTAGGACAGTTTCCTATGGTGAAGTTTGGACATTTTCTAGTTCTTCACTACTCTCTCTCACTCCCCTCCATCTCCTGTTGAAACTGACAGCATCTTTCACAGAACCCGAAGATCACTGAATCAGCTGCCCAGTGGGCTTCAGGACCTACCTATGTCCGTGTCTGCCCCAGTGATGGGATTATACACAGGTGACTCTTGGTTTTATTTTTGTTGTTGTGTTCTTTTTTATGTGACTCCTGGGATTATAAACTAAAGTTCTTGTGTACATTACTGACTGAGCCATCTCCTGATCCCTTATCATATATTTTCCATATTCCATTTCTGGTGGTCTTCAAATGGGATTATTACCTATAACTTTTGGTGACTCTAAGAACCAATCTAAGAATCACCTGGGGGATTGTTTATGTCACGGGCAGGCCAAGCCCTCCAACATCAATGTTTCTGATTTAACTGGTCTGGGGTAGAGCCTGAGTCTCTGCGTGTCAACATGCTCCAAGTTCTGTGACTGTTGCTGGTTGAAGAAAAAAACCATTTAGTGAAGTGAATGACTTCAAAGGGAAGATGTTAATCAAATCCAAAAGAGTTATGGTGATGCTGAGCTAGAAGCTAGCTTCCAAGAAAGGAACACCGGATAAACTGAACGCAGTCAGGCTGGTGTTGGCAGACAAGGGGGGCTCTAAGAATGTATAACATAGTTGTTGCTATCACTGTGGTTCCACACAAGTTACTGAGCTTTACTGATTGGTTTCCTTAATGGGCAAATAGTTCTTCAACCACTGAGCTGCGTAGTTCCACGAGGGGGCTGGAGAGATGGCTCAGTAGTTAAGAGCACTGACCGCTCTTCCATAGAACCTGGGTCTGATTCCCAGCACCCACATGGTGACTCATAACCATCTCTAACCCTAGTTCTAGGGGATTTAATGCCCCCTCCTGGACACTTCGGGGGCACCAAGCATGCATGCACACATAGCGCCCACACATGCGTGCAGGAAAAATGCCCATCCACATGAAAAAATATTACAAAGAGAAGTTCCATGAGGATGTGGGTGACACCCTGTCTGTATAAAAGCTAGCATGTACCTATATATTCAGTATGAAGAGCTGCACAGATAGATGAAGACACAGGAATCCACAAAAGCAGAGACGGATGCAAATGCACAGTTGAGAGCAATATCTGGCTGTCACCTGGCTTCTGGGATCTGGATCTAACTGGGAGCTGATTTGAACTCATGTGCAAAGGGTCACGTGGGGCACACTTGCAGGGGATTATTTGTAATCGTCACACTACACGGGTTTGGTGGCGCCTGATTCCCACCGTGGTTGTAAATATTTCCGATGTCTTTGCTGAGAGTATGGATGTAGAGTCATAGGTGCAGTGGCCTCAGCAATGAGCAGTGACCATGGCAGAGTCAAAGAGAGGAGAAAAGAAGGAACAGAGACAGACTGGAAATTGAGTGGGAGAAATGGCGGGAACAAAGAGAGGGCAAGGCAAGGGAGAAATAGAGACTCTCATATTTATCATCTTTTCAGAATGCTTCCGACCCAAGTGAATTCAAATGCTCTCAGATTCTAATGACACAACTGTGTTCCATCTATTTGCAGCCTAATGACTAAAGAGTCCCCTGGGGTGCCAGGCAGCAGCCCCTCAGATTTCGGTTAGTTCAGGAGGCGTGGAGTCCCTGGTCCTGATTCTTATAGAAGAGGTGAAGGTAGATAAGAGTGGTTGCTGGAGAGAAATTGAATAACAAAATGGATTTCCTGAGCAGAGGAGAAGGCTTGGTGTGTAAAGGCATTTGCTGTGAAGTCTGACAAGCTTTAATTCTCTCCTCGGAACCCCCCTGGGAGAAGAAAGGAGCTGACTCCTGCTCTGCCCTCTACACCCATGCCATGGCACACCGATGCACTAAGAGAAAAGGGATAAAACAAAGATTTCCTTAGATCAAGGGGAAGAAAGGAAAATGCTATAAAGAACACTTTCCCGAACAGACTTGCTCAGAATCCCGGCTGGCATCCTAGCTGCCATGGGTCTTAATCAGGTCATTAATTGTCCCCTAGTGCTCAGCACATCTTCACGCTGATGGATCATAGCTCTGCTTAAAGTACAGTTGATGGAACGTAGCATGAGCCTTCATTGCCTGGGACACATAGTAGGCCTCTTGCTAATGAGAATGTGGGCTGTGGGGCTGGCCAGGCATGGCTTCTGCATGCAGAGTCCTGGGCGTGGTTTTCAGTGTGGCTAATATGGCTTGGGCTGCAGGCGAGGAGTGGAGGGTAAAGTCCCCCCAGCGCGAGGCCTGCTGATACAATGGTATGAAGGAATCTTGTCCCCCTTGGGTTAGAAAGGGGTCAGGAAAGGCAGTGGTTTCTCCTGAGGCAGTGACAGAGGAAGAAGAGGACCAGCAAGCAATGTAATTACCACAGTGCTTTTGCTGACGTCAGAGCCTCAGAAGGGTGCACTCACACACCAGGGTCACAGACATCTGACGTCAGAGCCTCAGAAGGGTGCACTCACACACGCGAGTCATAGCTACATGACGTCAGAGCCTCAGAAGGGTACACTCATACACCAGGGTCGCAGATGTCTGACGTCAGAGCCTTAGAGGGGTTCACTCACACACCAGGGTGGTAACAATATGACATCAGAACTTAAGAGTGCAATGGTAGTCCAGGGATGAGAAGAGGAAGTAGGGGAGAGAAGAATCTTCCAGAGGCTGGAATTTCTGGTGGGTGTGGCCTCTGTATCCATAAGGGATTGACTTGAATCTTGGTCACAAGATTTTTGGCACAGCAGAAGCTTCCTCCCTGACCTTGGATTAGGCACAGACCACACCCAAAGACTTATTTCCACAGAGAGGTCCTTTATTAAGCAGGAAAGTAAGTTAAAGTGGCTTCTTCCTGACTCAGGCAGAAAACAGCAGCAAATGACCTTGCAGGTGTAATTTTTAAGAGGAGAAAAAGGGGAGGTCTGTGTTAGGATGAGCTAGGATGATAGTAAAGATGAAAGTAAAGATGATAGAGGGTGAGGGAAAAGGGGAAGGCGGGCAGAGGTCTTTGTCCTGGGGAGACGAAGGACTGCCTCTGCACAGACAGGAGACAGACTTGGCACATAGGCAAATGGTGGTTTATAAAGGTAAATGGGGAAGCCCCATGTTAGGGTGAGGTATTTGGCTTTAATTGGGCATTTTAATTAGATGAACCAAGGGGGGCTTTCGATTGCTGGAATTTGGTAGTCAGCATTAGGAGGAGGAAGTAGCCAAATAAGGGATAGTCCTTGGTGGCTAGCTTTAGAGATGTGATCTAATGGTTTTTAGCAAGGCAGAGGGAATGGAAGAGAAGGGCAAGACTTACACAGAGTCGTGTGCTCGAGTGGACAGGGGACTCTTCAGATCTCCTACAGGCTTGCCCTGCGGCTCTGGACCGTCTTGTTCATGCCCAATGCTTCGGTTTCCTCTGTGTAGCTTGTAGATAAGTTAATGTATGAATACCATTAAAATACCACCAGTTACACGTTTATCATGAAAAGAGCAGTTATGATTTCCATTATTTCAATGGGAAAGATATTCCTTTGAAATAGTATTTTGTATGCCTGAGTATTTTTGCCTACATGTTTGTCGATGCACCCCTTGCATGTCTGGTACCCATGGGGGCCAGAAGGGGATGTTGGATCTTTTGGACTAGAGTTACAAATTGTTTTTAGCTACAACTGTGTACTCTGGGAGTTGAAGCCATGTCCTCTTGGAGGGCAGTCAGTGTTTCTAGCTGAAGTGTCATCTCTTTAGCCCCTCTTCCTGACTTTTAGCAATGACTCCTCAGGGTGTAGAAAGATAGCCAGGGTTACCCACTTAGGCCAACACTGTAATATCAGATCCCGTGGACACTTAGCTCTGAGGATAACTGACTTGAAGAAAGCTATGTACACAGCACTGGGCGGGTAATTCAAAGCATTTTTAAAATGACAAGCATCGCGGAAACCTCACTAACAGTCGATGTGGCCCCAACATGTGTGGTTGACTGGTGATCCCAAAAGTCAGTTCTGTATTGGAGTTATAGTCTGCCATAGCAAATCTTTCCTATTTCCTTTACATCATAAATAGAATCAAGTAAAACACACTAGGACCCTGCAACCAATAGACCAGGAACTTAAGCTATTCTGCATGTGTTTCCTTTTTCTTTTTAATTGTTCCAGGAATCACTTGTGTTAGCAACGTACCTGTTGATTTCTCTTTGCCTTAACAATGTGTTTCTACTTAGAAGGCCGTGTCCGTTGCTGTACAATAAGAAAACAAGAACTGTATAGGGTGTAATGAAGGGGAGGCATCGAATATAAAATTCGACTTTGTATCATGGATTTTCAGTGAAAGGATATCTGGGATTTTCATTTTACTCATGCATAAATACTTTGTAGCTTTGGCCATAATATTCATACATTGTTTTTGCTAATGCTTTATATGTTTCTGTGGAATGAAAAATGGCCCTCTCTCTCCTTCCCTTCCTCATCCTTGCCTCCCTTCCTCTATCCCTTCTTCCCTCTTTCCCTTTACATAATTATGTCTGCTGATGGGCTACCATATTTCAAAATGGTGACTTGAATTCATTTTTTCCAAGATTTTGTAATTTTGCTCCATGTTTGGCACTTCTTACACTTTGGAATCGGAAATTAGGTGTGAAATTTAGGCCTTGCTTCCTTGCCCAAGTGAGAAAGCTCAAGCTTCCTTCAAAAACATAGAATTCATATTTCTCAGTGTAATATTTTATTAGTTCTTTCAGAGTAACATAATGCAAACCATGTATTTTGATCATATTAGTCACTCACTTCAATCTCTAACTCCTTCTAGTTCCACCCCCAACTCGAGTCTTTCATGTAGGACTTCTTGTTTCTTCTTTATAACCCATTTAGTCCAAGTTCTGCCTCTTACACACTCATGGGTGTAAAGCCCTCCACTGGGGCATGTGCAACCTACCAGCGACCACACCCATAAAGACCGCTCTTTGCCTCCTCCAGCAGCTGTCAGCTGCCAGCTGTTCCTCATCCAGTAGGGGAGCTCATGAGCCTCTCCCCTACATACTGTACATGTTGACTGTCTTGATCATGTGCACGTAGAAAATAGCTCAATTTGGGAAATAACCAGGCTAGCTAAAGGGTAAAACAATTATATTTTTATTTATTATGAGGGGAAAACTCACAAAAAAAAGAATAAGAAGTCCAAGCTCAGCTGTGCCCCATGGGAATCACAGAGAGAGCACACCTAGGCCTTGCACCCATTTTCTCCAGGTCCCAGAAAGGCATGCCTTAACTTGAACCCACCTCTTAAAGATAATTGGCTAACAAGGCTTCTCCATCATGTGCAGGCAACCACAGTTACTGTGAATTCATGTGTGTAGACCGCCCAGTGGGTCAGTTAGTCTAGGGTTGTAACCCGCCTGGCAGGTCGGTTATTCCAGGGTCCTGAAGAGGCGCGATCTGAAAAGACATGGGCAAGAGAGAGGGATGAGGCCAAGCAGAGTTCTTGTCAAGGCCTCTGTTTATTAGCATTGTGGTTGCAGCTTATATAGCCCCTGGATGAGGAATTTGGGTTGGGATGGGGGGCAGGAGCATGGGCAGGAAGGAATCTTGCAGGGATGGTTTGAGCTGGTCACGAGGTCGTCGAGGTCGTCGACCAGGAGGTTATGATCGGTCAGGTCACACACCTAGTTGTTGACACACCTAGTTCTCTAGATAGTTGGAATGTGGGGCGGGTTCCACTAACAGATAGCTCTCAAGATAGTTGAGTGTGGGGTAGACTCTGCCAACAAAACAGTTCTTAATACCGTTGGGGTGTGAGGCTCTCTGCAAACTCCCCAGGACAATGGTCCCTGCAATATTTTTGGGGGGGAAATGGCTCCTGACACATGTGTGTAGCTATCCTATTATGTCCAGGAGACACTGTTTCACGACTTCTATCCTAATTGTAGTCCTCATGCCCCCTTTTCCATAATGAACACTGATACATTGGGAGAGGAGAAGGTGATATTGATGCCCCGTTTATAGACAAGCACTCTACAGATATGGAGTTTCCAAACTTTAGCCAGTTGTGAGTTTCCATGATAATCTCTGTCCACTGCAGAGAAACATCTTTGATGAAGTTTGAGAGATGGACTCAGGTCTGAGCATAGAGATTGGACTTTGGAAGTCAGTTTGATTCATTTAGCCAAACCTGGTGGTGCTGGTGGGGTTGCTCTTAAACAGGGGCAGGATAGCAGAACATAGGTCATATAGTGGGTGTGTAGTTCATATATTTAAGAAAAGAATTCCATTTCATACACACACCAGCTTATTTATTTAAGACTAAAGTTCTATAAAAGAAAGTGGCGCTGAACATTAGGAGGAAAAAATAAAGGGTATTGGGGTGGAGATGGCAGACCTTAACCATGGCTGATTATTTTTCAAGAGTACTTGAGTTGATTGTATTCAACTATGCCAAGGTTTCTGCACTTACTTCGGAAGCAGAGGTATTTTCCCAGGTTATTAAAATGGTGGTATTCAATATTTTATTTTATTAATAATGTTAATAGCAGCTTAGGGCAAGGCATTTTAACAGGTGAGCACAGCATTTTGTCCTGTTGGAAAGCACAGAGAGCTGGAAAATGCTGAACAACACTGGTTCCCAACCTACGTGCACAAACTTATACCCACTGAAAAGTAAATGCTAAGAAAATGTATTTAGGAAATTGTTGGACTCTAGCATCCAAACACCGAGAAGGAGTCACCCCCAGAGACCATCTCACACACCACAGCCGATGCAAAAGCATGAGGATTTTATTAATTCTGTCATGACAGGGTCCGCCAGCATTCGGGAAGCCGAGGGACCTCGAATAGCTGGTACAGTCAACTTTTAAAGGGGCCACAGAAGCAAGGGGGGGTGTTCTTTGACTATTTTGATTGGCTTATTCAAAAGGGCTATTACTAATAATTGACTAGAGAGCTGTTGCCATATCAGATGAGGTAAGAGGTCATTTTAACCCCATTTCCCAGGGACCAAACCAAAACATACGTATTTGGGTAATTGTTCAGAAACTGAGTACGTGGGAGTGTAGCTGTTAGGTCCTTGGTTCCCAGGGGAGGAGGGGAAGCACTATGGCACAGAGGCTGAGAGGATTCAGAATTGTCAAAAATGGCTTCAGGATTGTCTTAAAGTCTTACAAAATCACCAGAGGAAAGCTAGCACAGTTTCCCTTTCTGTAGTGAAAGACCCCCAGTGCTGGGGAGACTCTCACTCAAGTCTCGGGATAACATGACCTCCCCCAGTAACTCACGAGAGACCGTCCTTGCTGCAATCACACGAGGCTTTAATTGATGAGGTGAGACGAGACGAGAACCAGTGCACTGAGGCCGAGACTCACAACCCATACAGGGGAAGAGTTCGACCCCAAGTGACCGGGAGAAGCGGATTTTTAAGGGAAGAAACCATAGCCCAGTGATCCGGAATTGGCAGGGAGTGTGTCACAGAAAATTCTGAAAATACCAGTGAAGATCACAAGGGGGCAACTCCCTGCCTCTCCAGACTACTCCCAAGGTCATAATCAGCTAGTTCTTAAAACACATTACAATGACAATCACAAGGGGGAAATTCCCTGTTTCTCAAGATTATTCTCAAGATTATAATCTAACTTTATCTTCAGCTAGTTCCTGAAACACAGTCACTGAACCGGCTAATCCTAGATTTTGATTCCTCTCTTCCTGCTTGGATTTTTGGCTATTTTCTTCCTGCTGGAGAGGTCTGGATTTATCCAGGTCTTTCAGTAGCATAGGGTTTGAGTGCCAAATCTCTCCCATGTTGGAGCATGTGGTCCCCAGATGCTGCTTGTTGTGTAAGGAGTCCTATTGGAGTAACTGGGTCACCAGAGGGCCTTTCTGAATAGATACGATGCCACCAGCCTGCCTCCTCTTCTGGCCACCTTGCCTTTTTTGCTGCCATCCTATTTTCTCCATGATTGCAAACATCCCTCTGGAGCTGTCATCCCCACTGCCTAGGAAAAATAAGATACGACCCATGCTGTACCATGGGCAAAAGATAACCAAACCTTCAGGTTGTTAATGAATTCTCTGGAACCCAAAGAATGTCCGTAATAATTAGACAGCCTTACCCCAGCATCCACTGCCCCATTGTCCTATCAACTGTGAGCTTCTCCCTTAAGATATTTATTGAAGTTATTGTTATGAAATTAGTAATAAATCTCATAGAATGAAATTCTCAGAGCTGCTTCTAAAATATTAAAACCGTTTTCACACAAAGGTTTTCTAGAAATGACTAAGTGTTAAAAAGATGAAAACATTCTGATTTTTCACAAAATTTTTGTAAGGTATTAAAATATTTTAAGTAAAAACTTGGTCCAGCAATATTTAAATGTTGATGGTAAATGCAAGCCCTTGAGTTTGCAATCTTCATGCCTCAGTATACCAAGTCCACGGGATTTCAGGCCTGTGCCGCCGGTCCCAGACAAATGTTAGCACTGTCCTTGTTAAGCTCGAACGCTGTGAAAAAATGAAACACTTCTCAGTTTTGTTTCTTCCGGGAGCTTATGATCAAGAAAATGTAAGTTCCAAATAATCAAGTACACAACAGAACATAGCTTTGGGTCAAGTGTTTTTCCAACCTTGGCTCTTCTGACATTTTGAACTAGATAATTATGTTTTAAAAAATAATTTGTTTTTCTTAGTCTATAACATGCATAATTGTTTCACTACAATATTTTCAGATTTGTAGCATGCCATATTTTACCCTCCTCTGCGGCCCTCTCCTATAGCTCCCCCACCCTCCTGACTCCCTTCTTCCCACTTAGGCTCGGTAGTTCTTCACTGAGGGTGGTTTTTCTGTACATTGCATTGTGTCCAGCAATATGTCTAGTCTCTGTAGCTGTAGATGCCAGGAATACCCACCCTTCCAAAGGCTCCTGCTGGAAGAGGCAGGGGCAAAACTGTCCCGTGTTTAACAATTTTGCTTTAGAAGTCGAAAAGGCATATCTAATTAAAGTTCCCAGTGGAAAATGTTAACAAATTGTGACCGTGACTAGCAGCATCATTAAGGCCATTATGAGATGAGATCTCAGCTACTGGTCAAAACCTAAATGAACTCCGTTACTCCGACCTCATGCAAGATCTTAGAATTGCCCGGAAAGGTAGCATAAAAGTACCTTTGGCCATACCTACTTTTCTCTTTATCATCATTTTCAATACTCTGTTCCCAGTGCCAGTTCATTTTGGTAATGTAACTCAAGCCATTTAAATGGAGGCAAATAATGGATGGATGGATTTACTAAACAGAGTTGATATCCTCCCAGTGCATAAAAATGCAGAGAAAGCATCACTCGCCATCCTCGGACACTGCTGAATTTGAGTTGACAAGTTGATCATGACATCAGCAAGACGTTTTTGGGAGGCAGAGTTAGGGAGCAGTTGGGACAGTATCTAGAGGTGACTGCTAAGGAAAGCTTAGGTATGTACCCTCAATGCCATAGCTATTCCCATACATATGCTGAGTGCCCTGACTTGTCATCCAGAAATGCAGGCTAGCCTTTAGCTCCTGGGAGAAAGTGAACACACGGTGGCTACAGGGAGGAGAAGGGCTTCTCATTGGATGGTCAAGTTGTGTAGAGAGGAATCAGCATCCCTGCTGTTACATTGACACGGTTATTTACTTAGCTGAAAAAGAAAAAACGGGGCAGGGGAGTGATATTCAGAGGGTATGGGCCCCATGTAGGTAAACAACCGTGCATATTTGACATCTGTATTGTTAATCTAGAGATTGTTTCCAGGTTTAATTAATGAGTAAATGATGTCTCTTAGTTTGAAAGACAGATAGTGACTGTGGTCTCTGTTAAGGATTTTATTTCTGAGACCCGAGGAATAAGTGTTTTCATGGCTCATTTTCAAATGGCACATGGATAGATGCTCTTTTATGACTTACATATTTATTTTTGTTTTCCCTTTTGATTGTTGATTTTGGCTACACTGGGCCTTGAACTAAGGGTCTTGCATGGCAGACAAGGTACTCCTCCCATCTGCTGCATCCTCAGACCCCCACTGACCAGTTGATCTACATTTTCATAGAAGGTGACTCTTCCTAATTCCATAACTGTATTCTGTGCATCTATTCCAAGATTTGCGTATTGTTTCCACTTAAGGAAGCTGGTTTGATCTGACTTGGGTTGCCATATAATCCTAATGCACTGGCTGTGATTTCAACCCCGGCCAAGGGTCCATGTTTGGAAATGAGGCGCTAGGCAAACACTACCCGTATAACCATAGTCACACTGTCTGATATGGTGGCTATTATGCCGTGTATGGCTATTGGGTACTTAAAATGTGGTTAGTATGACAATGAGATGCAAACTTATTTCAGTTTCACGGTGAAAAGCCATTGTAGCTTTCGGCAACCGTGTTGGACAGCACAGGCCTAGATCATTAAACCAAATTTCCAGAAACGCATTTTAGGGCTGACGATCATGGACGCAGGCAGGTATGTCCATCTGTTTGACACGGCTCATGCTTCAGAACAGCAAAGTCAAATTACCAAAAACAAAATTAAAAATAACAACACCCAAAACAATAGCTATCATGTTCTAAGTAAGTTTGCAGTTTTGCATTGGGCCACATTCATTGCTAGACTACGTGCGGCCTGAGGGCGCCCACTGGACACAGCTGGCAGGCCTACTGAGCAGAATTAGCGGGCTAGCAGATGAACGTTTAAGCCTGTCCACCAAGGCAAAAAAAACAGTGTTGATGGTACTAACTGCTTATTGCTCATAGCAGCAGAAAAGGTACAGCAGCCAGTGTCGGGTTGATTTCCCGGGGCCTAATATCAAACATAGCATGTCTAATATTGACAGGAAGAATGCCGGTCATGCAGGCAAATAGCTTTCAGATCTTCTTCCTTCTGCTCTTAGAATTGTATCTAAGCAGTGAAGTAGCTGTATGTGTGTGTGTGTGTGTTTATTGGTTTATGTTCAATGATTTTTTTTTCCTCCTTATGTTCCCTTTGAAGCAGTTTAATATACTCTGTCTGGTATGTTTGGAGGAGTCATAGGAATACATGTTTGTATGATATTGAATCATTTATGTATGGTGTGAGACACCACAGTCTTGTTTGTAAACTCTTCATGTTATTAATCGTGGTATTTTTGGAAGATAGAAGGACCTTAGTGATAACAGGAAATGTTCAGAATCCTTTTGTGTGGTTGCCACCCTGCTGATACAGGGAAGTAGGAAGTGACGTAAGAGACTGTGCTTATTATGGGGCTTATAAAGCTTCCCATCATGCTTGAACCAAGACACCATCAGACATTGGATCACCAGTATGATACCTAACAGTGAGTGAAATGTTTTGTGAAGTATCTATCTATCCTTGCCTCATCAAGTCAAAATGTGTAGGCTGTTTGGAAATGAGTACCAATAATAGCTGATGTTTGGTTTATACTGAAAGACCCCCCAGTAAGGGGAGACTCTCATTCAAGTCTCAGGATAACACGATCCTCCCTCCCCCCCCCCCCCCCCCCCCCCCGCCCCAGTAACTCATGAGAGACCGTGCTTGCTGCAGTCACACGAGGTTTATTCGACAAGACAGGAACCAGTGCACTGGGGCCGAGACTCATAACCCACTCAGGGGAGGAGTTCGACCCCGAGTAACTGAGAGAAGGGTTTTTTTAAGGGAAGAAACCACAGCCCAGTAATCCAAAGAGGGTAGGGAAGGCGTCATAGAAAATTACAAAATACCAATGATGATCACAAAGAGGCAACTCACTGTTTCTCAAGATTATTCTCAAGATTATAATCAGCTAGTTCCTGAAACAGAGTATTCCAAAAATACCAATAATAATCACAAGGTGGAAACTCCCCATTTCTCAAGATTATTCTCAAGATTACAATCTAACTAGCCGGGCAGTGGTGGCGCACGCCTTTAATCCCAGCACTTGGGAGGCAGAGGCAGGTGGATCTCTGTGAGTTCGAGAGCAGCCTGGTCTACAAGAGCTAGTTCCAGGACAGGCTCCAAAACCACAGAGACAGGTGGATCTCTGTGAGTTCGAGGCCAGCCTGGTCTACAAGAGCTAGTGCCAGGACAGGCCCCAAAGCTACAGAGAAACCCTGTCTCGAAAAAAACAAAACAAAACAAAACACAGAGAAACCCTGTCTCAAAAAACCAAAAACCAAAAAAAAAAAAAAAAAAAAAAGATTACAATCTAACTTTATCTTCAGCTAGTTCCTGAAACAGAGTCACTGAACAGGCTAAACCTAGATTTCTGATTCTTCTCTCCCTGCTTAGATTTTTGGCTCTATTTTTTCCTGCTAGAGGGGGCGGGGGGGGGGTCTGGATTTATCCAGGTCTTTCAATACCTCTAATATATGTCTGAACAGGGATCTCCAAATAACCATGTAATGAGACAACTAAAGTTTGTCATGGATGAAACATAGAAATTCAGAGAGAAGCTTTAGTGAGACAATCATTATATAGACCCTACTAGCTTTGTACCTGGGTCCAGTAACTCTTCTATGCATTTTGCTCTTACTATTGTTGTTGAATGTCTTAATGGTCATATATTACAATATATCACTGTGAGTCCAAATGGACAAAGCACTAGAGATCCTATAAGATAAAGAATACCTGAATAGTGTGTCTTGTTATGCTTTATTATTGTTGTTGTTTATCCTTGTAACATGGATAGCCTTTTGGAATGCAAATCAATCCCAGTTAATTTCATTTATTTTATGAACTAAATGTTTATACACCAGGTGTTCTGAAAAGCCATGTGCTTCCTTTCCCCACAACAATGGCTCTTTAAAACTTTCCAGATGGATTATTGTCGCAATAAATAGAAATGTCTTCTAAGGTATTGTCGTATTATACAAAACTGTGCCCTAACGACTTAAAAATACTATGATCATTTTCTTCCTGTTAGTGACTATCATGTTAACTTTTCCTTGGGAAAAGCAAACACATACCAGATGGTCACTAAGGACAGTTTCACTAAAGTCCATTTTGGGGACACCAGATAGTTTATTATGTTCATAACAGAGTGAGGTAAGGATTACTTACAGGAGTATGGGCCATGAACCACCCAATAGTATGAAATTCACTGTATCACGCATGAAGACCCCCTAGAAGCTGCATCATGGATTAAGGCTCTTTCATTAACCTTCTGCTTCCTATATTCTCTTTGACCTTCTCTACTGCTTTCTACTGGTGACTGTTAGTGGCTTCATTACAATTATAATAGACCTATCTTACCACCTTGTTGTTCTTGCCAGGCCTAAGGAGGCAAAGCTCAAGATGGCCACAAGTAGAGACCCACAGAAGTAATTCTATTTCCATCTTGACTGAAGGTCAGAGAGTTTGAGCTTGTCTTTGCTCAAAGGCTGGGCCACAGGATGCTTGACCTAGGGTGTGGCTTGCAGGATGTTTTGATCTAAGGTGTGTCTTAATTCTCAAGGTCAGTGGCAGAATGTTTAGCAAAGGGAGTGATTACTGAGGCTTTGAGAGTTAAGGAAGTAGTTAACATTCTTTTGTTTCTTCTGTCCTGGTAAAGGAGCCTTTTGCTTCCCCCACCCCGCCCCCTTTTGGATTGGGGTATATAAGAACTGTAAGTTATAAACTTACGAATCAGAGTATTTACTGGATGCACTCCAGACTCTACCTGTTGTCTCTTGTTGTTTCTTTCTCAATCTTCACTCTGCCCCCCAAGGACGAACAAATACATCAGGTCAGACCTGATAGCCATGCAGTGTCATCATGTGGCATCATGCTAGGCCCAGAGGAAAGCCACCGTAAAATAATGACCTACTCTGAATGCTGAGGAAGGAGTGGCATACTAAATCAATTCTTGATGAACCAGAGACATTCTCTTTCTGCTACAGGAAAAGTACCTCTAAATTCTTAAATCAAACCGTTAGTGAAATTAAAGCTCCTTAACAGAGGCTGTCTAGTATATAACCAATGCTGTAAATTATCTTCTTTGAGCATCATGTTGGGGTCAACCAGATGGACATTTCAACCATTCACTGACTTAAAGCGATATTTTGGGTATATTTGGTTAATTTGACCTGTTTCACCTCAGAAGTTGAATTCTGATTCGTGCAATTCTCTAGAGGAGAAAAAACGCTACCCTTTTTGGATGAGGGGACACGTTTAAATTTAGAATGGAATCTCTTTCACAGCCCGAGGGTGCCTGTGCATTAATGCAGAAATTGATATTAGGATAAAAACTTGAACAATTAGGGATAAGTATCTAAAACTCAATTAACCTTTGCCAGTTCTCCCCACAGCAGTAATGTGCTTTCATTTTCACTACTTTTGGATTAAATGGACTTTTTTTTTCTCATTGTGCAACCAGAAACAAAGGTCAGTCTCTGCAAGACCAGTGTTAGGCACAGGTACAAGCAGTTCCCTAAGGACTGATGAACCAGGTACAAGCAGTTCCCTAAGAACAGGTGGGTGCCACTTGCTTGATTGACGGCTCTTGCCTTATATATTTGCATTTATGTTGGTTCTCCCTTCAAGTTAATTCATGATAATGAAACACACTTTCAAGCCTTGGCCTTGGGGTCCATGTTCACGACATGAAGGCTGTGTTACTATCATGGACCAAAGGGTAGGCATTGCTAATGATAGTTCAAGGCACAGCTTGCTTTTCTGGAGACAGAGAAAGGAAATGTTGCAACTATCTTGAAATCACCTTCACTGTAAACTAGGTTCATTATACTTAGTTTGACATGTACAATCTGTGTACGTTGTTTTATAGTTTTGACAGATACTTCCAACTTTCAGTCGCTGCCTAATGGTCTCAGCTCTTGGTGGAAATGCCTTGCCCTCTCAACCTTGAAATAATACATTTAAAGGACTTTAGACCTTTTATGAGAAGAGTTTGAAGATCAACGGTCTCCTTGACGGTGGTGGTTCTCCCTGATGGTGGTGGTGCTCCCTGACAGTGGTAGTGCTCTCTGATGGTGGTGGTGCTCCCTGATGACGTTGGTTTGTAGTACTCAGGCACATGCACAATGTAGTCTGAAAGAAAATGTGGCAAGAGTAAGAATTTTTATGCTCGTCTATCTCTTTGTAGCTGGCTTGTTTGCAATAAAACTGTCCTTTGCAGACTTGTCTCTCATAGTGCTCCAGTTGTTTCAGAATACTAATACATGAGCTTTTCTCTAATACTGTTATGCCTTTCATCAATTAATTTAGTCTTTCATCTATGAATTGTTGAAAGATATATGAATTATTCAATTTCCCTTCATGCTCCCACCCTTCAGAATTATAAGGAAAGGGACCTGGCATTGAAAATTCTGATGAAAACACTGGCAAAGCTGTTTCCCTTTGGCCTTTTCTCCCATAAGTACCTCCCCCCCACCACACACACACATAGTAATGAGCTATCTACCCCGCTGGGGCTCTGCTCTTCTTAGATACTGTTAGTCTTTGTGTGATTATCTGACTTCCCCTAATGGGAACAGATTAACAGTTCCATGATGGGAGATGCTGCAACTGTAAATGATGGGCACACAGACACCTAGATGGGTGGTCGAGGAACAGATCAACCGTGTTCCCCACGAAGATTGACCAGCATTGCTTTCTAGGACTCTCATCTTTATGACTCTGCTCAGTTTCTGTGCTATATCATTTTCACAAGCAGCATTAAAAATGTCTATACTGTATGTCCTGTGATGTTAATGTATGCTTTCATTTCTCATAGATTGGCTTTCATTTTCAGAGATGACAAGAAATAATGTTATGAGTATTTGCCTCTAGCAAAACTAATGTCTTTTAAAAGGATCTACAAAATTAGTTCCCCAAATACAAAGCTAAAATGTGTCATTTCAGCTGGTAGGGGTGGGGTGGCATATTTGTGCGACTTCCTTTGTGCCAACTTGAACTACTGTCCAAACTTGTTCTGCATTACTATTTTTATTTTACAGAAAAGTGCCACCATTTTAATATCAAGAACATGTTTTAGAGAAAAATGAGAGAACTTTTTCTGAGGTTGTTAATGTTATATGTGTATGTGCACACGTGTATGTGTGTGTTAAACGTTAGTGGCTGACCCACTTTGCATGGATGTTGACAAATGTTGGTGGCATTTTCTTCACTTTCCTAGAGAGTACCCACCTTCTAAGCAGGTTGTATCTCCACTTTTACATCAGTCTTTGTGAGATAGGACACCAACATCATCAATACCACATGGTTAAAATACCGATATTTCATTGCAGTAAGTTACTGAGCAGCATTTTACGGAGACAGTACATATCAGGTGTGAACTGCCAGAATGAAACTGGGACTGATGGGGCTGGAGAGATGGCTCAGAGGTGAAGAGCATTGCCTGCTCTTCCAAAGGTCCTGAGTTCAATTCCCAGCAACCACATGGTGGCTCACAACCATCTGTAATGAGGTCTGGTGCCCTCTTCTGGCCTGCTGGCATACACACAGACAGAACATTGTATACATAATAAATAAATAAATACATAAATAAATATTTTTTTAAAAAAAGAAACTGGGACCGACCTGCACACTAAGATTGTGATAGGTTTCCTACTGAACTGATAAGTCTAGAACTGACATCTGAGTGAGGACAGACCTAATGAACACTTGGAATCCAGAGTAGAACTGTCTGGTCAGGGAGTCTGTCAATCATGGATGTAACTTAACCGCAAGCTATTGTGTTTTGTTTTGCCTTTTAAAAATTTTATGTGTGTTTTGCCTGCAGGCATGGCTGTATACTGCATGCCTGTAATGCCCTCAAAGGCCAAAGAAGGTGTCAGATTCCCCAGATTTGGAGTTACCGATGACGGTAAGCCATCATCTGGGTGCTGGAAATGGAACACCTGCCAGTCCTGTGGCATAGCAACCAGGGCTTTTAACCACTGAGTGATCTCCCCTGCATCACAGAACATCATGACCCCACACAGGCCTGTTTTAAGATAGGAGACTATATCAATGCTATCAATATTTCTCTACCTATACAAAGGGAAGTCATATGTGTGTTTGCTAAGAATCATGAATACACACCAATCATAATTAAAGAGTAGTTTAGAATCTTCAGTGTGATTTTCTTTCTGCAAAAAGTAAAAAAATAAAATGTCCTTTTATGTCAGAAAGTGGGGGATTTTCTAGCTTTTCTCTCCCTTTCTTCATATTACATCCTACAACTATCCTTAGTGTTTGCTTCCTTACAGACCCAAAGCCTTCAAACCCTCTCTGATTCAGCTCTTTATCATGGGCACTGACTCCATCCATTTCTCTTCCTCCCCTTACTTTGCTCCACTCCCTGCCACCCTGTTAACTGAATATAGAATACAGAGATTAAATTGCCCGGGTTGATGCAGTGATTAGCCAACTGTCTTGTTCAGTAGACCTCTACAGAAAGATGCTACCATATACCAGTTATCACCTTTCAGCATTAAAGAAACATTCTGAATGTTTATGGGAGATGTGATTATATTATTTGGTCTTGACTTTGAACTATGTAGGAATTTAGAGTCAAGTTATTACTTGGATATGCATAATCTTTATGATTTTTATTTTATTGTTCTTTACATAAATGCCACTGTTCTGCTTACAAGATTCATTGTAGGCAGTAGTGTGTGTGTTTGAGCACTCATGTATGTGTTATTTCCTTTAGCATTAGCATTTAAGATGTAGGAGAGCTCGGATGAAAGATTCCTTGGGCCAAGTCTTTCATGTCCCTATTCTGTAGGGATTCACATGAACGTGTTTTAAATGGTTTACTATATTATCATTGCATTTTAAGGTCTTAGTATATTTTAATCATGTAGAGTAAGACCGAAGAAAACTCCACAAAGCTGGATTAGCAGCAGTGGAAATCAGTTTAATATGAGGTCAGACAATAGAATATTGTTGAAGAAACAGGAATTACTAATCTCAGTAGTACAGGTAACAAACTAAGACTGTTTGCAATAGGCTTCATAAAAATAACTTCGTAAAAAACATTCATAATTAAACTCCGTTGTCCTTGTGTTAAGTTTCCAAAGTAGTTTGGAGTGATTGCAGAGTTTGGTGGTTTATTTCTTCAATTTAAACATCAAACATGCTGAAATTTGATTTTTATGTTAACTAAATTATTGAAAAACTTGAGGTTATAGCTAAGTGGTGAAGGGCTTGCCTACCACACAGAAAGAGGTTCTGGGTTCCACTCATATCAACACGCATGCACACACACACACACACACACACACACGCACCCATATATGCATGCACACACACACACAGACACACACACGCACCCATGTATGCATGCACACACACACAGACATACACACGCACCCATGTATGCATGCACACACACACAGAGACACACACACGCACCCATGTATGCATGCACACACACACACAGACACACACACGCACCCGTGTATGCATGCACACACACACACACAGACACACACACGCACCCATGTATGCATGCACACATGCTTGCACACAGGCATGCATGAAGACATACCCATATCAAATTGAGCACATTCTATTATTACATCAATCTCATTAGAAAATAGTCACTGATTTTTCAAAAATAATGTATAGCAGCACCAGCTGAAGAGATTTACCATATACCACTTCTGCATACCATTCTATGCTTTGTGATCAGCAGGATTAGCTATCTACACCGACCCTCTCCTCATCAGCCTCCTGCTTCATGGCTCATCATCTTTTTTTTTTTTTAACTTTTTTTTCTTTTTTTATTGAGAAAAGGAGAAAAAAAAAAAACAAGTTTCCACCTCCTCCCAGCCTCCCATTTCCCTCCCCCTCCTCCCACCCTACGCCCCCTCCTCCCACCCTTCTCCCCCTCCCCCTACTCCTTTCCCCCTCCCTCTCCAGTCCAAAGAACAGTCAGGGTTTTCTGCCCTGTGGTAAGACCTAGGACCTCCCACCTTCGTCCATATCTAGGAAGGTGAACATCCAAACTGGCTGGGCTCCCACAAAGCCATCACATTACGTAGGATCAAACCCCCGTGCCATTGTCCTTTGCGTCTCATCAGCCCTCATTGTTCGCCATGTTCAGAGAGTCCAGTTTTATCCCATGCTTTTTCAGTCACAGTCCAGCTGGTCTTGGTGAGCTCTCAATAGATCAGCTCCACTGTCTCAGTGGGTGGGTGCACCCCTCGTGGTCCCAACTTCTTTGCTCATGTTCTCCCTCCTTCTGCTCCTCATTGGGACTTTGGGAGCTCAGTCCAGTGCTCCAGTGTGGGTCTCTGTCTCTATCTCCATCCATCACCAGATGAAGGTTCGATGATGATATGCAAGATATTCGTCAGTATTGCTCTAGGATAGGGTCATTTCAGGTTCCCTATCCTCAACTGCCCAAGGAACTAACTGGGGACCTCAGCTTGGGCACCTGGGAGCCCCTCTAGGGTCAGGTCTCTTGCCAACCCTAAAGTGGTTCCCTTAACTAAGAATTGTGGTTCCGTGCTCCCCTGTCCAACCTTCCTTTATCCCAATCCTCCTGTTTTCCCAAGGCCCGACCTCCTTCCCTTCTAACTTTTCTCTCCCCATCTCCCCTTACCCCCAACCCACCCCACCCCAAGATCCCAATTTTCCGCCCGGCAATTTTGTCTACTTCCCTTAGCCAAGAGGATAACTATATGTTTTTCCTTGGGTTCCCCTTCTTACTTAGCTTCTTTAGATTCACCTATTGTAGACTCCGTGACCCTTATTTATGGCTAGAAACCAATTATGAGTGAGTACATCCCATGTTCATCTTTTTGGGTCTGGGATACCTCACTCAGGATAGTGTTTTCTATTTCCATCCATTTGCATGGTTTTTCGAGACAGGGTTTCTCTGTGGCTTTGGAGCCTATCCTGGAACTAGCTCTGTAGACCAGGCTGGTCTCAAACTCCCAGAGATCCGCCTGCCTCTGCCTCCCGAGTGCTGGGATTAAAGGCGTGTGCCACCACCGCCCAGCATGGCTCATCATCTTTAACCTCTTAGTCCAGTGATGTTTAACATGGGAAACAAGGAATTTCGGAAAGGCTGTTCAGGTGGACTGTGATGTGGGTTGTTGGACTGTGTTCCCTAGTCTATTGGTATTTGGGTGCTGTTTCTGGTAATCCAAGGTGTGGAGATAAGCACCTCATTCCCACTTACCACCAAGAAAAATCGTCATCTTTCTACCAGGCAGGAAACTAACATATACTCGATCTGATCACACTCATCTTCTGCTCTAGAGATTTTTCCATGACTTCTTTTTTGTTGTTGTTGTTGTTGTTGTTGATTTGTTTTGCTTGAAGTTCTAAATTCTTAAGAAGGGCTTCAACTCCTGTGCAGGCAAACCTACATATTCTTCGTCTATAATGTGGCAGGCTTCTTTCTTACCTGATTCTGATTGCCTGAGGTCTCACCATGGCCTTATTGTTCCCTGGGTCTCAGCTTCAGTGCTGCATACAGAAATCTTCCTTCCATCACTGAATGTTCTTCCATCTCCCCCCACACAGCTAGACCAGGTCAGCTCCACAATCACCTGTGATTGTCATAGGTACAATCAGGCCATAATAGGCCTAAGCCTAGGATGGGTGTCTACTGGACTAAAAGCCACTAAACGGAAACACAGGTTCTAAGCAGGTTATGTCAGTGACTCAGCCCCTTATTTCTGTGTCTGGCACATTAATTTATTTATTCAACGTCTGTTTAGTAAAGAAACAAACTTGATGGGATTGTGGAGATATTTTGAATTTTAGGTGTGGTAGATTTTAGCATATAAACAGGTCCTTTAGTGTTTGATTATGAAGCTCAACACCAGTGGATTAAATTCCTCTCTGTTGACTTAAATCTTTATAACCAGCCTAATCCTTTGATTTTCCACTCTGAATGTACTGAACTCGATATCAAAAGAAACTTTAATTTCAGAGGAAGTCCACTGATCATATCAGATTCCAAACACAGTTTATAAAGAATCTGTGTGAAAGTATGCACTCTAGATAAGGGAAAATAAAAGACATCCCAAAGTAAATTTGAAAGAGAAGATAAAAGGCAACACTTGTTGCAAAGAGGTTAATGCATATAGAAGTAGGTGTCTCTTATTTCACGTATTTTTTGCCATCAGGAAGTCAGGAACTTGAGGTTGTTTGTTCAGTGAAGTAGATCAATCTCAATTTGCACTTGTGAAACTTTTTTTTTTTTTGGACTAATGATGGAGAGTCTTCAATCATGAGCGTGTCAGAGGGAGAAGAGGGAAAGGAGACCAGGAAAAGAGATGGAGAGAAACAAATGAATGTATCCTGCTAACTTGACATCTAAATAGGTGAGCCAGTGACAGAGACATGCCACAATCCTGGATTAGCCTTCTGGCACATGCCTAGATAAGACGGGTAGAAGCATACATGCCATTCCAGAGTTTTCTCACAGTGTAATGGCGGGTGTAATGAGGGCTAAGCTCAAAGGACCTGAGCTGTTAAAATGGTGAGTGTGTGACCAGCTGTACCATGGCAGTTTTTATATACTTGTAAGCATCCTGCATGGAAAGGAACGCTGTTGTGGATAGGTTCCTGTGCCTTGCCTGCTAAGAAGAGGAAGGCTAAATATTCAAGAAAGCGGCCTTTGCTCTTGTTCCCACAGCCTTGTCATTATTTTCATAGAAGATCATGAAACCAATTGTTAGTGTGTAGCTGCTAGAAGTTTTTTTAAAAGGCAGTTTGGGAATAATGATACAATTTTACTATATTCTGTAAATGAAATTATAGAAAAGAATGGTAGCTAACATGCAATAGAACTTTTGCTTTTCATATAGTCATATTGGAAAACAAAAGGAAGGGCCTTACAGGAATCTACTCTGATACACAGTGTGCTTCTGGTTCTTAGGAATTGCTCAGCTATTGTCTTTATTTCTGTGAATAATTTCTACTAGATTGGAACACACCTTTTAATTTTTTTCTTGCAGAATCTCCCCATGTGACCCCTGCTAGGCTTGCACTTGTGGCCTTCCTGTCTTAGCCTTTTGAGAGTTAAGATTACAGGCTATGTCATCATGCATGCCTGGTGAACAGATAATTCATTATGAAGTAGAATATCTTTTTGTTTTCTCCGAAAGTAGATTCTAATATCATTTTGTTACAAATCCCAGAGTGCTAAACCTAGAAGCAACGCTAGAGACAGTGCTTTCTGTGCGGGGAAGTTGATTCTATGAAAGAAAGGAGTGTAATGTCAGAGGCAAGAGCAGCACCCGCTCTTTGCCAGGGACGCTTTGTGATCATTCTCCCTCCTTGTCTCCAGGTTGCCTCATCTGCATGAGGACTCAGAGACAAATATTCCGGAGAGGTCCCTGCACCTAAGTGACACCATGTCTGTGAATATTCTTCATGTTGTTTTTCATAGGAAATGCTGATGTACGGCTTCACAAGGGTAGACCCTCGGGTTGCTTTCTGCTCTATATATAAGAATCGGACTGAAAGAAAGTTCAAAGGGGGGAAATAAAAGATGATTTTTTTTAACTCTGTGTTCATCAGAAGTACTCATTTGGGTGGATCTAAGCATGTAGCTTTCCATTGCAACTGTTTTAAAATAATGTTGAAAAAAAGGTAGTAGGTCATGGGAAAATAATGAATTTGTTATAACCTAATACGTTTGAAGGCACTGAGTAGAGGATGGACACCTGGGTTGATATTTAAACTCACAGGGAGGCTAGACCTTGGGCTGCTGATTAGGGTGTCTTTGGTGCCTGTGAGTGAAAGCCCTGATAGGAAGAGGATGTCTAAAGGAGAAGGAGTAGAACATTCAAGGTAATTAAGTTATACCTGAAGGATCGCAGAGAGGAAGTATGTTTTGGTGTTAGCTCCTGTACCAGGTTGCCTTGCTGATCTCAAGTTCTAAATGAATTTGGCTTCAGAAAACATGAAGTCATTTTGAATCTTGGCCAAAAATGTGGTTTATTCAAACTTACATCCACAAAGTTAACAGATGACATAAGGGTTTGCCTCCTCTTACACATTATGTAAGAAAGGGAAGCGCTGCGTATAGAGAATGAAGGTCCTAAGCTCTGGGACATGGGTGGTGAATCAATTGTTATTAGAGCAGACCTTTGTTAGAATAATACAGTTATGCCGGGTGGCGGGGGCATATGCATTTAATCCCAGCACTAGGGAGGCAGATCTCTGTAGATTCAAGGCCAGCCTGATCTACAAGAGCAGTTCTAGGACAGGCTCCAAAGCTACAGAGAAACCCTGTCTCAGAAAACAAAAAACAAGAAAAAAAAAGAATATAATTACAATACAAACATCTTTCTATGTATAGATAAGATGGATCGTTGCTTGCATGAGTAACCTTGGCTTTTACTCTGTACCATAAGAGCTATTTTACAAAAGGGTTTTGAATTTGTTTTCATGTTGGTCATTTTCATTAGTTTTTCTTGTGAGCAGTGTTCTCTCTCAGATTGTCAACTGAAATAAACACATTTAATTGGTCCTCTAACCTTTAATCAGCTTACTGTGAAGACCAAGCGTCAACTTTTGTCTCTGGTGTGATAAAGAATTACTGAATAGCCACACCACAGTGAAAACTGTAAAGCTGTTGAAGTACATAAGGCTTTGGAAGAGAGACAACAGAGGTATGAGCCTTGGAGGGAAATAAATAGGAGCTCCTACAACAGACAGGAGGGAGGTCACAGAAGACAGCAGAGCTTGGGATCAAAGCTGCCTAGGAAGCTGCAGTTTGAGGTCCGGGTTCTGTGGAGGAGGAAATTGTGAGCAGCCCAGCAGTGGACCTCCTGAGGGATCCTTGTACGCCATTGGCCCTTTTTGCTGAGCTGAGTGTGTGCAGCTATGAACTCTATCTACAAGGCCTTCTAGAGGGTGGGTTCTGCAGATCTGAGGAGCACAAAGAGTCACCCAGATGCTAAGAGTTGTGGAGTCTGGCTTTGCCAGAATGGAGTCTTAGAAACTTGGTTGCGATCATAGACAAGGTACAATGTAGGAGAATTACAAACTGACAAATTGAAGTGAGGTGTGTCAATAAAACAAACAAAAGAATATTCCAGGAGGTCTGCTTTTAAAAGATAAGGACAAATCTGAAGGAAGCAAGACAATATGCTCACAACGTGACTGACAATGGAGACTGTGCTCCGTAGACATCAGCAGATGAAGTCAACTCAGAGCTGTAGCTGTTGGAATTTCCCAACCTGTAGAAGAGAGCAAGAAACAGGAATGAAAAGCTGAATTGTTTCCAAGTCAAGGAGTGATAGATTAGGTACCAATACCACCGTAAAGTTTCTAGCAAAATATAGAAGGGTATTTGCGAGAACAGAACGTTCCTGAGTATACAAAAAGCATTGACTCTGTTGGAATAATTGACAAACTAGACTTGGTTAAAAGGGCCTAGTCTACAAGAGCTAGTTCCAGGACAGGCTCCAAAGCCACAGAGAAACCCTGTCTTGAAAAACCAAAAAAAAAAAAAAAAAAAAAAAAAATTAAGATCTTTTGCTTATCAAAAGATTCAGAGAGTGAAAAGGTAAAGGAAAGTTACAGATTCGAAGAAAGCCCCAGAATATGATGGACAGTGGGCATGTGCTCAGATGAACATAACCCTTCCACTCAAAGAGTTTAATGATAGATATCTACCAGCCTATTTTATGAAAAAGAAAAATGCTTTGACTGTATAGATGGGGATCCACATCAAAAATTAAAATTTATGTATATGTATTCAAAATACCAATAAGCTCATTAAAATCTGAGTATAATTATCATGAAAGTACAAAATAATGAAAAATGAATTAGAGATGTGATACGGCTCTATATCACCCAAAGAGATGAAATTACAGATTCCATGCTGAGTGGGGACACTCTCGTTAGCTGTTCCTGAGGTTCTGTTCTTTTTAGTAATTAAAGATAGTCCTTAAGATACAGTAGGTCTCCTCTTTGAAATTTGCCAAGACAAAAGGGAAGCATAGACTCAGTACCAAACATCTCTGTGCACATGCTCAGAGTAACTCTTCTAATAGAGATCCTAATCAACTCACACATCAGTCAGCCTGAGAACAACTGGGTGTGCATATTCACCTTGGCAATAAAATGCTATTCCCCAATTAAAAAAATAACGATGCACGAAGAAAAAGCATGGATACATGTAGTAAGTGGTGGAAATAATGTCGGCGCAAAAGCTGATGTTCTCTGCCATTATATTTTTATTAATTTCAAAAGTAGCTTAACCTGTGACTACAGAAACCACTGCTAAAGATAGAAGTGGTGGATAGGACAGAGCATGTGCATGGGAGAGCGCAAATGTTCCTAGGAGTCTTGACGTCATGTGTATGTACATTCGTCAAAAGTCATCATTGTGGATTCTATAGATTCATCTATCTGTAAAACTCTACTTTCGGTTATTTACGGCATAATTTAATTTTTAAAATTCCATTTATTGGAGGTGGAGAAATGGCCCAGAAGTTAAGAGTATAAACTGCTCTTGCAAGGGACTCTTGTTCAGTTTCTAGCTCCCACTTGGTGCCTCACAGGGATCCATGGCTCCAGTTCCAGGGGATTTGGCATTATCTTCTGGTCTCTGCTGTTACTGGGCATGTATGTGCATGCCGACCCAGTACTTAAACACACAGTAAAAAATACAGCTAAAAATTAAAAATAGATTCATTTATTAATTGTGTATATACAGGGGCAATACATATACAGAGAACAGCTTACATGGATGGGTGCTCTCTACCATGCAGGTTCTTGAGATCAAACTCGGCTTTTCAGTCTTGGTGTCTTTACCCACTGAGCCATCTCGTTACCTAGTGACTGTCTGTTTGGGTTTCGGTTTGTTTTTTTAAAGAATGAACACTGAAATAATAAATGAGAATTAATCATTATGAGTTTTGTACAAGAAACTGAGCTCAGTATGTTCATAAAATTATCAATGTGATATCAAGTATTTGAAATATACAGAGTTCGTTTTGGATATAAATAGAGTTGAGGGAAGGGAGGCTAGCAGTTTGGCTCAGTGGGTAAAGACACTTGTTGCCAAGTCTGACAACCTAAGTTTTATCCCTAGAAACTGCGTAAAGGTGGAAGGAGAGACCTGACCTCCATATGTGTGTCGCGGCATGTGCGTACTCACACATACATCCAATAAAATCATAACAAATCAAGTTTTAAACGGAGAATATAAGATGAAGGGCTTATCATTATTTGATTTGACTTAGGTTTTCCTACTTACATTATTTTTTAAGCGTAAAAGTTTGCCTAGGATTTCCACAGATTATTTAAATAAGAACAAAATTCCTTCCTGTAAAACTAATGCATTTCTCAAACAGTGCACTGAAATGGAATATTCCTTGAATTCTTTTCATAAAATCATCTGAAAGGACATTGGGGAATATTAGCTACTTGGTCCCAGGAAATGGGCTCCTGATTGAGAAGCACACCCTAGAAAATTGAAGCCATTAGTCTGGGTGATGAGTGGCCCGGAAGGACGATGACCCGACCTAATTGGAAAGAACTGATGATAAAACATTAACAAGCCTGATCCTCTGAGAATGAACTCGAAATGGTCAGCGTCTGCTAGCATCCCGTACCTTGAAGCAAGGCTGAGCTCATTTTGCGGACTAGCGATGTGCTGATGAGGATCGGTGATAATGGACTAACAGGAAAATCCCTCTCTCCTTCTCCCGTCTCCTCAGTGCTCAGCCTGCCATGTGCACAGCTGTACAAGGAGGTGGCGCCCCAGAAAGGAGAAGCATGGGGTAAGGAGTCCCTTTAATGTGGTGGTCCGCTAGTCACTGTCTTCCTGAGCTTCTCAGAGAGGGTGACTGTAGAATCTGGCTAGTTATGTAACACAGAAAAGGCTGAGCCTATGGAATGCTAACGAAAGTATCCCTTCGGATGACTAGCTTCTGTAGGGGAAGTGACATGTGGGGATTGGAGGGCACTCATTTTCTAAAGTGAAAATGGACGTGAGAAAGGCATAGCCACTCCCTGGCAAATGTGTACCGGCCATCCCACTGGAGTTAGGCATGTGTGTTCAGTTTCAAACACCAGTAACTTTGGATGGAGACCAAATAACTCATCAATACCATGCACAATTCAAAGAGATATGAGCATCAATGAATGCTGCATACCATGTGGAATAAACAACTTTTTTATTGACACGTATTGTCATGAATGGGAAAAAAATGTTCCATACCTAAATGGAATGAGACTTGAATGAAGTCAATGAACATACGAAGCCAAATCATTTTAAGATACTAGAGAGGAGTTCCACTTTCTTAGCAACCACGTTTTAAAAATAAGTTTTAAGACTCTAAACAGTTAAATCTTTGGAAGTTTATAAGTGAGCATTAGATACTTTGAATAACAAAGATGATCTTCTGAATTCGGAGGCCAGAACTTGTATGTGATAGTCATGCACCCTTGATCAGAAACAAATGGATGGATATGAATTATGGGTGGAAGAGGGAATATATTAGAACACAACAGTAAAAGAGGGTTTCTCTAATGAATATTAAGTTGTTCGAGTCAAGTATTAGTTTATTGTATGTGTGCCTATATGTGAATGGAGGTCTGGGGGATTGGAGCGATTTTAATATCTATTTTAAAAAATTGGGATGGACTTTAAAACTCTTGTGATTGTATATAATGAACGACCTAAAAAGTAACTTTCTTTTTCCAAGTCTGTATCCTGGATAATCACCCAGTTATACACAATCCATTTAACTTTGTGCACAGAAGAATGAATGCTTTTATGTATAAAATATAGGACTTTTTAAGGGCCAGTAAGATGACTCACAGGGTAAAGGTGCTGCTGTCAAGACTGACCCTGGGACCCACATGATGGAAAGAGGCAATTGACTTCCACATAAGCTGCCCTCTGACTCTTGCATGTGTGGACCTGCACACAAAGTAAATAAATAAATGTACAAAAAGATCTTTTTTATTTTGTTTCATATCTTACAAGAGCAGAAGAGCGTGTTTTCCTTCCATATTGCTGGCATTCATTGTTTGAGCTGCCACTATAGGAAACCACTGTCTTTATGAGATTTCCTCGTATACACCCTTCTAAATTAACTTGCATACTTTTCATCTCTGGTTTGCATCACTATGTTACAATTTATCTAACTTCTCCCAATCACACTCTTAAGGATGATTTATTGGTTTTGTACCTCTAATGCTTAGCATGTAATTCCTATCTAGTAGGTCTTTAGAAACCATTTATGAGATGAACGGATGCATGAATAACTCAATACGAGGAAATCGGGTACCATTGTTGGGGTGCGTTTCAGAAGCGTTCCAACAAGGCTGAGCCAGACAGGAGGGTATAAGGGTGAGCTGGCGAGAGAACGAGGAATCAAAAGGTCAGGGGAGCTTCTGTCATAACCAGACTTAGTTTGAGTTAAGAAGGAAGATAAAGGTACTGAGAAGGGCATGGTTAAGACCTGTTGCTGGGAGGATGCGGTTTGGACATGGTTTTTGAATATGAAATCAAGGCAGAGCTCAGTTAGATGCTTCATGCCTGTGGCAATGGAGAGCAAGTGGCACACTGACTAAGAAGAGAGCTTGTGGTGGAACATCAGGCTTCCCGCATGTGTTGAGTTTGAAGTTAAGCATTTCTGAAGCTAAGATAATGTAAGAAGGCGGATACAAGCGAACAGAATGCACACCTCGTGCACAATGTTGATAGTTATCTACCAGTTCACGTGGTAGCTCTTGTTGCCCTCATGTGGGTGTTCAAAGTGAATCTTCATGAGAATCTATCTAGAGGTCAGAAAAAGACACAAAATATCCCAGGGTCAAACAATTAGATCTTTCTCTTGTAGCACAACATTGATCTTAAATGAGATCACTTGCCCATGTGAATCTAGACCCTCTTCCCTCTTGTTCCTACCGCCTCTTGAACATGCCATACTCCTCCTCAGCATCTTTCCTTTGACCTTTTCCAATGGTATTTGTCTGTTACAGGCCCAGAAAATTTATCCCCTATAAAGATGGTCTTTCAGGGTTATTTCTTACAGCACTCTAGTGAAATCTCGGGCACCTCCTTTGCTTAGTGTTTTACTTAAGTTTTCATGGTACAGTCATCAATATGAAGACCACAAAATCTCATATAAACACTCAAAAGCTCAATATCTAAGTAAAGAGCTGGGAACAGAAGACACCAGTTGCAGAGAACGTTCAAGCCCTTGCATGTGTGTGTTCTATGTATTTGTTTGAGTAGATTCTTAATCCAAGCAAGCTCCTGTTATTTCTTTGAAGCAAAAAGGCCTTGGAAAACCCTGTGTTTGCATAGCATTTTTCTCCCAGTTTCTACAAATGACTTCATTTTGCATTTCCCATTCACATTGGGTTTTACTGGCCTCTGATCGAGCCCCCTCCCTGTAGCTAAAATCTTTGTACATTGAATTCTTTGCTTAGGATAGCAATGTATTTTTGAGGAAGGCAAATAAGTGGCTCTATGAAAATAGACTTGGAATTTCATATGTCTCTAAGAAAATACCCTGTGATCAGCATCAGAAGATTTTGCTCCTGCCTCTATGGCTAAAGACAAGCAACACGCTTGGGTTGCTATGGTGAAGGAGAAAGGGTACCGGACACTGTGAAAAGGCATTTCAATATTCAAAGCAACAACACATTTGGGAAATACACTCTTTGTAGTTTTGCTATTCCATGATCATGAAGTCATCTAGCTTACTTGAGGCTGTAATGCCACAGGGCCAACCCATCTTTCTCTACCACAGTTTTAGGAAAAGCCTCTGAGAACTGTAAGGAAATCCATTTATCCTTCCTACACTTCTGGGAACCTACTGTGCCCCATGTGCTGAATAAGCCCCCAATGGAACACTGTTCCTGACTTAATGATTTGTTTGCCATTTGTTTTATATCCCATTGCTTGGACAGATAGACTGCAAACACATTAAATGACATAATGAATGCTCCTTTGTCTTTTGAGACACCTCTAGACAGAAAAAGGAAACCTAACATGTATTGAGGACATTATCTAACTTAAGTCTCGTCAATTCTGAGTTAACTAACATGTTTTCCTTTTCACAGAAGAGTCAGACACAAAGCAGCTGTATAATTTCACCAGGGTCCTGCAGATCACAGCCCAGAGATCAGGCTCCTGGCTAATGTACCACAAAGGCATAGGCTGCCAGAGAACAGCATGAGTGCCAGGCAGTCTGAAACTCTTGATTTGTGTTGAATTCTCTTCCACTTCCCTGATAGAGTCTGAGCCGCAGTATCTTTATGTGTCACAATGGCTGGCTTCTCTTTCTGAGCTTTAGCCTCATTGCTGTCAATCATTTCAATTCGCCTTGACACGTCATGTTTAGGATGTTGATTTTCAAACATGACTGGTGGATCCAACGACACCATCAGAAGGATGAGAAAGTGGGAGAGAAAAAGTTCAACATAGGGAAATATCTATCCATTACCTACTTTCTAAAAAGGATTATACACAACAGAAAAAGGGACTACACTCATAGCCTAGTTCATAAAAACACCATTATCATCATGGTGATGTATATCAGTTGGCATTTGTCATCTCTATTTGTCAAGACAGACTTCTAAAAAAAAAGGAGGTTGTTACAAATGGACTGAAGTGCAGTGCTTTTATATTTGAATCGGTTTGTCCATTTGTAGGCAGCTGCTACTGATTGTCCTCACATATCCACTGAGTTTTAAATCTATCTCACTTTGGATTCTAATTTAGTCTTTCCATTTTTCATTTTACGTAGGTACATTTAAGTGCATGCAGACTTAGATTTTTAATCATTCGATGTCATTTTCTTGCTTTGGCTTTTTTTTTTTTAAACTAAAGCCATCTGTTTAGTCAACATGGAAAATTGATTGATATGAAACCCAAAAAGTTCATAATGATAACTAAATAAGAGATGACAAATTAGATCAGAACAAGTCATTAAGTTGGCCTATAAAAGGACAGCCATCTGCACCACTAAACCGTCTTCCTATTGATGACAGTAATCATTCCCCGAGTTCATGACAGCAAGGAATTTATAGAATAAAATGGAAAGCTTGTACATTGAGAAGTGGAACAGGGTGCTGGGTAATCACTGTGACTGTTTGGTCCCAGTGTTCTATGGCAAGGGTCCTGAGACAATCCGTTGGGAACAGCTATTTCTTCCGTGCAATTTTATGTGTTTCAGCTGACACAGAAAAGTGATCAATTTGCTATTATTTTTGTTAGGCTGTGTTAATGGGTATCAGTATTTTAAAATGTCCTTCATGTTTCCTATGAAAGTTATAGAAAATTGATTTTTAATAAAGCCTAAGTCACATAGAGCAGTTTGAGGTATAATGGTCACAGAACCACACAAGTGGAAGTCTCACAGGGCCACATGGGCCTCTTGTGCCCATTCCATCATCAAATCTGATTCATTTTCTGTTTGCTGACCAAGTACCAAATGATGACAAAAACAAGCAGCATTGTGCGTTCTCTATAGATAACAGTATAGATTCAGTATAGTTCAACAAATCAGGCGCCATGCATATACAGATGCACTTGGTTAGCTTGAGGGAACGCATCTCTCCTAACAGAAACCAGACTGTATCAGCTGGCTTTAATATGAAACCTTGCTCTCCACGGTCTCAGCAGTAGACTAACCTCAGTCGTGCTAAATGGATTTAACCTCTGATCTTTGTGTTACAATTAGATTTGGGGAGTGACTTTATTGGTCTTAGATTCTAATTCTGATTATCTGATTCTTCATGCCTTCAGGGCAACAGTATCCTAATTGATGCTTATGGACTGAAATGCTGTTGAGACTGGACTGGGTTTGAGACTTCAGAAAATCCTGGCGGGAGGTTTTTAAAACCAAGCCTGTATGTGGAGGGTCTTGAAGAAGAACTTTATGTCTTCCATTCCTGTGTCTTATGTTTTCAGCATGTTTCTTGGTCTGGTGGAGTGCACATATGTGGGTAGAAAACATGTAGAATCCATGAAATAAGGCAGTCATGTGCCTACCTTTTATGGATAGGGACTTATATCATTTTAATGTACAGGTTTTTTTGATATGCACTTCTATATCTTAAAAATAAAATAGCATTTGTATGTAAACATATTTGGTACCTACTTCTTGTCCACTTTGTTGTGTGGTTCCTGTCACTAAATATGTTATTATTCATGAATCACTTCATTGTATCCTGAGTCTTTTCAGTATCATTAGTTCTTTATCATGGCATCTTTATGTTCTATCATGATGGAACAACCTTACTATGTAACTTTCTGGCCATAGTTGAATGTTTCCTTGGAGATATAGTAGGTAAACTAGCCAGGATACATGTACAAAATTTATCAGAGCCTTTGTTTCACATTGCCACAAGGACACAACCTCATCATGCTATCTTCTTTACTTATTTCTTAGTATAATTATGTTTTTAAGAAAACATGACTTTAACCATGAATACGATGTCTCTCTTTAATTTGAATTATCTCTCTGTGAAGATTGTCCCTTTCTTTCCATTTCTTTTCAACCACTTGAATATTTTTCTTGTGTGAATTGCCTACTTTTGTCTTGTTTTTGTTTTGTTTTGGTTTTGCTCATCTCATATCTAGGGTTGGTTCTATGATTAATTTGTAACACTTTTTTTTCCCATTAAAACTCTTAGGTTTGCAAAATGTTATATGTTTGCAAACAAAAGGAGCCTGCTTCTTTGTTTGATTAACGCTATTATGCCAAACAGTATTCATGCCTAATTTGTTGTCTAAATTGATTGAACCAAGGAGAGTAATTAATTGAAACTTTTTGCCTGGCCAGCAGGAGGAGATGCAATATGTGAGCTGTGAGGTCCAGAACCTCTGTGATCTGGAGAAAGGGCAAGGTTCTTTGAGCAGTTTTAAAATCAGACTTTGCAGCATTTGGTAGAGTGTGGATTGCCTACCCCACCAAGCACGTAGCTCAAAGTATTGACTTTGCAGAGTGTGCTAGAGTGTGGATTGTCCGCCCCACCAAGCACGTAGTTCAAAGTATTCTGTGGGTGTTTCATAACTATGTAAACAGTGACGTCCATACTGCCGGACCTTCCCTTGGGAACAGAAGAGCAGCAGTATCCTAACTTTCGGGAGCAATTGGACAGGCTGGGTGGAGAAAGGAGAAAGTAATTTCCTAGTAAAGAGTTTTGACTTTAACTCATCATTGAAATGGTACATAACGTCTCTGAAAGACAGGGTCATGATAGAAATTCAAGAATAAAGTTAGGTCAAGGAGATGGCTCCAGGTTGCTGCATAAGTAGGAGCGACGGAGTTGAGATCCAAGAAACTGGGTAAATTGTGGGTGGGTGTGGTGGCTGGCATTCCTGTGACAAGCTAGCCAAGGAGATCAGTCCTACTGGGGAACTCTGGATTCAACTGAGAACCCCTCAGGGTAAGATGGAGAGAGAGTGAGAGATTCAGAAAGATGCCTGGTTCAACATATGCATGCACACAGGTACACATGAGTCTCTATACACATGTGACCCCCCCATACTTAAGATCACTTATAATGAATGCCTATGAATAAAATCAGTTTCCTTCAAGTTTCTTCGGGAAGCACGTTTTCAAGTTGATCTTATTAAACTCCTAAAATGTTATGCACAAACCAAAGTGATCCATTGAAAATGAAGGCTGTCTGGTGAGCCACCTGCCGTGTGATATCGACCTGATGGACAAGGCAGGTGGGGGTCCAGGACGGAATATCTCCGCCGAGTTACAAGACAAATCTGACTAGAAGGAGCTAATCACGGAACACCTTTAGATTTGACCCCAAAAGAAGCTCGCTAAGTTTGTTGCTCAGACTTAATGTTTTAGAAAAAGTCCTGCTCTTTATGTTAAAGTAGTAATATTCTCACACTGCTTGAAGCAATACATGAAAAAAATTAACAGCTGGGTAGATTGGAGACCTATGATATTTCTTCCAATTTGTAACATGTGTTAGGTTGTAAAATTTGAGTTTCCATTTGTTCTATGTAAATCTTTTATCTTTGAAGACCCCTGCCTCAGGCTTAGAGCTAAAGGATTTAGTGTTTGAAGGCTTTTAGCATATTTTTGCCTACATTATCCAAGTTTATTATTGAAGGTTCCCCTCCCAGCTCTTAGACACCATCAGGTAACAGATTTCTTTTATTTTTTTTTCCCTAAGATAGCATTTATCAAGCCCCTTCTGTAGGCAGAACACTCTCAAGTGCTAGAGATACAAAAAAAAAAAAATGTGAGTCATAATTGTATATCTCAGATAGCATTTATGACAGTAGATAAAACAGTCTCCTAAAGAGGCACTTACATCACGGAGCAGGAAGGAGTCTGGCAATTCCACAGGTTGTTACCAAAGCAGTGCATGTTGGCATATTTACCAGATATTCTTACAATCAGGGATTAGAGCAAAATCTTAACAGGGCGTACACATGAGTCATGCTTAGGCTTAGAGAGTAAAGAAAACATTGTCTGTAGCCATGTGTATGCATTTTGGTAAATTAGATAGAAGTAGAGATTGATAAGGGCATAGATCTCTTCTCTGCCAAGTGCTAGTTTTAGACTGGATACTCTACATTTCCCTTTTTTTTCTTCATGTTTTACACAGTTGTTTCTTATGTGCTCTCCAAGGGGGCAGAGGAACTGTGCAGTGCTGGGCTGCCCTCTGCAGCAGTGGGCAATGGACTGATGGGCACTGAGGTGCTGATTGGGATATGGACCACATTTTCTACTGTATTGGGAAGAAGAGTATTACAAGAGTTCTATAGGAGTTTTCTTCAAAGTCTCTGCACATCATGTTGTTGTTCATAGCTGCTCATAGCCGATTTCATTTAGCTCGTCCTTTGCTTTCCTTATGGGGATCGGTTTTATTGTATCTTTGTGAATGGCAGGTGATTTTGTTCCTTTTCCCTAGCCATTCCCCTAACCCTGCCCATCTCACCTTCTGTGCATACCATTCTACAAATTTTAAATCAAACAGCAGAAATGAATGTTTCCTCTTTACGGCAGTATTTTAGTGTGGCTTTGGTTTTTTGGGGGAGGGAGGATGTTCATAAAGCATTTTATAATATAGGCTAGGCTAGCCTCAGACAGATAGCAATCTCCTACTTCAGTTCCTGAGTGCTTGGATTGCTATCTGTTTGACGCTAGCCTAATTCCCAAACCAAAGCCATACTGAAATATTTTTTTAAAGTAGGTTGTACACACCAAGGTTCAGACCTGCATGGGATGGATTTTGTGCTCTCATTTTATCAGGCTTTAATACAAGTTTCCTAGGGTGGGGGGGCAGATGGATCACTCAGCAGTGTGGCTGGGAAAAGATCTATTTCCAAGTTCTTATCCATCACTGGTCAAATTCATTCCCTTAAGAGTGTGGAACTCATGAGCACTTGCTTCTGCAAGTCCAACAAGGGAGAAAGTGTCTAGCCTGAGTTTTCTATCCAACTAGAGCCCTACATCAAGTTATAACAACACCCTGCTACCTTAACATGTTCTGATTTTCCCACCCAAAAGGAAGAATCTCATTCAAGGCTGTGAATATTGCAAGAAAGATTGACAGGGGTTGCCTGTCCCACACACCTACCCTTTTCAAGCCGGCAGGGGAAGAGGTTGCAGGATGTCTGGGCTTTTAGCCATATTTTAGGTAGCCAGCACACTACAGGGATAGGAAGATAGTCTGAGGTCAGTCTGAGAACATAGTAACACCATGTTGAAGGAAGTGAGGAGGGAGGGAGGGAGGGAGAGAGGGAGGGAGAGAGGGAGGAAGGAAGAGAAGGGGGAGTGGAGAAGCAGAGGGAGAAAGGAATCTGTGTTTGTTGAAGACTTTGGTTTATTATAGTTAATTCTGGCATGGATTTATATTTAAGAGCTTGTGACCACACTGAAAGTTACACTTGAAATAACTGTCTTCAAATTACTATTGTATGTATTTTATACATTCCCAAAATAGTTAGTTACTAAACGCTTCAAGTTATAGGATTGGTCAGATTTTTACCTACAGGAAACACAGATACATATTCTAAAACTCATTTGGAGACTCTATTTAATCACATGGAAAATACTAAGGCATGACATCACCGCTTCTAGTATGTGGTGCACTATTTCTTTGTCTACTCAGGCCACATAATCCTGGAGCTTTTTAAATATTTATGAAAGGTGTCAACAATTAGCAGGTCAGACGTTGAATTCAGCAGTCTGGTAATTACTTCCATGTTAGTGTCTAACATTCACAACATGAGATTATGAAGAAAAGTCTGTTTCTGCATTTGTTTTCTTAGCGGAAACAGTTATTCCTATACCCTTTAAACTTGCTATGTAGCGGAGAATGTCTGATCCCCCGCCTACATCTCGTGCATGTCAGGAAACAGGCATATACTGCCTCGCCTGTTTTATGTGGTGCTATCCACAGTAACTGTGACCTTGTGCACGGTGCTCTGCTATCTGAGTTATTGCCCTTCTACAAGTCTTATTGCTATTTCATCATTAACAACAGCACCTAAACCACGCTTTATTAATGACTTTGGTAAAGCACAGTGCTATTTTGATTTTTATACAACTTGTTCCTCTATTTGGAGAGAATAAGTCTCTCTATAGAGCAGCCATGCAGAATATGTTGGATGCTGGATAATGCCACACTGCAAACATGCTTGTTCCTCATACATACATCGGGCGTCGCAACTCGGGAAGTTTGCAAATTTCAGTCACATGTCGACTGGTTGGTGATTGCTATGCAATATTACTTTAACTATATAAAGATACGTTAATTTATGTTGCAGAATGTTACTTTAACTATGTGAAGGCGTGTTACGCTTGTTTTTGCTGCATTTGTTTAATGGTGTAAAGACTTGCTGCTAATTTACCGTGCCTGTTAAGGCTCCTGATTGGTCTAATAAAAAGCTGAATGGTCAATAGACAGAGATAAATAGGAGGAGAAATCTATGCTCAGGAGAGAGAGAAAGAGAGAGGAGAGAACAAGGAAGAAAGAGAGGAAGATGCCCTGGGCCAGCCATCCAGGATGCTGCCAGTCAGACACGAGGAGGCAGTGAAAGTAGAGCATAGAGAATAAAAGAAAGGTAAAAAAAATCCTGAGGTAAAATGCTGATAAAGAGAGGCAGGCTAAAATAAGTTGTAAGAGCTACTGGGACAGGCATAAGACATAATTAGTAAGAGCACTCATAACTAATAAGACGTCTCCATATCATGATTGGTTGGTGGCCCAAAAGAAAGCCTACTACTACAGGTGACGACCGAAATTAGCTAAATTCATTCACATTTCTGTGGCTTGACTGAGAGATGGCCTAGGCTGGTCTGGTCCACTGTGCTTGGCTGGACCGGCTTAGCTATACTCCAAATATGTCTGACCCTCCGCTAGTCTGGCCTAGGCGCACTCCCATGCTGATAGGAGAGATAGGAGAAGCCAAGCAGCTACTCTGGTGCTTTTCAGGCCTCTTTAGGACTGTGTTAGCTAGTGTTCCTCTGGCCAAATCGAAGAGCGAAGTAGCTCAGGCTGGCAGAAAGCACAGTGCAGAGACATTAACTGTAAAACGACCTGGTGTCTGGTTCTTTGACTGTGTCATGTGCCCGCACCTGATGCCTGGTCCATGTCTACTTCCTGAGTGTGCAGACACTGAGTTGAGTGGATTTTTCTAGAACTAGAAAACTAAGCACTTCCAAAGAACTACATGATAGAGAGTTGGCATTCTCTTTTCCTTGGTACTTTTTTGGTTTTTTTTTTTTTTTTTTTTTTTTTTTTGGATTTTTCGAGACAGGGTTTCTCCGTGGCTTTTGGTTTCTGTCCTGGAACTAGCTCTTCTAGACCAGGCTGGCCTCGAACTCACAGAGATCCGCCTGCCTCTGCCTCCCGAGTGCTGGGATTAAAGGCGTGCGCCACCACCGCCCGGCTTCCTTGGTACTTTTTAGTGTATTTTACTTTTTAATTTTCTGTGTGCGTGGGAGTGTGTGGGGGGGACGGGGATGAAAACCATAACTTGTTGGTTCTAGAATAGTCTCTGTGACTTTGGTTGGGAACTTTTCTCATGTTAACATGGAAACAGCTCCCGGCATTGTTGGAAATGTGGCGCCGGTCCTCGTTCATTGTTTTGCTTAAAGGTGGATATATGAGAGTTTTTAAAAATGAAGGAAGACTTACAGTCTACCATAAAAGCTCTTCTTGTTTAATAAAAGCCTCTGTCCATTTAATTGTTCATCTGTCACTTGCTGGACACATGTTGCTCCACCTTCAGGTGTGGAAAGAGAGTAAGGACTTTGCATCCAACGCAAGGGATAAACAGACATTGTTTGGCCGTGTATGTTCTTTTCCTTCAGGATGAACTTCTTTGGCCACTTTATTGTAACTTTTTTCTCCAACTGGAAAGATGAGCAAGTCCAATAAATAGCACAGGCATATATAGGAAGAACAGAATTCAGTGTTTGAAATCTAACTTCAAATGGAAGAATCTTCTTAGGACTATGGAAAAAATGTTTCCTGCTTGAGATCCGTTTTCCTGTTCCTACAGACATTTGCATCCACAGTAACCATTGGTGTGAAAGTATTGCAGTTTTGTTTTGGTAAATTGCATGAGTAATTGTCCCCCAGCACTTGCTAAGTTGTTGCTTCCTGTTTTAATGGCTGTAATATATTTGTAAACATGTTTCTAACTTACTAGAAAACATGTTGGTTCCATCTCATTTATTCGCAGACAACTTACTGTCTGTTGAATCTTCTGCTTCTCTTTTTTTTTCTAATGACTCCTTTGAAATATTATTTTAATGAACCCATGAAACACATCATTGTATTCTTTATATTGTGGTTGGACTGCTAATGAGACTCATCCATTAAGTAAATGGCTTTGTAGGCAATGCAAATGTAATAAATAAAGTTAGCCTAGGCGGCTTGCTACTTTCTTGCTGATGGGCATACCACATGCTGAGAAGGTAATGTTTCATGACCAGGACAGTTCAATTGGTAGGCAGATTGGGAATCTTCGCATGGAAAAAAAAATGAAGAATTTCATAAAATCATATTGCAACTCTATTTTTATTAATCAGAAGATAATGTATTTTGACTTCAGATGTTCTAGTTCAAGATGATATGCCAATAGAAGAGATTAAGTACGCATGTAGGAGATATATTTCTTTGTAAATAAAGAGGACAAGAAAATATATTAAAATCTCTCTTTCCCCCTCTCTCGGTCTCTCTCCCTCTCGTGTGTGTGTGTGTGTGTGTGTGTGTTGAGGGCAAACTTGGGAATGAGTACTTACCTTTTACCTTAATTGAGTAGGATCACTCCTCTGTTCTTTGCTGCTGTATATGCCCAAACCTTGACCTTTTAGTGATTTCTCCCTCACGTTCCACCTCACCACAGGGGCACTGGGGTCATAGATGCCTGCAACTGCCACTGCATTTGAATTTACAGGGGTTCTGGGAATTTGAACTAGGGCCTTATGATTTATACACTGAAGCCGTCTCTCTGGCCATGAAAAATAAAATTTTCTAAGAAAGCAGTACCTACAAAAATCCATCAAAAACCTAAACTTGTATCACTTTTGTTTTAGCACCAATGTAAGTTTTGATTTTTCACCTCACCATAAGGCAGAATTAGCGTTAGCATCCCTTGTCCTGTGGGATGCTGCTGTGGCTCTCTGCCCCCTCCTTTGATCTCATCTTTCTGCTTTGTTTGCAGAGAAGCCTTTGGGACCTGTCAGTGTCCTGTTGGCAGAAGCTACGGTGACTGGTGTCCTCTTCATTGTCTTTGTATTTATGATGGAACAGTACCTTTGGCTCTAGGTCAATGAAAACAATCTAGACATTACTGTGTGACTATGACCAGAATAGTCAGGCTAAGCTGCTGGCATTGCTAGGTTCCCACAGTGAGTAAAGGCCACACCATTAAGAACAAGAATACTGACTTATGGACATTTTCTGTGGCATTCTCTAAGGAGCGGCTGTTGGTCTGAACACAGACATAAGCTTAGGCGGGAATGGCTGCAGCTTCCCTAGTCAAGGGCATTCTCCCACTGCGTTCAGAATTGCCTGGAAAGAAAGAAAAGGGTTAGAGGAAGAAGGACAAGAGGTGAAGCTTTGCAGACAACAAAACTTTTAGACAGCTTTTTATTGTGCAAGTAACATGCCTGCTCAGGAATCTCACCATCGGGTGTGGTAAAATTAAAACAAAATGTAGCAACCACTGGAGAAGAGGCAGAAGCCAGACTTGACTGTGTGTGCTTTAATCTCAGCACTCAGGCAGGAGAATCTCTGGTTTGAGATCAGTCTGGGATACAGAATGACACTGTTTCAGAACAAGGGACAGATACATTGATGTTTCTGTTCTCTGGGAAGCCAAGCAGTTACTGTAGTTTGTTTTGAGATTGGGGGCACATATAACTCAGGCTGACCTCTAATCCTCAATGTAGCCCAGTTTGAGCTTTAACTGTCAGTTTAGCCAAGACTGACTTGCAGATAACTGTGTTTTGGAAACTTGCTATGTTTTCCTAGAAAGGTATGGTCTTAACCAATGTCTAGAAATAATATTTCGATGGTGATTGTGGTATAAGTGACACCATTCTCTGCATTTAACATTTTATGGTTAAAAGCTTAAAATGCAACCTTAACCTACATGTGGTAGATTTGATTTATTTCACAACTGAGTTAAAAATGTAATTACTTTTTGGGAAGGTTATTTTTTCATTTAGAAATAGAGCCTTGCAGATACAAAGGAATCTAGACAATTTTTTTCCTAAATTCCTTGACAAGCCACAAAGTCAACATGTTTTCCTCTCACATGTTGGGAGAACTCTCTGAAAACATCAGACCCTCTACTATTTTTGTTCTTTTTCCTCACTTTCTCTAACTCTGACAGTTGCCTTTATACACCCTCAATAAATAGCATAACCTGAAACGATTTGTAGGGCTCACACACATTGCCGAAGATGCAGACTTGTGGCCTTTATTTTCTATTGCGCTGCCATGGGTGTCGTTCTCAATCTGTTCCAAAACAAAGTAAACTTCCAGACGACATAGGGGGAAAACAGATGAGAAGGAGAAATGTTTCAAGGTATTAGGTGCCGAAAGTTCATACTTAGGAATTGTTAGCAACATTATCTGTTTTGAACACATCTCATTTTGTGTGCTTGCTAAGCATCTGGAAGAACACACCACATGTACACCACACACACACCACATACACACACACACACATACACATACCACATAAACACACACCCATTATCACACATACATACACACACATATACACATACCACATAAATACACACCCATACCACACATACATACACATACCACACATACCACATGTACACACACCACACCCAGACACACACACACACACACACACACACACACACACACACACTTTGAAAAACGTGAAATATTACTATAGAACAAAGAATGGAGTACCGTCTGCAGTTCCTGGTAAAAATTGCCTTCTGTAAGTAAAGGCAGAAAACGCACTTCACTGGGATGTTTCTGAAAGGATTAATTCATTGTTAAACGAATTATCCTGGAGATCTGCTCAGCCACTCAACAGCATTTTAAAGTTGGAACCTGCTAACAGTTCCCCGTCTGCTCCATCGAAGTGGGCCAGCCCCCGTTGGAAAACCATAGCTGTGGCGTTTAAACCACAGAAACTGGAGCCGTCACGTGCAATTGTGTCACATTTGATGACAGGTAACAAGAGAAAGCGATACAGGATTTTATCAACAGGATTTACAGCGAGCCCCTGAAAGCTCATCCAACGGGATTCTCAGTGCCCTCTGTGGTTAGAAGTTATTTTCTGTCAAAAATTAGCAGAGTTCGAGGCTTTCCCAAAGGAAGTCGAAGCAGAAAAGGAACGCTTTTGCTATGGACGATCCTACTCACTATCTTAGAGTGTCGACGGGAGAAGATGACTTATTCTGCCAGGCAACAGGTTTCACATTGCCGCTAATATTGGCATAAAGAAGAGAGACATTAGGAATTTAGCTACAGGGAGAATTGGGACATTTCAAGTGGGGTTCATCGCTTAACAGGGGCAGCATGGCAAAGGCTTGTCTTTCTCCAGTGCTGCAGATGGATCCCCATCACAGGGTGGGACGGGTAACTGTGAGCGGTGGAGACACATCTCCCCTCTGACCTCCTGCTACCCATCCTTTCTAGGCAGAGCTGTTGGAGAGCTTGGCTGTTGTAAGAAGCTTGTGTTTAGATGCACACATTGCCCAAACTTGCTCCACCCACCCCTGCCCCCATCCCTCTTCTTACACACTTGTTTCAGAATTCAGTATCACTTTACTGGGTATCCTCAGTAGGGAAAGATTTAGATCTGGCCATTCTGTGACTTTTCCAGTACACCAAACTGCACTATGACAGACTGTATAGAGGTATAATTAATTACATGAAGTCAGATACATAAAGTTATATTCACTGGCTGGGATTTAATTTCTTATTTTAGAAACCCATGCTGTCAGGTTAATGGAAGGAATCTTTTGTGATAGCTTTATGAATCCCACTTCCTTTATTCCTGTGGCAATAAGTGTTCTAGGTTCTGGAGCAACATCAAATGCTGTCCCTGATATCACTGTCCACTATGGTATCCAGGAGATGGGTACCAGTTGTCTCACAACTCTGTGTGTATGTTCCATGGCAGCTGCAGTGGGTCCCCATGTGGCCGCTGTCCACATGACCCTGGCAGGGTAATGCGGCTCCTTTGCTCTTCTTTTCATCCTCTCTTATGATGACTTAGGGTACAAATATGATGTGCACACATTGCTGCAATTAAAACACCAGAAGAAGATGTATCAAGTGGGGAAATATCACAGCAGATACAGAGGAATCTGACTTTGAGGGCTGGAACCCATGTGGCAAAACTGTAACCCCAATACAGGTGGAGGAATGAAGATCCCTGAACTCATGAATGAAACAGTCCAGACTAATTGGTGACCTCCACACCAATGAGACGTACTAGTTCAAAAGAAGCAAGCCAATGTTCCTGATATGACACCACACTCACATACATACACACACACACACACACACACACACTCTACCTATACACCACACACACACACTACACACACACTACACACACACACACACACACACACACACACACACACACACTGTACCATTGAGGTCTTGCTTGTTGGGGTTTCTGTCCTGCCCAGTTTCCACAGCCAGTAGGTCCCAAAGAATCACACAGAGATCTCCATAAGTTCTAAACTCATTGGCCCCTTAGCTCAGTCTTCTTATTAACTCTTATAATTTATATTAACCCATTATTCTTATCTGTGTTTGCCACATAGCTCTGTACCTTTTTCAGCAGGACAGGTCACATCCTGCTTCTTTGGTGTCTGGACAGGACTGCAGAAAGAGCTTTCTTCTTCCCAGAATACTCCTGTTCTCATTGTCCTGCCTCTACTTCCTGTCTGATTGTCCCACCTATACTTCCTGCCTAGCTACTGGCCAATCAGTGTTTATTTAAAACATAATTGACAGAATATAAACAATTCTCCTGCACCAACATACATTCAAGAGCACCAAGTGAATACTCAGGCATGTACATGCATACATAAACAGTCTATCTTCTTGTCATTATTTGTTTGTTTTGTCTCTTAGGGTTGATGACATTTTTCTGGCTAGGCTAGATGTGTGTGCCATCTTTGTCCTTCTCTTTACTTCCAATCTCCCATGTGTAGCTAGAGGGGGTTGCTAGGGTACGGACAAATCACCTTTTCAGTCATAGTGTCCAGTGGTACTTTGCTTTGGGAAGGTGGACAACTCAGTTTATTTTCTGAAACATTCAGTGTTAAGTCACAAATGTTAGCGGGACCCACTGGTTTTCTCTCTTACTATTTGTCACAGTGACTTTTGTGTGATATAGGTTTCTGAATAGTGGGTAAAGATAAGAGAGGTCAGAGCAGATCTCTGGGGGTGCCTCTTGGTTGCCATGGTAAAGTGCCTTCACTGACTGCATTCTCTTGATTCCCATTCTCTTGTGGAGGGTATCACTCTTGTTTTCATGTGAGAAGGCTGGAGAGCATAGTTCACTATATGTTAGTATCAGCTTATAGGGAAGCAAAGCAGCTCTTCTCTGATGAAATCCACTACACAAAATAAAAATATACATAGAAATAAAAGGGACGATGCCAAATTTCTTGGGCTGCCCAAGGGATCTTGTAAATCTCACTTACTTAAGAAGCTAATAAAAGTGAGCACACTCCCCTTTTTCTCCCTAGTTCTTGTAACTTCTTCACTTAAAGGGGAATTTGTATAATTATCAATTTTCAACACCACCATTTGGTCTTCTCTCGTCCTCTAGTCTTAGTTGAACTGTTGACTTGTCCTTCTAAGCTGCACGTTGTCAACCTCAATTTCCTTCTTTCTCTGATGCCCACGTTGTATGTTCATGTTGAATGTCCACATTGTTGTCCAGTCTTCAAGCTGTCATTTAATGAACTCATGGGGCTCATCTTGCCGAAGCTCCAATGTGGATACCCATTCTGTTAGGAGCACACTGCAAGGCTGCATACTCCAATAGCCCCCATGTTACAGTGGCTTTGCTTCATGACACTACAAAAGCCGTATGCCCATAGTGGAAACTAACCTTTGGAACTGTGGATTCTGGTCTTTTCTAGACTCTGGATGTGCTGGACGAGCAAACCGTCTTGTGATGCCAGGCACAGGTAGTAAGCTTAGCTCCCAGAAACTGGTGCAGTCGACTGTGCTGTTAATGACCTGCAGTGCTCAGTAGGTTATGTTCCATCAATGCACTGCCATCCGTAATGCTTTTCATTTGCAATGGATGCATGTAGTCTAGAGCATTATCATAAATCAAGGGGCATCTCTACTTAGCTATAGTTACAATCTCATGCTATGTATATTTTACAGTGATCACCATCATTTTTTAAGATCACTGGGAAGTAGAGCTTAGTGATACATTGTGTGATTACATTGTACTAGGCCCTGGGTTTGATTCTCAACACTAAGAAGAAAAATTGGCATTCGTTATCTAAACACTGAGTACTCATAAACTGAGGGGAAGACTCAGATGGTGTTCTCACAGCCAGAGAAGGGACCAGTTTATCTGTTCAGTGCCTTTCAAATTTTGTTGACAGATTAGCTGTCTACTATGCCCTACCACGAGCTATTTCTGCTCTTTAAATATTGCTGATGCAATTCCTTATTCAGTAACTCGTGAGAGCCAAGCTGTACGTCAGAGACTGGCCCGCAGTGGTTAAGCACCTTCTCACTAGCCTTTCTATACCACCTCTGCCTGCTGCTCTCTAAGATACAGCAGCGGGGGAAATATCGTTCTAAACCATTGTGAGGAGAATGTAAGTCTAACCCAAGAGTTAAGGAAATATTGATACTCCTTATCAAACCAACTAAGCAGAGGCATCTTTCTCCGGCTAAGAAGATATGTGGAAAGTGGGATAAACAATAGGGGCATGTTATTTCAATGTTTGGGTACTCACAGAATCTAGAATGTACTAAAGACTTTTGTACATAATTATAATTTTTGAAAGGTGTTTCTTCCCTTTGATTAATTATCCCTAGATCACAGCTTTCATCTCTGTGTGGAGAGGCTTCAACAGAGTTCATGTACCTCAGGGTCTAATTGACCAGATTTAAATTACTTCATTTTAAAGCTCAACACAATACTTTAAAATGTTAAAAAATATTAACCTAATGTTACAAAAGAAAAGCAGCCTTAATACATGACTTATAAACTAACATGGTATGGGGACCTGACCAGCTCAAAACAACAGAAGTCCTTTGTGGAATAAAAGCGAATATTCTCTCTCAATAATTGAGTAATTATCTACAGTCCATCATTGTGAGGATTTTGACCGTTTGCTTAAAATATTGTTGTGTGACTTCTTTTGTATGCACTTTCCTTTCTAGCTAGATGATTTATTGTTTGAAGTTCACTTTTGTCCTTGGTCTCGGTCTTTTAAGATCAAGGAATAGTCATTTACCTGTGAAGGGCAAGGATGGCAGAGGTTGGGCATGGGGCTTAAGAATACTGAGGGGTGTCAATGAATCACTCACTGATTTGCTGGTTCTGGTTGTAACCATATAATAAGGGCTTAGTCCATATAGAGAGGCCTGAAGGAAGCTCATGTTGTCCTTCTAGCTTTATATTCTCATAAACGCACAGATTCACCTGGAGCTTGGATTGCAGGTGTCTTTTCACATGTGGGTGTTTTACAGAGCCTTTGTTAATGATTTAAGTTCATTGAGGAATACCAGACGTTAGCTGGGTGGTGGTGGCCCACATACTTAATCCTAGTACTCAGGAGGCAGAGATAGGCAGATCTTTGTGCATTTGAGGCCATACTGGGCTACAGTGTGGGCTGAGAACATCCTGGCTGTTACACAGAGAAACCCTGTCTCAGGAAAAAGAAAAAAAAAAAGCCTATGGGGTTTTGATATAGTAATCATGTAAGTTTCTGTGTAATAAGCTCTCTATTGCCTTAATTGATATGCGGGAACAACTGAACTCAGAGAACAAAACTTTTAAATAAAAACCCCAAACATCCCCCAAAAATGATTTGAAGAGTGAAGAACCCGTGCCAGAGCAGAAATTGACATGTTTGCATTGGAAATCAAACCAGAGGTGTCAAAACCCATCTGTTTAGTCACCATCTCCAGTGAGTGATTGGCAACTTTCAGAGTTTCCTCTTTTGGGAACAGGGAGGATTCTGAACCTTTATTGTATTCTTTTACATTTGTAAATCTACAATGCTCCAGGGGAAGACTGAGAAGGAACTGGGGTAACCGCACAGCAAGGGGATGGCCTCCTCTGATTCCTAGGAGCCTGGCGTACATGAGGTTTGGGAAACAAAAGGGTTAGCAGGATCCTGCACACACATCTGTTAGGAAGTGGTCTAGTTCATTTCAGTCATCGGCGTTTTGATTCACAGCTGTGAGAAGCAGGGATTCCACTTGTCGCGTTGGCTGCAAATATCTCATCCTGACAGATGGGGTTCTTCTATCTGAGGAACAGAATCAGCTACGAGAGTAAATGAGAGGAAGGAGGGACTTTTGTTTGGTACAGATTGTCTTAAGTCTCTCTGACACAGTTCTGAGGTGTTGAGAGCTGATATCAACAAAAGACTTGGGTACTGAGTAGGGAACGAGTGTGAGGGTACAGTTCTCTGGTGTGTGACAAGGTGGTATCTTCCTTGTGCTGTGTGAGGTGAAAACTGGAGATGAAAGTAATTCCCTATGTTTTTCAAATGAATCAGAAATTCATTAGTGAGAGTCAATGAGGTCAAAATGAGATTTGCACAGCCAGGTTTCTTTTGAATGCTGAGATTCAAATTTGGAAAGAAAGAAGAGGGGGAGGAGGGCAGAGAAAGAGGAAAGGACAAAAAGAAAGAAGGCAGAAAGAAAGGAAGGCAGACAAAAATTGAAAAATCAAAGGGCCAAGCACTTTTCTTTTTATATGTAAATGCATACATTAGTGTATGTTTCATACATAAGTTTTTTATCATGGAACCATGCATAGAGCCAAGTGGACATGTTCATAAATTTATGTATAACATAAATAACAAATATAAGTATGGGTCTGTGGGTCTGCCATGGGCATGAAGCACAAGAGAACAGAGTTCTGTTTCCTTTACGACTCGGTGGCTTCTGTCCAGTCCCCTCCTTTATGCCATGTTGGGAAAGGATATATTGTTGTCTCCACCTCAGAGCTAAGGAGACCTGAGACATGTAGCCCTTCATGTATTCTGCTGTTTGGGCAGGACCTATGGCTCTTGCCCTGCTTCCAGCCCCTCTCGGATGAGATGAAGGCCAACTGTACATCTGGCATTTCTTCATGTAATAGATGCTCCCGTCAATTATCCACTTGACATTGTAAGCCTCTGTTACATGCTGTGGGTTCCCATGTTTCCTCAAACTGGTCAGAGATGTTGAGAAAATAGCATTGCTGCATCTGTCTTTAATACCATGGAAAGATCTAGAAACAGGAAGCCTGTATGTGTTCACCACGTTTTTGGAACCAGTATGTGATGAAGATGTTTTTTTGTCGTTTCCAGGCAGAAGCAACACATTGTATGTATTTGGATTTTTAGGATATTTGAGTTTCTAAATGTTTTGATAACTTACAGAGGATAAAGTTTTGGTTACACAGTTTTTTGGGTAAATTCATACACTTATGGCTTCCGATGTGTAACATTAGGGCAAGGATTTAGATAATATTGGTTTGTTGAACATCTGTACTGTTGGAGATGGAATGTGGTGGAATTTTGGGAGTGTTCTGTGATTGTTCTTATTAATGCAGCATATGTTTATGTTTTTCTTTTTTAAACTTCTCTAGAAAATACATTTCATTCTGCCTCCCGGTACATCTTGGGAATGACACTTCTCTCCAGGGCTTTACGCAAATGGAAGAAAATAACTATTTTGAAAACTTGTCTTACAAATGAAAAATTGGGCGTTTGATTTTTTTTTTCCTTAACAGACTGGGATTTCCTGGGCTTGACAATAATGTGTGATTGCATGCTGTGGGCTAGCCTGCAGTGCCTTTACAATGTCCCAAATCTGGTGGTCCAGTGTCCAGGAACACAAACTATTTTTGTCTATGAGGTCGTTCAGCATTGTAGACCCCTATGGCCTGTTCTTTTCCATCTCTGAGACTTTTGGAAATCAATATCATGCCGTCTCCAATAATTTAATATATCTCTTTCATATCAATTTTTCTCTCAGTATCATAGCCTGGGCTTGTCAGAGACCCTTGTTGTTAGAGACTATATACAGGGAATAGTAACAATTTGTCCCCGATGAAAGCAGCTGTGGGAGATAAGGGAAGTCGGTGGCATTATTGCCATAGCTTTGTGATATTATGCTTGAGTCAGACTTGCTTGTATACACAAGGCCAAAATGTGCATAGCACTCTTAAACAGTGAAGAGTAGTAGAGAAAAGGTGATTGAGCTGGTTGTGTAGGCATGTGTTTGTCATCTCAGCTCTCTGAAGGAAGTGACAGGAGGCTTGACACAGTTGGAGTCTAAAATAGCTATGGTGTGACACCTATTCCCTAGCAAAGCAACCAGTAACTAAATAACATTCTACGTACTGGGAACACAAGGATTATGATCGCATCATTAAGTATTCCTTCAGTCAGAAATTATATGCATCAGAAATTTTTTCACTTTATCTCAGTTAAGCTTTAAAAACGAGGAGATTTTGACAGAGCATATGCCAATGTAGCCAGGAAGTAGGAAGCTACGAAGCCCAGTCTTACACAGTCTAGAGAAAGACTTTGAACTACTACTAGTTTATTTAGGTCCCAAGCATGGCTTCATCTCTTCAGTGAGAGAAAATCAGTAGATAATGCCTGGATTGTTATCTCCTATTCTTTCATAAACCACTGTTTGCTAGCACAGAGTATCATTATTTAACACGTTAAGGAAAGAGTCACTGTCTCATTTGTGAACGTAGGTCAAAGATAAATGTCATGGGGCATAGCACCCTGTTGTGGAAAAGAAAAAGTATGTTCACAAGAAATTATTTTTCCTGCATTTTATGCTGGCTATGACAAATATCAAATGTACTTTTGTGCATATACACACACACAAATATACACACAAGAGAGAGAGAGACAGACAGAAAGAGAGAAATCTGTTTGTTATTTTACTTTCTAGTTATACCTCTGAGTCTAACATTGGAATTGACCAAACTACCAATAAAGATACCCCTATGTCTGGTTTGTCACAACGTAACTTCAAGGAGTAACGTACTAGGAATTCGTCTCTCCAACTCCACTTTACCCACGTGTCTTTCTCAACCCTGTGGGCTTGTCTCTGCATACTCTGGGTTGCTGACTTACTGTCTGTTATTCTGTAATTCAGTGTTCTCCATCAGAATCTCTGCAGTGACAACCAAATGCTGTCTGTGAGCGCTGTGATAATTGAGAACGAGGGAGGGACTTTCTAATTTTTCCTAACTTCCTTTAATTTTGCTAGGCGTGTGTCACTTGGGGGAAAACATACTTGGTAGCAGAGATCTATTTAGTTTTCACAGCTTAATTGATCCCTGAGCACAAAATTTAACAAATGAGATCTTACAATCACTGAGAAATCTCTAAACTATGCTAAAGATGGAGTTTCTTCCTCTTCCTACTCCTCTTCTTCCTCCTCCTCATCACTATCATCATCTTTTTTCTTTTCTTGTGTGTGTGTGGTATTTTCTGATATGTTCTTGCCATGATATGTATCTGGAAGTCTGAGAATAACTTTGTGAAGTTGATTTTCTCTTTCTTTATGCATTTCTGTGGGTTTTTAGAGTTTGAATTTGGGTCATGAGGCTTGTGCAGTAAGCAATGTTGCCTGTAAGCCATCTCATCATCCCCAAAACCCTCTTTAACAGTTGACTTTTTAACCCGTTTTTCTTTTAGCCTAACCATATGTCTGTTCTGTAACTGCCAAGAAGAAGAAATACTTGTCTGGAAGTTCCTTTGGGTCAGGACTTTGTCCAGGCCTGAACTGGTTCATTCGCTTCTGAATTCTCCAAACACAAGCCCTCTGTCTCAGGACTAGTGACAAGCAGTCAGCCAGAAAGCAAGCTGACTTGGTTATGATTCTCAGAGTACACAGTGAAGCACAGCTTGCCACCAATGTCAAGCATGTGGTGAAAGCCCAGGGAGATTTTCTTTCTTTCATGATTGAGCGCTAGTACTTGGTGATATGTGGAAAAACAGACTCCTGATTGTACAGGCCAACAGCTGCTGTTATCTGAAAAACAATCACTATGACAGAAAGTACATGTTTTTCTCATCTTCTGTGTGATCTGTCAGATTATATCCTAGGTTAAAGTGAGTGTGTTCCATTGAGAAAAGTATAATTAACAATTTAACATATATTCGAACATTTTGTCTCAAACGGCAAGAACACTATCCTTCAAAAATTCTGCACCAGAACTATTAGATAGGAATGGAGTACAAGCCACATAGAATTCAACTTTCCCAGAGGCCACTTTTAAAAAGTAAAAGAAAGTGGAATTAAATTTAATGTATTCAATCTATTACATCTAACATATTTAATATGTAGTTAATATAAAAAGTTAATGAGATAGCTTGTATTCTTTTGGACTGTGATGAGTCTTTGAAATCCAAGGTGCATTTTATGCTTTGGGGATCTGATTTGGAACAGCTATCAAGGGCAGGATAAGTGGCATGTAGTTAGTGATTATGCTATTGCATAGTGTATATTCTAGATACTTCTTTGATTTAATAAATTGTGTCTTAATCTCTAGATTTGTTTACCAAAAAAGTGAGGAATTGTCATACTCTGAGAATTTATCCATTGCTCTTGTATTTCATTTGAAAGTTTGTCCAGATTTTGGCATAATTCTAGGTTGTATGAGTTGTGACAACTTCTGAAGACATTTTGAATATTTTTGCCATTATGTATTTTCAAATATTTTTAACCATAAAATTTCTGTTTTCTGGTGACCTACACTCTGTTCCTTTATTAGCCATAGATTATCTTATGTGAATAACCTCATTTTCCTGTTATCTTCTGAATAACTTCATTTTGTTATTTTCTTCTTAAAGCCACCTTTTAAAAGCCCAAATTCAAATTTTTACACATCTATTATTTGTTTAGAGGGGAGGGTTTGGGAGATGAGGTTTCACAAATTGTCAAGGTCCTCTTAAACTCTTGGCTTACCTGAGTCTCCTTCCTCAGCTTCTGAAGCAGCTGGGGTTACAGATGCATGCCACCATGCCTGGCCACACTGCATAGGCTTCAGAACCAAGCAGCTATTGTATAATTAACTCTGCTTAGTAGTTTTGGCAGTCATTAAATGTGGTTTTACTCTGTCTAGTAATTCTGCCAGTCAAGTCCATACTTTTGAAAATATGACTTCTGTGTGGCCATATTGCTTAGGATTGGTTTCAGTTATTGTTAGAAAAAAGGATTTAATACTTCTTTTATTTTTCTACATAATATTTTTTTGTTGATTATTTGGGAGTTTCAGGAAATGCACCCTGATCACATTTACTTCCCCTGTCTTCCCAGGTCCACCTCCCTCTCTTCTGTGACCTCCCTCAAAAGAAGAGAAAAAAAAATTCTAAGTCCAATTTGTATTGCTCATTGCACATATATTCACTAGAGTACTGTTTAAAAAAATCAAAAACAAATAAAAGCCTGCATAATATAATCATACCATCACTTGCATGTTGGCAGAAAAAAAATACATGCAAGGTAGTTCCTTGGTGCGGGACAATTCTATATTCTGTCAATTATGTTTTAAATAAATGATGATTGGCCAGTAGTCAGACAGGAAGTATAGGTGGGACAACCAGACAGAAAGTTGAGGTGGGTCAATGAGAACAGAAAAATTTTGGGAAGAGGGAAGTTTCCTCCGCAGTCCTGCCCAGATACCAAAGAAGGAGGATGTGATCTGCCTGGCTGAAAAAGCCATGTGGCTAACATAGATAAGAATAATGGGCTATATAAGTTATAAGAGTTTATAAGAAGCCTGAGTTCATGGGCCAAGTTCATAACTTATGGAGACCTCTGTGTGGTTTTCTTTGGGGCTAAACAGCTGTGGGACCTGGTAGGAGGACAGAAACCCCCAACGAGCAGGCCCTCATGTTACAGTACCTCAACAGTCAGCTCGCACAATCTATTTACATTTATTTATTTGTGTGCATGCATGTGTGCATGTGTGCCTGTGTGTGTGTGTGTATACAACTTGTGGAATTTGGTTTTCTTTTTTCACCTTGGGAGTTCCAGGTATCAAATTCAAATCATCAGATTTGACGCTTGGCAGTAAGTTCCTTTTTCTTCTGAGCCATCTTTGTGGCCCAACTTACAGTTTTCTAAGTAAAACCTAAAGTGTGGGTGAAATTTGGGCGCAGCCTACTCGTTCCCTTAAAATGTATGTATTCCTTCAGATACTGTGTGCTTTCTGAAGACTTCGTTGTTTACTAGGTATTCGCATCCTGATTTTGTTTCTTTTAAAATCTCTCAACCTAGTTTGTCTTTGAAAACAAATGATGCAGCCTTGATGAGAGTCAGCACTCAGTAATTAGTGTTTGGGTTGATGGATGTTAAGGGAACTTCTGAGTCTAAAGCACTGCACTGTATATAGTCAGGACTGGCTCAGACAAATTGCACAGCCCCATGATGATGGAAAAGAGGCATTTATATCTGAAGAATTCTGGGTGAAATAGAGTAAGTATATATATTATACAACTGTTACATTTTTTTCTTTTTAAATTTTCCATAATTTGGGGAAATTTTATAACAAGCAAAGAAGCTTTAACAGTTAAATTGGTTGGAAATAAAGGAGCTGTTCTTTTATTCGAAGAGATTATATGAGCTATTTCAGCAATATTCCATCCTAAAAGTTTCTAATATAAGCTAAATGTATCTCCTTCTTGGACTCCATTAGGAACAAGGAATGCATGGTTTCTTTGGGAAATAGCCGAATGGTTTATATCTCAAATGATACCTTTGTTTCCCCCTCTTGACTCATCGGAGAGAAAGAGTACAATTAAATTGATTTTAAATCACATTTAGCATTACGTATTGATTAGATACAAGTGCCCTGAAGCAAATGTCACATTGTTCAGCTCCAAAAAGCATCTATATCGGATAACAGAAGCAATATGAGCTTTCATTTCTGTTAAGTAATTCAAGTGATGTTCTAAGTCATGAGAGTGAGATCCGCGTGGCTCGCAAATGGCTCGCAAACCTTGTTAGTGAAATGCAGCCTTCAATTCAGTTTATTAGCTTGTTCTTTATTCTCATTTATATTTTATTACCTTGGAACACAGTCATAGGATCCTGGAAATGGAGTTTTCTTTAAATAAATTGTTCCTAAAGTTTCTGAAGTCTTTTGTTAAATGATGTCTAGGAGCAGACATACTGTCGGCCAGAACAGGTTCTGAGCTAAGGGAGGGTAAAAACACTCTGGTGGGTTGGCTGTGACCGAATTCAGCTTCCCTAACTTTATTTCTGTCACCATCATTTGTGGCGAGCAAATTCTTGGTTGTGCCAGAGAATCAAAGAATGGCTTAGAGGAATGGCGTTTGGATCTGTGAAGTATTATATTGTTAAAAAATGAAATATCTCCTTCATAGAGTTTGTGCTGCCTGTCTGTTTACTTCAGTTGGACATTGTCCAGCAGTCTAGAATCAGTGGGCAGATCATATAGGAAGTGTACCTCGGTGTCCATGCTGGCCTTTTGTTTTCATATACTGAGTAGTGTAGCCATTCAAACTAGTTCACATCATCTTCTGAGGAGAGTGGTGTGCTCTTTCAGTTTGGCATCATCAGTCTCTGTCTTAGCTGGCCTTGTCCCTCAGCATTTTCCTCCATCAGTTTCTTTATTTAACGATACCATGCATTCAAATTGCCCTCCTTTCCAGATACTCTAGTCTAGGCCTACGGCTGCAGCCATCTAGCAAATGCTGGCAGCATCGCTTTTGTAAAGGATGTGGCAACTAGGCCACATTCAGATTTTGACAGTACATTTATTTAGTAGTCTGGAGATGACAGATAATCCTACGACCCTCTGTGAGATTGTCCACTCACCTCTAGAATGGGTGACAGTGGGACCTGCTTCCTGGTATGGTAAGTATCCAGGTGTGGATACCAATTGATTAAACACATAGAAAGTGCCCAGATGGTACCTAGCACCTAGCAGCCAATAAGCCGTAAGAAAACAACAATGGAGTGGCAACTGCTTTGCTTTGGATTTCCTTCTTGGAACTATTACCCATGTTTGTGTTTGTAGCAGAGGAACTGCTGAGAAGGGATGAGGCTACTCAGAGCACTTTCGACTTCACGTGAATCCTAGGCAAAAATACCTCTTAGAGATATTTCTGTTGTCATGAATTAGCAGTGAGAAAGAAGCCACAAAAGCCTGCCACCCTGAGACAGCCATCATTGGAAGGACATGGAAATTGCTCGTGATTTAATTCACCTGAAACACAGATGTGCCTGTGTCCCTCATAGTAAGAGTTTAGCATGATTGTGGGGGAGACAGATATGGATGCAGCTATTTAGAGCAGAATGTGTAAAAGGCCAAGGAACGTGGAACTCGCGATGCCCACTTGCATGGGTGGGCTTTGCCTATGGAAGGAAAGAGAAATGGAGAAGACAACTAGCAGCCAGCCACTCTGGCCAGTCAGTAAAGGAGGAAATGCTAGACAAGACGAATGAGCAGCGTGTGGATAGGCCCAAAGCGGTTCAGTTCGTCACCCGTGGCTTCCAGGGTGACATGGGCGCCACGTAGGCAATGGGATCTGTGGCTTTGGATGAGTTGAACTTAGGATCTTCTAGCTCCTTCAGATGCATACTGAGAAGTCCAGAGACACCTCATGGGAATAGAAAGTCTGGTGGATTTTTAAAGCAGAACAGGTTGCGGTCACATCCACATACCAGAAGATGAAATCTGGCTGTCCAGTGACCAAGCAATGTGAACAAGACTGGGTCTGTGATCTTCAGCTTAAATACCAACAATCTTGTCTGTTCTTCATGTCAGTGTGGCCCATGGTGTTTGGTTGCAAGGAGGGGCCACTTGTTTGTCCCAGCCGCCCAGCTAGCTTAGCCTCAAAATAACTACACAGAAACTGTATTAATTAAAACACTGCTTGGCCTGTTAGTTCTAGTTTCTTATTGGCTAATTCTTATATCTTAATTTAACCCATTTCTATTAATCTGTGTAGAGTCACGTGGTAGTTGCTTACCGGGTAAAATTCCCAGTGTCTGTCTCTGGTGGATCCATGGCATCTCTCTCTGACTCTGCCTTCTTCCTTCCAGGATTTCATTTAATTTTCCTCGCCTACCAAAGTTTTGCATTATAAAGGGCCCAAAGCAGTTTCTTTATTAACCAATGAAAGCAACACAAAGACAACAAGACCTCCTACAAACAGTGTTTCTTTAGCCCAAAAGCATACATAGTTGCAAGACTTCATTGTATCAGGTCTAAAAATGTGCAATGCAGCTCTGTGGACTACTAAATCAAGATTGCTATCAATGCGTTTCCAATCCTTTGCTTCTGTAAAGAACACAGTGGCACACAAACCTGGTACATACATCTTTTAGGCACTTGTCCAATTATTTCCTTAGGATAAATCCCAGCAGTGGATTTGGTGTTTTAGAACTCTTATAATATATATATATATATATATATATATATATATATATATATATATATATATACAGTCCCAGGAGGATTTGGATGCCTACCCTCATGGCAGATAAACAGTTACTGAGCTTTGCAGTAGAGCTGAATGTGCAGATGGAGAAATGCAGTAAGCAGTCATGCCTGGGCAGGCACGCATGTCTAATTTTTCTCTTTGGGCTTCTATATACCACTGCCTCTCTCCTCTCTCTCTCCATTGGTTGCTGTAAAAATCAACTGGATGAGTCTCTAAGACTGACAGAGTGTTTGTCTATAATGACAAGTGCCTGACTGTCGCAGCAAATGATGAGAGGCCCTAGGGAGCCATCACCACCCACTTGAGAGAGATCCATGAAGGGTTTATGACCCGTTTGAGTCCTGATCGAGCATCTCTGTCTTGACCCCCAAGGGAACCAATTGTGTGGAATACTTGCTCTGTCAGTCTGAGCGATGTGCTTAGAATTTCTGAGAAAAGTAGGAGCTGTTTGTAAAACACAGAAAGAATTATCAAGAAGACCTGGAAATGGGGATAGTACCTCTATTCAAAAGCCATGCTGGATAAATGCCTCAATTATATCAATAGAACCGGTACCCAATATGGTAGCTTATAGCACCCAGCTATAAGTAATTGTTTGGACAGTAGATTTAAAGATTTTATTCTCTAATGAAATGAATTCATGACTTTCCCTGTTGTGCCTTGTCCATAGTCACTACTCCTGTTTATCATATAGAATGCTAATGTTTATAAGACAAACATTGTTCACTAGCAATTCTAAAGTGTGAGTCTATCTCGTACTCTGAGTGATTCAAATTGTGTGTGTGTGTGTGTGTGTGTGTGTGTGTGGAGGAACAAGCAATGTTTGAGAGGTAGGGTGAAGCTAGGTCATAAAGAGGAGCAGTTCTTTAAAACGAATGGTTTCTCTTTGCTCAGAGACTATACTGAGCAAAGTCAGAAATGCAGAAACTACCAAGGTGCTGTTCCTTCTGCAGCTGGCTACCCACCCAACATCCTCTGCATCCAAATCCACTCCCCAGCCTTCTGGTTGTTGCATAGTTAGAAAGAGAGGTCTGGGGTACCACCAGCTAGGCTGAGCTCACGACTATGGGTTGTAGCCCAGTTAGGCTGAGCAGAAATCAATTCCACTGTTGGCTTTTCTTTTTGCCCATAAATATGCCCATGTTAGAATTTCTCAGTCATAGTGGAGGTAGCGAGAGGCTGCTTTGGCTATTTTTTTTTTTTAAACAAACTAATGGCTAGAATCCCCGGCCACGGAACAATGCCCCACCCAACAAACACTGAGAATCAATAGTAAAACGGTTAGCAAAACTAAAAGAAAAAAATTGTACAAAACTCGTGTATATAAGTAGGTGCCCAAAATGCCAGTGCTGCACACTGAACAATGTATTCTTCTAATTTGTCATGATTCTTGTCCTCGAGCTGGCACTCTGCTAATTAAATGCATATGAAATTCAAAAGGCTTTATACTAAGGGACAGTAATTTTCCTGGGTTGTTTTTAAAGTTGATGGGATGAAAGAATTATGGCGAGCAGATAACAGATGGATTCTTCTATTGTGCTCTGAGGTCCCGAATTGACTAATCGCACAACGTTTTTTTGTCAACGTGTTACCTTATAATTTGAAAATTAAAGAGTCTGTTTTCCATTTATTTCTGCGGTTCTGCGGGTAATACTAGCACCATTAGAACATTTATAACTGTTGCCTGAGTGTGGAAAACTGTCCCTGTAAAAAGCCTTGGCTTAAATTGCAACAAAGCTTTGGTCTGGTGTGGGTCTTGCCTGGTGTGTGGGTACCACATGAGGTGATGTGACCCGTGGGACTTTCTGTGATCTTCTCTGGAACCTCTGCCTAAACTTTTTGTACTTAAATAGCCAGACTGGGCAGACTGGGTTCCTCCTGATCTTAACTGGCAAACTTTTAAGTTTTACAGCATGTAATATCTCTCTCTCTCTCTCTCTCTCTCTCTCTCTCTCTCTCTCTCTCTCTCTCTCTCTGTGTGTGTATGTGTACATGTGCCAAGTCATGGGTATGGAAACTGGTTGGAATCTATCAGCTCCTTCCGCCATCTGGGTCCTGAGGACTGTGCGCAGGTCATCAGGATTAACAGCAAATGTGCTTGGCTGCCTTCCCGGCCACCATCACCAGCCTATTTCTCTTTACTCCTTCCTGCCTTGCTCATGTCGGTTACTTCCCTTTCCTGTCTTATGGACTGTATTGCCCATACCTTCTTGGATATTGAGTTGAGTACCGTGGGGTCTAGAATGAAAATCAGGGAATTCAAGCAGAGCAATAGGAGTTTCTCTCCTCTCCACCCCTTCCCTTTTCTGGGGAGCCACTGCTCTCTGCACGGGCCCTTACTGGTCTCTGCTCCTTAGAGCCCCCACCCCCAACCTTTGAGGGAGAGCTGGGGCACCTGCCTTCCTGATGTTGCTCCCTGATTGATTTCATGTTGCTTCCTGTTGTGAGAACCTCTGTAAATAAATCACTCTTTTACATTCCCTTCTTCGGAACCATCTGAATTGAGCTGAATTTCCTCTGAGACCCTAATACAATCTGATTGGCTTTTCAGCCAGCACACAGCAGTTGGTCGTAAACTTGGATATGCTTTAAAATTACATATTATTTAGCTGTAACCTCCATGAGCTCAAAAGTAAGACCCAAGTATCTGCATTTTAAAGAAACCCATAGGTGAAGAGCCCTAGATTTGAAGAAGTTGGTGTACAAATTCCCTCCCTACTGAAGCAGAATCAAATTGCTTTTCTGTAGTATTCGGGTTTCTCCACATGATAAATGCACATTGAATATACTTGAATGAAATTTAGTCCAACTGGGCTGTTGGTTCACCTGTACCAGACTCTCCTTTTGTCATTCAGGGAAATGGTGCTTCTTCATCCACTCTGCAGAATTACTGCATATCTGTTACAGGAAGGCAACTGGAGAGTGTTCCAGAGTGGGAAATATAAGAGCTGGCTGGTTCCAGATATTATACCCCTTCCTAATATTAAATATTTATTTAGTACCGGAGATAAGCAGGGCATCATTTAGGTCAAGTTTAACAATTCCGTTCCTGGACCTGATATGGTCCTCTGCTTTGTTTGGAAATAGAGCTTAGCTGAAATACAGCCATAGCTCTTCACTTACATATTGTCCATAGTTGTTCTAACCCCTCCGGTGTCAGAGTTAAATAGCTGAAATAGAGATTGTATGGCTTACAAAACCTACAATATTCATTGTGTGACACCTTGCCGATAAAGGTGGCAGACCCTTGGACTGGATCCTGGAAGGATATTGGCAAATAAGGTGGGGACCATCCATCATTCATGGCTGGGACCCAGCAGTGAACAAGCATCCTCACCACCTTTGTGGGACACTTTTCCTCCAGCGGAGAGAGAATGTCATAAAGGAGACCAAATATAAAACACGTACTGCCTCACAGAGTGGTAAAGTCTAGGGAGAAAAATAACTCAAGGAAGACGCACGGGAAACACTGTAGGTGGGGGTTTCTGGAAAGCTCCCACATAAGAAAGCCTTCTGTCTACCTCCATGTTCGTCTATGTCTCTTTCATGACCTGAGTCTCCTTTAATTCATGTAATTGACATTGCCAGAGTTTACTGAAGTATAATCTGAAAAGTCTAAAATGTAGGCTTTCTTCTTCTTCTTCTTCTTCTTCTTCTTCTTCTTCTTCTTCTCCTCCTCCTCCTCCTCCTCCTCCTCCTCCTCCTCCTCCTCCTCCTCTTCTTCTTCTTCTTCTTCTTCTTCTTCTTCTTCTTCTTCTTCTTCTGGTTCTTCTTCTGGTTCTTCTTCTGGTTCTTCTTCTGGTTCTTCTTCTGGTTCTTCTGGTTCTTCTTCTGGTTCTTCTTCTGGTTCTTCTTCTGGTTCTTCTTCTGGTTCTTCTTCTGGTTCTTCTTCTGGTTCTTCTTCTGGTTCTTCTTCTTCTTCTTCTTCTTCTTCTTCTTCTTCTTCTTCTTCTTCTTCTTTTCCTTCTCTTCTACCACCTCCTCCTCCTTCTTCTTTCCCCTTCTGTAATAGAAAGCCAGGGGAAACAGCCTTGTCACATTATTCTTTCAGGAACATGTCTTACATGTTTTGATTTTTATCTCTGATACTTGGACAGATGCCATGCCCAATAGCAAGTTGGAGAGGAAAAGGTTTGTGTGGCTTACCCACACTGAGGGAAGTCAGGCAAGAAGCATGCAAGTACTCACTCCCTGGCTCACTGGGACAGCCTTCTTTTACAGCCCAGGTCTAGGAATAGTACCACCTGCAAGGGGATAGGGTCCATATATCAATTAACAATGAAAATATTGCCTATGGACATCAGCACAGGTCACACTTAGCCCATCACCACAGGCCAGTTTCATTAAGGCAGTCATTAATTGAGGGTTCTTCTTCCCAGGTAGTTCTGGATTGTGTCAAATTGGCAAAAAAGTCTGATCAAGAAAGTGTTTTCCCCAAAGGCGGGAGTGGGTCGCAATATACAAGTATACTTTGTTCACTCAGTGGTCACTAATGCAGATAATTCTGGGCAGGGCAGACTTTCCTATTAAAGAAAGTTGTGAATTTTGTAAACATCACTTATTGTGAAGTACTTATGGTGAGGTGTGTATACGATTTGCACTTGGCTGAATTATTGGTAGCTCAGGTTCAGGTTCTCATCTGTATTTTATCGGTGATAGGAAGTGGTCTTAGATCATATTTGCCTGTGGCTCCCCATTGATTACAAAATCTAAGTAGAACTGTACTCTCACGGGGCTGATAATTGCATACATTTGGAAACATTTCAAGAGCTATTACATGGTCCCAAATGTAAGTACATTCAAGTGAAGCCTAACCTGGTCATCAGGGGAGAGCAATTCTGCCCCTTCTCTTCCCATGCAGTAAATGCCTTGCTTGGAGAGCACAGGGCATGGATCCAATTTTCTACAGAGAAGTCCAGTACAGTTTGAGTCTGTATTGTTAATCTCTTTGTTGCCGAGGTATTTTGCATTTAAAATTTCTTTTACTGCAGAGATTTAGCTCGTATCCACATTATTATGTTATTCACCAAAACCTCTATTAGATCCAAAATAAAAATACATTTTTAGCAACAGAATTACTTTAGAGAAGAAATTTGAGAGAAAAAAAAACATCTCAAGGCATTTCTATATGCTAGATTATTGCTGCACAGATCTCATTAACGAGATTTCTACAAGAATGAATTTAAATAAAATATTCTCACCGCAGGAAAAAAAATGTATCTAAGAAATTTCAAGTGTTATATTGTGGTTATAGATGTGTAAGGAAGCCATTTTAAATATATCAGATTTTATCTAATACTTATACACTGTATGTTATTTAATTTATCAAAAGTTTCCAGTAACATAAACTCACTATGAGGCTTAAGGGGTTTAATAATAGTAATTTAATTTAAGATCTTCTTTGCTCTGTGAAAACCCTCTGGCCACTTAATAGAATGCAATAAAATGTAATTGTGAAATATGTTACATGCCTTCCCAGTTCTGCATTCTGAGAGTGAGTGGGGTTTTCTTCCTTTCTCCTCTGCAATACCTTATATGAGAAAACTTCTCTTGCCATGAAGTGTCAGCCTGAAATTCAGTAAGCATTGGGGATAAAAATCAGAGAGACATATTAACACAGTAGAAATAATCCAGTCACCTCTATATGACCTTTCATGGAGCCGGTCCATAAATATCTAGCATGTTCTTGGGCATGCAATGACTTCAGGAATGATTTGCATTCAAGGAGAAAGGGGGAAAGGCTTAAATCAGTTGACTGGCATAGTTGAAGGTCTTTATTAAGTAAGAGTGTCGGCACTGACCGAGAAGAGCTTAAGTGGTTTTCTTTCTCTTAGTTTCTTTGAAAAATGGATTTTTTTTAACTGTGTGTGTGTGTGTGTGTGTGTGTGTGTGTGTGTGAGTGTGCGTGTGTGACATCCAAAAGACAGTCTTTGGGAACTGTTTTTCTCCTTTCAACCTGTGGGTCTTATGGGTGGAACCCTAGCTTTCTATTTTGGGATCCCAAAGCATCAGGTTTGGCAGAACAGCCATTACCTGCTGAGCCATTTTGGTCCCCAAAGTGACTATGATAAAAGAAGCGGACAAACTCAGGTATAAAATAATGAATTCTCTCCAGGTCATCAAATTAAGCTATTAAATAGTGGATGCAGTGCTATTTCCCTGCCATTTATTTCTAACTGTGCCTTCTAGAATACATCCAGGCAGGTGAGGGAGGCACACCCCATCCCTGTGATCCCTTCCTACTTGGGAGCAGCTCTTTCTGTTAACGCAGACACACCAGCTACCTCAGATCAACCAGGAATGCCAATGGAAACCTGGAGACACTCGATGTCTGTGTAGATCTCTGACCTGGGGTCACACATCTCAGGTTCAAATCCCGCTGCCCCATCCTTGGAGGAGAAAGGGCAGATTGTCTCACAAGCTCATTGAGGGCTACATGAGCGTGTAGTTTATAAATGTGTACACACCGACGCTAGCTTGGCCTGATACAAACAGTTTTACTTATTAGTGTCATCATTGCAGTTCTTGTTGCTATGATTCCACGCGAACCAAATTTCTATGTCTCAAAGCACTTTGTGTGAAGCTGTGAATATTGGCCTTTCTGGCAAGCTTAGGTTCCTTCCAGATACTTCTCTGAGCCCTTCTCATCAGCCAGGGGGGAGGTTTTTTGTTTTTGTCTTTTTTTTTTTTTTTAAATCACCTTTGTCCCTAATCTCCCTCCTAACAACCAGCTTGCTGGCCCCAGGCTCAGCGCCTCAGGCAGAGACCTTGCAGCAGGCTTTAAGCTTCTGTTCTGTTTCAAGGTTAACAAGGTTAACCATCTGTAGAAGGTACTGAGGGTTTTCCAGTGTGGTGGAAGTGAACTATTTCCTTTTCAATTGAAACAGCGTATGGTAAGCTGAAGCAATAAGCAGGCGACTGTGGCTTATGAGCGCGTACTTTGGAGGAGGAAATTGCTGCAGCCTGTGAGCCCAGCTCCTTCTGTGCCATCTGGAGACCTCAGTGTGACCTAGCCTTGTTTTCACTCTGCAGTGTGGCATAGGACAGGTCAAATGACCCAGAGAAACTTCTGTTTTTCTTGCTCCATGGGTACCTTGATTTGTGGAACTCTCTTTAAGAAGTAAACCTGGACGTGCGGTGCTCTGGAGAAGCACTCAGAGCCGACCAAAATACTCTTCTCCTCCCGAATTCTCGTTCTCCAGTTGTCTGTTTAATGGGTAGAATGGAAACAATGACAGCTCTGGGCAGGTGGGCAGATGTCAAACGGTTGGGTATGCATGAACCTTGAGTAGCCATTGCCCCTGCTGGCTCTAAGAAGGTGGATGGGAGAGGACAGGAAGACTAACCCGAGGCTTTGAGGATATTTCATATGCTTTACACATTTAGGTAGGATCTTTCTGAAGTAGGAGATGTGAGAAAGGATGGGGACCTGTTCTTCTCCATCAAAAAAATTCAATTCAATCACCGATATTGAATCTTGAGTTTCTTACACATCTTCGTTGCCAGGCTTTTCGCTCACTTTAATTCCATGTTTGACGCATAAAGAATATTCTAGAGATACATTTTATTCCTTTATAACTTGAAGGGTCGTGATGTAGGCCACCTTGTCTCAATCATGTTCAGCAGTTGTTGCTGTTTTTATATAGTGCCAATGAATGGGATAAAAATATCCCTTCCCCTTCTGTTACTTCTGTATCAGTTGCAATGAAAATTGCTGGGGTTGAGGTCTGATGACCATGTGGTTTTATTTATTAGCCTCCCCCTCACCACCAACCTAGGCTTAGCGTAAACCTGCTGGCTTCCAAGTGAGAAGTAGGCTGAGTGGACATTGTGTCGGGAGTACAGGAGCCAAAGTCTTCTTCTTTGCTCTTATTTACTGATTGTGCAGTCTTGGAACACTCACTGTTATCTGTCCTTAGACTTATTATGAATAAAACAGAAGGGTTAGGTAATGTAATGTTTGAATTGACCCACAAGGTCAGGATGTTAATTGTTCCGTTGTGTCTGTTGGCTTAAACCTTAGTTTGACATAATTACCAGCCTTTCTTCGTGACAGTTGGCCTTTCTTCGTGACCCTTGTTAAGAAGATGCCACGCAAGGTAACATGTGGGAAAGTACCTTAACTTTGTAGGGGGTCCATGCATCACAGGTATCTCTAAAGTGCTGTAGTTAATAAATACATTTCCATAGTAATGTTCTCAAGGGGCTCTTGAAATACAAACACTAAGATTTCTTCACCATGGGTGGGCAACCTAATTACTGCTATGCTGGAACCAATAAAATCTTAAAAAAAAATAAAACCAAACAAGCAAAGAAAAAAAGCAATATCAGTAAAAAGAATTTGTGGGAATCTGCACATAGATGAATACATGGAGTCCTAGCATTTGGGATGGTGAAGTATAATTTGGGATTATAACTTGGAGATCATCTTAGGTTACATAGCAAGATTTCCATTCATAAAGCTGGAAAGAAAAGAGGGAAGAAAGGGAGAGAGAGAGAGGGAGGAAGGGAGGGAGGGAGGGACAGAGGGAGGAAGGAAAGAAGGGAGGGAAGAAGGAAGGAAGGAAGGAAGGAAGGAAGGAAGGGAGGGAGGGAGGGAGGGAGGGAGACCAACCAAACAACAGCAGTGAATTTCCGGTGGAGAGCTGGCTATGTCAGGAAAGAATACACCGTGCAAGCTTGAGGGCCTGATGGAGGATCCTGGAACACATATAGGAAGCCAGCTGCCTTTGCACACACTTATAATCTCTAAACTGAGGAAGTAGAGGGAGAGGTTCCTGCGAGTTAGTAGCCAGCTAGTCCAACTGAGTTGGTCAGGACGAGGTTCAGTGGAGCTCAACATATAAGGTAGAGGGGCTAGAGAGATTGCTCAATGGAGAGATGATGCCCGAGGGCAGTGGCTGCTCTTCCAGAGACCTAGGTTCTATTCCCAACACCTACACGGCAGCTCACAACCATCTCTAACTCTAGTTCCAGGTGTTCTGATGCTCTCTTTTGGTTTCCATGGGGACCAGACATGTGCCTGGTATGCATACATACATGCAGGCAAAATATTCATACAAATACAATGAAAAATTAAATGTAATTAGCTGAGTGGTCTGAACATATAAAAAAGCAAAGTAGAAATTGACTGAGGGAGATAGGTGATAACAGTCCCCTCCTCCACAGTGCACGCCTATGCATTCCCTGCATGAATGAGCTCTCTGTCTCTCTCTCTCTCTCTCTCTCTCTCTCTCTCTCTCTCTGTCTCTCTCTCTGTCTCTGTCTCTCTCTCTCTGTCTCTCTCTCTCTTTGTCTCTCTGTCTCTGTCTCTCTCTCTCTTTCTCTCTCTCTCTCTCTCTCTCTCTCTCACGCACGCACGCACGCACGCACACGCTTTAATTCTGATCTGATCTGAATCTAGGTTGAAAAGTGGTGACATTTATTGGATAGTGTTATTTTTATGTTCTAAGAAAATTCATTTCATCAACCTGATAGCCACCATGAGAGTCAGTGGCAGGGCCTTTTGAGAGAGGGTTAAGTGACAGGAGCTTTGGCTATTACAAATAGAATCGTCTACTTTACAAAGATGTTCAAAGGGGCTGTATTGCCTTCCATGGGGGAAAGAGGCAGAGAACAAGGCTTTCCCAGGTACTGCACCTGCCTCTGTCTGACCTTGTACTTTCCAACCCCCAGAACTGATTTATTCATTTCTATTTCTATTGATTTATACCAAAGATATTTTGCATAACATCTTGAATCAGCCAAGACAAAAGTCCCTTTTAGTTTTTTTTTTTTTTTCCAAATTCTTACATTTGGCTGGGAGATGTGGATCACTGTAAAAGTAGTTGCCTAATTTGTGCAAAGCCTTGGGTTCAACTACCCAATACCTTAAAAAAAATGTCAATCAATAGGTAGTCCATAGCTGTAAATATTGCTTGCCAGCTACATATATGTATGGCTTGCCTATAGCCCTGCATGAGGTTCAGGATGACTCTGCCTCTTCTCTGACCTTGTGCTATGGTTTTAATCTCCCAACACCGGACTCCTCACCTCTAAAGCAGGCTAATCCTCCGGTTGCTGCAAGAATAACTCAGGACTGAGCCGTCCCCTCCTCTCATGGAGCTTTCACAGAGTACGAGTGCCCAGAAAACTCCAGGCTTACCGAAAAGACTAAAGCAAACACACTCTGAGTGTCCTTGGTCACACAGACAGGAAGTTCAGAGGCCGTTTATCATTCGCCTCATTCTCACCCAAATTTGTCACTCTGCTTTTATCCTGCCATCTCATTAGATTTGCTCTGTAATTGAAAATGTTTTATTTAATAAATTCGTTAAATGGTGATCATTACGATGGGGTTTCAATTGAGTCCTTGAGGCAATATTTGCTCATATGAAAATATTGGGTAATTTAAAAGAATTATCAGGAAGATTGAAATATTAATATATTCCCCCATTTCAAATTTATAGTTTCCTAATTATAATTATCCATCTTTCTTTTTAAGTTAGCTTTAATTTTAAATAAATTATGCCACGTGTTTTATAAAAATCTTTTTTAAAAAGTTGATTGGGTGTTTTTAGGTCAATATGTTCATTATTATCTTAAGATTTATATGAATGCCTGAAACTGATACCAGGAAGATAATTGTCAACCAAATCAAATGTACTGTGCAGGTCATGTTGTTTCTCACGGATCTAGTGCGTAGACAAGGATTCATGTCTGAATTAAAATTTCTGGGAGTGTTGGGAACACCTGTATCCTACCACTTGGTATAGTTGGAAAGATAACTGATACAAGATCCAGGCCAGCCTGGGCTACTTCGTGAGTTCCAGGGTAGCCTGGGCTTGTTATAAAGTGAGACCTCATCGGAAAAAGTTGAAAGGAAGCCAGTTTAAATGATATTATAGAGAGTGGGGTGGTTCATCTGTTACACAGCTTCCTAATTATCAATAATTATCTAATTAAAATCTTGATTTTTCCCCCTCTCCACTTACTTTTTTATTTTATTTTATTTGACAATTTGTTATTGGTTCTTTGGTTACCTGTGGCACTTAAGTATTGCTTTGAGGTTTTGTCCTGAGAACATTCTCTTGCTTGCAATCCTGTCTCATCAGCGCTCCTGTGATCCTGCACAGCCACACGCTCACCTCTTTGGTTTCACCAAACATGCCTTCTAGACTTTTACACAAAATTAAACAGAATTAAATTAAAGGGGAATCCTCACACTGTCATTTTATCTCTGTATGTGAAAAAAACATAAAAAGATGGAAACATTCTCACAACCTTTTTAAAATGTGAAAACATTTGGATGAATGTCTCCGAATTTTGGAAATTTAGCTAGTTTAAGATGCATGGTTGGGTGATATATTCAAACATTTCCTTGGAAAAGAGCACATGTCGGGGACATTGAAGTGTAGTTATCACACAATTGCCACTGAGGTTTTGCTGGTGAGCCTCGGCTACTCCTCTATTAAATTAACCAAGTCATTGTTTTAGTTTTTTCCTCATGAAACCTTATGTCATGTGAGTATCTACTCATCTTTTGTGTATCAAAGGAAACGTGAATTCTTCCTTAGAATTGGGAATCTTTGTAGCCAAGGTCAGCCACTCAACTTCAGACAATACCAGCACCATCCCTAGTAGACAGGAGAGCATCCTCTTCCCATAATCTTAAGTAGACATGTGAGCATTCTCTTCCCACCATCCCTAGTAAACAGGAGAGCATCCTCTTCCCATCATCCTAGTAGACAGGAAAGCATCCTCTTCCCACCATCCCTAAAGTAGACAGGAGAGCATCCTCTTCCCACCATCCCTAGTAGACAGGAGAGCATCCTCTTCTCACCATCCCTAGTAGACAGGAGAGCATCCTCTTCCCACCATCCCTAGTAGACAGGAGAGCATCCTCTTCCCACCATCCCTAGTAGACAGGACAGCATCCTCTTCCCACCATTCCTAGTAGACAGGAGAGCATCCTCTTCCCACCATTCCAAGTAGACAGGAACATCGTCTTTCCACAGCTTCTCTGGAAGGTCTCAGAGTCATCTTTTTAGTCAGCCAGCCCCTTTGTAGCCTTGATGCTGTCAGAACAGAACTACCTGCTATCCTTGCCATGTATTTTCCTCAGACCTTGCAAGGCAGACTCATGTATCTTTGAGCAAATCTAGGTCTGCCCACGCTAGTAACTGATAGAAGCCTCTGGTTCCACCTCAGCGTTGAGCCCTGACTCTGCGGTTTCACTGGCAGCAGAAGCTCGCAGAGATCTTCTGAAATGTAGATGAGTCTGGAGTCAGACTGTGTCCTAATGCACTCCACTTCCCATCAAAACGGCCAGGAAGCCAGCAGTAGAGGACATAACCCTTCCGACGAGGTTCATGTTTTGGGACAAGACTCAGAAGGCCAGGAACTTTGAAAGGTGTGGTGTGGCCTGCTTCTCTATTTGCTTTAATGTTTTGTCTTGTTGATTCCCCTACCCCTGCCTTTTCCTGCAACTTCTCTAGCAGCTTCCACCTTGATGTTACTTACACTCTTGTGTAAGAAGTGCTGCTTCTTCTGGGGAAGATAAACTCAGATGAACTTGAGTTTGACTTTCCTTCTGCTTCTTTACATAACTTTCAAAGGAAGAGGCAGGCATGCTGGCCCACATGGTTTTGATTTTCTTAGATGCTGCATTGAATCTTGGCCCAGTAACTCCCAGCCCTAATGTTCAATGCCTCTGAAACCTGGCAGTCTATAAGTTGTGACTTTGTCATACATATCGACAAATAGGGAAGTGATCATGTTACTGTTCGGCGTGTTTCTTAAGATGAGCCTCTCTGCCTACACAAAAAATTCCAATCAGACTAAATTAAAAGATGCCCATGTTTAATTGGTGCAGTACTCCTGTGTGGCACCAGGAAAGCATGGTGAGGGGAAGAGAGAGAAGGGGAGACAATGTGAAACCCAGAGACAACGTGTGCCTTTCTGGGAGGCAGCCTAAATAGCCTGTGGGACTTGGCAGGCTTTTTTGACCCTCCCTGGGGAGGGGTCACTGCTTGGCTGACTTTCCCCAGAGGTGGAGTCTGGACTAAGGCAACTCCCAGGGGAGGGGGCTTAGGATGGATGCCAGGGGCTGGGGTGAAGCTTCCAATCAGTTACTACTTTTCTGAGCAGCATTTTTTGTGAGATTCTACTTAATTCAAACTACATGTTGCTAGCTTCATTAACAATAACCATTGAAGAAGTCCATGACTTCTAGGAGTAAATGGTGAAGAATGGAGAAATCTGGTGAGCAGAGGGATCTCAACCAATCACTTGGGAAGAGCTACTTCATTTTCATATTTATTCCTTTGATCACTTATCAGTTATAGAAATCACAAAGGACATTTCAGGGGGTGTGGACTGCTCAGGAAAGTTTATTTATTGATTAAATTGCTACTGGGATTGAATTTTGAAAGTCCTTAATTAGATTTTGTTTTGTGGGTACACACACACACACACACATATACACACACACTTATGAGGAGAAGATGAATGTGAGTTAATATAAAATAGTCAATATTTTTAAAAAATCTTGCTGGGTGGTGGTGGCGCATACTTTAGTCCCAGTACTCAGGAGGCAGAGGCAGACTGATCTCTGTGAGTTCGAGGCCAGCCTGGTCTACAGAGCTAGTTCCAGGAGAGGCTGCAAAGCTACAAAACAAACCAACAAACAAAAAAACCTTTTATGCTTCATTTTCAGAAACATTACCATTTATGACCCATAAATAATGATGAAGATTATTTTAAGATGTAATTGTAGTCCTTCCAAGTGTTCTCATAAAGCAATATATTAGAAACACAAATTATCATATGGAACCTGAGCTATGGCAAACTTTCTGAAAAAGATGTTGTCTGTTTTGAGTACATCTTTGACTATTGTAACTTCCTAGGTTCTATGCCCATTTGTAGTGATGCAAAAAGTATCATACACATTACATATAATGACTCCACACACACACACACACACACACACACACACACACACACACATATATACACATATACATACACACATATGGCTGTAATGCATTTAGCTCGATGAGAAGTAGTGTATGCTGCTGAGGCCTTGATCTGTATACATTTGGGATTTAATCGCTGGCAGTTTTTTGCTTATTTACTAGTCCTTACTGCCTAATGAATAGGCTGTAAGGCTCTAATTTCCAGCCAATCCTTGGTTTATCACGGACGTTTATCAAGTAATAAACACACTGCGGCATCCAGACTGTCAGGTTTTTATAAAGCGCTTTGTCAAAGGTGGCATCGGGCAAAGAGGCAGATCCACAAGCTTCATGCCGGTGGATGTGGGGTTGTTCTTTCTGCCACTCACTCAGAAAGGCTAATATTATTTTGACACACACACACATGCACGCACACATCCCTACTGTCAAGTTTCTATTTTTATACTTAGCTTATATCCTTAAGCTATATAAAACCTTTTGGCTAATGAAAAAAGTGACATTTCTGCATATTTATTACAATGCTCTTCTAGAGGGTGACTTTGCTGATAGGATTTTCCCAAGAGCAGTGTCAGGCTGGTGACAGTAGACATCACTGAAGACAATAACATTGCATATTTAGTCAGGAAAGGTCAATACAGAAGGACGAAACAAAAACAGCTTCAAGTGGTGGCATGTGATTGTTCCTCAGTACTTGCCTGGTTCAGGGGAGAGAGAACTATGTCCTAACCCTGGTGAGTAGTTGAGTAAGTCCTCAGAATCTGAGTGAATGCTTTCTCATACATATGCCTTCTCCCTGCCCCTGCACTCTGGCAACTCCATACTGAGGCTATTCCCAAGAAAAATGATGGTACTTAGCCATGAAAGAATATCCAAAAATATTCCTAACAGCAGGAGTCATGAGTCTTCTAAATTGGAAGTGACCCACGTTCCCATAAAGAGTAGAACAGACGGCTATTGGTTATTTACGTTAAATGGACAGTTTGCAGCCATGAACATACACCGTCGACTGCACTTCCAGGAACTTTACAGACCTCCAACACAGAATCTGATTGGAAGAGGCTGGACATGGAGGAGAGCATTTAAGAGATTTCCTGCTGATGAATTTAAAAACCAGCCAGCCCAATTAGCAATGATAAAGTTGGGGATGTAGTTTAACCCATGGGCGGTGCAAGGCATGGGGATTTGCTCAGGGTGATTTAACTAAGAGTGGGCCTCCACTGGAGGTTTCCAGAGGTGGTAGAAACACGCTGTCATCGTGAACTCCCTTTTTGGTTGCAGGTGACTAGATACATGCAAAATCTACCTTTCTTGTGTGTTCTAGCACTTAACAAACGGCTCCAAAACAGAAAAACTGAGAACTGCTTATTACTACATCCAACAAAGCCATGGATCAGGGGTTGTGCAGGATATTGCATAATGCAAAGATGGCCCCCGTTCCAGTGTCTCTGTTGGATGACTCAGGTGAATTGGTCAGTCTGTCTGCTTCCCTCCTTCCCTCTCTCTCCTGTCTTTCTCTGTCTCTGTCTCTCTCTCCATTTTACTGTCTTTGACTTCCTAATAACACAGTGGTTTCCAAACATGAGATTTATTACCTCAGAACAGCACGAATATTAAGTAGTTAGTGAAGACAGTAAGTACAAAATCATGAGCTCCTTCCAACATGGGCACAGTGAGTTCTGCCTGAAGTCTGTTGAGGGACTTGCCTTTTCATTTCCAAAGACATAACGGAAGAGCTGTGCTTTCAAGAAAATCTGTGTTAGGTAACACCAGCGCTCACTGTACTTCAAGAGAGGAAACACACACCCTCAAATGCACTTCTTGGGGGCAAGAATATGAGCGTTTTTATTTGGCCACATCTGGCATGTCATATCTCAGTGACAAATGCCTGTCTCCTTAGTCTCAGAAATGTCTTCTCTATCAGAGACGCAGAAGGAGGTTGAGTCAAGTTCTGACAGACACGAGCAGTTGAGGGACATGTCACTTGACATCACACTCTCCAAAATGCACCCATACTCCTCCATATCCTTTTGAGTTTGAAAGTCCTATGAATTTTTCTCATTTTATTTGATGTTTCTAGGCTTTGAGTTTTACCTTATGTAGGCTTGGGCGAGTTTGGACTTTTATTTAATCATTTACATCTCCGAGTTAACTGTCAGGCTGAAGCCAGATCAGGATCCCAACACTGTGGAAAGTCTTGGCTCCTTTTGATCCATGGGTAATGAATTTGCCCTCTGTAGTCAAAGTATAATATTTTCAAAAAAGAAACTGTATTTCTTATTAATCAGCTATTAGATATCTGTTGCCAATAGGCCTCTTTCTGAGGGTCCTTAGCAAGAGACAAGAGCAGACAGCCATGTTTATGCAGCAGGACGGAATAGGAAATTTGCTAGAAATGTTTATTCAAGCTAAATAAAGCCAGAGCGAACACACAGCCTTTTAAACTCCCCAGCTTTATTCGAACATGACACTGATGTCGACAGCTTCAGAAAGCAGTGTGTGCACACAAAAAAGCTACATTATCAAACATATCAAAAGGTTTCAACACCAGTGCAGGAGACATCTCTAGCGCGGATAATTACTGCACCCTCGCCTGGCATAATCTGGACTCGGTGCCGTTCTTTAACAAGATAGCACATCTCATTGGGAGAAGCTTGTGAGGTCACATCTCCATTTTGTGCCAGTAACTTCCAAGTTCATTTGGCAAAGTCAAGTTGAGAATGATCTAACCTCACCGTCTCCGACTTTCTTTTTAATTAATTGCAAAATGCCATCCTTCTGCTGCCCCTAGGAAAGCAGGAAGGGTTTCTGCAGTCATTCCGGACCACTGCGTTTTCGAGGCCCTGCTTTCATTTGTCACTTGACGGAGCTTTGCGATGTAAAAAGCCGGCAAGGCAGCGCCACAGACAGCGTTGTCACTTTGTCAAGAGAGGGTTGTTTGCACTTTATGCGACAACCTATTTGTGTAAAGTGCCGGGGGCCTGAGCTAAATATACCACATGCGGTGGAAGTTAGAGGTGATGGAATCTTGCTGTTAGCCTCCTCACTCTCTGCTCTCTTCCCACCAGAGCCTGGAATTCAGCCCATGTTCCACACAAGCAACTGTTTTTTTTTTTCTTTTAATTTTTTTTTTTTTTTTGAGAGTCCTGCAATTTAGATGGGTGAATGTTGCATAAGCTACTTTGGAAGCATGTAATTTTAAGAAAGTGGGCTGTGGCTACAGTGCTAATAGACACGTATGTACTGACACACACATCTCCGTGGGAAATTGCTAGTGCATGTGTGTGTGGGGGGGGGTGAGTCATGTTACTTGTGAGCTGATGGCTATGCTGGGACCGAGACCTTAGGAACTGGCTGGATGCTAATCCCTCCTATAGCTTCAGTCTCAGAGCACATGACCCTGAGGAACGAAAGCGGATTCTGGCTCTTGTCTGTAATTTTGAGGAAGTTGTACCCACCTGTACCAAGTGACTGTGACCCTACATCTCATATATATTCTGTCGTGAATATCAAAAACGTGCAATTTCGTATGATTTGTGAGGATTAGCCACTTGTCTGGCAATGAACTGGGCTGGAACTCTGTAGAAGATTGTTATGGGCAAGCGTTTTTGAGCCCTGTTCAAATTCAAGGTGCTGATGTATTTATTATTTATCTATGTGTCAGTCCACGCATCTATCTATCCTGATGTCATCGTCCTGTTGTTCAGACACAACTGAGAGGCCATATGCTCATCTTTACCTTCAGAGGGAGTGTACAGATGTCAGGCTCCACACCCGTTTCCTCTCACCTGGGTTCTGTCTCAACTGTGTGCATCCTCAGGACTTGATAATCAGAAAGCATATTTCAGCCTTTACATGTTCGCAGGCTAAAGTTTACAGAGCAATAGTTGGGGAGGATGATCATGGTTTAGGGGGAAGTGGTTCTAAGAACCAGTGATAAAATTGCTTCTATTATTTTAAATATTTTTACCATTAAATTAAATGAGAAATGCATTTTATAGTACAGGAGAGAATATGCATTTACAAACATATAATTATAATCAATTTTTCAAAACAGGACTTATACCATGCTGTATAATAAGTATCCAGATTTTCAAAAGCAATTGTATTTAGATTAAAACTTGATGTCTATGATCTACTAAGTGGATCTTATAAAAGAGTTGGTAAGATTAGCTTTACTGTGTGACCTTAGGAAAGTCACAGTTCCCTCCTTAAAGCTTGATTTTCTTAACTGTACAAATGTTAGGGTTGAGCCCATTGCTTTGTGTGCATGGATGTGTGTGAGTGTCTGTGATGTGTGCTTCTGTGCGTGGGTTTGCACATCCATGTGTGCACATGTAGCGGTCAGAGGCTGATACCAAATACCGGTACTCCCACGTGTTCTCCACCTTGTTTTTTGCATGGCTGCTGATGTTCCAAATTCAGGTCCTCATGCTTACACAGCAAGTATTTGATATACCAAGTCATCCGCCCATTCCACAAATGCTTTAAAATGCCTCTCAGTTTCATCCAGCCGAGGTGCCAGACCGCTCGTAAGAAAGGTCATGTTTACGCGTTATTTTGTGTGCTGTTTCTCTGAGGAGGCCTAAAGGAGTAGGTACAGCAGTGCTTCTGCATAAGGGAAGCTTACAGCTCAGAGAGCTTGACAACGGGAGTGAGCAATTATGAGAGCCTTAAACATGTATCATTACTTAAAACAAACAAACACCAGTCTAAGCTGTTTTCAATGTGCAGTTTGTTAGCATATAACTAAAACATAATGAGTGAAATCCGTTTCCTGCCTAATACACAGACAGAATATTAAGCTGTCTTAAGTGGGGGGAAAACAATAATGGTAACTGCGGTGGGGAAATCAAATGGCGTCTTGACCTGTAGATAGTTCTGCCCGCCAATAATGAACAACGAGCTGCTTACATCCTTCCTGTATGATATGCTGAGGGGAACACACCATAACCGAGATGGTCTCAGACGAAGAGTACATGGCAGGGGTCTATGAATCTAACCTCAAAGGCATGTCAGATGCCGAGGGCGGCAGCAAAGGCTGCGATCCCAGCACTGGATTTTAAAGCCAGCCTGGTTTAAAATGAGACCGTTCTCCAAAAGCAAAACAGAGTTGGTGGGATGACTCCGTGGGAAAAGAACTGATGTCACACCTGACTTCTAGAGTCCACTACACAGGACCCACGTGGCAGAAGGAGAGAACCAATTCTTACAAGTTGTCCTCTGACCTCCACATGGAAACGTGTGTGCTCCTCACACACCTAATCAATAAATGTGATCATAATTTAAAAAAGAAGAACAACAGCATGCATGAGTTAAATCCCTGTGGTGGTGCTTGACTATATCCCCAGCACTTCTGTGGGTGTGGGTGGTTGGCACAAGGAGAATCAAAAGTTCGAGACCAGCTTTGGCTGCATAGGGCATTCAAAGCTAGTGTGAACTCCATGAGACGCTATCTTAAAAACAAACGGTGATGCACAAGTGATGCTCCAAATTGTGCACAAACACCAATGTGGTAACCTGCCTCTTCAGCAACAAGTAATTCTAGGTTGCACTATTCAAAATAAACTAGCTCATCAGAAAAGTCTGTCGTTATCCTGAGCCAAAGCTGTGTCAGCCTGACGTATGTTTTGCTAGGGCTCCATTGTCCCCTTGAAAGAAAAAAATAAAGGTTGCCATATAACAGCAGCAACAACAAAAACCCGAAGCAAACAATAACAACAAAAACCCAATCACATGAAAAATCATACAGGAAAACCCCCATACACCGCAGAGAAACCCTAAACGAAAACAGTCCTACTTATAAAAATGGGCGTGAGGGAGAGGATGGGTTACTCTTAAGAAAAAATCAAAGAACAAAACTTGAGGTTGCAAGAGGGCAAAGGGACATGGAGACGGATGAAGCATTACAGAAGATTTTTATCGTAGCCGGGGATGATTTAGGGAAATCGTTAGATTGACAAAATTGGGAAACAAAGTGGGATAGATAAAATATTGTAACAGCGTTATGTCTTGGTGAAGTCGTAACTGTGCTGTGGAGATAAGCGAGAATAACATCCCTGTTCTTGAGAAATATGCCCTGGGTCCAACTTATTTTTCACTTGGGCAGGGGAAAGGTAGAAACGACTAGATAAAGATAAGATAAGGGGACCTGCAGGTTACCGGAAGGGGAAAAACTGGAGGTGAGGATTCAGGCCATACCCAGGCTTTAATTGTCAAGCATGTAGATGTGTTGGAAGTTAATTTCAAGATAAAAACTAAAAGGTGAGTCCTTTGTTTTCCCTCTCTTCTCTCATCAGTGGCCATGTGTCTCCTGGCCTGTGAGAGCACTTGTGCCTTGGGGTTTTGCTTTTCCTGCCTTGCTGAGTTATGCCACAGTCTTCGGTATTGTCTAACCTCCCCATCACTGCTGCTCAGCCCCCAAATAATCACACAGAAACTGTATTGATTAAACCACTGCTTGGCCTATTAGCTCTAACTTCTTTTCTGCTCTTACATCTTAATTTAACCCATCTCCCTTAACCTGTGTATTGCCACATGGCTGTGGTTTGCCGGGCAAAGTTCTGTCTGTCTCTGGCAGGGCTACATGGCTTCCTCCTGACTCCGGCTCCTTTATCCCAGCATTCAGTTTAGTTTCCCTGCCTACCTCTATTCACAGTGCAGGCCCAAAGCAGTTTCTTTATTAAATCAATGGTAATCCCAACATACAGAGGAAAAACCCACATTACCTCCCCTTTTTTTGTTTTAATAGAAAAGAAGGTTTTAACTTTAACATAGTAAAATTACATATTTATATCTATTTTATCTTGTATCGTGACTACAAGCTTAACTATTAGAAATGATTATCTATTAGTCTATATTTACATTACATTTTTAAATGAACTACACAATCACAATACTTTAATCAAGATCAGAAATATACATATAACATGATTGACCTTAAATTTCTATCCATAAACCAAAATCCATACCAATGCCAATCTCTATAGCACATCACTGAGCAGTTTCAGCCGTTGACCCGTGCCTCTTGCTTTTAGCCATTTCCTCCTCTGTTGGTACCTGACCCGGGGCCAAGGGCGATGTGAGGTTAACTGGATCTGTGCTTTTTCTACCTGGGCATAGGCTTGTCTCTATTTAGTCCTGTCCTCCTTCTTGCCCACGTAGCTAAACCCTCACTCACACTTTTCAACAAAGCGATCCCTGAGAGAAGGCTGTGTGCTTTGACCTTGAATATTCTGAAGCCACCAGAGAACAACACCAGACAGCAACAGATACTTAGACGCACCACCTGTCAAAAATCTTTAAATGATGGACTGCAGGCTCCAAAGAAGCACAAACCCCCACACACAATACCTTTGATTTTAAAGTCTGTGGCTGCTTTCTCTTGGCAGTAGAAGGCCAGAGGCATAAAGAGAGGTAGGTTTTGGTGAGTGCTTGTGCTCTGCCGCTATGCCCAAATTTAGAGCAAAAGACCTCAGTGGTTGTTAATTAGCCAATGAGGCAGTATCCTTGTCCGTGAGGGATTGTCATCTTGTTGGGAAATAAGGTGCTTGATTATGAAACCAGTTGGAAGTGTGTGCAATTAAGTCCGTTAAAAACTTACCCTCACTTTCCAGGAAGTCAAATGTAGTAGAAACCCAGGAGATCAAAAGACTATTGTGGTCCCGGAACTGACAGGGGAAGTTTGGGAAACACGTGTCCTCAGCAGTTGTGAGGCTGTGGTCCTATAGTGAAAGACTAAACACCCAAGGCAGGAAGCAGAGACAGAGTGTGGCATCTCAGGTAATGGTGGGAAGATTATACAGGTACCATAAGCCTGGTGGCCGTGCTTAAAGCCTTGGGTCTCAGACGAGGTTGTTGTACAGAGCCCAGCCGAGTCTTCTGCATGTTTCCAAGAGAGGAGGCTTATAGGGATGCTCTGACGGAAATGGGGACGGCTGTGTCACCTCCTTTGTATCACCCAGCTTGTGTTCTGAATTTAAAAAGAAAAATTGCATTGTCTTATATTTATCGTAATGAGTCTGCATTTTATCATTTAGGGTTCAATGTGTCATATGTTGTAATAGTTTTTGAACTACTGGTGTATGACTTCAGAAAGAAATTTACCAAGAGCCTCAAAATTGGAAACAGAGATATTTCTTGGCCATCTAGTGCAGTGGTCCTCAACCTGTGGGTCACGACCTCTTTGGCCACATATTGGATATTTACATTATGATTCATAACAGTAACAAAATTACAGTTATGAAATAGCCGCAAAAACCATTTTATGGTTGATGGGGGTCGCTGTATTAAAGGGTTGCAGGCTTAAGGATGAGAACCACTAATCTAGAGACTCTGTCCATAACTACATACCATGTACATACATCAGTGCCTGTTTTCTGAAAACATTTCATACATCTGCGAAGGTGTATTTCTCCTTCTCCATGACACCTCCCTGACCCCAAGAAAAATGGTCCCAAGTCGTTCACTGAAAGCGAGGTTTGTGTTTAGTTTACCAGTAATTAATTGCTACCACTTCCTTGACAAAACATAATGGAAGTGCAGAACACTCTCTTACAAAGCCAAACAACTGTCACCGATCACTCTAATGAATCCTGTTTACCAGAGGGGATGATGGAGAGGAGAGGCTCCCAGCAGCTCAGCTGGTAGACAACCTTCTGCGCATAGAAAGGAGGGTCTTACAGATTCCATGTTTGTCTGGCTGTGTGGTCTGTGACATATTTCCTTTCAAGAATGTGGGTTACAGTCTAAATTTCTACAACTATTCACAGAGATTCTGAGATAATCCCTCTTGGTTAATACTTGACTAGATAACCATTTCTAATATGAAAAAATTAAGTAGGGTATTGGTAGTGATGAATTATCGAGACAATCATAGTGTAACACTGAGGAGATGGATGTTAACTATTGGAATTTGTCTAATATAAGTCCTGTGTTGAACACTGCATGTATATCATCTCTTTCTCAACACAATCCCATTCCAAGCCCATTTGCAGAAAGACAAATTCCTGGCTCTGTGCAATTGTGCTATGAATGAGTGCCAGGACTTTTGGCAGTTCATTAATTGAAGGAGGACTAGCGCAGACTTACAGTCAGTCCAGGACATTTGACAGACATATATGTATGTGCAGTTTGATAGAATTTTACACTCGATATGGAAGAGTAATATCATCCCTTTGGCCTGCGGTAGCCCATATAGTACATTCTCCCTGCTCAGAGTTGTAGAACAATCCTTCAGAGAGTCAAACCCTGCAGTGGGAATACAGCAAACTCAATTGCCCGTGTACAGGTTTCAGATGGCCTTAAAATATTTTTATATTCTTTTGAGATTATAATCTATCAAAATTTTCCTTTTTCCTAACTTCAACCACCTTCAATTCTGCTTGCATTCATATTCATGCTCTTTCTCTACAAATTTTGTCATTTAATACTATGTATATATATATATTTATATTATACTATATATAGTATTGAATAAATATATATAGTATTATATATTATATTAAACTATATATAGTATAATATAATATAATGCTATATACAGTATATATAGTATAATATGATGCTATATATAGTATTGTATAAATATAGTATTATATAACAACATCTGTTATATATTTATGAATATATATTTATAATGTATGTATAGTAATAATAAGTATATGTATTCCCAAATATGTAAGTAGAACATTCTCAGTACATGCATGAACTTGCTTGTACGTCTTTGGAGATGATCATTTGGATTGGACAGGCAACTGGTCTACTTTTTCCTGGGGAAGATGATTTCTGTAAGCAGTCCTATAATTCACATGTTACATACGAAGAAGTTGAGATTTCATAGGACTGAGTGAGTTCTCAACAATGACCGTAACCCTTGGCACTGTTACAGACTGACATCTGATGGCTGCACAGATGACAGAGAGGACTGTGGGTGATGTAGTCACTGTACTTCTTTTTTCTCTTATCTGGAAAGTGGTGGTGTTAATAGCCCCCCAGAATGACATCATGAGGGTTCGTTGAGATAATACTCTAAGCCAAGTGCGTGCGTGTTCATCTTGTGGTGACCACTCAGTAAATTTTGACTCCTGTTTATGTTAGAAATAATCCACCACAATGACCCTACTCCCTGCTTATGCTCAGGCCACATGTGTCTAAAATAGTGCCCCTATCTTCTAGACCCTTCAGCATGGCTGCCTTGTGAGTCACCTGAATTCAGGTCAACTTTAATGTTAAGTAAGTTGTGTGTGCTTATTATCTCGGTCTCACTTTGGGAAGATGAACACACCATGATCATCTGTAGGAATCTTGTCTTTTGGAATCAACGGGTGCTGAATGAAAATCAGCGGTGAAATGGTAAAGTAGCATGTGGCTGGTGAATTTCTTGATGGTTCCAACCAGACTTCCCTAGAGATGATAAGAAGGTATGGATTTTTAAGACAGCTGTTCTTCTAGAAATAGATTTGAACGTTCTGTCTCCCTGACTGCGAAGTGAGCATATGTGCATTTGATTGCTCAGTTAGAGCAATAGTTTCTTTGTTCTCACCTTTGTTGTTTGGAGAATAACTAAGTATTAATGTAAGAAGAAGGCATGGGGCATTGATATCTGTAGGAACCCGTAAAAATGACAAAGTCTGATTTTCGTTAAACTCTGTGTAATAAAAAAGAATCAGAGAGTGTTCATCTTACTGTGATCATGACACTGGGAAGTGGCCCCTCTGTCAATCTGTGCACACACTGTGTCTGTCCTCTGCGGGAGCCACAAGGACCAAGCACATTTTTAAATATGCCAAGTGTGTTTGGTATCCCTCCTTCATAAGATCATATAATGTGATTGGGTTGTGTGTTATCTTTACAATTTTTGCCTTATAAACTCCCCTACCATACGGAAAATAGTTCTCAGAAAGCCCTTTGTGTTTTTTTGTTTTGTTTTTTTGTTTTGTTTTGTTTTGTTTTGTTTTGGTTTTTTGAGACAGGGTTTCTCTGTGGCTTTGGAGCCTGTCCTGGAACTAGCTCAATAGACCAGGCTGGTCTCGAACTCACAGAGATCCGCCTGCCTCTGCCTCCCGAGTGCTGGGATTAAAGGCGTGCGCCACCACCGCCCGGTGCCCTTTGTGTTTTGTGTGCACATTGTGAAGGAAAACTTGAGGGCCCTGTCAAAGGGTTCTGTAGTTCTCAGGATAAATGAGGGGATGGCAAGCAAGAGGAATTGATAGACCCCTTAGTCCAGAGACTATACAACTTTTTTATACATTTCCTCCAAATCTGTTTTACGTTTTCTACCCTTCATGGAAAGTTTATTTGCTAGATTTTATATTTTAGCTCAAGTTTCTCTTCCACGTATCCTTGACTCTCTCAAAGCAAAAAGTGATTTCTCTCTGACTCTTCATTTCCTCAAGCAAAATGGATTTTGACCCACCAGTGGAATATTGTGGAGTATGTTGACTTACGGGAGATGTATTTTCTCATTTTAACTTCTTGGGAAGTTGGGTGGATGATGTGAATACTCTCTGCTGGAGTCTGCCAGGCTCTGTGTGCTCTAGTTCTCATCAAGAATCAGACCCAGTCAAGGAGAAGGAATCTGGAGTGAGCGAGCTGTTCTTCACTTCTGCCTCTGCTGTTTCACAATGCAAATAGAACTCACTTGAACCTTTACATCACCAACTCTCGTGAAAACACACAGCACTAAATGGTTCTTGTCTCGAGAAAGTGGTAGAATTGCATTTTAAATATGCAGTCATTAACTAACAAAATTTGTGTTCTCAAAAATAGAACTTATAAAATTAGCTATTCTGACCTTTATATAAACATTTAAAATTAAAGCATAACATAAGCAATGCAGTCTCATTAAACTTAATACAGTTCAATAAAAATTCTAAATTTAAAAACTATCTTCATAAAACAGTGTGTTATTGCCAAGGCATTAAATAGTGCATTAGAGTTTAAAATTATTAAAAATTACTAAGTTGCCATTTAGAATGAGATTTATTTTATGATTGCAGACACCTCCAAAACAAATCGACAGTCAATTGCAATGCATTCTGGAATGTAAAAGCACCATTAATTACCGTTAATGGTTCTTCTCTAATGTATGTAAATATATCATTGGTAGCAAAGCTCATGGCAGTTATTTCTTACTTCTTTCTAGACAGCTTAAAGATCCTAATTTATTAATATTCATAATACATAGAAAGATCAACACGTGTTGATGAATGACGATTGAAGATGCACTGTGTTTGGGCTGGAAGTAGATATTGGTTCGTTGGCAGCAGTTCATGGCTCTCCATAATGCAGAATCTACAACAGAGAGGGAGACAGTTTAAAGTAGTGTTCTGGGTGTATGCGTTGCAGGGTGATGAGTGTCCTGGAAAACACTTTTCCAGGTTTTATTGCTCTAAACATGTTGGTCACACCTATTTCTATCTCCTGTTTCTTCCCAGAGTGTTTAATTCAGCAGATTCTCCTACCATGGAAAATAATTGACAAGGAACACATTGGGAAAACTGTTTCCTGTTTATTATGTTGTCTGATCTCCACTGGAGATAGAATATTCATGCTTCTGTTTTAACAAGAGCTACGTTGTAATCATGATAAAAAGAATATTGCCTTCTTGTTGACCTAATCCCAAATCCAAACAAAACGAGTGCCTTAGAGACTCAGGGAGAGGGTTCACATTGATTCAGTCATAAAACATGACAACAGCTGGCGGCATTGATGTGTCCACATCTGGACTCTTCAGAACTGCTACAGGCTCCAGGCTGCCTAGAAGGAAAAAAGAGCCAATTTTTGTTTTTTGTCATTTTTTTTTTTAACATGGAAGATTTCATCGAGAGACTTTTTTTTCCTTCTGTGATTTTGATGGTGATGTGTAAAATCAACTATAGTCTAATTGGCCATTAGGTTAAAGATACTGAATATTAACAAGAGGTTCAAGTATAGCTTCTAATGCAGAGTTGCCCGATTCAGCAAATAATCCTTTTAAAACGAGGGCAGTTAAATTTGAATTTGAAACAAGAGAACAAAACTTAAGAGTGTGTCCTGGGCAGCTATTGAAACATATTTATTAATTGATTCTTTGTTGTTGTTGTTGCTATGACAAAACACCTGACTGGGAAACATAAGGGAGGGAGAGAGGATTCATTTCAGCAAATGATTTGAGAGATGCAGCCCACCATGGCAGCAGGGGCACTCACTATGGATGGTGGGAGAATGTTCAGGCTGGAAGAAGGGAGGGTACCTGTCACTCTCCAGCCCCACCCCTTAGGAACCCACTTCCTCTAGCTAGGCGCCACCTCTTAAAGATATCATAACCATCCAAAATAGTAAATCAGATGGAGGGTCAGGTGTAAAAACACATGAGCCCCATGGAGGACATTTTACATCCAAACTAATATTCTACTTTTAGTCTTGCTAGAGTTATATGTGAAATGCGTTCAGTATGATTTTAAAAACCTCCTTAGTCTTCACTGCCTCCATGCTATTCACAAGTCCAAAGTTCAGTGTACCATCTGAGTTCAAGGCAAACTCTTAGCTGTAAATGCTGGTAAGATTTTTTTTTTTAAAGAAAAGCAAAAAACTTCTTTATAGTAAGAGTTATATAGTTCCTCTGGTGCAGAGTAACCGTTGAATCCATTTGATGGGTGCTTAACAGGGAAAAACGGGACCAAAAAAAAAAAAAATCAAAATCCAGCAGGACAGACAATTCCGCCCTTCATGTTTGCATCTAGGGTATATGGTAGCATTACCAGAGTTCCTGTGTCCTTGGGCGGCTAGCCTTGCTGTGACTGCCCATAAAGGTTCAGTACATGGAACCTTTCTCTTGGTTTGGCTTTACTTGGTGCTTTTAGCTTTCCTGGATTCATGTTCCAAGTTCCTGGCATTTCCAGTCCCATTGCCCAGCAGAATTCTTCTGCAGAATGTCACATATTGGGCTTTTAGGGAATCTCTGCAAATCTTTCCCTGATTCATAGTAACCTCTCAGACTTTTCTCCGAAACCTTAGCAAAACCTCCATGCCTCTGCCCTCTCAGATCCCACATCCTTGAAACACTGTCCTCTTATCAGCTTGGTATAGAGCTGACCCCTCACTCCCTTAGACCATGGCTGCCATAATCTCTATGTGCTCACCTGTCTGAACCAGCGAAAACACTTCCCTTGCCAGCCATATTCCAATAAGGCACACGGAGTTTCTATCTTTTAGGCTTTTTCTTGCCCTGAGGAGCATCGTTCCTACTGTTCTAGTATAAAGGGCAAGGCTTCTCTGTGGTAACAACAATCTCTCTTTTTTTAATGCTGGCAGTTTTAATCCTTGTTAGATATCATCAATAAAGCTTATTAACAATCTTCTCCAAGGAAAACACAGCAGCTTGGTAAGAACAATCTCTTTCACAACAGAGTTCATTTGTTCTCATCAAGTTTCTCTGCAACTTTAGCTGGGTCCTCTCTTTCTTTTCATCAGCAAGCTGTATAGTTCCACGTCTCAGTAATTTGTCTTCTGCTCATAATTATTTCTGTTGCTACTGCTAGAAACACAGAACAACACCTGAACCATAACCTTGATGCTATGCTGTCTTAGAATTTCATCGGCTAAACAAATTAGTCTTTTCCCTTTTGTTTGTTTGTTTTCTTACTGTTGTTTGCATTTTTTGAGACAGCCCTAGCTGTCCTGGAGCTAGTTCTGTAGACTAGGCTGGCTTCAAACTCACAGGGATCTACCTGCCTCTGCCTCCTGAGTGCTGGGATTTGAGATGTGAGCCACCACCGCCTGGCAGTCCATTCCTCTTTAAATGAGCTTCACACATTTGTTTTAGGATTTAGACAGAATATAGCAGATACTTTCCTAAAATATAAAATAAATTGTGTGTAGCCCAATTCCCAGTAGAGTTCATGTTCTTCCCTAAGGTATCTCATGACCTGGTGTTTGTCTTCCACATTTCTTCCAATACCCTGATCTGGCAGACCCCACCAGAATGGCCTATTAGCCTCTGATTGCCACACATCACATTCTATTCTTTATTTGGCTCATAACCCTAACCTCTTCTGTATTCCTCCTACAAAGCATTTCCACAGTCAGATTTACCACAGAAATATCCCCTCTCCTGTTTCTCTGGTAACATCCCTCACAATAGCACTTACAAGACAAAGGGTGTACTGGGACTCAACTCAAGGTTTAAGATAGTATAGTTTATCATTTTAGGAAAGCATGGTGGAATTCATTGAGTAGGAATGTTTGATGCAGCCTTATATCTTAGCTGACTGGAAAGTAGAGAGAGAAAGAGGGAGACAGAAAGAAAGGGAGAGAGAGAACTCTTAAGTTTAGGTCTTTTCTCTCCCTATAACCAATGGATAAGCCATTCCTAAAAGGTTCCACAATCTCCCAAAATAACACCCTATTTTATATTCATTTCTGATTATGTGATAAATACCCTGCCAAAACCACCTTAGGAGATAAAGATTTTTATTAGGCTCACAATTCCAGGTTATATTCTACCATTTTGGGGGAATTAAGGCAACTAGTGAGAGCATCTCTAAGAAGAGAGAAGGAGAATAAATGCATGCATACCTAGTGCTTGGCTAAGGTTTTCTACTCATATACAACTTGGGCCTGAAATCAGAGACTGGTGCTGTTCACTTGTAGCCTGGGTCCTGTCACGTCAATCAAAGTGATCAAGACAGTCCCTTAGAGATCTGTACATAGGCCACCCTGATCTAGACAATCTCTAATTGATACTGTCTTCCCAAGTGATTCAATGTGTATCAAGTCATCAACAAGTGTTGTATTATAAGTTACATGGTTTGCATGTAAAGTATATAGCACGGGCTCATGTGGATGAACAGTTGCAACTTTACATGCAAACCATGTAACTTATAACACAACACTTGTGCTACAAGTTTTTCCATGGTCTGAATTTTAAAAGCTAGGAGTATTTTTTTTATTTGAAAATTCTGTTCTAGTGTCATGGTGAAGAAATAGGGCTTTAAAAAATTATATACATTTTCTCATGTATAAAGTAGGAATAAAAATAGCAATCTCCAGGGTTATTGGGAGGATTAAATGTATTGATCTCCACAAAGCTTGTGTAGTTACTGGTCTCTAGTAAGCACTATAGAAATGTAAACTTTTCTTTCTATGGGACATTTGCAGTTTATTTTCTGCCAGCATCTTTTGGCAGAGATCTTCTAAAAGTAAAGAAATCTTCCTGATTATGGTGTTGGCAATTGTAGATTCAGTTGGAATTGTCAAAATAGGGACCGACTCAGAGTTTGTAACTCATAGTTCAAAATTTTTTTTAAGTACTAGTGTGTTAACAGTCATTGAAAGGGGCCAGTCAAAGTGGCTTTTGCCTTTCGGTTTTCAGAAAGATACTTATTGTATTTGTCATTATTTATGCCCGGCCTACTTTGAATATTAATATGCTTAATAAAAAAGCAATAGTTTTTTACTATTAATTATTATATAAGTATTATTAATTTATATTAATATAAAATTAATATATTTATATTATTATGTCTTCTTAATATAAAAGAGGACAAATGATAAAAGGGCTTCCAGGAACCATGATAGGTATTTAGTGCATTGTGATGACTTAATAATCCCAATTACACCAACTGGATGCTCATGATGATGTTGGTAACTGCTTTAATTGTAAAAACAACCAGTATTCAAGGGTACTCACCCACAAGCCTCTTAAGATCTGCCAAGTGTTGGCTTCGCCTGCTGCAGCTCCTGCTCCAGGATCTTTGTTTAGGATCAGAACAGGTTCAGTTACCACACAGAAATGCATACGAAAATCTCAGTGGTTTCATTGGGTTAGTTTACTGCTCATGCTTGCCAGTCCCACAGTGGTACCAGGAGGTTCCAGGATTGTTCTCCTCCAAAGAATGGCATGATATTTTTTGTTCAGTGCTGTCTTTTAGAATGTTAAAAAACTTAATCACAGCTGGAGACAAGAGATCTAAGCAGTCACAAATGGTCCATAAAGCGAAAACAGACCAACACACGACAAAGCCACCGATCCAGAACTGGGTATGTGACCATTGACCAACTAGCTACAAGGTGTGTTCTGAAACAGTTGTCCATATGTCCACCAGTGCCAGAGGATCCAAACAAGTTGTCAGCATGGTTCAGCACACTGGCAGTTTCTGGGAGACTGTATTCGTCTCTCTCATAGGGTCCAGAAACAGCTTCATGCTGGCTCTTCCATGTACACCAAGCTGTCAAACCTGGCAAGAGAAGTGAAACCATTTATCCACCATCACAGCTCACTCATAGGGCATGAAGATGCCAATTGCAGGACGAATTGCAATGCCACCATTACCGATTGGTTTAGGATGAGCAGGAATAGTCTCTTCGGCTATACACTATTATCACATGCTTGCATGCATGTATGCATGTGCACACACACGTATGCTTGGGCACATGCATGCACATACATGCAAGGACGTACATAAACAAATGGACACTGTGCACCCTTAACAAGGATGAGGAATTACAAAACACCATTCCTTCTGTCCCCTACTACCCTAATTGTGTAGAGGCATCTAAGCAAGAATCATTCATATTACAGAAAAGGAAGCGGAGAAGAAATGTCTAAGCTATTTATAGTTGACAGAAGACAACCCTTCAGTGAGCTTTTCGACTCCTGCCCTGCCCTTTCAATCTTGTACTTGCCTCTTCTGAAAGCATTTACCTCTGCAATTGTTATTTTAGAAACACCTTCCATTGTGCCCATTTAACCATGCATCCCTGCTTGCTGGGGTTTAGAAACCAAGGGGTGGGGTAGCAAAATTAAATCCACACTGCAGCCCAAGTTTTGTAACCAGCTGTCCTGTGACCTTGGTCTCATTCTTCAAACTTCTCGAAGCTTGGACTTCTCTGGGGAAATTTGGAATTATTCATCTGGTGAGTTCCTTCCAGCTGTAGAATTTGATGACTTCCTATTTGAATGTGTCAGATGCAGCCCACCATCTCCAAAGTACACTTGGTCATGGAAGATTGGCTCTGTTATTTATCTTGCTTAGTCAAATATGTTTCGCATGGGCTATTTTAACACATAAAACCAACCAGCATTTCTTTGCAACCATGATAGCAGTGAATGACCCTCCTCACCACCCCTTGTGCTTCTTGGTGTAAAATAGACTCCCTCTTGAGCTCTTGAAGACATGGTGCCGCGTTGCTCTTAGGCAGATGTTGAAAGAGTTTGTAATGAACATTGGTTCAAAGGGAATTGATGGTTTCAGGGTAGAACATATGGCTGAAATTGCTTTTTAAAATGTAATTTGCAGCGGTTTTTTACCTTCTAGTGAATTCCACGGCACCACATGCGGTAGCATTCACCTGCTCAACTAATATAATTTTCAAGATTTAGGTTTGCTGTCCATGGTGATAGATCACAACCAGGGTGGGATTTAATTCATATGAAACATGACCACTGTGATTTGGAAGCTTAGTTTCTGAGCGTGTGCGCACATTTGAGACCCTTCTCTTACATCCTTCATAGTCTTCATCTCAATTAGTGCTTTCCAGTGAACACTGTTGATTTCTCCCAAATTCTGGAAGGGCAGCGGACTGAGAATTACACTTTCTCGGGATGAATTTTATGGCTTGAAACAAAGGACTAGTTCATTTTTCAACTGTAGCTCTCAGGCCTGTTTCTGCCTCCTCCCCCTGCCCTAATGAGAAGAAAGCGTCCAGTTAGGCGACCTCCAGTCTACAGCTGACTGGATTTCCATTAACTCCTGTGCTTATTAAGCAGTGTCTAGAGGCAGAAGAGGTCCCTGAAAGAGATGATTTTCCTCTCACTGTGGGGACAGTAACTTTGCAGCTTTCACTGGAGTTGCCTGATTGCCTCGACTTCTGCTGTCTATAAACTCCGTGGTCTTTCAGTCTGGCTCTTGCAAACTAGACATAAACAGTCTATTAATATAGGTGCAGAAATCTCAGCAGTCAGAATTTGGAAAGTCAAAATTCTGCTCTTCACCATTAGAATTAATGAGCCCATGTTATTCTAGAATGCTAGTTTACTCACAGAAATATAATCTGAGGAAAAAATAAGAGCCATAAACTGAAGCGTAACCTACACTGTATCTGTGCTACCATCTCTAAATTGCTTATGTTTTCAGAGGTGTTTTTAATGTTTTGAATGCATTATAGGTTCAACATACTATATACACTGGCATTAGGGGAACTGAAAAAAAAAGTCTCAGTTAAATTTAAGGTTGCTGTGGAGAATCTTCTAATGCTTCAGTTTGACAATTTATAATTTATTTATACACACTTAAACACACAGCCAATCTCTAATTTGGTATATGTGTCTTAATTGGCAATCAAGATTTAATAACCAGCATTTGAAACAAAACCCCTAACCAAAAAGCATACATTCTATTTCATTTTATGACTGGGTAGATTTTATCACAAAAGCATTCATTTTTCCTTCATGGGAAGGCATTCCAATTGCTCCCTGATACTTGCCCTTTATCTTTTGACTCCCTGTGTTTCCTAGCCAGTGTTTATAATTTTTCTGGGGTGTGGGGAATTCTGACCCACCATTTAAATGCATTGCCTGCTGCTAAGTCACAGAATGCGCTTGGTGTTCCTTTCTGCTTTGGCTTGCGAATGTTACACTAATTTTTATGGCTTCTTCAGAGCAGAGCGCTGGTTTGGTTTTAAAAGTTTAAAAATAAATAGAAAACAGTTAACTTCTAAGTTAGGATGATGCCACCTGTGGTTTCCAGGCTCTTCAATTATATATATAATTTGGGGTGTAGGCACGTGCAAGCCATGGCACTCATGTGAAGGTTGGAGGATACCTTTCAAGCATCAGTTCTATTTGCCTGAGGTATAAGGGATTGTACAGAGGTTGTCAAGCTTGCCTGGCAAGCACTTGTACCTGCTGGCCTGACTTTTATTCTAGAATTGGAAAGAACCCCCCTTTCCGTGGCTTTATTTATGCCTGCCAGTGTCATAACCTACATATGGCATTCATAACTATAGTATAATATGCATCTTGATTTTATACTTACTATTTTAAAATAGATTGTATACCATGTTATAGGAAATACGATTTTCACACGCCCGTCTCCCAGTTGGTTTTGGTTTGCAAGTGAAGATAATTTTCAGCAATTACCATAGCTATTGTTTTCTTTTCTGGTGGTTTCCACCTTCTCCCACCTTGACACTGGCAAGGTGGGCGTGACAGGTGGTTCTTGTCTCTTGTTGGATATTAATGTCACTGGATGCTTGCTTTGAAACACTGAAACAAACACTACAAGGCTCACAGCTGAAAACAACAGGGGCTTAGTGTCTAATGGTGCCAGATGCCAGAAGCCTGTCACCAAGATGTGGGCAGGGTCACACACTCTCTGCAGTTTCTTAGTGAGAATCTTCTCTTGTATCTTCTGGCTCCCAGAGGCTCTTGCATTTTCTAAGCTTGTGATGTTCTAGCTCCTTCCCTTTTCTCTGTCTTGACGTGATATTTTCTTAATGTCTTTGTGTTCAATATTCTCTCCATTTGTGAGTGGAAGGGTTCGGGGGTGGAGGCTTCACGTGTATGGATGCATACATATAGAGGAGAGGCCAGAAGTCAACCTCAGGTGTCATACCTTAGGCATGTGACACTTTTATTTTTTTAAATGTTTCCTAGAACTCTCCCAAGTAGACTGGACAAACTTTCGGGAGACCAACGAGTGTTGAAAATGTGTGCCACCATGACTAGTTTTTTCTTGTAGAATTTGGCATTTGAACTCAGGTCCTTGTGCTTGTGGCCGCAAGAACATTATGAACTAAACTCTTTCCCCAGTTCTTCTCCTTCTTTGAAACTTTAGTGACTGAATTTAATGTTCAATTTTAGTGAGGGATGATTTCGTCTTGAGGTCCTTTATTACATCCGCAAAGATGTAAGACCAAGGGCAAGCGATCCCAGTTCAGGAAATGTGAGATGAGGCTGCTTGGCCTTCTCTGGGGCTTCAGCCCTTGCGTTTTATTCATGCATCTCTCAGTGGCCATGCATTTCTCAGCAGCCATGCATCCCTCAGCAACCATGCATCCCTCAGCAGCACAGACCAGTGGAGAGTTCAGTGCAGGCACCTTGGTGAGTATTCCACCCTGGCATCTGTTCTGCCTCCCTTTTTCCATTGTGCGGAACCTACGTCTATCAGTCACGCCTTCCCTCTCTAGGTACGCACATCCTGGTTGCTAAACAATAGAAGCGCAATCTGGGGAAGAAATTAAACAGGGGCATTGGAACACAAGGGGACTGGCTTCATGTTCCCTTTCTAGCCTTTCTCTTGCTGGGCCCGGAACTCAGGCAGTCAGTCAACCTTTCACACAGGCATCTGCATCTCACTGGATATTTTCCCTCCCAGCACGCTCACACAATCGTTGGCAGGATTCCATCTTTCTGGGGGCATTAGACTGTTGTTCCCTGGTTCCTTGCCGCTTGGGATTATCCACAGGGCGCTAGGTTCATGTGGCACAGCAAACATGAAGAGCCAGAGGCAAAGAAGAAAGGTTGGCGTTGCAGTCTTTTATAAACTAATCAGGGTCTGTATATTAAAGTGTAGTCATTAGATACAGCCCAAACCCTAAAGCAGAGGGGCTCACACATGAGAGTGACTGGCAGGAGCAAGTCATCGGAAACCCTTTTAAAAGCCATAAAGCACAGACCTTGCTCTAAACATGTCATCAACATCATCACCACCACCACCATCATTATCATCATCGTTTGGAGCATCTCCTAGTGTCTATAGCTTGGAGTAGATACCGACTCTCCTGAGCACAGACGAGCCTTATGTCAAGTTGGAACGCAGAAGTGCAGAGGTTAAGGGGTTGGCTTGAGAATCCATGCAGGGCAGCAGGCGTGGTATTGTGATAAGAACCTCAATCCATAGAGACCCCGCTGGGTCATTAGATCCTGAATGATGTTGCTACGTGATTACACATGAACTATAGAGCTTCAGAAATAAACTGCCGTAGTAGGCCAGGAGGGAACAATATGAGAAGCCATTTGCAATGTGCTGCTGCAGAGAGAATAGCTAATAGCAGTTTCTTTCAAGCCGTGTTTCTAAACCGTAGTTTGTGTATCCGCTGTAACCGCTCCGTGTAATAAGCCACAGTAGCAACACGCTCATTCTTGCTCCTAAATACTTGTTTTTGAAGCCGCCATGGCAGGAGATATTCTTGGGAGAAGACAGAGCATCGTTTCTAGGCATTTCCAATTCTACATAATTAGAGCAGAAAGACTTTCAAGTCAGCTTCAGGTTCCAGCTTGTTATATAAATAAGTTCACAGGAATCTCGTGCTGTACAGAAATCTGACAGCAGCTATAAAAGGCTTTTGAACATTTTTGTTGCCAAAGTCCTAGGGATTGCTGGAATCTTAAATAGCCCGTTTTAAGCTCCAATTCAGAAGCTTTTTGTCATGTTTAATAATGTGGTGAATAATTCGTTTTCTGTTAGTCATTTCCCCCTTTGTAATCCACGCGGATCTTTGAGCCATGGAATGGATATTTTTCTGGAGCTATAAATTAAAGGTCCCTTTCGATCCCAAACTTGAAATGGCTTTTTAATACACCACTTCTATAAATGCATTTATCTAGGTTTAAAGATTCATTAGCATACATTTAAATGAAAGTATTATGGAGGAGGACGCACAATCCAAGGAATGATTACTTTGAAATGACACTCGCATGGAAGACATTGGGTAATCCTGTGGACAGTAGGAATTTTATTAAAAAGGAAGTGATATTCTTAGAGACGACTAACCACTGAATCTTCTCTCATCTTCCCTGTGTCTTTTTTCTTAAGAATAAGATAAATAGGAAGTTTGGCTCAGGGTTCAGCGGTCACCATTGGTTCATACATTGGTAACACAACACTTGTGAACTTAGAAGGAAAAATAAAATTATATTTCTACTTATCTATCGAAATAGAAGGTAGCCTCTCCTTATAGTATGATTATTTCTTATGGACCACAATAGTAATGGAAATACTTATGACTTCATTACTGATAAGATATCAAGGACAGTCACAGTTTCATAAGGCCTAGTGGGCAGCTTTTTTTCTTTCTCTTTTTGCTTTTTTGCTAAATGGACGTGATGTGCCCATCAAATTTCCATTTAAATAATTAGCCATAGGACTATCCCCATAGATTACTGTGATCATTGGCTTGGTTTAGAGAATCCTCTGAACTGTAACTGAAGTCTGTCTCCTAATTGGTCAAAGCGAGTAGACCACGGGACAGTTAAGGCTCAGCCATAAACGGGACCCACTCCCCTCTGCAAACATAACAGAAGTCAAGGCCAAGAGAATGCAGGAGCCAGAGGAAGAGCAGAGTGAGGAAGATACTGCCTTCAGAGCATGCCATTGCCCTGGCTCTCTGTCTCATAACAGTTATGGTTGCCAACACAAGACCCGAAGAAGACTGGACCTGTCAACATACAGGAAGGAAGGGCCCAGGAGTTTCCCCACTCTTAGACATATAGGAAAACAGTGGTAACAGGGAAGGGGCTCACAAGAAACCACTCCTCCTTGAGCGTCTAGAAGTAGTTAGTAGTTGCTAGTGGGGAGGGAGGAAAGTTCTTCAGCCGTGTAGCCACTGGGGAGAAAAGAGCCCACTTTCCTACGGTCCTTCACCCAGCACACTGTGAACTCTCCTGAAACTCACCAGGCCATCAATAAACAAGTCGATATAAGTAAATAAACAAATACTAGTCAATACAGAAAAGTAGCAAAACTGGCAAGAGAAATGGGTTCACCAGGAAAGGACTAGAAGAAAGTAATGGGAATGAAAATGATTTAAAAAACACATTATATGTGATGAAAATACCGTAAGAAACCCATTATGTATAATTGACGGGTGTTAATTATACTAATTAAGTAAGAAAAATCTATGATATAGTCTAATACTGTAATTATAAAAACTCAATGTAGTATTTGAGCGTTTGACTCCTTTGAAAACACAATAGTTAGTACCTGCCATTGTGTCTTGTTATTTAATAAAGAAGTACAAAATGTAAAATAATAAATATGTGTGAAAATATTTTGATCGCTGCATGCCGGCATCACTGAAACTTTGTGTAACACTATATGCTTTTCCATCTGAATGTTGTATTATTGGAAGCAGTGCATCGTCACATACTCAGAGGGGTCCTATGAGACACACAAAGACACATTCTCAGACTCACTCACTACGCTACAGCTTCTGAAGCTTTTGGGTTGCTCTATTAATCCTGACATTCATCAGATGAGTGCAGGGTAACATAATGTCGTGCAGTGTTTTCACCAACCTTGTGAAGTAAATATCTAGGTAATCACCGATCTTGATTTTCCAGGAGACCACCACCAACCCTCACCTTCTTGTGTCTTCCCTTTTTGAAGTCTCCTCTCACATTATACAATATTAATTGCTTTGACCAGCACTGTGTGTGTGTGTGTGTGTGTGTGTGTGTGTGTATGTGTGCAGGTGTGTGTGTGTGTGTGTGTGTGTGTGTGTGCTCTGAGGTTGGGTCATCAACCCTCTCTTTGAAGGGAATGCAGGAAGTCAGCCAACCATCATTAGTGACATCGCTTTAATAGTCCCACAGGGAGGAGCTTCCACACCAAGCACAAGGCCTTCCAGCAACCAGTACCAATTCCCCATCCTCGACAAGGAACCATCCTGTAGCAGTTGCTCCAGCCCTGGTAAGCTGGCTGATCATTCTCCATTCACAGGGTGCTTGGTCTCCTAATTCCTAAGACCCTGAACCCGTTCAGTTAAACTGCTTTTGAAATCCCTGACCCATAGAATTTACCTATAGGAGATAAAGCTGTATATGAACTTTGATGATGATTTCTAATAGCCAACAGCTGAGACACGGTCTGTGCGTCATCTCCAAGGTCATGGCACTGGTAAATAACAAAAGACCCTAGTCCTGCTGATGGAGGACACTTTTATCAGCTTAGTAAGGAAAGTCAGAATGTTGGGCCCCTTACCATCTTTATTTAGATCCTCCATCTTTCTCTTCCTTTCTGCCCTTCCATGTACCAGCTACCACTGATACTCAGCTAACGATAAAAGAGACCAGCTCACTCAATCGCTTTAAATTCTTAAGAAAACACCAAGTCAACACGAAGCATTGGATATGTGTTCTAAACAGAGGTCAAAGTGTCGAATGCAATCATACTGAACAAGTCTTGTGTCTGATTCAGAATAGAAACCTTGAGTTCAGCAGAATAATGTCAGGAAGGAGATAAAATGGAAGGCTGCAGCAGGGGCAGAGTCAGATACGAGGCTAGGGACTAGGGTTTGCAGCAGAGGAGGGAATGGTGAAGGGCTTCAGTTAGCATACCTGTTTCCCTGACCTGCTCAGCTGGTGTGTACCCAGGGAATGCCCGCTGGTGTTGGAGGCTGACAGAAAGGGATGTTGTTGGGAGAAGGAGGGTTTGTGGATCTTTGTGATTGGCTGGGAATGGGGTTAGGGAGGAAAGGGGGGCAGCAGCAGGTGTTCTGCTACAAAGCTGGGGAGGAGACTGGGGGGGACTGGGGCTGGAGGAGCAGAAGGTTTCCCGTTGATTTTTACAGTAGGTCAGGCACACCGGCGACACTGTCCGCATTGTAGTGAGGGCCTGCCTGAAATTCACTGCTCACAAAGGTATCTCACAGTGACAAGAGTTTTCTGTGTAAGAACAAAAATAGAGCCTTCTCCTCCTGGTACTAGTTAATTACTGATCCTGTTGGTGTAAAGGAAGAATCGTCAGCTCATTTGGATAATGTTTATTTAAAAGTAATGCTTTCTCTGCTTGGGTAGGTGTAAGAATATCATAGACCTTTTAATTAAAAAAAAAAAACCACCTTAGGTAAAGACCGTCTTGTTCTTGAATTTATACTCCCTAATTGGAGGCGGGCAGTGCAGGTGGATTATCTCTAGATTATGCATCTGCCTTTCAGTGGCATTCAGGAGACAGATGCTAAATAAAAAGAAGGACCTCCATAGTATTCTAAACCCACTGATAAAAACATTTAAACAGCAAACACTGGCTTTCTCTGCTGCTCCTCTGTTTGATTTTTAAACAACATTTTCATTATGGTTGCTATCGTAGATTAGCTTGCTAGTTACAAGGAAAATTCTGAGGCAACTCTCTTTGATATCAAAATATGTTTAAATTCATAAATTACCACTTTCAAGGGAAACATTGGGTACCGTGCGGATTGCTGCAAATTGTATCATTGATGTTCACTAATACTGTATATGCCCTTTATAAGAACTTCATTTAAAAATTCAGTTTCATTCAATAAAATCTGCATACTACCAAGGGACTTATAAAATACAAAGATACACAAAAATAACAACAAAAATACATTTGCCTGAGAACAAGTATTGGCAACTCACATCACCTTCTAGGGTTGATCATCCTGATTCAAAGTGCTTGGAAAACATGAAGGGAACGATGAGCGATCCCTCAGAAAAAGAACCAGAGTTTAATGTGGTGTATCAAACTCTCCAAAACGGCTGCAGGTGTATTTTCAGCCCTATGTGTTCCTCTAGGACCTGGCCACAGAGAAGCCACCTTCTTCCCATTCTCCCCTCCTGGACCCTGACTTCTGCTTCCATTCCTCCTCTCCACACCCTCCCTGTCTGACAACCCTCTCCTAGGTGCCGCTTCTCAGAATCCAGCCACCAGGACACCGGCTCTCAGGTGGAGAGGCCAGCCGCCTTGAGGCATCCCTGTTCAGCTGAAACCCCAACCACTTCTTCAGCTGGTGGTCAGTGTCAAGTTGAGAACATCCTCATTGGTTAAGGATACTGTGACTTGGTCAGCATCTAGCTGAGGACACCCTCATTGGCTAAGGATACTGTGACTTGGTCAGCATCTAGCTGAGGACGCCCTCATTCGTTAAGGATACTGTGACTTGGTCAGCATCTAGCTGAGGACACCCTCATTGGCTAAGGATACTGTGACTTGGTCAGCATCTAGCTGAGGACGCCCTCATTGGTTAAGGATACTGTGACTTGGTCAGCATCTAGCTGAGGACGCCCTCATTGACTAAGGATACTGTGATTTGGTCAGCATCAAGCTGAGGACACCCCCATTAGTTAAGGATACTGTTACTTGGCTCCTTCAGGATTTTACTTAAATCCACAGCAGCTTCTAGGTCAGTATTTGACTGAGTGATGTGGGAGTGTGGTTTATCTTAGCCAAACTGAAAAAAAAAAAAAGAGAGAGAGAGAGAGAGAGAAAACCATTCAGGGCTTTGTGAAAAATAATTTATAAACACACATGTTGTCATCTATTTTACATATTTTGTTCTATAATGTAGATCAGTGACATACTTTTGGGGATTAACAGCAAGGCACCAAGACAGTTTGTGGGACATAACAATGCCAAAGCATTGCTACTTACATTTAAAATCATTCATATCTCAAAATAGTGACAAAACCCAAAATAACCTTTGGGCAAGTGGTTATAGTTTTTTAGTTTACCTACTGAAAGTTATAGTTTTTTGTTTGTTTGTAAACTTTTTTAGGAAAACACTGCAGAAAAAAAAACAATAACAATGACAACAATCATAGACTCAAAGCCTATGACATATTTTCAGCAGAAGCCCTTAATTGAGGTAGAAAAACAGTTGCTCTGTCAATACCAACTCCTTTTATCTGTTTTCAGTTCATTCCGGCTTGACAGTGTTATAAGAAAGTTTCTCTAAACTTTTGTTCCCTTACATTGATGAAGAAAGTGTTATTTTCCTTTAGTTATTTAAATCATTAGTGAAAGTAAAGTATTTTCTTTTATGCTGTACTTAATCTTGAACTTAGGATAGGCTTCCCACAAAGCATTGTAAAGATAAAAATGGAAATGTATTACCTATATTAAATAAATACAAGGTTTAATAAGTCTACTAGGAAATTGATATAATGTGGGGTCATTTTGAAGCTATAGATATTTATTGGCATTTTGTTTAAAAATATAGAAGGGAGAAGGAAGAATATTTGAGTCTGGTTTCTTATTAGATATGCACTAATTAGTACTCAAGAAGGCAAGATGAGCATCGTCCTTGTAATTTTCTTTTGTATTAGATAAAACTTGTAGGCTAGCCTATAACTTTACAGTTTTCGCTAATTTCAACAAGGTCAACACTTGTTTACCATCTTGAAGAAGTCTCTAATCCTTGAGTGGGTTCAATAAACAAAATCTATTATGCTTTGAATATGAAATGTGCTCCCCACACCAAATAAATGTTGCTGTGTGGAAGGCTTAGATCCAGCTCCAAGTGCTGTGGAAACAAAACGCAGAGGCCTCTGTCACTGTATTTCAATTTTTTTTTAATAATTCTTAACTGGGGTCCTATTGACTCCTATGTTGTTATAATTACATAGGACACATCAAGAACAATCATACACGAATGCCTCTTAATTGTTTTTCCAAGTTATTCTTAATAAATGTGTGCAATTTGATAAAGGTAAAAAAGAAAAACGATTAAACGCAATTATTTATGCAAGTGTCCATGAATACACTGATGATGTGGGAGTCCCCTCTGTGTGTTGCTTTTCTTGGTTAATAAATAAAGAAACTGCCTTGGCCTGTTGTTAGGGAAGAACTTAGGTAGGTGGGGAAGACAGAACTGAATGCTGGGAGAAGGAAAGAGTCGGAGAGATGCCATGAAGTCACTAGAGTCCAACATGCCGAATCTTTGCCGGTAAGCCACTGCCATGTGGCGATATACAGATTAATAGAAATGGGTTAAATTAAGATGTAAGAGTTGGCCAATAAGAAGCTAGAGCTAATGGGCCAAGCAGTGATTTAATTAATACTGTTTCTGTGTGGTTATTTCGGTTCTTGGGCGGCCAGGACAAACAAGCAGCCACCCCCTGCAACACACTGATCTTGGCGTCACAGCTTCAGTGTGTAGGAAGGACACCAAAATGGATGTTTGAACAAAGCTTCTGTAGTTACAATGTTGAGTGGGGTAGGATAGGCTCTACAGGTGACCTGATTAAGAGCCTTGACCTTGAGCTGTGTGTGCTGAGCACCTCGGTCCTGCTGCTATCCCCGACACCTGTGTTCATACTGGGGAAGATGCTCCATTTTCATTAACGTTTTGTATAACTTGCATCCACACATTTCTTCCTTTGCCCTCTCATTCACCATTTGGCAATGTCACACACCGAGCCTCGGAGATCCTTAAACGTAACATATCCTTTTCTTTTTTCTTTTTTTAAAATACTCATTTCATTCAGAAGGGTATTTTTAGGTTTATGGTAAATTTGTTCTCACTTTTAGTTTGTTCTTCAGACAAATAGAGTAATATATGCCATTCTTCCTTATTCTTATTGAATATTTTCTACTAAATCTATCCTTTTATGATTCTGAAATGCCAGCTTCAGTTTTTTATTAATTCATACTGACCTGTGCAGAGCTGTCTGTCTTGACTTAATGGCTATTTATAATATATGGATGGCATTCCCCTGCCATTAATGTTTAATGAATTGGCTCCTGATCCAGTGGAGTCTAATAAAGGTAATCATTAGAATACATTGTCTTTCCGCAGTGCCCTCGAAACTTTTTATTTTCCCCACTGCATACCTTTGGCCCGCCCTCCTCGGCTGTCTCTCCCGGTTCACTCTTCTCAACCTTTCTTTCATTATTTATTCCAAATGTGTATTTTTATACTGATTTTTTTTCTAGGTCAGAATGGCAGTCTTTTTGCGGTGAAACTTTAACAAAGTCTCAGGCTACCTAATGGCTGAAAAGAAAAGGAGCCTCATTTCTGACAAGCTATAGACTGACTGACTTGCTGAGAAACCATGATTTTTTTCTTTCTTAAATCTGAGAATTGCTCATATAGGCCTCAGCCCCTGATGAGCATTCCTTTGTGTATTCTGAAGATGAAGGCTGAACTGAAGGCAAAAGTTGTGGGTTTGAATAGATGGTTCAGTGGTTAAGAGCTTGTCCTGTCCTTGCAAAGATCAGAGTTTGGTTCCCAGCGCGCATATCAGGGGGCTTAACATCACCTATAACTCCAGATCCAGAAGGTCCACAGCAGGCACACACACACACACACATACACACACACACACACACACACACACACACACAGAGAGAGAGAGAGAGAGAGAGAGAGAGAGAGATGAGTTCTAAAATTAGAAAACTGTGACTATACTAAGTATTGAATTTCATACTTTTATAAGAGGCAAGGCCTTGTGGTATGTGATTAAAATGTTATATATAAACTGAATGAATCAAGGAGCCAAAGTTGAGTAGAAAGTAGAAAGTAGAAAGATGACTATTTTATATTTAGACATAATAACACTCACATACATCATGTCCATGCATGTATATGCTCACTTCTATGCCCATGACTTGCTTTCATTATTAACTATGTTAGTTATTGTTGAAGGAGCAGCAGGGCTGCGTCCCTGGCACCCTGCCGCCTACATGGCTAGCTTATGCCCCGAAATAATGACATGGAAACTGTATTCTTTTAAACACTGCCTGGCCCATTTCTATTAATGTGTGTAGCACCCCAAGGTGCGCTTACCGGGAAGATTCAAGCCTACGTCCATCCTGGGTCGGAGCTTCATCGCGTCTGCCTCAGAGAGCAGCGCTAAGGCGTATGAGCTCACTTCCTCTTCCTCCCAGCATTCTGTTCTGTTTACTTCACCCACCTAAAGGCTGGCCTATCAAATGGGCTGAGGCAGTTTCTTTATTAGCCAATGACCTTCCTCCATCAAGTTATGAATGAGCGTTGTAGCTTTAATTTTAAATTCTACTTGTTTTTATTAGTGTACTAGGAAGTATTTGCCATTTTAAATCAAATTGTGTTCCCTATTGTTATTATAATTGCTGATTGTTTCTAGAAATATTTCTTTTCATTCCTTGGAACATTTTTATCTCCTTCCAAATCTCTATACCTCCCTTTCTGTCTCTTACTGTTGAGGTATAATTCTAATATAATGCTAAATACTAATATTTAGAGAGATAGGTTGTGTTGTTCATAGAAGTATCAGTTTCTTTTGATATTATGACAGATTGCCACAAACTAGAGCTTTATAACACAAGGAATGCATTTTGTTAGAGTTTTGGAAGCCAGAATTCTAACAATCCAGGCACTCACAGAGTTTCCCGTCCCCCATTCCATTTCTTCTCCAGCAGCATGGCTTTCATTGTGACTGTGACACTTCGCTTTGAGCAGTGACTCTAGCTACATTGGCTACTGTTTGGGGAACCTGGGTTAGTTTTGCTTACCTGCCTCTTTTAAGAACCTTCAAGATGTCAGTAGGGCCCTGTCATGTAAGTCAGGATAGTTTAATTTCAAAGTATTTCATTTAGTGATAGTTGCAAAGTAATTTTGTCAAATTGCCATTTCCTTTTTTCAGAAACCATCTTTGAGCTAGTCAAGCTCCCACAATGGTTGAGCCTCCTCTTTGCCTCTCTTCCTCCCTCTCCTTCCCAATTTTCTTTCCTTCCCATGCCTCCTCCTACTAGATTCTCTTTCCTTTGGTCGTACTGAGCATCTAACTCTAGGCCTCAGTGTTCTGGGCTGGTGCTTCAAGCTGAACAATATCTTGACCAGCTTCAGATCCATGTTCTCACTTTAGATGTGAAGTTCTATTAGCTATCAGTTGTTAATAGATTTTTCTTTATCAGGTTAAGGAAGGCATTTCTGTTTTTTTAATCATGACATTTTTGATCACGAGTGAGTAGAGAATTCATTAAACAACTTTTCTGTTCATATGGCATGAATTTTCTTCTCTTGACTTGTGCTGTCTAATCTTATGTCAGTTTGACACACAAACTATAGAGTTATCTGAAAGGAGGGAACCTTAACTGAGAAAATGCCTCCATAGAAACTGGTCATAAGGCCTTTTCTTAATTAGTGATTAGTGGGGCATGGTTCGGCCCAGGGGTGAAGCCACTCCTGGACTGGTGCTCCTGGGTCTACAAGAAAGCAGACTAGCAAGCCATGGGAAGCAAACCAGTAATTAGCTCCCCCTTATGGACTCCGCATTAGCTCCTGCCTCCAGGTTTCTGCCCTATTTGAGTTCCTGTCCTGACTTCCTTCAATGATGAACAGTGATATAGAAGTGTAAGCTTAATAAATCCTTTCCTCCTCAACTTGCTTTTTGGTCATGTGTTTGACTCTAACTAAGACAAGCCTATTGGTATATTATATTACATTTTTGATTTTTGATGCTTAGTGTTTTTGCCATCTAGTCAGTTACAAAGATCTACTTTGGTTTAGGCATGACCTCATGGTCATGACTTAGTAAGTGTTCCTTCTGTTTCCTTTTTCAAAAGAGATTGTGTGCAATCATTTCTTTCTGAAAAGGCTGAAAATGATTCATATTATTTACTTTTCTGTGTGTGAGTTCTGATTGTTTCAATCGAGGAATTGGTTCGATTTATTTATTTTCTCTTATTTTTGAGATAGTATCTCACTACACAATCAGGTTGATGACCTTGAACTAGTGTGTGCCACCATGATAGGTTTGGTCACATTTATTCAAGTTGTTAAATTTTAGATCACAGAATTTTTTTTGTTTATTTATTATATTTTTGTGTGTCTGTGGTATCTCTAGCAATGACTCATCTTGCACAACTAATATAGTAATGTAAATTATCTCTTTATTTCTAGTTAGCTTCTCTCAAGGGTTATGAGTTTTATTGGTCTTTTAAATTTTTCTTCAATTGACTTGCTTTTTTCCCCTTTCAATGGGTTTTGCTGTGGTCCTTATTTCTCCTTACTTTCTGACTGCTTTGGGATGCAATTATACTTATTCCTTTGAGTTTTATAAGATGGGGAAGTTTAGATTCATAATTCATTCTTTTTTTTAGTTAGAATCTCATGTTGCCAAAGTTGGCCCCGAACTTACTATGTAGATGAGGATGGCCTTGAACCTGTCCTGTGCTGCCCCTACTACCTAAATACTGAAATTATTGCTACTACTTTCAGCAAATTTACTAACTTAAATTTTTTTATTTTCTTCACTTTTTAATATATGCATAGACTCCTGTAGATTTTCAGTTAAACATTGTTTCTACAATTTTGGATAAGTTAGATTCTCTTTTTAGTTTAGTTCTAACCTTTAAAAGGTATTTTTAAGGAATTTCCTTTGGGAAGCTGTTGTGAGCAGGAAGGTAGATACATGTTGTTACTATAGCAAAAGTTATGCTTTATTATGCAGAGAATCATAACACAAGGTTCAAGCTGTGAATTCCTAACTGATGTTCTAAGTCTGTCTCCCTAAAGCTGCTCACCTGTGTGTCATAGCATAGCTGAAGTATCTAAATGGAGAGTCAGGATCCTGGGGAAGACTCTCCAGCCACAGGAGACATCAAGGAGGTGTCTCTCCAGATGTGCATAGCAGAACATTGCTCTTGGTCCTTGCTTATATACTGTCCAGTGGGTGTCATGGGGTTCTAAAGCCATGTCTGATTATCCTGAGTGAGTGATGCCACTGAGTTCTGGCTATCAGGTGGGTGTAGTGGGGTTCCTAACTATTTTTACACGTCTAAAGGGTATTTTTACTATACTCATTGCAGAAGCATTGTGAAGTTTCTAAATTCAAAACCTGAAATTATACCTGAGATCATAGCAATTGAGATGTTAGGATGTTCATGTGATGTTTAATGTTTGTGTGGGTAGGGTCTTGGCTGTGTTTAATGCTGGTGGCTGCCATACGCACTGGCGCTCAGCTTTAGGTGTTTTCCCCTTCCTTGTTTCCCTACTTCCCCAGGAACTGCTTCTGAAATAGAACCCGTGTCTTTCTGCTGTAAGTTGCAGTTATACTGAAGAACTCCTGAGGCTGTACTTAGGGTCTGGTCAGAGGACATGGACATTGTATGATGTCTCCAATTCAGGATTTTGGTGACCCTGAGTAATCCTGGTGGTCCTTGAATTTGATTTTCTACACTGATTCTTAGCCTTTTATCTCGTCTTCATGCTGGAAGACTGAAGGTGGCTAGAAGCAACCAGTAGCCTTTGCTGGTGTCAGCTGAAGCTTGGGTGGTCTCCTAAAAAGAAGAAAGGGCTTTAGAGAGCTCCCTGATTGGCTTATAGAGTGTTTGCTTTTTCCATTCCCCCAGCCTTCACTGGGAGAGTGTGGTGGGGGTTCTGAGGTAAAGTGCACACTGGTGCCCAAGAACCTGTAACCTTGGTTAGTCTACTCCACCTTCCAGAAATTGGTCCAATTTCCCTCTGTCCTCTCATCACTCAATAACCTTGGTTAGTCTACTCCACCCTCCAGAAATTGGTCAGATTTCCCTCTGTCCTGTCATCACTCGTCACAGTTTTCAGGCCTCTGCCTTCGTGTCATCAGGTTAGTTGTTCATAGCTGGAACTCTTTCTAATTGTCTGTCCTAAATCTGGGGGTGGTAGCTTGCCCTGTGTGACCTTAGCTCTCTGAAGGATCTGAGAACAGCCATTGATTTTTTTTTCTGTGTTCGTTTTCCTTCTTATGAGCTTTTCTTCTTGTTAACAATAGCTTTTTATGTGTTTCTATGCCCATCTCCAGAGTTTTTAAATGATAAATTTTGAAATATTGTATGTGCATGAGTGATTTGCTTACATGTATAGCTATACCTTACATAGGTATACCTATGATGACCAGAAGAGGTCACCAAATCCCCTAGAATTGGAGTTACAGATGTTGGGCGCTACTATGTGGATGCTGGGAATTGAATCCCAGTCCTCTGGAAGAGCTGCCATTGTTCCTAACCATCCCATAGCTCAACCCTATCTCCAGACATTTTTTATGTAAATTGTTCATAGGGAAAACCCGACTCATGCTAAAATAGATAGTTTCTTACATTTTCTATTCTCTTGTCTGTTACCAGCTGTCCAGCAGACAATTAGAATGACAGGAAGGCATTTTTAAAAAGTAAGTAGATGTTCTAGGTGTTATTGCACCTATTGTGTTTTTGAAACAGAATGTCACATGGTTTTCTGGGTTCGGTTGCTTTATAAATTCTTGATGTGTCTTCTGGAACTAAGACAAGTTCTCACTAGTTTATATGTGAAGACTTTCAGACAAAAATGAGCTTGAAATGACACTCTGCCGTCATTCACCCTTCCTTCATGTTATCAGCTATGAACTGAAATGCTTTGTAAATGGCTGCTCTCCACAACTGATTATGATGTTTTAGACGACATATTTGGGGGCTCTGAACAACCTCGATACTGAAATGTTGTTGTTTAAATCCACCAGTTCTGTCATCATGCTTTTCCATCATGTTAGCTGGGTGAGTAATGGCTGCTGTAATGTGTAGGGAATACCTTAATTTGTGCATACTGATGGAGGAAGGTCATTGGTTAATTATAATAAAGAAACTGCTTGGTCCTCATAGGTTAAAACATAGGTGGGAGGAGTAAACAGAACAGAATGCTGGGAGGAACAGGAAGTGAGCTCAGAGGCCATGCTCCCCTCTCCTGGGCAGACACACACGATGGAGCAAGCCACCAGGTCAGACATGCTGAATCTTTCCCGGTAAGAACGGTGCTACACAGTTTATTAGAGATGGGTTGATCGGGATATCATAATTAGTCAGTAAGGGCTAGAGCTAATGGGCCAAGCAGTGTTTAAATGAATACAATTTGTGTGTTGTTATTTTGGGGCATAAGCTAGCGAGGCGGCTGGGGTGCTGGGGACACAGCCCCGCCGCTCCTATTACAACAGCATACGACAAAAGGCATCTAGTTTCAAAGCTACAGATTGTAAAGCCTTGTATATCGCTGCCCATGCAAAAGCATGTGACCCCAGAAAGTGTTGGTTTCCATCACATAGATTTTCTTTCCAACATCTCTGATCCTGGATAATCTAAGAAAGTAATATTGCTCAATTCTATCTTGGATCATAAATGGAAAAGGTTTGGCCTCATATATGCCAGCAATTCTGCCTGTGTCAGGCCGATGACTACTGAGTCAAGTCAACGTGTGTAAACTCCCAGGTTTCTGATTTAATGGGCATAGGATGCTTGCTCAGTCAGCTCAGCCCAAGAGCACCAGAAACACTGTCAGTGACACACAGCCATTTGCTCATACCCTCAGCAGTAGGGAAGTTCCACACACTAAGAAAACCACGCCCTTTTCTCATAAAAGAGGAGCTAGGAGGTCATGTTAGGGCTTGGTTGGCATATTCTGGACAGATATCACAAGAAAGGAATTGTTTAGAATTGAGTGGAGTTTAGGATAAAAGAAGAAGTTTCCTGTTGGTAGCACTGAAAAGTGGAGATCTAAGCTAAGTACGGAAGAATAAACTGATCACCATAGCAAACCAGCAATTTTAGATGGCCTGAGGAACATCCCGGGACATTCATCCAGAGAACAGTTTTTTTTCAAGGACATGTAGAGAAACTGCTATTGTTTGTTGCTCATCAAAATGTGCATAGTAAAGCACCTTGCTCTAGAACTTTCAAATGGACAAAAGAATTTTAGTTGTCCTGAGTTTTTAAACTTGAATTCTTCATATGTTGCTGTGATTGAGGATAAATAAAAGGCAAATGTCCATGCCCTGTTACATGAAGGGAAAGGAGTATCTCATGTCTGTCACTATCTTTTCTTAATAATTAGATAAGTTGTGGGAAATATCTTTAGTTATTCTAACATAACTCTGTTTCAGAAAGCAAACTGCAATAGATTTCTCCCATAAGCTAAAATTATAGACCTTTCTAATAAAAACCATTTTTAAATTTCTTGCCCTTATAACTTTTCGTGCTGACTTTGCTGGCATGAATGTTTTTGCTAACCTGCTCATACATAGCCTGCACTGGGGTCATTAACCTGGCATTGCCTGGCTGGGTTGGGTCAGACTGGGCTTGCCTGGGCTACTGATGGCTGTTCATTAATGACCACCTATTTGTCATGTGCTTGAGCACAATTTCAACTCATTCAGTTGAGCTGCTGGCCTGTAGTCTGCTCTCTGTTACGAAGTACTTCTTCCTTTTACCAGCTAGTCTGCTCTCTATTACAATGTATTTCTTTTACTAGTCCGTCTGCTTTCTGTTACAATGTACTTCTTCCTTTTCAAATTGTTTAAGCCCAACCACTGCGTTGATTCCAGGAACATTTCCTGCCGTTGGTGCTCTTTGCTATTGTCATGGGTAGACTTTTGTTGCAGATTCATTCTTGTTTCCTTAAAACTCAATCATCGTAAGCATGTTAATGGCCACTATTTTCAAACGAGCAAATAGCATTTCAATTGATGTCCTGATGCCATAACTGTGGATCAACCCCTTCCATACAGGAGATCAATTTTTGGCAAATATTATGGTAAATGATTTTTATTGATTTATTTCTTTGCTGTTTATTGAGGTGAGTCAAATGGTGATGGTGAGATGTGGATGAGCCTGGGGACAGGGGACAGCGGATGTTAGTGAGTAGTGAGGAAACAGTCCTCTGCCAAAGATGTTCTAACCCCGTGAGAGAGAAAGATGCTGAATTAGGAAGGAAATATGCAATTTCAGTTGTTTCAGTCTTTTGCATTACTATATTCGAAGTACCCAAGATGCCACTAGAAGGAAGATGTTTTGGCTCCTGGTTTTGGAGAGATCGGTCCATGTCTGCTTGAGCCCTGGGGCAGAGTGAGCATGTGGTAGAGGGATTTCTTCATGTTATGGTAGAGGAGACCAGAGAGGCCAGAGGCTGGTCCGAGATACCCACACAGCCTTTCCCTCTAGCTGTGTGCCTCCTTCTAATATGTCCAGAAGTGTGATACCCACTGGGCATCAAGAGCCTCATACATGACTGTTGTGAGGATAGTTCATCTCCATAACTCATGAATGACCTCTGGTCACGAACATGAGAAACACTGTTCTGGTGTTCAGAAAGCCTAAATGCACAGTAAAGCACCAGATGAAGAACAGCTCTGGGACAGAAGCCGAACTGAATGTGGAAACATGAAGGAAAAATAAAAAGCATAGGAAATGACAAATCTGTGTGTTCTAAGCAGCGAAAACAGTGTGTACGGTGTGTGAGTGTGTGTGGTGTGTGAGTGTGTGTGATATGTGAGTGTATGTGTGTGAGTGTGTGTGATGTGTGAGTATGTGTGAGTGAGTATGTGGTATGTGAATGTGTGTGTGGTGTGTGAGTGTGTGTGAGTGTGTGAGTGTATGTGTGTGAGTGTGTGTGGCGTGTGAGTGTGTGTGGTGTGTGAGTGTGTTGTGTGTGAGTGTGTGGTATGTGAATGTGTGTGTGGTGTGTGAGTGTGTGTGATGTGTGAGTGTATGTGTGTGAGCGTGTATGAGTGTGTGTGGTGTGTGAGTGTGTGTGTGGTGTGTGAGTGTGTGGTATGTGAATGTGTGTGTGTGGTGTGTGAGTGTATGTGTGTGAGTGTGTGTTAGTGTGTAAGTTTGTGTAGTGTGTGAGTGTGTGTGAATGTGTGAGTGTGTGTGGTGTGTGAGTGTGTGGTATGTGAATGTGTGTGTTGTGTGTGAGTGTGTGTGAGTGTGTGGTATGTGAATGTGTGTGTGTAGTGTGTGAGTATGTGTGAGTGTGTGAGTGTATGTGTGTGAGTGTGTGGTGTGTGAGTGTGTTTGGTGTGTGAGTGTATGTGTGTGAGTGTGTGGTGTGTGGTGTGTGTGTGTGTGGTGTGTGAGTGTATGTGTGTGAGTGTGTGTGAGTGTGTGAGTTTGTGTGGTGTGTGAGTGTGTGTGAATGTGTGAGTGTGTGGTATGTGAATGTGTGTGTGGTGTGTGAGTGTGTGTGAGTGTATGTGTGTGAGTGTGTGGTATGTGAATGTGTGTGTGTGGTGTGTGAGTATGTGTGAGTGTGTGAGTGTATGTGTGTGAGTGTGTGGTGTGTGAGTGTGTTTGGTGTGTGAGTGTGTTTGGTGTGTGAGTGTGTGACTGTGTGCAGCATGTGAATGTTGTGGTATGTGAGTGTGTGTGGTGTGTGAGTGTATGGTGTATGTGAGTGTGTGGTGTATGAGTGTGTGTGGTGTGTGAATGTGTGTGGTGTGTGAGTGTGCCTGGGAGGAAGGAGCCAGAACTCATGGACTCCCTCCCAGCAGCACCAGAACAGTCTGTCATCCTTGTGCTCTGCAAATGGTCTTTTTAAGTATTAATTATTTTAATGAAGGTTACATAAGTCTTTTTAATATTTAACAGGCACCAAGAAGAGACACTTTTACTAATTCTTTTAAGGTTTCAGAACATTGCTTCTCTTGTGACTTTAAATATTTCAGAAAGCCCTTTCCACACGTCCTTCAGGGAGACCCCATGCTCCTCTTCATTCTAGCCAACAATAAGGTGCTTTCACGTTCAATAAACACAGTGGGACTCGGAGGTGCCATTATGTTAACTGTTGTCTTGAGATGGTGATTTCCTGTCACCTTGCTTATTGACAAGGACCAGAATCTCACCAGCACTGCATGCCATAAAAATATGGAAAGGCTTTTCTTTTAAAAAGATTTAAACTTTTGATTTAATAAAATTTATTCTAAAAGAGAATTGGATATTCAATTTAAACATAGTAAGCTTTTTTTTTTATCCAACACCTTTATAAAACAGAGAAACCATCATATTCATTTCCTGCCTACCAAGAAAGTTGATTAAAAATTACCCGACTAAGCAAATTACAGCTTACCACGCTCATAATTTTTTGTAAACCCTGTATGTTCAGTATCAGTCCTGATCTGTGTAGGTTTGACAAAGCACACTGTTTACTTTGTTAGAGAAATAGTGATCCTATAGCTACACAGAGGCAAGCCAGTTAAATTCAGACAGAGTTCTTAGCCACAGGTTATTTTGACAGTGCCTAGAGGCCCCTGTACAAAAGGGGCTGAGTGATTAATCATGGTTGTCACTTGTCTGCTTTTGTTAGTGGTGGAAGGATAGGGCTCTGGAATGTCATTCTCAAAATTACTGTATCCTTTTGCCCAGGGAAAGGCAGAGGCAAGACCTACACTGTATCTATGAGGCATTTGCTTTTGCCTGCACTAAATGATTCTAGTTCTTTTTTTTTTTTTGATGCTTTTAATTGAAATAGAATTAAATCAGTTCTCCTGCCTCAAGCCTCTTCCATGTTCCCACTCTCAAAATGCTAATCTTTTTTGATTATATGTATTACATACATACGTATGTGTGTATATATGTATATATACACATACATACCTTGAAACAATGTACACACAAACAACACACATGTGCCTTGTGTGTACATGGTTTCAAGACTGATCACATTAGACAACCCAATAAGGGAGCTCATCCTTAGGAGAGGCTAATTCTTCTCCCAGCGGTCAATAGTTGCCAGAGATTTGCATAGGAGTAAGACCCCCATGAAATTTTCTTCCTTCCATTTTAGCAAGTCCATTAATATTGCTATCGTTCCAACCTTGTCTATGCAACCATTTCCAGGAGAGACTCTTTCACAGAAAATCTGGCTCTTGAATCCTTCTGCCCCCCCCCCCCTTCAATCTTCTCTGAAGCATAGAAGCAAAAGCTTTGATGTAGATGTATCTCTTGGATCTGGGCTCCTCACAATCCATTGATGTCTGCAACGTAATATCAATGTCTGAACTTGAATACAGAACCCCACTCTGAACTTGAATATAGAACCCCACTTTGAATCAGTGTCCATTGTAAGTTGGACTTTCTCTTACCTATCTTTTGCTAGAAAAAAGTCTTTCCATTTAGGATTTAATAGCAATCATTCTCTGAATGATTTTTATAAACAGCTACATATTTCAAAGTTTTGTATTTATATGATAATTTTTAGTTCAGAACTTTGTGTTTAGGCATTCAGTGTGAATTCTGCCACCTCTTCCCTGAAAGGATAAACTAATCCAGTGTCCCCCCCATGCTGCTGATGAGTTCAGTAAGGAAACTGTCTGGACTGAAGTAGTCTGTCAGGTGGAACTAGAATTAGCTCATTGTGCAAGGAGCAGACACTCACTCAGAGTAACTTTAAGCAAAATAGAGACTTGATATCAAGAACATAAATGTGTCTCCTAGAAATAGAAAATGAGTGTGAATGAGACAACCCGACTTGGTTTCTGTTCCGGTGACAACCCCATAACCAGAAGTAAGTCAAGGAAGGGAAGATTTATTTGATCGTATACTCCATAGTCCACCGCTGATAAAGGCTAAGCAGGAACCTGGAGGCAGAAATGGATGTAGAGCAAGGGAAAGGTAGAAGGGAAGGAGGGGGGACTTGGGGAATCAGGAGAATTGGGATAAAGGAAAGGTGGATAGGGGAGCACGGAACCACAATTCTTAGTTAAGGGAACCACTTTAGGGTGAGCAAGAGATTTGACCCTAGAGGGGCTCCCAAGTGCCCAACATGAGGTTCCCAGTTAGTTCCTTGGGCAGCTGAGGATTGGGAACCTGAAATGACCCTATCCTAGAGCAATACTGACGAATATCTTGCATATCATCATAGAACCTTCATCTGGTGATGGATAGAGATAGAGACAGAGACCCACACAGGAGCACTGGACTGAACTCCCAAGGTCCCAATGAGGAGCAGAAGGAGGGAGAACATGAGCAAAGAAGTCGGGACCACGAGGCGTGCACCCACCCACTGAGACAGTGGAGCTGATCTACTGGGAGCTCACCAAGGCCAGCTGGACTGTGACCGAAAAAGCATGGGATAAAACAGGACTCTCTGAACATGGCGAACAATGAGGGCTGATGAGACACCAAGGACAATGGCACGGGGTTTTGATCCTACTTAATGTGCTGGCTTTGTGGAAGCCTAGCCAGTTTGGATGTTCACCTTCCTAGATATGGACGGAGGGGGGAGGACCTAGGACTTACCACAGGGCAGGGAACCCGGACTGCTCTGTGGACTGGAGAGGGAGGGGGAGAGGAGTGGGGGGAGGGGGAGAAGGGGGGGAGGAGGGTGAGAAGGGTGGGAGGAGGGGGAGGGAAATGGGAGGCTGGGAGGAGGTGGAAACTTGTTTTTTGTTTATGTTTTTTTTTCTTCTTTTCTTAATAAAAAAATAATTAAAAAAAAAAAAAGAAATGGATGTAGAGACCAGGGGAAAATGTTGCTTACTGGCTTTCTCCATGCCTTATTCATTTTCCTTTTTAAAACAATCCAGGGCCCCATGCCTGCTGTAGAGTTAGTGCTACTTACAGAGGATTATGCTATTCCATCTCAGTCAATAATCACGAAAACGTGGGACTGGAGACATAGCTCAGAGGTTAGGAGCACTGTCTCTTCTTCCATAGGACTCCCAGGTTCAGCCTTCAGCACCCACACTGTGGCTTTCAGCCATCTGTAACTCCTGCACTTGGGGCCTCACACTCTTTTCTTCTTCCCCAGGTATTGTACATGTGGTGTATAGACATACATGCAGGCAAAATACCCATTGACATAAAATAAAAATAAATCTTAGAAAAATAAAATGTCTCATAGAAATGTCTACAGGCCAATCTGAGGAAAGCAACCCATCCATTGAGATTCCTGCTCCATAAATGACTCGAGCTTGTGTCAAATGAACAAAAAAATAACCAGAACCCCAAGTCATGAGAGCCTTGGCCGTGGCCTGAACGGCTGTACTGCAGCGTTTTCTCCAGTGGGCAGTCTCCATGTCCTGGTGCCACAGAGTTTCCTACACCATGGAGTGTGTGTCATCTCTTCGCCAGAGGAAAACTGTTCATCACTTATATTTTAACCTCAAGTTCTCCAGGGATGGGGATCTGAAAGTCGCATTCCTTGGCCATTTATATTCTGAATGTTTGTGTGTAGAGGGGTCGTTTTCAGAAAAGTGTTGTTAGTGATCTTATTAATTCCAAAGAGTCTTTAATCAACCCGCAAGTTAATGACTGATTACAAGGCCAGAGTATTCATCTATAAACATGTATTTCATGCCATTTTTATGAATTACAGTAAGCTTTCATTTTTGTAAAGTTGTTTACTTCCTCTGGAAAGTTCTTTAACATTGTCCGGATTCCATTCCTAAACTATAGCACGTTAGCACACATCTATCTGTCTCCTTAAGGATCGTGGGAGCAAACTGAAGCTGGGGAGAGGGCACAGCTCATTCTTCGGATGTTCAATGCCTGCCACGATGCTAGTCTATTTTAAGTGCTCAGGAAATGTTAGCTGAGTGAAGAAGCAGATAAAATATTGGTTATATCAGCAGATATAGTGTTCCCAGATTTATAAAATCGTTTGCTTAGGTTGGTGAGCAAATAAATGAGAACTGAGAGGAGCTGCTGCGTGTCCCTGCACAGAACGGTCAAAGCTCACCTGGGAAACGCTGAAGTCCTCATAGACGTAGCCTGGAGGAAACATGAAAGTGGGTCACTGAAAGGAAAGAAATCCCGATTTAATGAGTTCACAGCGAGTGGTTATCTTCTGTATTGTTTTTATGTTGGCATCACGGCAAATTTCCGCACAGCTTGCAGAGTTAAACAACGAAAGCATACTACATAATGGTTTTGGAAGTTCAGACCTCACAAATAGGCTGTTTGGGGCTAAAATCGTAGACTATAGATGGGGCTGTATTCTGGAAGGTGAATCTTGGCTCATGGCCTCCCCCTCTGCCTTCAGAATCTGGAAGCGGTTCCATCCTTCCCATAGTTGATCACTCTGCCCCATGCAGCAGCTGCTCCAATGCACTGAGAACTCTTAGTTCATAGCGGGCCAGCCTCTTCTTCCACATTGCTTTCCCTGACTTACCCATCAGGCAGCTAGTTAGCAACTCTACTTCTGTGCTCAACCTTCATACTACAGCAACAGGTCAAGCTGCAATTAACTCAAGGTTCTTGACGCAGCAACATGGGCACCACTGGTAGCCATTATTCTACCAACCACATCTACTACAGACATAACCAACTATGGATGAGGATTGCAAGGGTATAAAATATACAGTTGTTATCATCAGGGAGACCTCTGTCTAATGATGAAGCCAATGTCAAATAATCTCAAAAATACATGCTAGTAAATTTTCCTTCTGAAATGCTCAACACTGTTTGCTTTGCAAATTTCTGACTGTGCAGGTTCCTGAGGATGTTTCTTAGCTTTAGTTTTTTGATTGCAATTACTGAACACCTAGGGTGCATCAAAACGTAGAACCAACACTCCGAGGTCATATCGCCGTGGGCAGGAAATTACTTTCTGAGTAGATATGTTATATAAATAAACTATGAGATAAATTAATTTCTTCTGAAACTTGTAATGACTTAATTTGTGGTTGAAATCTAAACCTTGAAACTTATCCCCAAACTGTACTTGACACCCTCAGTTTAAGTGCTGTATAAGGGATGCTGTCTCGTAAGTATATGAATATTATATTAAAAACTGGCAAATGGTAGCTGGAGAGACAGCTCAGTGGGTAAAAGTGTGTGTTGCTCTTAGAGCAACCACACTTCCGTTTCCGCTCCTCCATCAGACCTCCTCACACTTACAGGTAATGCCAGTTGCTTGGGATCTGATGCCTTAGGACCTCCACAGTCACCTGCGCTCACATGTACCTCCCCTACCCCCCTCCACACACACATGTAATTAAAAGCAAAATAAATCTTTTGTAAAAACTTGCAAGTTCAGATCATTTTCAAGAAGTAAGGTATTCTTGTTTTAGTGGCAGGAAACCTTTTGCAGTTACTTCATTGCCCATTTAGGCTTCAAGGACAAGCGTAAGGATCTAGGAGCATACCAATAGTTTGCATTTAAGACTGGAGGTTATTTATTAAGTGACATTTTCAGCAAGATACAAAAAAACCTACCTTTTGGTTCGTGATTGTGTGAAGTCATTTTTTTTAGTACATATAAAAGAGCAGTTGAATCAGAATATTTATGGTTTAGCACTTTAAAAAATGTCCTTCAAATATATATATGTATAGCAACTCCATAGACTGTCAAGTCCAGGTTCCCCAGGTCTTAGCCTAAATACCACAGTGCCTAGATGAGTGACCTGTGCTTACATGTCCATGGTGGTCAGCACTCTAAGAATAATAGAGTAGCAGAAAAATCACTTCTTAAGTGTGAGTTCAGGGTCACATAGTAAGCTCATAGGTATTTGCTGAGTGAATTGATGAATAAATTAATGAGTTAATATTTTAAAATAGGACAAGTTAAATCTGAAAGGTTAAATAACAGGTAAGCCCTTGGATTTTAGGCTGCAATTTTGTGGGCACCATTGGCGTATTGATTGTGTTTGAAAGCCAGTGACTCATAGAATAAATGGGGTGCATCTTAGGAAGGAACAAAATACTCAACTTTGCTTGTAAGTTAAAGCACCTTCTATATTAACAAATCACTTTATGACCAAGGACCTAATTCATGTAGTGTAATAGAAATTTTTACATGTTATCCTTACCAAGTTTTAACATATCTTTGCCACAGTATACAATTTATATACATTGCCGTTAATTGTGGGATATGTATATAAAGTCATTTAGATCCACATGGCTGAGGACTTAAAGAAGCAATAAAGGAAACCCCCTGCAGTGCCCCTCCCACCTCTTCCTCACGCCTTTCTAATGGATTGTTTTAGTATAAACAATACTTAGCTCCATGCTTCTAAATAGGCTGGGGTGTCTTCTAAATAGACTGCTGCTGTTTCAAATCTTTAAGATCTTTGGCTCTGCATTTTCAAATGTGAAAGCAGGGGCTTTGCCTCCATCTGCTGTGTGTGTATGGCTCTCATCCTCTCTGCATCCACATACAATTTTCCTGTGTACTTAATGAAGTCAGGAGTAAATATTGACACCAGTACCCTGTCTAAATGCCCCGTGAAGCAGAACCATGGAGTAAACTGCCACAATCCCCGTCCTACCTTACTTTTGCTGCCTTTGAATAGAATACTTTTCTTGTTTTGCGATCAGGTATGCTGGTCTGCAGGAGTCTCTAGAAGATGCTAGGCAGACATTGCAGCTTCCTGTCAGCAGCACTTTTCGGAAGCTCCTCCTGGAGCTTTGATTCGACTATGGCCAGTGTATTCTATGCAGGCAGTCACTACTTCCTGCCTCTCAGAAACTGAGTGTATTGGGCACAACAGTGTCTGACTGTTAGGAGCAAGGAAGCATGTGTGAGGGTGTACTCTTTCTCTTTCCTGTTGAAGCGGCCAAGAATAAGAAAATAAAAATGTAACAACATGAACTTTATTCTCTCAGAACTGTAGTGTGGATATTTACATCCATTGTTTATAGACTTTGAAATAACTAGCTACAACAGATAACTAAGAAAAAAGCAACAAAAAGACAGTGAACATCACTACTGAGTCTTCCACACAGGCTTGCACCTAAGTGTGATGCTAGCACACACACACATTATATAATAAACTGGGAGCTCCCGCTGCACTTGTGCATACATTCCTCTGGAATTACCACACAGAAGCTCGGCAGCTCCCCTCTGCTCCCTCCTCATCAGTTTCCAAACTCCTGTTTAATTTTGGATTTGGGCATTAGTGCATTCCACACAACCATTCCACGGTGATATATTGATTACAGGACTGTAATCGTGGACTAAAACCTAAGAGCTAAACGTGCATTTTCCTGTATGCTTATGTTGTTTATAGAAACACACATTTACATTAGTTAGGATAGTATAGTAGGAGGCAGATACACAATATTCACATTAAAAGCTAACATATATGAAGATATATGTTATTTACATGAAAAATATATAGAAAGAAAAGATATTACTTTTTGCTTTAAACTGGGGTAAAGACAAATTGATCCTTCAAAAATAATATTGTAAAATAATCTAGTCAGAAAAAATTTAATTTTGTAACTGAATTAATTACTGTCATTAAGGGATTTAAGATTATTCTTGTGATTATTTCAGAAGTATGAGAAGGCATCACAAGGGAGGCACAAGAATGGGTTCCACTATCCAAAATAAATGAATTACTGTGACCAGCAAAGTTCATGTTGTTACTGTAAAAAAAAAAAAAGAAAAAAAAAAGAAAATAAAAATGTAGATTCCAGAAACAGGAATGTAGAAATAAGGAAATACAAAGTTGTTTGCCCAGGAGAATGAGAACAGACTGTCAGCAGCTTTCTAGGCAGTTTGAGGATTAACTATTAACAGTGGGTTACTCCGCTTTACAACCCATAGCTCTATTTACAAGGCCAAAGCATCTCTCTGCAAACTGAGAGCTAGCCTACGGATATGAGCTGAGTCAACTTTTAGGAAATAGTTATATGACCTCTGGGTTATGCATTATCCTTGCTGTGTGAAACTGGCAGCATCAAAGGGGAGACCACAGGGCTTCAGTAAACACCACCTGGAAGTACCAGGGAAGACAACAGATTAAGTGCAAACACTAGTGTAACTGAAAAACTCTGTTAATGGAGATTTTAAAGTAAGGCAATCTATACCTAAGTTTTACCTCGAGATTATAAAAATTTCTTTATTCAGACCTAATGCTTGGTGTCCCTACTATAAAAAGGTGGGTTTAGAAACTGGCCTTTGTTACAGCCTAACCCCCCCCCCCAAAAAAAAAAAAAAGTCTGTAACTGTAGTCTCAGCTAGTTGATAAGCTTTTTGTGCCCCATGGAGATTTATTATTTTTTTTTCCTGGATTCTGATTTCTGGAATAAAGTTTGCTTCTGGTTTATTAGACTTTGGCAGTCTGTCCCCATCTTTGCATGACCCCCCTGGACCCAACACCTCTGCTTTGCCTTTGTGGATGCCAGCTTTCTTTCCATCTTGGTGTGCCTATCTTGCTTCATTCACCCCCTTTATGCAGTTCAGGGGTTTTACTAGTGGTTGCACGACCGTTACCACATTAGCTTCCGACCATTGCCATCACCTACGAAAGGAACCTCTGTGCCCATCCTCACATGCCCCATGTATCAAGAGGCAGCTCTGCTGGAAATTGGCCCTCCGTCTACTTTCATCACTTCCGATGAGTGACAGTGAACCACAGCTGTGTGTGGCCCTTCATACATGGTTTTCTTCCCTTGGCAGAGCATTTCCAAGGCTTGACCACCTTCCCATATGTATCAGGGCTTTCTGTTTACTGCTAATCCTTTCCCATTGGATGTATAATTTATTTTGTAGTATTGTGATTTGTGGGTTTCTAAGAATGTTTCCATTTTGGGGGTCTTATGAACGGTCCTGTTAAGAAAGTTCATGACAAGTTTCCACGAAGACATGGATATGTTTTCATTTCCTTTCATATCTACCTAGAGGTGGAAATGCTGACTCATAAGACAAGTAGGTGTTTACCCTTTTGAGACACTACCAGAGCGTTTTCCAAAGAGAAGACACCAGTTTACATCGTCGCCAATCATACATACATACATACATGCATGCACAAAGAGGAGACACCAGTTTACATCGTCACCCATCATACATAAAAACATGGACATGGACATACATACGTACATACATGTGTGTATGTGTATGTATTTTTTCCTTGAACATTTTTTAAGTGACCAAAAATATGATACATGGCTTTTGGTATATTGATTTTCACTTGACTATAAGAGAAGCAGATAAATAAAGAAGAAATGCAGCAAAAGAGAGCTTTTACCTGGCAACCTGGAATTTATAGCCAATGCTTCCAGAAGCCTTGCGGGAGCGTATAAATGTCTTGTCTGCAGTTTGTGATTTTGTACTGACCTTAGCGTTCCTTTGCTGTATCTTACTGTGGTAAAAGATAGCATGAGTTGAGAGGTTTTCAAATTTATCCTTAAGTAGACTATCTCATCCAACAACCTCTTCCTATAATATTTTTCAGCAGTATCTCTTCTGCCCACTTATGTTTTTCAATGTGTAATGTGTGCTGGCTTATTGGTTGAAAGGGTTTTTTGTTGAGCATCGTCTCCTCAGTCCCACTCAGTTTGGATCAGGCTGCATTGTCATCTGAACATGACAGCATTGTTCTTGCCAGCCCGGATGTCACTCCCTGCAGAGATATCCTGTGAGAGGATCTTCTCCCATGAGTTTGAGGATTGAAAAGCAAGACTGTATGGACACCAAGATGGAAGGTATCTTAGTTGGGTGTGTCCCTTGGATTTTGATTCTTACCTTGGAAGGTGGTAGCACATATTATACTGATGATATTCTTTGCCAAACACCTAGAAACACATTATTTTCACAGATCAGATGATTCAAAAGGAAAATACTTAGGAAAATTGGAAGAGGTTTCATAATAAATCTAAAATGTCTCTAATTTTAAAACAAAATATAAACACCATCAACAACAAATCAATACACTCACACACTTTCACTTTCTCTAACACCAATTTTCTGGGTTGACGGGGAAACCACCTTCAGCCAATGAATGACCTTTGAGATGCTGGGCCAGGTTGGGTGTGGCCTGGGGTGCCAAAATGGTGCCTGCCTGCCCTCTCTTTCTCTCTTTCTCTCTCCTCTTTCTCACCTGGATGCTGGGTTCGGTTCCTGTTCCCAGTCTGTACAGAGTCCTGTGATCTGAGAGGTCCCCCTAAATTAAGAACCCCTTTATTATGCTCAGTTTTGAGCTAGTGTGGGATTATTTTATTTGCGTTCACTTTCATGGGGTGTCCACAAATTCTTCCCATGCAGCAGTGTAGCTTGTGAATGAGGAGCGAGCTGAAGGGTCCGTTTGCACTAAGCACTTCATTCACTTTGTATTTTAAAATGTAATTTGCATAGAACAAAAGAAACTTTAAGTTCATCCTGAATTGAATTTTGTTAAATGCACAAAATTATACTCCAAACTGAAGCCCCATCCTGGCCATTCAGAATGTTCTTCCTGATCTATTTGCATTCAACCTTCTACTCACTGATGACCCCCTGGTTTCATTTAGTTACTTCCTGTCATTGCAGATGGGTCGGGCTTTTCTAGAAATTTTGTGTAAATAAAGTCACCAGCATGCACCTTTTGGACATCTGGCAGTTCTTCCTCATTCTCTTGTCACAGCTAACAGCAGGTCATTCCATTTCACTGCTGTCCGCTGCTGTTCTCTGAGGTTCAAGAATTAATTGGTTAGCTGGAAATGGCCATTTGCATTGTTCCTACTTTGAGACTTCAATGAAGAAAGCTCTAAGAATTCCATAGACAAGTCTACGTGTGAAATCTCCTTGGTTTGTTTCTTGGGTAACAACTCAAAAGTGAAACTATCTGTAATTAATGTTAAGCAATCATCAGTTGTCTTCCTAAGTGGTTATAGTAGGTTGTTTCATCCTAGCCTTGGCAACACTTGATACTGTTAATCAGTCTAAACTGACTGTCAGAAATAAGAAGTGTTTTACTGGGGTTCAGGGAACTGCAATTCAGAGATACAGGTTCATAGAGAGCTCAGAATTGATGTTCTGAAAGGAAAAAAAAAACAGTCTAAGAGGAGCTTTGTCAAGTAGAAGATAAAGAAAAGAATGGGTGAACATGTCCAGAAAACAACTGCCTGTAACTTTATGATTTACAGTGAAATCACAGCGTGTGATGGTTTCAATGAGAATGGCCCCCATAGGCTCATATGTCTGAGTGCTTGATTGCTTGATCCTCAGTTCATGGAACTGTTTGGCAAGGATGAGGAGGTGTGGCCTTGTTAGAGAAAGTATGTCACTGGGGGTGAGAACTGAGGTTTTTTAAAGCCCATGCCACGTCTCTCTCTCTCTCTCTCTCTCTCTCTCTCTCTCTCTCTCTCTCTGTGTGTGTGTGTGTGTGTGTGTGTGTGTGTGTGTCTGTCTGCTACCTGCTGATCAAGATACTGCTCCTGTTAGCTACTGTCATGGCTGTCTGCTTTCTGCTATAACGTTCTTGGACTAAGCCACCGGAACTGTAAGCAAAACCCAATTAAATACTTTCTTTTATAAGTATTGCCTTGATCACTGTGTCTCTTCACTGCAATAGAACAGCAGCTAAGGCATTGGGCACAATATGTCTGTGGTGTGTGTGTGTGTGTGTTTATATGTGTATGACGTGTGCCCACTTTTATTTGGCTTGTCTGTACTCATAGTGAACTGTGAGAGTTACTTATTATTCTAGTTGTCAGTCCTGTGATGAACGTCACACTTATTTTCTTCTAGTGTATTATTTGCCATTTTGAAACTGTCTTTCAAAATAAGTGGAAAATGTTTCTGTTTATGAAATCTAAATTCATCTTTTCTTCTGTTTCCAAGCACTGAGAAAACTTTTACCTGACTTGGGTTGTGAGAATTTACATGTAGAGGTTCATAATCATAGCCTTAATGCTTACCCTTGCCCTAGCTACTTCTGAGCTCCTTGTCTGCAGATGTGTAGCCCAGAGATGGCTGAACTGTCTCTTAAGACACCTAACATATTTAATACAAATATGTTCATTTATACATGGATTCCCTTGATTAGTATAAATTTTGTGAAGTTGCTATTTTGTTATTATCTGTTTTTTATTTGTTTTTGTTTGTTTGTTTGTTTGTTTTTAAGCATGTCTCAGTATGTAGCCTTGGCTTGCTTGGAACTATCTATGGAGCCAGCCTGACTTCAAACACATGGTGATCTTCCTGCCTCTGTCTCTTTAATGCTGGGATTGCAGGCATGCACTACTGCTCCCAGCTAGGGTATTCTCTTATAAAGCAAATTGGAAGGCTATTGAATTAAAGCAACTTCAGCAGCCTATTTTTCTGTGCTCCTCTATAAGCAATGGAATCCAGTTCAATGAGAATAACCATTCTAGGAAGGGAAAAACAAAACAAAAAATACCTGGCAAAAATTACTGTGAACCAGAAGCTCTGCTCCCACTGGATGCAAGCAGAACAGCTGATCCCCTCTCCAAACTCTCTTTACCTTGCTTCTGAGTTTGCTTTACCAAGTTTTTCTCCCACCCTTGAGTTAGCACCCCAAGCCCTTGTATTCTAGTACTATTTTTGATGGCTCATATAAGTTCTTTAATATTGTGTTTGTATGAATGTCAAATGTCAAAGTTTGACATAGGACTATCTCGTTTATTGCTGCTACACTATAGTTTTTCTTTTTTCTTTTGTTTAATAACACCAGGGTCCTCTGTATAACAGTCCTGGCTGTTCTAGAACTCGCTCTGTAGATCAGCCTGACCTCGAACTCACAGAGAGCAAACTACCTCTGTCTCCCAAGTGCTAAGATTAAAGGGACCCACCACTGCCCGACTTACATTATAGTTTTTGGGACAAGGTCTCTAAACTAAGCATAGAACTGTTTTTGGCTAGACTGGCTGAGCAATGAGTCCCTGGTCTGCACTTACCCTGTCTCCTGACACTAGGGTTACGATGAATGATGTCATGCCCAATTCTTGGTGGGTGCTGGTTATCCACACTCACATCCTCATGCCCTGGGAACAAGCACTTTACCAGCTGAGCCAGAGACCCTGTCTTAGACACCTTAGTATTTTAGTGGGCCTCAATTTGTCTCATTTTTTAATTTTATGAAATGAAATGATGTAGACCCAAACTCTTGATTATTATCTTTTGGGATTGTTTTGATCATCCTAAGTCCTTTGTGACTTCATACAAATTTTGTAATTAGCCAATTCTTACAGTTTGCTGAAAGAAACACTAGCAGTGTCAAATGAATGTTGCAAGAGGCCATTTGGAACTAAGACCTAATAGGCCAGAACAAAAACCAAAGTGGAGGGCCAGCAGCATGACGAAGGAATAAAGATGCCTGCTGCCAGGCACGAGCTCCTGAATGTGGTCTCAGGGACCCATGGGGTGGGAGGAGAGAAGCAACTCCTTCAAGTTGTCCTCAATTGCACATGTGCTTTGTGTTATCCTTGTACACAATGCATACACACATACACACATACACACACACACACACACACACACACACAGAGAGAGAGAGAGAGAGAGAGAGAGAGAGAGAGAGAGAGAGAGAGGAGAGAGAGACATCCAGTCATAGTTCGGGATATTGGTCCTCTGCCCTTCCACGAAGTCCAGATGAATGAGAGACAAATTACCCAACAACCCTTAAATTAGTGTGACAAACTCCCTCTGATTTAATCCTTACAAGGAACTGACAGGGAACTCTGGAAAAGAGAAGGTGGAAAGATCCTTAGAGCCAGAGGGGTGGAAGACACCAGGAGAACAAGGGCCTTTAAATCAACTGAGCAGAGCTCATAGGAACTCACAGAGACTGAAGCATCAAGGACCGAGCCTGAGCCTGCCTGGGTCTGCTACAGGCCCCTGTGTATACATTACAGTTTTTAGTTTAGTATTTTTATGGGATTCCTGAATGTCTGGATGAGTGGCTCTATGTTTCTTATGATTCCTCTTGGGCCCTTTCCTTCTGTTGGGTTGGGTTCTCTAACTTTGATGTGATGATTTTTGTCTTATCTTATTATAGTTTATTTTGTCCTTTTTGCTTGTTATCTCTTAGAAGACTGTTCTTTTTCTGATGAGACAGAGTAGATGCCATGTGTGAGGAGGTGGCGAGGAGCTGGGGAGAGGGAAACTGTAATCAAGATGTATTATAAGAGAAAAGAAACCATTTTTAATAAGTGTGTGTGTGTGTGTGTGTGTGTGTGTGTGTGTGTGTGTGTGTTGGGAGGCGGGTCACCTAAAGTAATCAATGCTACCAGAAGGCTCTGTTGTTGTTCTGTTGCACTGCCCCTGCCCTGAGGAAGATGAACTCTGCAAAATCTGGCCTCCTTTCCATCCTCTACTCTGCTCTCTTAAGCCAGCTCTTCCTGTAAACCGACATCTCCTAAGAACTCATAACCTCTGGAGGAGCAGCCAATGTTCTTAACCTCTGAGCCATCTCAGGGTGTTTCTTTTCAGTCAGCTATTTAGTAGAATCAAATGGGTTGGTGAAGAGATGACGGAATTTCCCCTGGACTTCGGGTTTGATTTTGTTGTTTCTAAATTGTAAATCTCTAGAGGGCAGGGTCAGTTATCTTCAGTCAAAGCCATCAGGACTTATTTGGGCTTAGAGTCATTCTCCTTGAACCTAGATTACAAGCTTGCTGGTTCCCTCATTGAAAAAATTAAATCTTGATACTTTACATGTGTGTGAAAGTAGCTTTCTTAACGTAGAAATTATTATTTGATATGTTTTGGGTCCAGGGAAATTAATAAAAGGTAGGAATGATGTCTAACTTTTCTCTAAATTCATACCTTATGTACCTATTAACCAGATTAATAAGGCATAGTATATTGATGTACTTAATGTTAATTTTCTATGATACAGGAAGCTTGAGAAATAAAGGCCTGAGGAAATACAAAAGGTTGTCTGTTCTAATCCGTAGTGCTGAGATGCACGGTGGAGGAGAAATAGAGTTGGGAGAAGGGCTGATGAAGTGGCAGCAGATGGGAATGTTGTTCAGATTCTCCTAGGCCTTTGTGTTCAGATGGAAGAACATCCCGCAAGCCTGCCTTTAGTGAGGCTGTCTCTGCAGAGGGAGCTATGACCTATGCAGAGGAAGGCCAAACGTTATTTCAAGGTTTGCTTCCTGAGAGAAGAACTGGAGGCCAGGCTGCTACGTCCTTCTACTGTTGCCCAAATCCCGAGGCTTGATTTTTGGGTGCTATGCCTCAAACACCAGCAGCACCACTTGTACTGAGAAGGTGTATTAATAAAGTCAGCCTGCCTGTTAAATTTCTCGTCCATTTAATTTAATATGCTGCATATCTTTATGCAGGAGAGAATTTGACTTGAGGCTAATGGTTTTTCACTGTGTCTTTTTTTTCTCTCCTTTTACAAGAGTTCTGTACATATGCTTTGCTATAAATATCTACATTTGGGTGCCAGAGCTTACTGAGCAGGAGCTGACTATGGTCTGTCCTGTGTTTGGTTTCCTCTATCCTTCATGAGTGTGCTTTTTCCCCCAGTGTCATAGACTTGACAGGATGTCAGGTGTGTGTATATCTTTTGTCCCCTCTTCATCTCTTCCACCCACATAAAAAGCTGATTGGACGGATTTATTAAGATACTGAAAATATTTGTTTGTAAAAGCATGCGTTCAAAGCAGTATCATCTTCCTTCAACTCCGTTTGTTGGAACTCTCGAGCTAGCTAACAGTTAATCCTCTGAGCTTCTCAATGCGTTGTCTCTCCTGACACCACTGTTGTCTTTGAGGGGAGAGAAAAGTCGCCTGCAGTGGCAATAATCCAGTAGCTGGAGGTTTAAAATATCTCACCGTGTTCCCCACTAGTTTGCAGTAGTCATCATATCAAATTGGCACATTCTGAAGTGTGAACCAGCCTCCATACCCTCCAAGTGTCCTAGAGTGAGTTGGGAGGTACATTTGCTAGGTGTGTACAAAACCCTATTCTCCCCATCCCCCCACAAGTAAATGCAGTAGTCAGGTGTACACGGAATCAAAACGATGATCCTCAGATGTTTCAAAATGTTCGGAAGATTGTTTTCCTTGCATGCTGTGACTGAGGAGCGTTGGCGTGTGGTTGTGGGGCCTAGATCGTCCGTTCTTCGGTGCCCTCCTTGGTTATAGATGTGACTGCTGTGTGGCTCAGGCTGACCCCACATTCTTTGCCTTTCATCTCCCCGTCCCAAGTGCAGGAATGACAGGTGTGCCCACCATGTTTGGTCCTCAGAGGGCGAGCATGTCCATCACTAGGACCCAGCCTTTTGCTTTGGTCCCCTCTAAGCCTTTGTTTTGTTATTATTTTGCTGGCCTGGGTGTTACTCAGTCTTGACATAGGAAGTCAAATCCTATATTTATTTATTTATTTATTTTTCTTCTCAGTCCAGATTCCAGTTCACCCAAAATGCTCTAGATGCTGAGACGCTCACAGCACAGTCCTTGGGAAGATACAATTGCACAGTGATTTCTGAGTTAGGCAACCTCGAGACTTACAACAAGTTAATTAACCTCTCTGAGGTGTGTTCCTTTATACAGTAATGAGATAATAACTGCACTTAGCTCCTGAAGTTACTCGAAGGATTTAGTGAGGTAATAAATGTCAGTCCTCTTAGCCTGGTTTCTGCATGTTTTAAGGTAGTCTGGAAACTCTTTCTGTTGTGTGGCCAGGAAAATCTAAGGATTTGTGGTAGTCCTGTCCCGAGACAGCCTACAGCCACGCAGCTTGATCTTCTCACCCTTGTCTCGGTTTGAATTTCAAGGTTTTAATGAAGATTCTGTAGCTTTCCCTCGAACCAGTTATAGCTGCTGTGTCCAGCCCCTCTGCCATGTCATGACAGTGTTTGCTCTGAAGAATGATGAGAAGCAGCGTGAGAGTCCCTCATGGTGGGTGGGCTTTGACTCTTACTGGTGAAGGGAAGACTCCCTCACTCGTTCCTGTTTCCTTTACTTTCTTTCCAACAGCATCTTCCTGTGGAGGTGATTCCCTCCGAGTCCCTAAGACTGTGGCCCTGATTATCACCTTAAATGGTAGTGGAAAAATAGACCTTTTAGAAATATACAGAGTTTGCAGTTTTTCCTGATGATATGGTTTACGGTATAGAATCCTGAACTGGAAGCTCTATCATCTTAGAAAGCAGTAGAAGAAGTCAGACTCAGACATTTTTAGATGAAGCATTCCCTTAGAGAAAGCATTGGGTCTTCATTCAGAAGTACCTTTGTGGAATGTGAAAAGGGGCAAAGACACCCTTCCACAATTCCTTCCATGCCACATTAGGTCACACTCTGTACATTCATGGCTCTCTTTTGAGCATGTTCAAAACGCACAGGTGACTCCATTTCGTCTGCAGCCCCTTTCTTTAGAAAGGATCCTGGGCTCCTTAAAACTTTTAAAACCTGATGGCTTTTCTCTCGCTAACCTGCCTTCCGCTGCAGGGAACTCAGCCCCGAGCAGGACTGTGGGTGAAAAGATTTTTTCTGTTTCTCTAACACCACTGTTGGAATGGAACAGCTCACAGATGGTCTTGCAAAGCATCTTATAAATCATGGACCTCTCTGTCTGGCTGTGTTTTCCAGAATGTCATGTGTCAAATATGTAATGCAGTGAGCGATGAGCATGGATTTATTTAGACTTCTTCAGTAAGGAGGACACGGGAGAAAAGGGGACAGGGGAAGAGGTCTTAAGGTAAGCAAAGCAATCTTGGCATCACAGGAAGGGTATAGGGATGCGAATTCTTAACCATGTCTGTTTTCAGGGCTCAAAGGGAAAGTTTGACACCCTGCCCCATACTATCCCATCAGGCCATGTACAACTACAAGCAAGATAAGTCACCTACCTTCCCAGAAAGTCCATGTTTTTCTGTAATATTTGCAGTCGAGATGGTGTTTATCATGAAGCCCCATGCTGATATATTATGCATCTATAAAATCTGCAGATGTTTTTTTTTTTTGAATTTTCGAGACAGGGTTTCTCCGTTGCTTTTTGGTTCCTGTCCTGGAACTAGCTCTTGTAGACCAGGCTGGCCTCGAACTCACAGAGATCTGCCTGCCTCTGCCTCCTAAGTGCTGGGATTAAAGGTGTGCGCCACCACCACCTGGCTCTCTGCAGATATTTTTAAGAGGCCTCAGACGATTTAGAGCTTGTCCCAGTCCACCTTCCGTCTTAATTCCCCCCTGTTTTTCTTTCCCCTTTACAAAATAGACGTTATTAGTTCTCTTTGCCTATGTTTTTTTCCACAGAGAAGTTTAAGAAGCATGAACTTAAAATACATCAATGCTTCAAGAGAGAGCACATCCTTAGATAGGGTCAGAACTGCCTGGAAAGTGATGGAGGGCAGGGATAGAAAGAACGTGGTTAATGGGGAGCCGAGTGCCTCCATCAGGACGTGTTTCGGATGCTTCTTCAGTACAGTAACAAACTACAGTCTACAACCATTTGTCATGCAGGAGCAGTCGAGCTTGAAGGCTGCAGATACATGGGAATGGAGGTAGTTTAATCAGTAGAAGTCCCAATTACCCGGTGCGATCTGTATTCGCTGTATCCATGTACTGATGATAGCATTACACCCCATAAACACGTTTGGATATCACACGCCAATTGAAAGCAACAATTAAGAGAAGAGGCTGCTGGATTTGGTAGGAACTCAGGTGGCCCTACTTTGCCTGTGCTCTAGACTGGGATTTTGCAAACTAAGAGTACGAACTACAGAGGAGCCGGAAAGGAGTTGGTTTGCTTGTCCCCTGAAAAATGAGAGACTGGGACCCCGGGGAGAGAACTACTAGAGGTTGTCAGTGAGAAAATCAGGTGAGAGTCCCGGGGTGCTGTTCTTTATGTCTTGGTGCTGATAGCCACTGGGACCCTTGTCTCATGTACTCAGACTCAGTTTACCAATCTGGAAAGGAGAAAATGGTTTTCACTCATTTCTTGGTAATGTTATACAGATTAAACGGGGCTGCAGACGGTGTGTTCTGGGATGTGTCTGATAATAAATTAAAGGAAGTCACACACAAGGCCCTCATGTTTACTTTGATGGGAGGCTGGTGGTGGGCGGGATGGGGGCACACATGTGCAAGCGTGTGGAGGCCAGAGGACACTCTTGGGACTCATTCTTCGGGGACCTGCTGCCTTTCGTTTGAGACCATATATTTCACTGATCTGAAACTTGGTGGTTGTACTAGGATGGCGGGCCAGCCATCAGCAGGCATTCACCTGTCCCTTTCTCTCCAGTTCTGGGATTGCAAGCATAGCCTGCCATGCTCAGCTTTTCTGTGGGTCTCAGGGAATCACCTCAAGTCCTCATGCTTGCAAAACAAGAACTTTACATTATGAGCTATCTCCCCAGCATTACTGTTTGAAGAACTTGTTCTCATGTCTTTAAGATGAGCAATATGATGTTATAGAGCAGATATAGAAAGTGAGATGGTCACTTTAATGGAATAAATTATATATATTTTTTAATTTTTTTTGGACAAAAGGTACTCAACAGCAAACCCAATTATATATTATTTTTTTCATTTAGAAATTAACAGAGCAAAACTCTGCAAAAAGTAAAACCAGTACTCAGGGTACCCAGCGATGCACTTGCCAAGGTCGTTTAGGAAGGGTGTGTATTTTACCTCTGGGCAGAATAACAGATCACAAAGCTCCCTGGGTTTAACATTCTGGGAAAAGCCACATTCTAGGTAGAAGGATTAGCAAGGAAGAAACAGGGAAGGTGAAATCTGTTACCTGGAGCTGGAGGATTACCTTGCAGCCTGGAAATGAGAAAGGCAGTAAATCATGACTAGGAATGCTAAATGAAGTTTCTAGACTTAATTGAAAGAGCAAGAGGTTTTGGAACGAGGACTTATTAAAAGGTCGACATGCTAAATGATAAGTTTTAGTAGTAGATAAAGCCACGATTTGCATATATATTTACAGACCAACCCGGGTTAAAATTGTCTAATTCAAAAAGGAGATCATGGAGGTTACAACTGGTCTGGGAACATTCAAATCACAAACATAGGCTAGCAATGATGAAATCCTTGTGAAGGGAGACCTACTTTTCTATAGCTGGATGGGAGGAAGCTAATCAAGCCTCACACAAACAGGAAGTAATTTGTGTGCTTAAGATTCCTGACTACTTACTATCAGCCATCTATAATTACAGAATTACAAATGCCTTAAAGACAGCACCTCTCTCTCTCTCTCTCTCTCTCTCTCTCTCTCTCTCTCTCTCTCTCTGTGTGTGTGTGTGTGTGTGTGTGTGTGTGTGTGTGTGTGGTGTATACAGGCCAGGCCAGAGCTATATGTTAGTGCAATCTCAAAACTTGGGAGACTGAACAGAGCTATTGAGAACAGTTAGAGAACCATGGCTCAGCACACGGGGTGATGTCCAGAAGGGTATGGTTAGGGCAATACTGCTATTGCTGGAAGAGGGGCCATCTTCTAGCATCCAGGTAGCATCCAGGTAGCATTCACCTGAGTGATCAGTTGATGGAAATAGAACTGAAATCAATAAGAGTATGGTGATAAGGTTATCTGGTCCTGGGGCTTTCTGTCTTTTGGCTACAAGCCTGTTACTTGACCTCTTCCATCTTCTGTTTGCTCATTTATAAAAATGACCTAACATTACAACTTCTCTTCAGTGTTCCGAAAGCAAAATCAGATGGCATATTATCTTGGTCAGTGTGAATGTCTAAAACAAAACGCCCTAAATTAGGTAATGTGAAAACAATGGAATTTATGATTAAGTCCTAACAGGCTGGAGGGTCCTAAGAAGAAAGAAGGATGCATTTTTTTATGACAAGAGATGTTGGTGCTAATGATATCAAAACCACAGGACATAAGGTACACAATGCTGCTTCAAAATTAAAGCTAAAAAACGCTTTTTTTTTTTTTTTTTAGAAAAAAGCACAAGTTTTGAGAGTTTGCCAAAGTCACTTATTATGACTGATTTTACAGAAGTTTCAGATGGGCATTTAGGAAGAGCTTGTGGAGAATCAGAGGGTCTAGAATACCATAGGAAGGAGCCCTGTGCTGGTAAGCTCAGAGTTTAAAACTGTCCCACACAGGTGGCAGGGGTGGGCATTCTTCAAATCCATGCAGATTTTCCCTCAGAAGCCACACTTTAAGGGAGCACGACAAGGTAACGTGTTTTTATTCAGAGGGTCAATTATGTCTCGGACAGAATGTGAACTAAGCCGTGGCTTTAAGGTTCCTTACAGACCCACAGTGTTTAATGGTCAGCTGAAAACCACAGGTTGATTTCTTGGCTCCCTGTACTTTTTCTTTTCTTAAGTATAGAAATAGCTGACAAAGTTAAATTGGAAGGTTTCACAAACAAAATTTCAACTGGAGAATAACTTTGAAAACTGGGCTATTCTGGCTGCATGGGGTCTGTACAGCCTCCCTGAAAGCGGCTGGTGAGAAGCTAAGTCCCCTGCCTCTGGACCATGAATGCTTGTCGAAGCACCCTGCCATGCCTGTTATCCTGGGAAGATGTTGGCTTTGCCCATTCACAAACTGTGCCAGAAACCCCATGGACATCTGCCTGGCAACCAATACTCTGCCCCACAGTGTCTGTTCAAAGCCTGGAGTGTCTCTATTTTGATGCTTACGTCCTGGAAATTCCCCTCACCTTGAGATAGAAAAATGTATTCCCACTTCTCATTACACTCACCTAAGGTGAGCTGGAGTTGTTTACTCTTTGGTGAGAAAAAAAAAACAAATACGTCATATTTATTAACTGCATTAACATCATGGAAAAGTTAGACAGGAGGATTCTCAGGACAGTTTATTCCTAACCTAAATCACAAAAAAAAAAGCTTATTATAATTCTGCCATCTGCTCAAGTTTTTAAAGCCATTTTGGTAAACTTTAAAGCTAATGCAAAATACATGCCTTAGCACTAATTAACTGAAAAAAGAATCTGTCTCATTCTTCTCGGGTAATGAAAAAAGATGTCAAGGACATGATTTCTTAAATCTAATTTGTGGCACTTAGGCCTTTAAGCCACCCTTGTTATGTGCTCATGAGTACAGCCCTAGGAATCACAAGAAGTCACACCAAATAGCCCATCAGGAAAACCCACACGCACACTGGCTTTTGACATTTACAACTGTAATTTAGATTCCTGTTTCTACTTAAAGATTACTGTGTTTTCTAGCTGATAGAAGGTTTTCGCATTGATTCTGGAGGAGCGAGGAGCAGATTGGAGTGGAGGTCCGTGGGACATGGGAAGTATCCAGAAAGCCAATATTGATTTCATGTCTGAATCCCAATACCACGTGACGCCTCTCAAAACCTAACTGATTGAAGCTCATGCTGTTTGAGTATGGTCACGTTTCATGCCACTCCAAAGCTCAAAATTTAAGACACATCCCATCATATTCTGTTACAACAATAGCACAATGGGGTGGGTCCGCTTTCAGTGTTTGTACTGCTGTTGGTTTTACAGTAATACTCTTTGTGTGTAAACTTGAGCCACAGATTCTTTTGACAGCGTTCACCTCCTCCCCTCCCTCCACTGTGTCTTTGATTTGTTCAGTGTTAACTTAGAAGGGACATCATTTTGTTCAGAAGCCCACTTAAATTTTTCACTGTTTCTTCATTATTTCACAAAATCTCAATTCTTGAGGATCTTTGCTCCATGACTTTCCAGCTACATCTTCTAGTGTCCAGTGCACTATAAACTATGCTCCATGGAGATTTTACTTTTTTTTTTAAGTTAAGACTCTGAATGTGCTTCCCACAAGTGTGAGTTGCTACTTTGTGGGGTTCTCATCCTGATTTCTGGGACGGGTTATAGCCACCCTGCTAAGATGCAGTAAATGGTGAAATATTTTAGCAGCTGTGTGTGTGTGTGTGTGTGAGAGAGAGAGAGAGAGAGAGAGAGAGAGAGAGAGAGAGAGAGAGAGAGACAGAGAGAGACAGAGAGAGAGTGTTTGTGGGGTCTGGTTTTTGTGGGGGTTGTTTTTTGTGTGGGTGGTACATTTTTGTGTGTGTTATGTGTGTATGTGGTGTGTATTTGTGTGTGGTATGGAGGAAAAGTATATTGAGCAAATCCTCAACCTTGACGGAAATATGCATGCATTCATTGTGCTGTCTTGTAATTTACTGTGACCTCAACTATTTTTTAAAAGGTTAGCGAGTAAAGAAGCACTTGAGATAAGTGTAGTCTCAAGTGAATTGTTGACGGTGTGGGGTCTGTACTCTAGGAATGTGCTTTGGCATTGGTCACTGTCACAGTCCCAACCGGTTGCAGGAAAGGGAGGTACATTTTGCCCACTAGGCAAATGGCTTGTTTCTCCGCCGCTGCTATGAGAGAGGATGTACTGGTTGATGTGAGTTTTCCGCAGTGTTGATTTTCAGGAGCTTCTCAACGTCTTCCTTTCATTGCAGGCACACACTGAATCCTGGACAGTGAACCTGGGTCACCTAGAGATAAGAAGCCCTGTCTGTGTCTGGGGAGGTCACAGGATTAGGGAGTCATATGACTAAGTGGGTGGCTGGGGAACAGAGAGCCTACTCTTCTGTGTGTTTCCCCCACAACATTTACAGTTTTGAGTTTCTAGACGTAATTGCTACCATACACTCAAGCAGCATGTTTGGAGACTATGGAAAGTAAAACATGACTCTGCATATGGAAAGTAATCACCTTCATTTTCTGGAACACGGGTCCGTCCACGTGCTTATTCCAAACAGCTCCCCATGCTCAAAGCCGACCGTCAGTTCCCCTCTTGCTGCAGTCTCTAATACACTGAGTGCCCCGCCTCCCCCTCTCTGATGCTCCCCGATGAGATGCCCTTGGTAGACTTGGTTACAAACCAAATCTGTGTTTATCATAAGCGGGCGTTTTGGCCATAGGCATTTGGATTTGTGAACTGAATTTGGAAATAGATGTGCTTATCAACATTCCAGCATCTTTCCTTCTCCAGGTCACATGGTAGGCTGGATTCTCACGAGGGCCACAAGTTCTGCCTTTTACTTACCTATGGCGTGTCTCAGGGACAGTTCTGGCCTTCTGGAATAATGATACCCACAACCGTTCAATTTCTACTCTAAGGGGACTTCAAAATAGATGTGAACATCTAAAGTGGAGGGGGGGTTCTTAGGATCCAGAAGTGAATGATAGCAGACTTCCCCATGAACACGTCTGTGTTTGAATCTCCAGAGTAAGGTATTGCCATCATTTTGGCTGTTGTACAAACATGGTTTCCTATGGCTTGGCTCATCATTGGTTCGCATCAAGTGTCTAACCTAGTACCTCACCCACAAGAACTATTGAAAAACTACTTTAGGAGAACACATCAATATACTTACATTCCAAATTTTGTCATATAGCTGGTGAGTGAATTAGATCACATGAAAATAAAATACCTGGCACATTTGGTATACATGAATGAAATTCTGCTCTTTTGATTCTAGTTGGTTACTTCTGGAACATTTTCCAGACTTGATAGGAATGTTGGCAGTGCTGGAATCTCCTCTGGAAGCTTAGAGATACCGGCTTCTGCCCTGTATCAGTGTGTGGTTCACAACAAAAAAAGCTCTGTTAGTCTCCACTATTGCTGTTTGACAAGATATTACTATGCCATGGTATCTTACAACAGCACACGCCATGTAAACACTTATGAAGGGAAGAAGTAGCAGGACTTTGGACTAGAAATCAGATTTTGGTAGGGTAGGAACAGAAATGCAAAGAATGGAGCATGCCACGTAGGAGAAATAACATTAAGTAGTGACCCCGAAGCTGGACAGAGATGAGGTCATTAAAAGTTTCTCTAGAAAAAAATGCTTCTACTCAACATGATGTGTCTTCAGATACAGTTTCCCACGTTATGCTCCTCTCTGAGCTCAGAGCTTGCACAGCTACCTGTATGCTGTGTTTCTTCCCGTAAGTACAACTCGGAATATAAGCTTTGGCGCTGGCGGGATGTATTCTTTCACCCGTGAAGTAGCTAGTCATACACAATGAACTATTTTATTTCATTGAGATGGGGTCTCACTGGGTACCCATGCCTGATATAAAACTTTTTTTGTCAACTTGACTGGACTTGAACTCACAGAGACCTGCCTATCTCTGCCTTTTGGGATTAAGGGTATGAGCCCCCATACTCAGACAACTAAATTTTTTAAAAATTTTTTCTAGATATTTGTTTTTTAAAATGAATCTTCCTAAATTGCCTTGAATTTGGGGTGTAGCCTAGGTTGGCTTCTAATGTGTAGGCGTTCTGCCTCAGGCTCCCAGGTGCTGGCCACCTTGCTGGCTGTTTGTCTTTTTTTTCAGTTGGGGTAGGCAGTGGATGATGTTTTGAGTGATTGGGGGCTTGCATGGAATAAGTTTTTGTTCCTGGTGGTGGTTGATGGTTAGTAGGTATGTTGTCATACTCCTGCAGAAAAATTCAAGTCTTTGCAAGACCATCAAAGGCTGGTCTGGCTTCTCTTGTGAATGTTTCAGGTGCTACTGATGTAAACTTCTCAGGCTTTCTATTTGTTATAGATTATAACACATTATTGGTAGAAGTGAATGCCATTAGATTAGCTTAATTAACCAAAAATGGAATCTTTCTTTACTCTGTATTAAATGAAGCTAAAAAGCATAGCCTCATAAAATGTGTGGGGGTGAGCCACACAGAAAAACAAAAACAAAACACAAACAAGTGATAAAAGTTTTAGTCTGTGTTTCCTGGGACTGATTAAAATCTCTACCACTTGAGTAAAAAACATCAAAGAATCACAGCGTACCCTCTTTTGGTTTTGATTACTCTTTTAGAAAACTTAATAAATCTTTAGTAGGCCCTGGGTTTGGGGAAGAGTGTGGGAGCTTTGCAAGTATTGTGTTGAAGCAACATACTTGAAAGTTGCATTACACATCCAAATTTAAGGCTCAGAAGGCTGCAAAACATAGTCTAGGCATCTAGCAAAGTCTGGGTGGTCTCTCCCTCCCCGCACACATCTCAAGGAAGGTGTCCTGGAGTGGTGGGTAATTGCCAAGCCTGAAGAAGAAAATTGTAATAAAAATGGGAAGAAGAAAATGACTTAATTACAACGTAGTTACTCCAGAAATCTTCTAGATAAATGGGAAATTTTACCAGAGCTTTTTAAATGTCACTGTAATTTAGCCCCATGCCCTACAATTCCAAATTGTAATTGACCCTAATTATATAAATACCCACTGAGGAGAAAAGATCTGTTTCCCAGAAGACTTCAGTGCTGCTGAACTTCGTTGAGAAGTCACTCGTGACTTCGGCAGAGGGCTTCTGCACTTTTGGTGAAGGGGCTCCTTAGGAACCGACTTTCCTCTTCATTCGACAGCAAAAGATAGGACAACGCTCTTGAAGTGGGAGGGTAGGAAGTAAAAAGTGGGGTCGCCAGTCGTTGCCTCAGCTTGCCTGTTAATCCATTAGAGGTTAGAGGAATCGCACTAGAAAGGAATGGAAAGGTGGCTGTTGCAGGCTAGACTAGACAGTGAAACTGGGTGGCTTGGATCGGGAAAGGTGTGTTGTAGTCAGCATCATTTGAAGAGGAACAGAGACCTGCACGAACATGGCTGTCCTGCTTTGTACCCTGTCCCATGCTTTCTCTGCCTTCTCTCCGAGTTGGTAACTCTCCCACTCCTTGCCCACATCTTCTTGTATGAGTGTGTATATGCTTCCTCTCTTTCCTTGGTAACACGCCTAATCTTCACTCTCTAGCAAACTCTCAAATTGTGGTTTGAACATGGTCACTCTAGGTCTAAACTGGCCTCATTTCTCCACTCTATCTCTGGTGAACAAAGATTCTGCATTTTCATTGGAGGGACTTTCTATAGGGAGTTTTGTGTCCTGCTTTCGGGAAGGAAAGGCTAAGTGTCAGGGTGGCTTTCATAGGGTAAGTGTCCCCGTTGGCTTTTATAGAGCTTGCAGTATGTGATTCTCACACCACAGTGGGATATGAAGGGATGACATTTCCTGCCCACCTTCGCCTTAACACAAAACAACGAGACCGGATAATTGCTAACATTTTTAGTACTGAAGTGGCAGGCTATATCATTTTTCGTACCCACTCGACAGATTTCTCAGAGTTTCTTCAAATAGAGATTTTGAAACGTTCAATACTTTAGAGCTAAAAGGAAACTAAATGTCATTTCCATGGTGCTGTGTCCTTTACCTGCCTGCCTGCTTTTGTTCTCTCTCTGAATACAGCCAAGGTTCATTCTCTTTCTCCCACAAGCTGTCTCATCTTTTCCAGGGAACAGGATGAAGTGCAGAGGAACATTCCTCTAGGAAGACAGATGCTTCTTGTTCAAGAGATTCCCAACTGATCACTTAATTGTAATTCCCAGATAACATGAAACTTCTGAATTGTGTATTATTTCATATTAAATCAAAAATACCATTTCTGAAAATAAATTTGGTTCACTCTGCAGATCAGCTTTTCAGAGCATTCTCATCTGAAGAAAGGGCCTAGGAAGCAGAATTTGAACTCTCGGGGACCACACTAAAATCAGTGAGACCTTCTTTGAGTTAAGTGGCTTCTGATGCAGAAGAACAATAATGATTCTACCTACAGTTCTCAGTAATTCTCAAGACAGGTCAAAGTCTCCAGTGTTAATGAAATCTAAAAGGAGCATCATCATTCATGAACATTCCCTATTTTCTTCTCTAGTCATCCAGGGTAATATGGTTAAAGATGAAGAATTGCTGGCTCTTCCATTTCAGGTGTAGCAAATCATAGCAGAAGGGGTTGGCATCTCCCATGTGCTGTCCATGAGTTTTCAGTGTCAAAGTGAATCAACATCCCTCCCACATGATAGACGAGCAAGCTGAGGCATGAGGTTAAGCACCTGGTGAGCAATAGCACATGGGCATGAGCCTGCCCACAGATTCATTGCAGAGCAGTCGGCCCACAAGTAACCCAGCCATGTAATTGATAGCTGGAGCCACGTGGGGTGATCAGTAGGAACTCTAAGATGACTTCTACTCTATGAAGTGAGTAACAAAACCATTTGATCTTAGAAGCCAAAGTCTTGTTATAATAGAAGAGCCTCTACAGGTTTGTATCTGTATTTTAATAACCTCTACCTTTAGAGAATTTTATATGTTGACATCAAAATGGAACAGAAGTTATGGAGATTTTTAGAAATATGCTGGCCCTGCCCATCCATAGCTTCTCTCAATATCAAGCCTTTAATGATCACATCTGCTGTTGTTGATGGACCCAAGTTGACTCATCAGAACCTTCCAGAACACAGTTTGTATCAGTCCTCACTCTTGGTGTTGCAGAGATGATGGGTTTGGATAAATCTGGGATATGATAGGTGTTTTAGTAACACAGAGAAGAGTTCTGTTGCCCTAAAATTAGGTGTTTTCTTTGACTGATAGGTGTAGTTGATTGTTGTGTGCCAAGTTACTCTCATTTTGTAATGCTTCCCACTGCTTATGAAACCCAGTAAGAGAATCAGAATGATTGGTAGGCCAAGGATTTGCTTTAGGCATGGCACAGAGGGTTGTGAGGTGTAGAAAGCGAAAAAAGTAATTTGGAAGCAGTAAATCCAAACCCAACGGAAGAGTAGACCAACTCATTAAAGATCAATGAAGCTAATTCAGTAAACTGCACACAGATCTTGGACTCCACTCAAGCTATGACTATTTGGAGACATTTACCCTCCTCCTGAAAATTCATGCCGTAGGTCAAATCCATGATTTTTTGGCACTGGACAGCGATGTGGCTAATATTCACCTCATGGCTCTTAGCCACCTGCTCTGCCTAATTAAAGACGCTCATTTTCTGCTCTGCTGACCCTATAATTTGCAAATAAAATCCATGGGACATATGATGTGAATGTTAAAACCCCGTGAATTGTTTATGTTGCTCGTTCATAAGGTGAAAGACACTTCCCTTCTTCCCTTTCTTTCTTCCGTCGCTAGAGAACTTTCATCCCTTTTTATTTCCATTGTGGAAGCAGAAAAAATAATGATTTTTTATGTTAAAGGCAACTATTTAGATCTTTTCCAAGGCAATAAATTGTCAAATTATGCTCTATTTGTCACAAACAGGAGTTCATTTCTCTGCTGTATGCTTTTCTCTGTTTCTCCCATTTCTGCTCGTTTGCTCTTGACATTACTGCAATGTCTATCATCCTTCCCACAAACCTAGCACAACAGAATTGACCAAGTTGCAAGGTGAATTAATGCCACTTACTATAGCCTGGGCCAAGGTCAGAGAACAGTCATTTCACTTTTTTGATCTTACTTTCTTTGTAAAAAGATGAATTGGTATTGCATTCATTGAACAGTCTCCTTCTTGTTATTTAAATTGTTTTAAAATGATTATTAATCCCATACAGTTAATTGTGCCATAATTTCTTGGTCCAGTTTTGTTATTGGTATTTATGTATTTATCCTTTTATTGAAACATTTCCATAATAAACATTTTGCACATATGATTTTCCCCACATATTGTGATTGTTTTAATTTACCCATATATTGTGATTGTTTTCTAAGATACTTGATTAAAATCAGATAATCTATAATAGTTTTGGGAAATCATGTTTGCTATATACTTGTCTTCAAACATAATTCTATCATTTTATTCACCTACCAACTTCGCCCCTGAAATAAAAGCTGAAAGCAATTTCTCCAGAGAATTACACTGCCAGTTGTTGGGAGGTTAGTAACTTTGTACATTAATTGGGCATTGTGTTTGTTAGGATTGTATAGTAATTACAAACAAGAGCTTGATTGTTGGAGCCCAACGTTCTTAGCTTTGAAAGGATCGGATGCTTTCAAGGGCTTTTCTAGCTGAGGAGAAGTTCTGGGCCCTCTAGTTAAGCTGAATAATGGTTAGCAATATGCACAGTAGAGTGATTATGTTAGCTTGAAATGCAAAACTGCCAGCTTGGAACTTGAAAGTGAAGCAACCTTTAGATACTCTTTGATATAAAATATATTTAAGTGGGGATTTATTGTGGTTATTTTTATTATATTCATTAGGTCAGGCCAAGGACGTCTTGAATTCATTCCATAGTCTCTTTCCTAGGGATCTTGCTACCAACGTAGGCTGTATTTCTGTCACCCGTAGTAGATTAGTTGCAGTTTTTACCTTTTAATTAAACAGATGCTGCCACTAAACACAATTTTGAATTATTTAATAGTCCGTATTACTTTAGTCAACTCGCACTGCTTAGATTTTTTTAATTATATGAAGGTATACATTTTTTATGATAGAGCTCTCCTAAACCTGAGCCGACAGACAGTAATAACTTGTTCTTCTGAGATGTTAGGAGTAGCTCTGCATATTTAGAAATAATTAATACTAAAATTAGAAGTCATGCTCATCAAACATAAGATCTTTAGCTTTGAAAAATAAGTGTAGAATGCACACATTTTAAATATAAGGTCTGTTTAAGGCGGTGTTTGCAGTCCCCACAAGATGCGCGGCAAAGGCTGCTGTGCACAGTGCACACCATCAGGAAATACTCTTCATGTCAGAGTCATCATGGAAGCTACTTCAGAAACACATCCCATTACAGTCTTGTGGCTCTTTTGGCAACAGAGTCTGTCAAGGCAGCGTTGTTATTCAAAGGCAGAAATCAGTCAGTCCAAAAACCATTTACCGCTAATCAACGCCAATTTGAGTGAGGGCTTATGATTATCTGGTTACATTATTCTGAGGTATATTCAGAGGTATTACTTAAATTCTTAGTTTTAATAAGTTTTGATGAATAATTCATTCGTAGAATTATCACAAAGATGATAGATCCCCAGACACTATTTTTAGAAAGGTGCAATTGCATAACCTTTCTTTCTCCTTTTTGTTCCTGTTTTTTTTTTTGTTGTTGTTGTTTTTGTTTTTTATTGGGCTGTTTCCTCTGTCTCTTATCCAGTTTTTGCAAAACTCCTGTCTGTCTCTCTCTCTATAGAGATCTGCATGTGTTCATATCTGTCCAGTTGACACCCTGTCCCCCTGATGTCTTACCATTTATGATATGACATATAATAATTGCAGTATTGGACATTGGAACAAGCAGTTGAAACTATGTCAGATTGTATTTAGGCTCATCACAACACCTGCACTGTCTGAGAACTACTCTGATCAGAAAAGCCACATTCAATATCTTGGCTTGACAGGAATGGAGATCTTTAACCACAGACTTGGATTGAATTTCCGTAGTGGTGGAGCTGAAGAAAAACAGGTGAAGGCCTGCCTAAGGTTCTCAACTATGCAAAGCATTTAGCAGAGTTTGGATGAAGGCGACTGTCAGGATTTCTAGGATAATGATTCTCCCACTCCTGCTGATCTTGTAGAACATTATGTAGAGAACGCAGCTGGTCCGGTGTGTGTTCACTGACTCCCTATCCCCTTTCCTGCCTTAAAAAAAATATCAGTTAGTTGGTCTGGGAAGTAGGTGGTAGAATGATCATTCTAAGATAATACAAGGTGTCACCCGCCGTTCCAGTGAGGTTCCAGTCCACAGCCTATGATGGTGGACCGCATTTCTCCAAGCCGCTTATGCTGACTACCTGTTGTCATAGCTTATGCTATTCAACTTGTGTTTTTTGCATTGCATAAGAGATGCTGCCTCTGTCCTCCTAAGAGGTTTAGTAGCTTAGAGCAGTGGGTAGAATTTAGTCAAGAGAACCACTATTGAGTTTAGGGTCCTTAAAGTTGTACTTTTAATTTTGACCTACATTGCCTGCTTAAGAATACAGTAACCTATACCCTCCCATGCCTGTGGAAAGTAAGTTTCTATTGTACTTATTTACCTGTTCTATACAACAATTAGAACCGATATTGTAGCTTATATCTCTCTTTCCAGTGCTTGGGTGACAGAAGCAGAAGGTTACAAGTTCAAGGCCAACTGGGGCCAAATATTGAGTTCAAAGCAAGATTGGTATGCATAGGCAGACTCTTGGGCTCAAAACAAACTTACCGTCTTTCTTTGTTCCCTTACTGATATATTAGCTTCACAAGTAGAGGGACCATCATAGTTCTGTTCAGTTCTGGGATGAATGATTATACAATGTTCACTGGGTATTACCCTGTAGGCTTATTGCTTTTTTCTTCAGTAAGAATATAAAAAAATAAAGTTTTAGCATAGTTATACACCACATTTCTATAAATAATTCATCATTATTTCTATTTTCCTAATAATTGTAATGTCTTATTTAGTTGTTTCTTAAAGTGGTGTGTGTATGTGTGTGTGTGTGTGTGTGTGTGTGTGTGTAAGAGAGAGAGAGGCTTGCTCATATGTGTGCAAGCACACACAGAGGCCAGGGGAAGGCCTCCTGTGTCTTTTCACGCTTACTCTCTTGAGACAAGTTTTACTACCGAACATGAAGCTTCCCTGGCAACCAGTCTTTGCCCCTGACCCCCTGTCTTTGCTTCTCACTAAGCTGGAGTTATAGGCATATTCATAGCCACTCCTGTCTTATGAATGTTCGCAGCCATTCCTGACTTCTTTATGTCACCAGATTCCTGGCTTTTGTATGTTCATAGTCATGCCTGTCATTTTGACCTGGATGCTAGGTTTTTGAATTTAAGAGTTGGTTCCTTTGGTTGTCTCCTGAGCCCCATTTGGTTGTTTTCAAAGTTCCTCTAGGTAAGGACGACATTAAAGTTACTTGGAAGCTTAACTAAACAGCAATAGTAAACCATGAAATTATTGGCAAATTTGGTAATATTTGCAAATGTTTTAATGTGTTTTTTAGCATAAAATGAAAACCCAAAAGTCTCACTGATACAACTTTAGATAATAAATATGTTAGAAGGGTCCATTAGGAAATGCATGCTGTAGACAAATCCATGTTTAAGACTCCATCTCCCATGCCCACTACTCTAAGCAGTGTTGCAGGCACAACCTTGGCTTTGATGTTTCACAAGTACTATCTATACTGAGGTTGTGAAAGGAATGCTTGCTTCTGAATTCTTACGACCACCACGTATGAGTACGTACCTCCAAGTCTTGAAATGGCTTTCTTAATATTTCTGTGACAAAATCCTGGCATATTTTAATCACTGCCAACTCAACTGTCCCCTTCAGAAGAAATAAGTTATTTGCTCTGCCTGTTTCTTTCAAAGCACCCAGGGTCTGAAGTTACAGACAGGTTTCCAAGTGCATTGTGAGAGGCATCCCCAGCCCTTTCAAGGAGCTTTCCAGCTGTTTGGAGCACAGCTGTATACAGTGTATTCTATTTTCCCATCTGAGTTTCTACAGGATTGGCTTCTCTCCCAAGAATTCTTCGTTTATTATCCTTCATCTTGGCGTGTTTGAGCTGAATAGAAATGGAGCTACACCAGGATCAAAGCAAGGGGTTCCTTTATGCAATAATGTTTGTGCTTTTCCTGGTGTTTTCCCTCATTATGCGTGAGATGCCCTAGCAGTAGAACACATTTCCTTAGAAATTAGGGGTCATGATGCCGATCCTGACATCTTCATTATCTGCCCTGCATCCCATGTAACATATGCTTCTCACTGATCTACTTAGATGATGGGATTTAAAGGCCTCAGTTATCAGTCATTCTATGCATTTTAAATTGTACACTGTGGCTTAATTGCTGCATTACTGGCTCTTAGTAGGAAGGGACAGAAATATGAATTTGAAACAAAAGCCATTTAATTTTTTCTTTCTATCCAATCAAGCCTCTGGTTTTTTAGTAAGAGACTCAGAAAGTAGCAGAATGCCTTATGTAGATTAGATCCATAATTTCCCCCAACTTCAGCAGATAAGCTCTTAATTATCCTGAAAATCTAACTTTGTGAACTAGAACTAGTAATTATAATTTCATTTTCATTGTTTATACATACTTGATAGGATTTTTTTTTCAGTTTCTTTATTTCTGGTGTCTTCTTTAATTCTTAAAGTGATATTGTGAGCCATCTTGGTCATTTGGTAATGTTCCCATTTTAACTGGGAGAAACTGAGGCACAATCATAAAGGAAATAAAACAGAGAGGAGAAAGATCTCAGTTTTCAGGTACTGTCTCTATACCTGTGGTTTTCATTGTTGAGGGTGAATTGCAATCAGTTCATCCAAGCCAACAGTTTTTAGCCAGTGGGTTGTGACCCCTTTGGGTTGCCTACCAGATATCCTTCATGTCAGATATTTACATTATGATTCATGACAGTTGAAAATTACATAAAGTTAATTTTATGGAGGTCACCACAACACAAGAAATCGTATTAAAGGGACTCAGCATTAGGAAGGATGAGATGCATTGATTTAAGTCACCGATGTGTCCGTTTTGTAGTCTGTGTTTCCTTCGGTCTGTTCAGAGGTTTGTTGAGACCTGGGACACACTTCTTGAGTCATCTTATTGTACAAGGGTGACCCTGAATCACCTCTCAGCAGATGTCTCAGTCTTTGTGTGCACTCATGCTCGGGGGAGATGTGCTCGTAAGACCTTGCGTGGAAATCCTGGTGACTCTCAAGCCACTCAACCTAATTGCAGTCTTTAAAACAAAGCATCTTTTCTGAATGATGTCTCAGTTGTTCCTTTAATTTCAAAACCTCTTGAGGTGTAAACAAATGCATAGTCCCTGTGTTTTAGGTGTTCTTCAGTTTAAAACTTACACATGGAAGAGAAAAGTAGGGAACAAAGACTCTACAAATAGGAGCTTTCCAGAAAAAAAGAAATCTCTCAAGTTAACTTGACCTTTTACTCACAAATAATTATGTTTGAAATGATGAGGGGGCGTACCAGACACTTGGACAACTGGCAGGAATGTTCCTGAATATTTCCTTCAACTTTCTACGGGACTCTTTGGACCATGTTTGAGGAAATGGTTTTAATTTTCTCTGACGGATTATCATGATGGGAAAGGTCACATGAATCAGCTCCATTGCCACAGCAATTGAACTTGCCAAGAATTGATCATGAAGAATCTCTCTGTTTTTTATATCTTGTACTTTTATTTTGCTTTGTTAATTTTTAAGGAAGCAAGTAAGAGGCAGGATGAAAACAAATGGATCTGGTTCATGTTCTCTCTCTCTCTCTCTGTCTCTCTCTGTCTCTCTTTCTTTCTCTCTCTCCCCTAGGTTGCTTTTCCTAAACTTGGTCATCTGTTAGCAAAGAAAGGATGTTGCTACATTAAAGGATTAAAGATATGGCTTGACCACCCATGCTATCAGAATTATTCTCGGTAGCATTAAAGGACTGTCCTTGGGCCGGTGATGAGCGTAGGTTCTGTATTGCATCTCCACAATTAAATGGTTCAACCTTTATTTCATGCTTTTTTTTTTTATTTTAGAAAGAATTCTTTTCTGTTCCTTTTTTACTTGGTCCCTAAACATGACTTTTTTGTAGTAGAAATATTTGAATGATATGAAAGCTAATTTCTATTTTTTGGTTCAGACTTTGGATTTTAGTTCTGGCATAGCTTTCATAGGTTTTCCATAAAATTATGGGTGTATTTTATTTTATTTTGGCCAGGATAAAGATTTAAATATTTCATAATAAAGTTTTCTAAGATGTCGTGGGTATATTTCTTATCCTCATCTACTTTTCATCAATTCTGATGGATTTTACCCACTGACATTTCTTGCTAGCTCTCAGGGGAAAGGGAGACTCCTTTTCAATGCAAACACCAAGGTTTTCAGCGACGTTCACGCTCACTGGTGTATGATGTCTAATCTTCGACCAGGCTCTGCCAAACGACTTTCAATTTCTCTTATTCAGTCCTGTTTTTAGAAACCAAAGTTTTTGCCACAATAATATATGAAGGCTTCTCCCCTTTTGACATAAATATAATATTAAAAAGTAAAATGCTATAGAGATAAGAACACCATGGATAACCTTAAATGTGGTATATTGTGGTACATTGTCCTAATCTGGGGGATCCAAGGTTGGCCAGCCACAGTTTGGTTCTCTGAAAACACAGATAGATTCTGCCTTATGGGTTGCTAAGAAGTTTAAACAAAGTAGCTTCGGTGAAGATACTTACCATTCATGCCCTCTAACTCCTTCCCTCCCTCTTTCTCTCCCTCTTTCCCTCCCTCCCTCCCTTCCTCCCTCCCTCCCTCCCTCCCTCCCTCCCTCCCTCCCTCCGTCTTTCTCTCTCTCTTTCTTTCTTTCTTTCTTTCTTTCTTTCTTTCTTTCTGTTTATTTGCTTTAAGGCAGGGTCTTATTATGGAGCCCTGGATGGCCTGCACTTGCTATGTTGCCTAACCTGGCCTCAAACTCACAAAGATCCACCTGCTTCTGCCTCCCAAGTACTGAGATTAAAGGAGCATGCCACCATGGCAGGCCCCTTCCTGATGTTAAATGTGAATTCAGTTTTGATCCATAATTCTATTATCAGGATGTCTTTGAGAAGGAGTTGAACAGAACCCTGATAATATCTATCTGGTATAATTCCTTTCAGTATGTATTCAGCCATCTCCACATTTGGCTAGGTCAAATAGTTGATATCATCATACTGACCGAAAGAGGAAAACAAGCAAGCCAGAGAGACAAAGCTGTTACTATCTACCATTGGTGGTTTTGCAAAGTGAGGAGTTCATGTTTTGCTCTCTCTGTATTCCACATGAGCTGGGAATTCTGTCTTCAAGAATTTACTTTGATAGATAGCACCTCATAATAGGGGAGATACATTCAGGGATTTTTAAGAATAAAAGTTAAGAGTTAATCTACTCCATATGGAGTGATTAATATACTCTGAAGTATTTAATATAGAATGTTAGTCTGAGGAAACATGTGGTCTATTTCCAATCTGAGAACATCTCTGAGACATTATTTTAAGTGAGATATTTACAAAACTGTATGAATTCACACAGGCATACAGTCCTTAACTAAGCAACACAAAACATCGACATATAAGTAAGTATATGACTAAATGTGTTTAAAAGGGTAAGAAACTAAATACAAAGATTATTTCATGAGAGATGAGTGAATTGGGGATGATGGTAAAATGTAGTTGTCAAGGTTTTCTGTTTGGTGTGGACTTTGCACGCCGAGAATCATTTCACATACGACTTTATAGCTAAACCAATAAAGGAGGGAGTAAAACATAAACAAACATCTCCATTCATGAAGAAAAGTATCTGCCAATTAAAAACACATAAGCATGAACTGTTGCTTGTGGAAGCCACCATCGTAAATGATTCAGTAGCAAAACAAGTGTGCCAGGGCGCTCCACTGGCCTTTCACTGTTATCAATCGAACAGTGCTTGAGGTGGAGGAGGCAGAAGAGAAGCTCTCTCTGGTCTAGAGTGGAAGATACTAGCAGGGGAAAATGGCAATGAGCTAAAACAATAACTTGCTTCATTCCTTCATCCTTTATTCTTCCTTGCTGCTAGGTGTTTTCTGGAAGTCACCCTGTATTGGTCTCACGTGGGATTCAGGGGATTTATCTTCACAGCATCTCATCTTTGCCATCGAGGTTCTCACACAGTCGATGTCTTGGCCATTTTGCTAATACTGTGTTTCAAGACCTTGTCAGAAGCAACTTGAAGGACAAAGGGCTTATTTGGCTTACAGTCTTGAGGAAGAGACAGCCCATAATTGTGGTGAAACATGGCAGCCGGAAGGAAGTTATGATGGTAGGAAAAGAAACCAGAGAAAGAATAGGCCAACGAATAAAATTTCACAGCATGCTTCCAGCGGTGTTTTCACATCCTAAAGTTGCCATAACCTTCCTGAACAGCACCACCAGTTGGAAGTGAAGCTCAAACAATAGTCTACGGGAGACAGTGCCTGCTTGAAGCACAGCTGGTGTGGCAAACTTATAGAAAATGAATTACAACTCAGTTTCCAAAATGCAGACACACTGAAGTTAAATCACCTGGAAGGATGGGTAGATTTGGTAATGAAGCAGTTGTCAGGGAAGCCCTGCCCACAGAGGTTATATCCAATCCAGGTTTTGAAAGACAAACATTCTGGAAAAGAACAAACTTTGAGTGTGTGTTGGGTAGAGGTCTGTGTTTTGAGAATGAAAGTGGACCAGGAGGTCTAGAGAGAAAATGCAAGTTTCTTACATGTATTTCAATCAAAGAAGTTCCCGCTCTTGGAACTCTGTAGCGTGGAATTAATGAGAGTTTTAGTGATTTGATTTTTGTTTTATTTTTGAATTCAAATGCTATGAGGCTCCCTGAAGTGGGTTTTCTTTTTCTTTCTATTTATTATGTCTATCTGCTGGAATCAAGCTGTTTAGGAAACATACCACACACCTTGTTCGGTCAAAGCAGGAGTGACGGCCTCCAACTGTGACGCCTTCCCAGCTATCCTTTGTAAGACCATGGCCAACTGGCCCAACGCGACCATTTATAATCACTTGATTTTAGACTGTCAAATGAGTTGTATGGGTTAACATGGAGGTTAAGTGTGTGTCTTCAGCATCTTCTTCAGTTTCCTCCGCTCCTTGGAGGGAAACGAGGCATAAGCTAAAGAGAGGTTTCCCGGCAATTGTCTGCAGGTTGAACTTTTCTGGGTTTTAGTTGTTTAATGAGAGAGGATGGCTGAGGCCCACGGAGCTCTCTAAATCATTAGGCTAATCTAGCTTTAGAGAAATGGACAGATTCACAGGACTGTGTCTTCCTTCTGTTGATGTCCCTGCTATCTTAAGAGTTACCAGTTAGAAAGGCAACTCACGTGAAGTGCAGGACCGCTTTGGCTGTGTGTCCAAGCTGCTGTTTCAACTGCTTGTCTGGTTGAAACTAAAAAAGTACATCTGGCTCAGTATTGCTCCGGGTGCTCTTGGGTAATAAATACTCCAATAAAGAACTATACTAACACTCGGGTTTGTGTATTCCTGTGAAAGGGTGGTGTGTGGCTGCAGGTGTCCTCCAGTGGATAATACCATGTCGTCATTATTAACCAGCATCTCGCAGAGCGCTAAGAGCTGTCAGTCAGTGTCCCAGCACTAAAGCATCTGTGTTTCTCCAGAGAGGCACACGGAAGCAGGCTCTGAAGGTGACATCTGCACAATGGCAGGGATTGTAAGCTTTGCCTGATCGTTGAGATTAAGAAGGGATATCTCCTCTTCACAGCCTCATAGGTCAATGGGAAGAGCCTTAGAAATCAATTCCTGCAGCAGCCAGGAGCATTGGAAAGGAAATCAAAACTCACTTATTATGCCAAGCCGCTTTACACCAGCGAAGAGTCTCAGATATGAATTTTAAAGTCTGAGGCTTAGCAACAGAATGTGCAGCACAATCTCTTGCCAGCAATGGAGTATCATAAACAGTCATATTCTTTCTGCATGAATCAATAATGCAACCTATTTAGCATCAGAATAATGACTATATATGTATGTGTTGTAAATATGGATCTGTTGTGTATAGGTAGAAAGATGGTATTAGGTAGTTATTAGCTATGTTAATATGTGTGAGAATTTGTTATGTACATAGATATTGAATTCAAAGGTAGTCCATAGGTATTAACTATTTATTAATACTGGAGGTGTGTACATGTGAGAAAAGTTTAATGTTCTAAGACATCATATATTTTTTTTTGATGATAATGTGCTATGCATGAAGGAAGCCTTAATCACCAGGACTAATAGGAAATTTAGGTACCATGTTATAGTTAGAGGCTGCTTGTTCATTTCCTGGCCACCCAGACTCCTGAAATAACCATTATTTAACAGAAATCTGTTTTAATTAAAACACTGCTTGGCCATATTGCTAGCTTGCTCTTATATCTCAGATATCTTAAATTAACCCATTTCTACTAATGTGTGCATGGCCATGTGGTTGTGGCCTACTGGTAAAGTTCCATCCAGTGTCCAGTGTCTGTCTCCTGCGGTGGCTCCATGGCTTCTCTCTGACTCCACCTTCTTTCTCCCAGCATTCAGTTTAGTTTTTTTCTCACTTAGCTCTATTCTGCCCTGTCATAGGCCTAAGCAGCTTCTTTTATCATTTTGTTTTAACCAAGAAAAGCAATACATATGTAGAAGGACTTAGCACATCCCTGTGTCATAACTGGAATACTGCTTTTCTACCAAGCACAGGGAGTATGTGAATGAGCTGTAGACACAAGGTCTCATTATGTCAGACCATGTCTGTGGTCCATATGGCTGAGACAGTGACAGAGAATGACTAATTTTTTTTAAGAAAAGACATTTTCTATATATAAAATAATTTCAAGTTTTATTATGAACATTATGAAAGAAATTAACCAAAAATAAATTGTATTTGCTGGCAATAACTAGTGAAGTTGAAAGTTTTCTCATCTGTTTACTGACGTTTTGCATTTCATCTTTTAAGAACTGCTTGCTCATTTAAAATCATGTGTGCACATCTAACATGAAATAAAATTGTCTAGGTGATCAAAGGGGAAGATGAAGAGGAAAAAGGGAAGAAAGCAAAATTTCCTGCATATATTACATGTTTGCATAAAAACCTTAAAAAAATTAAAATAGGTAAGTTGAGTAGAAAAGGCATGGAAAGGTATGGAATGTGGAGGTGTTTTCTCTGTGTGTGTCAGAGGAGTCTTTTTCTGAGGCGTGATATTGAAGTGGAATGCTCCCCATCTTGTAGGACGTTGGGTTAGGATCCTTCCAGACCAATGGGCCTCCATGTTCTGTAGCATCTGAGAGGCTAATACCATTTGTCTTAAAGTGGTTGTATGGAAAGGTTCAGATTGTAAACAATTGTTATGTTATGTTTATGCTTGCTCCTGATTCTAAAATGAGAATTTAGTGCACATACATTATGGGCAACAACTTCATGATATATTTAGGTGCTCTCTCTCTCTCTCTCTCTCTCTCTCTCTCTCTCTCTCTCTCTGTGTGTGTGTGTGTGTATTAGAACATAGATAATCTATCCATTTTCTCTTTTATGCAAAGTACTGGATAGAAAGGGCCAGACAGATCTTTGTGACTTTGAGGACAGACTAATAAATGTAGCAAGTTCTAGCCTAACCAGAATTACAGATCCTGTTTCAAAGAAAAAAAAAAATGTTGCTCTCCACAGACACTTGGAGTTGTTGGAGTTGGCAGCTACAAGGCAAAACAATGCCTGTCATTCTGCAAATGAGAAATGGATTTGGAAAGCCTAGAGACCACTATTGGTCTCTCTCCACCCAAACTCCAGACCTAAAAGATCTAGTGATGCCTGACACTTGCTTTATGCAAAAGACTTGAGGAAAATCTGAATAATCCCCGCTTTTCGTAAATGGAATAAATGGGACACATGTGAGATTGAGCGTGGTTCTGCTGAGTTCAACCTGGTTCTTTCTTTTCTGAAGAAAGAAAGGAAGGAAGAGAGGGAGGGAGGGAAGGAGGGATGTAGGGAGAAAGGGAGGGAGGACGGAAGGAAGGGAGGGAGGGAGGATGGATGGAAGGAAGGAGGAAGGAAGGAAGGAAGAAGGAAGGAAGGGCACTGAAAAAAAGCAGTTTTCAAAAACCAACAGCTATCACAGTACTGGAAGAGAGCATCCATATTCCAAGGGAAATGTGAATAATAGAAACATAACCGACCTGAAATAAGCTATCTTCCTGGCCAGACTAAATTTTCTTTCTCTCATTTCCCATGGTTGGGGCAATAAAAATATTTCCAGGGGTGTGAGTGTGGTCCTGTGGGAACCCCTGTGTCACTCAGAGACAGAATCAAGGTATTGCTGTCCTGAAATATATGCCAAAAAATCCAATCACATCTGAAGCAGCAAAGGGGCTCATTTTAGTAAGAATCTGAGTAAATGTCATTTTCCCGAGCCGAGGCAGTTCTGTGAAAGCGGTGAGTCGTGTTTGGGGACCCCTTTGAATCACCAATGGTCACAGCTCATTGCCCCAACCCATCTTTCTAATACATATTACATTATGTGTGGCTTAGGTCAGAAAGGAAGCTGATGTTGGCTTTATTTCTTTATGGGGATGGCTAGATTTTGATTTGCTATGTACCTCTGAGCTCTTAAAGACTTTCACACCTCCCTGACCGCCGGTTTATTGAGATTAAGTGCTTTCTTATGTCAATGCATTGAAAGGACTTTTGATTTTCTTTAAATTAAATTTGATTCAATTACCATGTTAGATAGATAGATGTTCTTGCCAGATGAGAGGGAAAAGCCTTGCATTTAGAGGGAAGCTGTGTGCTGCCCAGGGCCTCTAAAGGAGCGTGCACTGAAACCACACTTCTCTGAGCATAAGACTTTGCCATGTTTATTGTTTCTCATGCTTTCTTTTCTCTCATGCTCTTCCCTTCTGACACTGGGTCCCTCTCCTCATCTCCCTCCTTTCTTTATAAACCACCAGTGGAGAGGAATAACTATTTATTTATTTATTTATTTATTTATTATGTATACGATATTCTGTCTGTGTGTATGCCTGAAGGCCAGAAGAGGGCACCAGACCCCATTACAGATGGTTGTGAGCCACCATGTGGTTGCTGGGAATTGAACTCAGGACCTTTGGAAGAGCAGGGAGTGCTCTTAACCTCTGAGCCATCTCTCCAGCCCGAGAGGAATAACTATTGTCAAGCCCGTCAATCCTTTCTTTCAACATGGATCCAATCTGTTTTAGCTCAGACCAGACTTGAGGAGTTAAGATGTGTTATTAAGATATAGACACTGGTGCATGCCTTTAATCCCAGCACTCGGGAGGCAGAGGCAGGCGGATCTCTTTGAGTTTGAGGCCAGCCTGGTCTACAAGAGCTAGCTCCAGGACAGGCTCCAAAGCTGCAGAGAAACCCTGTCTTGAAAAACAAAAACAACAACCAAAAACAAAACAACAAAAAAGATATAGGCACTATTTTCAAACTAAACAGGGGCCATGTCTGTACTTACCATGTTTTCTTTCTCCCCATTAGCATTCCCTGACTACCATGTATGATGGTACTTACCACTAATATTTCCTGGCCAATCACATACCATTCCCTGGCTATGTGTGAACATCTCCCATCTTCTATGAAGTTGTCTCCCGCCACCTCCCTGCTCAATAACCTCATCTCACTATCCAACATTATGTCTTATACTCAGAGGTGCCAGCCTCCCATGGGACTCTCTACAGCACAGGGAATCCGGAGAAACACGGGGATGACTGTTATTGAGATCAGTTTCAAGTCAAGGCAGCATCCTCTTCTGTGGATGGATGTGTATGAAAGTGGAAAAAAAGAAATCCTTCGTCTTCTCAGCCAAAATAAAGTGCCCTACATCATCTCTCCCCTCTTGCTGGTTCACTATCCTTCTGAGTTAAAGTCTCAACCTTTCTTACTGTTTTCTGGTATTTGTTTTGTTTTGAAACAGGACATCACTATGTAGCCCTGGCAGGCCTGGAACTCACAGAGCTCCACCCATCTCTGTCTCTCCAGTACTGGAACTAAAGGTGTGGGCGAGCATGTCTGGCCCTGTAGTACCAACTCTGATATTCCTTAAATGGCTATGTTGAAGAGGACAAACGTGGCATGCACGCCTATTAACACATGCCGCAATATTTACTGCATGTCCTTTCTGGCAGGCAGCCCAGCCTGGCCTGCTCATTTCCCTGGAGCAGCGGGAAAAGGGGTATTTCAGCCACAGAGAGTCTTCCAGCTCTAGTGCACGAAGCTGCCCACTTCCTTAAAGGTGCTCTTCCTGCCTCTCTGCCTGGGAGGTCCTCCTCTGCTCTTCCTCATGTCACCTGCCAACATCTGAAGGTGAACAGTCCCCCTCAGCTTTTAGTCCTGCTTCTGGGTTTCCCTCCTTCCTCTCAGCACCCTGTGGCTCACTGTTTGCACAACCTTCCACATTTTGTGTCTCTTTCTTTCCATATGCTTTGCCATGTTCTGGTGCCACAGAGTTAAAGCCTCCATGTCTGTTTGCAGCAAAGTATAAACTAAGGTGGGTGTTAAGAGAAAATTGAGTTTCCAATATGAAGTTAATGTGTCATTAGGTAAAGTATCTTCCCACTCCATTATGGAAGAAGAAGATGCGTGGTTGCTCGGGCCCTGCATGGAAGAATCCCTGCATGATGTATTGTGTGCCTTCATTACAGGGGTCAGCCCTGGAAGGGGTTATAAACAAAATGCTAAAGAAAATCTCATACTAAGGAAGGGTGTCTTTTTCGGGGGAACGATGTTTGCAGCATTGGCCTTGTCATCTGTAAAATCTGACAAGTGAAAACGCAGTTGAAGCAGAACAATGTCCACCCTCACCATGGGATGGAGGATAAGGGAAGAGTGGCCATGTGATGTCCCACTGCGGTAGAGATTTAGAAATGCCAATAGTGGGGCTGGAGAGATGGCTCACTGGTTAAGAGCACTGCCTACTCTTCCAAAGGTCCTGAGTTCAGTTCCTGCAACCACATGGTGGCTCACAACCATCTGTAATGAGATCTGGTGCCCTCTTCTGGCCTGCAGACATACATATAGGCAGAATACTGTATACATAATAAATAAATAATTAAAAAAAAAGAAAAGAAATGCCACTAGGGCTATGAAGGCAGCACAGTTGGTCAGATGCTAACTTTGGAAGCACAAGGATATGAGTTTGATACTTAGAACCCGTGTGAACATGACGGGTGTGATGGTATCCACCGGGAATCCCAGCACTAGGGAGATGGGCGTGTCCCTGGGGTTCACAACCAGTCCGTCTAGGCTACTTATTGAGCTCCAAGCCAAAGACAGGTGGACCATGTTTCTAAGGATCACACTGTATGCAACTGGACACACATGTGAACCTGCTCCTACACACATGTGCATGCATGTGTGCACAAGCAGACAGAGAGAGAGAGAAAGAGAGAGAGAGAGAGAGAGAGAGAAAGAGAGAGGGAGAGAGAGAGAGGAGTGGGGCAGGGGAGGATGAATATCCACACGTCCAGGCAACTCTAGTAAACCACACCTTTATTTACTTACAAAAGACTAAAGATTGAAGAAAGGAGAAACTTCCTGAAGGGGACATTCCACAAGGTCCTTGGAGAACAAACTAAGACCTGCAGGAACAGATGACAGTTCTTGAGGAGAGACACCCTCTCGCCCAAGTTCTCAGATGCTCATAATTACCCTCTGCGTTCCCGCTACTGAGGAAGCTCTCAAACACCTGTCATCGGCACTAATTTTCCTAAGCGTCCAGCTGGGACTGTTCCAGTTGAGAAACTTTGTGCCGTGGATCCTCACAAATGCTCTGGAATCAGGAACCATGCATTTTTCTCCCAAGTGGATGCTGTTAGCTCTTGTGAACCCCAGATTTTGCTTGTGTCAAGTGGAAAGGCAGAAAATCAGCAAGACTCCACAACAAGGTTTCTTTGTGTGTGCTTATTTATGTGTTTGTTGTGTGTGTGTGTGTTTATGTGTGGGCAGGTACATTTATATGTTACTGCAGGTCCGGCCATTTTGTCTTTTGAAGCAGGGTCTTTTGCTGATACCTGGGGCTCACATATTTGCTAGCTTGAATGGCCAGCAAGCAGGGGTGCCCACCTGTTTCTACCTTACCAGCACTGGGGTTATAAGCACTTGACACCATGCCTAGGTTTTTTCTGTGGGTTCTAAGGATCAAATTTAGGTTCTCACACTTGCATGGCAGGCATTTTCCTGACTGAGCAAGCTCCCCACCCTCATGGTTTTTGTTTTTAAGAAAATTACTTCTTGTGTCTGGCATGGTAGTACATGCTGTTAGCCCTGTCACTGAAGAGGCAGGTGGCTTTTTGTGAGTTCAAGGTCAGCCTGGTCTATATAGAAAGTTTCAGGTCATCCATTTCTTCAAGGTGAGACCATGTCCAAAAAAAGATACTAATAGTAATAGCAAAAAAAAAAAAAAGTACATTCTTTAAAAAAGTTTTAACCTAAGACCTGGTAGGAAAGCAACAGGGGTTTTGAGCTTGTCCATTTTAATGATTCTATAGTTCTTTTGTTCAGATTGAGATTGTGCAGGTTCATTTAAAATTGACATAGCTTCAGTTGTTCTGACTGCCACACAAGTGTCAAGAGGAAAGGGGACATCGGCATAGGTACATTGCTCAACTTGAGATCTGTGCTTATGAGAAGAACAGAAGCTTGGGGCCAGTTCAGTGCCTGCTCTGGGATACAGGACCCTCTTGCTAGAAGTTGCGCCAAGGGACTGACCCTGCCAGGTTCAGCCTGTGGTTTACAACCCAATGTTTCAGACATTTCTTGAAGAATAACCTGTGATGGTAAGAAAGCAGTTAGTGGCGGTACCTGGGTAGAGTACTGACTTCGGGGGAAACCTGTGGCAGCCTGGAATTATGAAAATATAAGCCTGATAGTAGGAAAGACAGTGATGAGATTAGCAACACTTAAGTCACTGAATAGTAGAAAGGAAAGCTGGCTTGCTTTTAGCCCCCTTTCAATAAGCTTCTTGCTTAGGAATGTAGAAGGGAAAGCATTTGTATCGGCAGCTTCAGTTTAGTAACAATGAGATAAAATCCAGGCTTTAGTAGCTCAGAGAAAGAGGAGGTTTGATGTGAAACAAAGCATAGGTTGATTGTGTTTTGCAAAGAAAACTGGGCGGTCAGTGGTTAATAGAATGGGCTCACCAGGCAGATTCGGATTTGGATGCTGCTTCTACCCCGCATAGCCTCTGACCTTGAGCAAAGAGTGTTAGTGTTGTGGACCTGCCCTCCAGAGAGAGAGAGAGAGAAAGAGAGAGAGAGAGAGAGAGAGAGAGAGAGAGAGAGAGAATACCAGATAGAACCTCCTTCTGGTGGAATTGAAATCAGTCAGGTACTCAGCCCACGAACTCTACAGAGCAGGTACTTATGGACATCCTTTATCCTTATGGTCCAGATGTTCATGAACATCCTTTATCCTTGTGGTCCAGGTGCTCATGAGCATCCCTTATTTTTGTGGTCCAGGTGTTCATGAACATCCTTTATCCTTGTGGTCCAGGTGCCCATTGTGGTCCAGGTGACCATGAACATCCTTTATCCTTGTGGTCCAGGTGCTCATGAATGTCCTTTATCCTTGTGGTCCAGGTGCTCATGAATGTCCTTTATCCTTGTGGTCCAGGTGCTCATGAATGTCCTTTATCCTTGTGGTCCAGGTGCTCATGAGTGTCCTTTATCCTGTGGTCCAGGTGCTCATGAGTATCCTTTATCCTTGTGGTTCAGGTGCTCATGAGCATCCTTTATCCTTGTGGTCCAGGTGCTCATGAGTATCCTTTATCCTTGTGGTCCAGAGGTGCTCATGAGTATCCTTTATCCTTGTGGTTCAGGTGCTCATGAGCATCCTTTATCTTTGTGGTCCAGGTGACCATGAACATCCTTTATCCTTGTGGTCCAGGTGCTCATGAATGTCCTTTATCCTTGTGGTCCAGGTGCTCATGAATGTCCTTTATCCTTGTGGTCCAGAGGTGCTCATGAGTATCCTTTATCCTTGTGGTTCAGGTGCTCATGAGCATCCTTTATCCTTGTGGTCCAGGTGCTCATGAGTATCCTTTATCCTTGTGGTCCAGAGGTGCTCATGAGTATCCTTTATCCTTGTGGTCCAGGTGCTCATGAATGTCCTTTATTTTTGTGGTCCAGGTGCTCATGAATGTCCTTTATCCTTGTGGTCCAGAGGTGCTCATGATCATCCTTTATCCTTGTGGTCCATGTGCTCATGAACATCCTTTATCCTTGTGGTCCAGGTGCCCATGAATGTCCTTTATCCTTGTAGTACTGGGCAACAGCATTGTGCCCAGGGAAGCGTGTATGCCTATTACAGTGTGGCTCTTCAATTACAATGCACTGTTTCTCCAAGTACCGAAGGAGATTATTTTGTATGGAAAAACTTATGTAAGTGTGTGTGTGTGTGTGTGTGTGTGTGTGTGTGTGTGTGTGTGTGTATGTAGGCTGAAATTGGTAGATAAGATGCCCAGACAGGGCACAATCTGTTGTAGGGTGATGGAAGTTTTAGAAATTTGTGGAAGAGGACCAAGGGAAACTATCTTATTTTCATAAGAGGGACCAGGACTCAATGTTCTCATGGTGATACCTCCCAGGTGAATTGAATATGTTCAAAGATTGAATTCCCTTGTCTTCCTAATGAAACTGTCCGACTATCAGGTTCATTTTGCTTTTATGCCGGAAAAGTATTTTCTGAGTACCTAAAAACCTGACAGTCATACAGAAGAAGCAGAAGAGGTAAATAGTCCCCCGTGTACTAAAGAAGCACCATAGGCTGACACCAGAAGTCTGCATTTTATTCTGATGCCAGCTGCAACTAGCAGAGGATTGTAAACTGAAGGGTGACATGTGGCCTGGTTTCCTGTGTGTTCGTGGCTTCCGAGTGGAGCAGGAATTGTGGAGGAGCCAGGCAGAGGCACAAACCCTTGTTAGTGCTCCCTTGCAGTAGGGATGTAGTGGGGTACCATTCTACCACACTGAGCTGTTCTTCTGATGTGATTGTCCTATGCTCATCATTCTTATGCCTGTCTACTGAGTTTGTAGATGAAAAGCAAAGCCAGCAGGAGGATTGCTCAGGGCTGATTTGACATTGATTCCAGACCATGACTGTTAGAAATGGTTTTGCAGCATTGACACTGATTTCAGACCTTGACTGTTAGGAAGGAAGAGTGTTGCAGCTTTGGCATTGATTCCAGACCTTGACTGTTAGGAAGGAACGGTGTTGCAGCTTTGACAATGAAGCTCCCATTAGATATATAAGTACACTAAGTAGTGAAACTGTGGAATCACATCATAGTAACATTTTTAATTTTTTGAAGAACTTCCACATTGTTTTCATAATGTCTGCACTAATTTTCATTTTGGCCAACCGTATATAGGAATCCCCCTTGTTTTCTAAGAATACTTGTCTCCCCCATTCAAACCACCACTTGTTATTTTCAAATGTCTGTTCTAGCCATTCGAGTTGAGTTTTGTTCATGCAGTCTTGTCTAACATTTCTCAGATTAAAGGTAATGTTGAGTATATTATAATGTACTGTTAGCTACATCTATGTTTGGTTCTGAGAAATGTCTGTTAAGATCTTATTTTTTCTTTTTATTTATTAATTATTCTTTCCTCGATTTAGCTTCTGACTGGCTGATATAGGTTTGTCTTACTAATTTTTTTCTTTGGTTCTCTTAGGCTGAGTTCTTTATACATCCTGTATATTGTCACCTTGCCAGAGGCATAATTTGCGAACGTTTTCACTACTCTGTAGAGTGTTTCTTCTCTTTGTCATGGATAAACGGATAAAGAAAATACAATGCATGTATATACTCGGATGTACATAATAGAATATTATTCATTATATGGCAGTGAACAGATAACAACAACATAATTTATATATAATGGAATACTCTTCAGCCATAAAAATAAATGTTGTTGTTTGTGGCAATACGGGTGGACAAACAGAATACATGTGAAATAAGCCAGATGCAAACAGAGAAATACATAATTATCTCATTCCTATTGTATCTAAAGTCAATAATCTCATAGAAACCTAGAATAAAATAGTGGTAACTAAAGATCTGAGAGCTGGAGGTACAGGATGGAGAGAGCTCAGTGGGCCATTAGGTACAAGACTGTAGTAGGAGAGAAGAAATAAGCTCTTTGCTGTGTGCACAGTTGGGTGACTGTGATTAACAATAGTGTGTTGAATATTTCAAAATAGCTGGAAGTAAGGATTTTTTGAGAGTTTTCACACTAAACAGATAACATAAACATCAGGGAATAAAACAGGAAATACCCTGACTTCATTATTGTACATCCACCCAAGCAATGCAACCTTCTCTCTCTATATATTTGTATGGAGAGAGAGAGAGAGAGAGAGAGAGAGAGAGAGAGAGAATCCGTCAATTAAAACCAAAGCTAGAAAATAATACATATGTATATACTACTGCCAAACAACTGAAAACACAGTGACATTACTATTGAGAGGGTACATTATGATTCTAAAGAGTCTGGCTAAATATCTGAGTCATTGTGGGACTGTAATACCCCAGATTTGTTTTTCTGAATTCATATCCTAATCACTCTTGACTAATAGCTGGCAGCTGGCAGGATATTTCCTGTGAATATACATTAACCTACCCACACCCACACATAAACTCAAGAGTAGTTTTGGATAATTGGGTATTATTTGAGTTCACAAAGGCTTAGATCAAGCCACATGGAAATTCCATCTACTGTGGCCTTTCTTTTCCAGTACTACAATGAAGAAAAATTGGGTTTCAAACGTATCATCTGGGCTTCCTCAGTCTATATTCTGTCCAAGAATAAAGGGGGTTTTCATGCCTTGATCCCTGTATTTGAGTAGGTCCTATGCTGTCCCTCTCCCTGGCCATACCAGCCATACAGAAATGGCTACTTAAATTTCTTTAAGAGGGTGATAGTTGCTACTGATGAACAATGTATTCCTGCCCAAGAAACTTGTAATTATACTCTTTGCCCCTTAATATTTAAGGGGAAAGAAACCTGTAGTCCATAAAATATAATTATGTAATATCTGAATTTTCTTAGATTGTGTGTGTGTGTGTGTGTGTGTGTGTGTGTGTGTGTGTGTATTAATTGCCTGGGCATCACTTACCTAGTTTAAAGGAGTGACCTTGAATGTACGGGCAAGACAAGTAGGTTTTAGAAATGAGTAAAGGGAAACAGTGGGAAACATGGTCAAGTCTGAGTGCTTTGAAGCAGTTTTAATAATTTGATTTTTATATTAAATGTCCCCACCCTGAGTTTTAAGCAATGTTTCAAACTTGTGTAAGAACAAAAAACTTTCACTTTGCCTCTGATATCGGTGTACTATTTTTTAGTATAATCACCTGTTGATCAAAAATTTAGGTCTAAAATTCATGTTTATCACTAGCCTGGCTTCTGAACTTCTCTTGTCACTTTCTCATTTTAATAAGCTTCCACAGACCAGATAGGGAGCCGTGAGCCACTGCAAACACTCTCTCTAGCTCCTGGAATGAAGCAATAAGAGGGTGGGGAACACATTCAGGAATGGCAAGTCAGCTGATCTATTATCGTTTAGGTGAAAGAGATACAGGAGTGTTATGACCTGAAGTGAATGCCTTTTTTAAATCATCTCTAGGATTATACATGCAAAATTATAATAGTTAGATACAAAGTCAGAGAAGAAAAGCTTCCCCCAAAGTCTCAGTTTCACTAACTTCAGGAAGTTGACCAAAAGAAATGGAACAAGGGGACCAAAGCTCTGAGAAGAGACACTAGGAAGGCACCATTTACACTACATTGTAATAACACATAACATTCTATCGTGTGATCTTAGAACCACTAAGTATTAAGTATATACTTTAAGTAGTACTTCACTAAAATTTTCATTATGTTCAAGGCTCTTAGTTCACATTTGAGTTAGGAAGGATAACAGGGTCACAGACCTAACCATTCTACACCCGAGACCTATTCTTTGTTCTAAACACATTGACCTTGAATAGATTTTCTTTCAAGTAATTGGAGATTCCAAACTCTGGATCTATTGTAGTATATGTGAAACATAAAAATAAAATAGATATTGAATATGTATTGAACAGAGTGGAGGTCTGTAACAGAGGCAATGATTTCTCCAAGCCAGCTCTTCCCATGGTGTCCAGGATATTATTGTTTGATAGTGAAAGTCCCTGAAGCACCAGGAGTTAGAAACTGAGGGTTCCAGTTGTGTTTCCTGTGGCTAAGATAAAATACCCTGGCAGAAACAACTTAGGAGAGAAAAGATGTATTTAGCTCACATCCCAGGTTACTGCCCATCATGACGGGAAAGTCAATGCAGGAACTTGAAGCAGGTAATAACATCTACAGTCCAAAGCAGAGAAATAATAAATTCACGCATGCCTCCTGGTGTTTCGGCCTCTCTCTATACTTATTCGATCCAGAATTCCCTACCTAGTGGGCTGGGGTCTTCACACATCAATTATCATTCATAACCAGGACAACCCCTTACACACATGTGCACAACCTAACCTGATCTAGAGTCTTAAATCCTCAATGAAATTTTCTTCCAGATTGCTCAAGTTAGCAATGAAATGAACCAGCCTCCAAAGTACTGCCAGAAAGTCTTACGAGAACAACACCACCCAAAGAAGAGGAGGGGAACGGTAGACAAAGAAACTGGCATCATGGAGGAAGTTAGATGATAACTGTAAATGAAAGAACACAAGCTGGGGGAAGGACCTTAGTTCATTCATACAGAATGGCGTTGAAGCAAGGGGCTTCTGGTTTCAGTGGTCCTTAGTACCAGCCTTAGAAGAAGCTGTAGCAAGGAATGTTGGAGGAACATCAATCAGACAGTTACGCTTTTTGTTTAGCGGTAGGATATGAAAGGTGTATTCACGTATCTGTAGGCAATATAAAATCTAGAGCTCAGAATCTGGATTTAAATCCCACTTCTAATGTGTATATTGTGCTGAGATCTAGAAATATTATAGTAGAGCTCATAGTATATCTAAATCTATAAATATGTAGATACAGATGGATATAGATATAGATAGCTATACATGCCCTACTTATATATAGTAGGTTTCATGGTAACTAAGGTGATTGTTTCATGAGTTAGAATTTAGTCTAAATTTGATGTTATATTTGTTAAGTTAATACAAATTGTTAAATACAAAGCGCTCAGAGCAACACCATTGCCACGTTACAGTAATAATTGTGGCAGAGACTACTGCACGCAAACACGACCCATCTTGTCATTGTGAAATTGCTTATTAGTCTCCTGGTAGGGACTTGGGTTTAATAGCACAAGGATGACTTTAATTAGGATTTCCCAGCCTCTTTGCTTTGAATGTTTGAAGTTGTGTGTGCTTGTCATGGCAGATGTCACTTGTGCGAGTCGCTCAAATGAAGAAGCTGCTCTTTTGAAGATGTTGAAAATCATGTTTGTCATAGGAACTTGAACTTCCTTATGAACCCTGGATAATTACCACACTGCTGATGACATAACTGATCTTGTTGTAATTTGTTTAGCAGTATATAATATGTATTTAAGTAAAATTATAAATGGATGTTTCTTAGAGACTAGAGTTCACTACTGCAGTATCGTAGTCTTCAAAGTGCAAAGTGCGATTTCTTATGTCCAAGTTCATAACATTATTTTCTTCTTAAGATCCCTTACTGAAAATAAAAGAATGGCTTTGCTTATGTCATTAAATCTCATGGTATTTGCCATACTAAAAATTAAATCTAGAAAATTTAAAACTGTTAATTTATTTAAAATAACAGCAAGCCTGTTTTACTTTAATATAATATTTTTAAGTAAAAAGTAATTTACTTTCTCCAAAATTAAAAAAAAATTGAGGAAAATGGCAAATGGCATTGATATACAGTTTTGCAAATTTTTTTAATGTCGAACTTAGTATGTTAATTAAATACAGTTGTAAAATCTGCCACAAAGAAAAATGGCAAGATCTCAGGAGAGATGTAGAAGGATACTCAACATATTCCAGTTGATTGAGGAGTTAATTCCCTGAGTAAGTGACACCTAATAAATCAAGATCTCAGCCATGAGCCGGGGGAAACCATCTAAGAACATAGTGCATAAAGAGAATGTGATGGTGTGGGTTGTCGGACACTTTTGGAGAACAGACGGAGAACCCAGGATGACTAGAAACATGTTGAATATGTTAAGTAAGGGGAAGACAGATAGATGCTTGAAGCTGGGGTCAGGATCATGATCATGCAAATCTTTGAAACAAGCATGTGATCATGTTTGTGTGTGTGTGTGTGTGTGTGTGTGTGTGTTGTAGATGCATGTGTTTGTGTGTGTGCAAACCTGTATATACATGATGGAGGACATTAGGTATTTGGATTTATTAATCTCTGCCTTATTCTAATGCCTCTCCCTGAACTTGAAACTAATCTGGCAGCTAGCTTCCTGTCTCAGACCCCCATGGTGCTGGGGCTGCAGGCAAGGGCATCCTAGGTGGTAGGACTAGAACTCAGATCCTCTTGTTTACACAGCACTCACTGAGCCTTCTCCTAAGCCCCAGGTGTGAGGTTTGTTGTAGGAAGAAAGAGGGCCATTAACTTGAGGGGTGGTGGTGACATGGACCTTTTAAACACCTGAAAAACTGTAATTGTCTATTTATAGAGAACAGGTTGAAGGTGTAAGGAGAATAGATACAGCAAAACATTTAGAATTTGTGTTATAGCAGCATATCAACAAGTTGACCCACACCTAGTAATCAGCACAGCAGGGAACTGGTGATTGATAGGATATGGACCAGGAGCTTGAATGAAGTGCCTTCCTTTGAGTTTTCTTTAACTCATCCATTTTCTTCTTTCACATGTAGCTTTTGTCCTTAAGTCTAGTAAACAAACCATTAAATCATACCACGGAGCAGAAATTCCATCGAAGCTAGGAACTTGGATTTATCGTTCCTATCTCGGTAGAAATTTGGGGAGCATGTCATCATCTATTCTTTAGAACCTTAGCTTTTTCATGTTCAGCATCACCTTGCAGGTGCACAGAACTGACTGCATTTTTCAAAGCAATTATTCAGGGTTCTCATGCTTTGAAGCAGACATTGCCCGAAATAGTGTTTGGTTAGCAGGAGATCTATTATATACTTTTCCCCTTTTGCTCATTTTAAATTCCGGGAGCTGGGCGTGCGGTTACAAGGGAATCTGCCCATCAGAACAGTAGCTGTCCTGAGTTTCCAGATGTCAGGGAGTTTCTGCCAGGAAAGGAAGGCAGCTGTTCGGAATGGAGAAGGAGCGGAGGCCTGCAAAACACGTCAAGAGCTGTATCAGGGGACTGAGATGACAGTCTGTAGCAGGAAAGGGTGAGCAGATGTTGGAACATGTCTGGAAAAATCAATTTTGCTTGTGGGTAGGTGATGGCCTGAGGCATTCAGAAATGCTGAGTGTTATAGAATCCTGCTTTTGTCTTGGATAATCTCTCCATCCAGCCTCGTTTAAGTGCAATCTATAGCAGTGGTAGAGGGTTCACATCACCTGATCAGTCAGTGGGTCTTAACCCAGAATTTTATAGACGGGTAGTGCAATGGGTATTTTTATGAATGGTTTTGCTTATGCCTGCACTACATGTGTGCACTCTCTACTGCCTAAGCCTGCACTACATGTCTGTACCGTCTACAGTCTATTCCTGTACTACATGTCTGCACCGTCTACAGTCTATTCCTGTACTACATGTCTGTACCGTCTACAGTCTATTCCTGTACTACATGTCTGCACCGTCTACAGTCTATTCCTGTACTACATGTGTGCACTGTCTACTGCCCATGCCTGCACTACATGTCTGCACTGTCTATCCACTTCCAACAAGATAAGAGACGCTACCATGATTAAAATGACATTTAGATGTGTAATAAGGTAAAACGTGCTCAGGGCTTTAGCATTTTACTGAAATGGAATTTTAGCCTTATCTCTCATCAGTAGTTTAAATTTACTCATCAGGTATAAGTGTTTCAGAGTTTCTACGGTTGTGATAAAGCACCATGGCCAAAAGCAACTTAGGGGCAAAGAGTTACATCCTTAGTTCACACATCAGCACAGATGGAAGTCAGGGCAGGGCGCTGCTCAAGGCAGGAACCTGGAGGCAGGAACTGAAGCAGGAGTTACAGTGTAACACTGCTTCCTGGCTTGGCCCTGGTGTTTGCTCAGCTTGCTGTCTTCTACATGACAGGACCACCTACCCCGGGCCCACTTTAATCATTAATCAAGAAAGAACTTCACAGACACACCTATGAGCCAATTTGATGGAGACATTTTCTTAGTTGAGGTTCCCGTTTCCCAGACAACCGCAGTACATGCCAAACAGTCAAAGTTTCCAAACAGGACAGAAAAACGTTTGACCCATAGAATTGTGTGCAACTTCTTAGACAGGTTGTTAGTAGATGACCTGCAACGTTCTACTTATTCACACTTAGTGTAATAATTATTCTCTGTGGTCTGAAATATCTTAAAATCCAGCATAACATTTGGCCTCATGGGAAGTTGACCAGTATTCGTCTCTTTTATCATCAGGGTTCTCAGCTCATATTTGGAAAACAGGGTGTGCTTGCTTCCTTGTTTTAGGGACAGATCCCACTGTATAGCCGCAGGCTGTCTTATGGAGCCTGCTTCCTCCTCAGCCTCCTACACAGCCTCCCCAGTGTTGGGGTTGTAAGATTGTGTTACCAGGGCCACATAGGAAATTACATTTTTATTGTCATCTTGATTTAGAGTTTGTGCTGTATATGATGTGTGTTCATTTTACTGTCATTATATCTACCATATACTGGCAATGTGTGTTTATTTATCATAGTAATGAAATTAGCCCTGGAAAAATGTCATTTGTCATTAGAAAATAAATATAATATTATTCTAAGAATTATCCTTCATCATTGTAAAAATGCCTTAAATATTTTCTTAAAGATGCCTGGAAATTCAGAGACGTGTGTGTTATACAGAAAATTCTAGACCAGCTTATGCCACCCTGTGAGAAGCAAAGGTTAATAGAAATTATGTGTGACTGAATCTAGACATTTAAGAACTTAAGCCAGAACATTAATCTTTTAACTAATATTTTTTTTGAAACTTTAAATTCAGGCAGAGAATCCAGGGAAGTAAATGAGTGCTAGATTGAGATTTGGGTGATTTTAAATTCAGGGATTCCCTTTTAGGAACAGCAGTATCCGTCTGTAAAGGAAAGTGTGTAAACCAATACGACGCTGTATAACCGATGACAATACAATCTCCATTTGGAATCCCAATATGCAATTCTTTGGGGTTTTGTTGGTTTGTTTTCATTTTCATTTATTTATTTGTTTATTGTTTAAATTTCGAGGCAGGGTTTCTCTATGTAGCCATGGCTTTCCCGGAGGGCTCTCTGAAGACCCAGCTGGCCTCACACTCAGAGATCCAACCGCCTCTACCTCTGCGTGCTAGGACTAGGGGTGTGCGCCACCATTGCCCAACTGTGTAATTCATGAAGAAGAAAGAGAGGATGCCACCCACCAGAAACATGAAGACTTGGGGTCCCACATGCTTCATTGCCTGCCATGACCACCTCTAGGAGATTGCTCTACACAACTCCTGTACTTCACACACCTGGGTGACAAAAGCTTCTGTTTGTCTACCAATTCCATCTAACTCTTTCATGGTAACCCAGATGCCTTCAGCTTAGAGCCTAAACAAACCCAATGGGGAGAGCGAAAGACAAGCTTGCCCCTGACGGTGTTTTCAGTCTCACGCGTCCTTGTCTCTTGTGCTCCTGGTGCTCAGAGCAGTTTTCACCTCCTGGTTTGGTAATCACAATCAGCTAATGGCAGCAATCAGAATAATTCCTTGATGATGTCTATAATAAAATTTCGGGCCTTATCTGCTTAATCATGGGGTGTGTGTTTAGGAATGTTTCAATGTGAAATTATAAATAGGGCCAAAACTATCTTCAGTGGTTCTGTCCTTGGAGGGTTAATACTATTATTGGAAGGATGTTGTGAAGTTTTAGCCATTTGCATAGAATGGAAATGTATTATTTCTTAACCCATGTAGGTGAGATAGACCTGGCTTGTTTGCATTGAGGGTTTGTAGAGTTGACTTGAACATTTAATTTACTGGATTATTATTACAAAGAGCTGAACCTTTCCTACACAAAGTCAGTAAGAGCCCTCCTTTGAGCTCTTATATACCAAGGGAAAGAGATGATAAATAAAATGGTGGGTCTAGCGTTTCAGAGACTTATGGAAGAACAGGTGAGACCCAAGTACACAGATAATGAGACAAACATCTGGACTGCAATATGAAAGGAATATTAGGGAGAGAGAGAGAGAGAGAGAGAGAGAGAGAGAAAGAGAGAGAGGGGGGGGGCTAGTAAGGTACATGCCTTCAAAAAAGGTTGCCATGCAGTTTTTGGAATGACCAGTCATATAAAGCAGTAATAATCTTCTTTAAGACAAGTTTAATTTGCATTTTCATATTCAGCCAAGTATTGGATAATCAACATAAGAAACTAAGAACGTTCATGAAGCTGGACTATGGAGTTTCTTTATTTCTTTGCTTTTGGTCAGACTGGAAACCTCACAGGATATTAACATACATACACAGGACATGAGACTGAGGGGCTCTGGGCATCGTGAGAGGCAGTGGCTCTGCTCCCAAGAGTCTCTAGAGAACCATTACTTCCTTGTCTTCTGGGAAATTGCATCCAGGTTGGCTTTGCCATACTCCTTTGCTAGAAGTCTTATACACATCCTCAATCTTTTCTTTGAACCTGGTGTCTCTCATATGACCTTTCACACTGTCTTTTCCTTTCCCATACTTTGCAGGTCATGTGTGTTTTTCCAAATCAAATACAATTACTCTCCACATGAATTTTCCGCTGTTTTTATAATCCATGAGATTTTGTTTTTAGTCCACAAAACACATTTATTTGTTTTCACTGAGATACTTCCTCAATGTCTTCTATTATGATAATGAGATTTTCTTAGTAGAAAATGCCCTATGCTGTTCCTAGAATGGAGGTTAGTTAGTATTCGACTTTTGAACCTCCAACTTGTCAACATTTCTTCTGGATCTAAAATAATTTCTACAAGCCAAGAGTCCTCAACACATGGTGGTAACATTATTTCTCCACTGATACCTTCCTCATTCTTTGTGATCTCTAATTGTTTATGGCAGTTCTTCACCTCCTGTTTAAGGTCTTCTATTATTTTCATATAATTCACTTTTGAGTCTATTTCTTCTAATTCTTCTAGAGTAGGGTGTACAATTCTTCTTATTTCAGGATCCCTGGATTCTGGTGATGTCATGTTGCCTTTCAGGTTGTTGGAAGAATTCTTGCCTTGGCGCCTTCCCATCTCTTCCTTCAAATGGAGCCAGGAGAGGCCTGGTGTGTTGGTCCAGTCTTTGCTGTGACTGACTCTCTGGGTGTAACTCTTCAGTGTAGAAGCAGGAACCGTCCCGCCCAGATGGAACTCCTCAGCACCGAAACATAGACGCCTGGTAGTCCAATGACCCGCGGACAAAAGGGAGAACTTGGGGGGCAGGGTGGGGACGAGTAGAACACAGGACACCCTGCCGCAAAAGCTGAAGGTGTCCGTGCTCCCTTTCGGGGGTCCTTGAGACCTGCCCAGTAGGCAGAAACTCACCGCTCTGGGTGGGTAGCCTTATTGTAGGAGCAGAAAACTGTTCCTGAGCAAAGGACCTAGCAGAAAACGCAGGCGTGGGGGGGTGGGTCGTGTGTAAGAAAGGAAAGACAGCCCTGCAGAAGGAGCTGGGGGAGGGGGGTTTGTGCTCTCTTCTGGGACAGTCCGCCCCTGGATAGCACACACTCACCCATCCAGCTGGAACTCCTCCGTACCTAAACAGGGCCGCCTGGTAGCCCGATGATCCGGGGACAAAAGGAAAAACGGGGCAGGCAGGGCGAGATCCAGGAGAACACAGTCACCCCTGGAGCACAAGCTGAAGGTGCCCAGGCTCCCTTACAGGGGACCTTGAGGCCTGCCCGGTAGGCAAGCACTCACCGCTCTGGGTGGGTAGCCATAGTGTAGGAGCAGAAAACTATATCTACCTTCCTCATTCTTGCCAGTAGTAGTTACAATGTGGCTGGCGTCTTGGCTACACATCCTTATGTTAGATCTCAGCTTCTGAAGATAGGGCGTGAGTCTGGTCAAGTCTAGCTGAAACTTATTTCAAAGGGCAGACAATATCAAGATCTAAAATCCCAGCTGATGAGTGAAATCTGGAAGTAGAGGTCACATTTTCCTCTTAGTGACTGCAAGGAGCCAGCACTTATAGATGAGTGGGTGGGAAGAATGCCAGGTCAGACTCTGCAGTACTACGAGGAAGTTTGCCTCAAATTCAATGGATGCATGGGAGATACCCCTCCCCTCAGTCTGTCTGTCTCTGTCTTTCTGTGTGTTTTTCTCTGTGTTTGTATGTGTGTGTATGTGTGTGTGCATGCATATATGTGAATACTTTGTATCTGTAAGTATACATGAGTATTTGGTTTGCTTGTAACTTTTGCTGTTTTAAAGTCTTAGGAGTAAACCTGATTTTATCTTTCATGATGTAGTAACTCTTCATCTATCTCATCAGTGTTTACTGAAACTGTACCCCTCCCTGCCTTGATCCAAAGGTTCCTTTTATCCTGTAGTGAGGAGCGGCGAGCAGGCCTGCTTTTCATCCCGCACGGCTTCCGCACAGCTTCCGCACGGCTAGCTTAACACCTGAAATAACAACACACAAATTGTATTCATTTAAACACTGCCTGGCCCATTAGCTCTAACCTCTTACTGGCTAACTCTCACATCTTGATTAACCCATTTCTTGTTTGTTTTTTTTAAATTTATGTATTTATTAAAGATTTCTGTCTCTTCCCCGCCACCGCCTCCCATTTCCCTCCCCCTCCCCCAATCAAGTCCTCCTCCCTCCTCAGCCCGAAGAGCAATCAGGGTTCCCTGCCCTGTGGAAAGTCCAAGAAACCCCCACCTCCATCCAGTTCTAGTAAGGTGAGCATCCAAACTGCCTAGGCTCCTACAAAGCCAGTACATGCAGTAGGATCAGAAACCCATTGCCATTGTTCTTGAGTTCTCAGTAGTCCTCATTGTCTGCTATGCTCAGTGAGTCCGGTTTTATCCCAGGCTTTTTCAGGCCCAGGCCAGCTGGCCTTGGTGAGTTCCCAATAGAACATCCCCATTTTCTCAGTGTGTGGGTGCACCCCTTGCGGTCCTGAGTACCTTGCTCGTGCTCTCTCTCCTTCTGCTCCTGATTTGGACATTGAGATTTCTGTCCGGTGCTCCAATGTGGGTCTTTGTCTATGTTTCCTTTCATCGCCTGATGAAGATTAATATTCAGGAGGATGCCTATATGTTTTTTTGGGGGGTTCACCTTCTTATTTAGCTTCTCTAGGATCACTAACTATAGGCTCAATGTCCTTTGTTTATGGCTAGAAACCAAATATGAGTGAGCACATCCCATGCTCCTCTTTTTGGGTCTGGCTTACCTCACTCAGGATAGTGTTTTCTATTTCCATCCATTTGCACGCAAAATTCAAGAAGCCCTTGTTTTTTACTGCTGAGTAGTACTCTAATATGTATGTATTCCATACTTTCTTCATCCATTCTTCTATTGAAGGGCATCTAGGTTGTTTCCAGGTTCTGGCTATTACAAACAATGCTGCTATGAACATAGTTGAGCATATATTTTTGTTGTATGATAGGACTTCTCTTGGGTATATTCCCAAGAGTGGTATTGCTGGGTCCAGGGGTAGGTTGATCCCAAATTTCCTGAGAAACCGCCACACTGCTTTCCAGAGTGGTTGCACAAGTTTGCATTCCCACCAGCAATGGATGAGTGTACCCCTTTCTCCACAACCTCTCCAGCAAAGGCTATCCTTGATATTTTTTATTTTAGCCATTCTGACAGGTGTAAGATGGTATCTTAAAGTTGTCTTGATTTGCATTTCCCTGATCGCTAAGAAAGTTGAGCATGACCTTAAGTGTCTTTTGGCCATTTGGGCTTCTTCTGTTGAGAATTCTCTGTTCAGCTCCGTGCCCCATTTTATAATTGGGTTGATTAGCCTTTTACGGTCTAGTTTCTTGAGATCTTTATATATTTTGGAGATCAGACCTTTGTCAGTTGAGGGGTTGGTGAAGATCTTCTCCCAGTCAGTGGGTTGTCTTTTTGTCTTAGTGACAGTGTCCTTTGCTTTATAGAAGCTTCTCAGTCTCAGGAGGTCCCATTTATTCAATGAGGTCCTTAATGCCTGTGCTACTGGGGTTATACGTAGGAAGTGATCTCCTGTGCCCATGTGTTGTAGAGTACTTCCCACTTTCTCTTCTATCAGGTTCAGTGTGTTCGGACTGATATTGAGGTCTTTAATCCATTTGGACTTGAGTTTTGTGCATGGTGATAGATATGGATCTATTTTCTTTCTTCTACAGGTTGACATCCAGTTTTCCCAGCACAATTTGTTGAAGATGCTCTCTTTTTTCCATTGTATACTTTTAGCTCCTTTATTGAAAATCAGGTGTTCATAGGATTAACCCATTTCTAATAATCTGTGTAGCACCACGAGTGGTGGCTTACCGGGAAAGATTCAGCATGTCTGCCTGGTGGCTGGCTCCATGGCAGTCTGACCTCACTTCCCTTCTTCCCAGCATTCTATTCTGTCTACTCCACCCACCTATGTTCTGACTTATTGGGCCAAGCAGTTTTTTTTATTAATTAACCAATGAAAGCAACAGATAGACATATGACCTCCCCACATCACCATCCCACATTGTTCTCTGATTGTTTCAGTTGTGTTTCTTTTCTCCCTCCTTAAATAACGTAGGCACTCCCTCAAATGCTCCGTTAGCTGCTTTCTCTCATTTTCTTTACCAGCTGAAACGAGGCCATTCATTCAACTCCACTTGAATTATTCAACTGGAAAAGTATTGCTAAAGATTTTGCCCACACATAAATCCATTGCCTCCCCTTCCTTCTTATATTCTTTTATGTTCCTCAAACTATACTTTTAGTCTATAAACATGGAGCCATACATTAAATAAGGGGTTTACTTATTGGCTCTGGGGTAGGTGGGTGGCCTGGAATGAATGAGGCAGATTGCAGGGATTTGTAAGAACCAAAGAGAGAGAGCGAGCTCGGGATGAACATCAGGTAAGGAACAACTCATTTGTGTCTCTTTCTGGGCAGTAAGCTCCGAGGTCGCAGAGTCCTCTTGGATCTTCAGGATGCTAGCTCAGCACATTCCCTGCTCATGGTACAGGTGCATAGATTCTTGTGGGAGGGCAAGGAGTGGGATATCACTATATGCTGTGGCTTTATTTTAAGAAAAAGAAAGAACAAAACACATGGTTTTTCTTTTCCTTTTAATTGAAGGTAGCTGAAACAGTGTACTAAAGTATATTAAGCACTAAGTTCACAAGGGCTCAATAAGTTGAGTAAATATTTTGGTACATATTTTGAAGTCTCATTTAGAATTTTAAATATTTTATTCAGAGTGTCGTTATGCTGAGAATGTCAATGCGACTGATAAATATTTCTTCTTTCTGTGACATGGTTGATGGAAAGCAGTAGGCTATACATTACCTTAAAGATATAATTAGTGCGTTCTATGTCACCCCACTGCCACCTGTCTTAGTGCCTGAAATATTGTGAATGTTCTCTTTATATTTCCTGAATATAATGAATGATATGACTGTTCTATATCCAGTCTTGGAAACTTAGAGGTAAATGATTCTTTAATGTTATTCAACTGGAAAAGTATTGCTAATGCTTTTGCCCACACATAAATCCATTGCCTCCCCTTCCTTCTTATATTCTTTTATATTCCTCAAACTATACTTTTAGTCTATAAACATGGAGCCATACATTAAGCTCCTGCAACACACCTTCTGTGAAAAATATTAATCAATGTTTAACAAAGAGACCTATTCCTTAATAGTGATTGAAAATACACTTAGTGTACATAAAAGAATGATTTCATTCTTAAATCATAACTGCTAGAAGACAGGAGCAAAACATAATTTAAAGCTAGTTTTTTGACCGCTGTCTCAACTTCTAATATAAATACTTAGGATTTTCAACTTGACAGTCATTCTAGAATAGTTTGATATTTATACATTGTAACATCTAATTTCTTTTTTCTTTTATATTATTTAATGTTTACAGAATTTTATATGTGAGAACTGTAATCCTATCCTTTTGCATCCTCCTTTTCCTACCTCCTATATTTCCCCACTCCCTCTCCAATTATTGATCTCGTCTTTAATTATTGTTGTTACACACAGACACACACACACACAGAAAGAGAGAGAGACAGACAGACAGAAAGACAGACAGAGACAGATAGGGAAGGAACCCAGGGCAGAATTAGTTGCCTCTTTATGTGGAGATGGAACATTTGTTGTTGTAGGAGGGGATGCTTTGTCCTGGAGACAAGGTTTGATGCTTTAGCCCAGGTTGTTCTGAAACTCACTATGTAGTGCAGGCTAGCCTCTTTCCCCTGAGATCACCATCTTCTCCCAGGGCCTGGGACTACAGGCATAAGCCGCCATGTTCCTCTCAGTGTCTAATTCTGAAGGGCAGTTGATGGTTTGGGGGGAGTGACTTTACACTACACTTTGCTCTTCTCAGACATGGCAAAGGATGAAATTCGGTTTTCAAACACTTGTATCTCATACGAAGCTTCTCCAGTACAAATGGGATTAAAATGTTCCATGAGGTTCAAGGTTTCCTGCATCACTCTGTGTTCTCCCTCTTAGCGCTGCATCGGTATGCCACGACATGCTTGGCTTTCTCAGCAGTTCTCCTACATGGAGGAAGTGTAAACACATTTAAAGTGGCCCAGGGAAGTAGATCCCAGCACTGCAGGAAGCGCTGGTGCTATGGCAAAGGTCAAGCCTTCCTATTAAAAACCAACACTGTCAACTGCTCAGGGGATCTGCTCGGTGGGGGGGGCCCATGGTTTGTTGGATGCCTACAATTTTTCTCACGGTTTATAAAATACACATGAGTAAGATAGCGTGTTCTAAGTTGCACATACAAAAACTGTGATTTGTCAGGAGGAATAATTTAGCCTCTGTTTTAATAGGCACATGCCTGGTAGGAGAGTTGCAATGGCCAATCCTTATGCTAGGCTAACTTGACGAAATTCACTTTGAGATTTTTCCTGATAGCATTCATTCCTCCCACAAGGTTACAACAGAAGTGAGGTCGAGTTGGGTCTAGCTTGGGCTTCTGTTGAAGCTTCATCGGTTCGCTAAGGGAACAAACTCTGATGACTCAGCTGCTAATTGCCATCGTCTTGCTTCTAGAAATGATGAAACAGTGGAAATTTTAAACCTGAAGAAGTGCGTGACCAGAATAATATATCGCTATGCCGCTGGCAATGTTTGGCATTGCCATAACATGGAATGGTAATTTTAAAATGGTTGTAGTAATTATATTCTTATATTCCTTCCAGATGATCTTTAAATCTGGGGAGAAGGAAGGGATTTGGGACAACTGATAAATTATACTTCTCTACTGGTTTTCTGCCTGAAGTAGCATCTGTCTTTTTCTGTGTGTCGTCGGATGGTACGTTAACATGTTGCTGAAGTTGGTGATATCACCCAAACATATAAATTCACAATATGAGATACAGAATTTCAAGTAATTACTGAACTCCACTGTGGAGCTACCCTTCAGATGGTTTAGGTGATGCAGGGAAACTGTGATGTCTATTGGGGAACCGGGCACTTCTGTGGTTCTGGTAAAGTGAGCGGTGAAGAAAGCAGGGCATTGGAGACAATGCTGACTGAATAAATGGCAACATCAAAGGTGAAATAAATACATGCTAGAAGAAAAATGCATACCAGTATGTGAAGACTGTAGTCTTTTTATGTGGGGTAAGTCTTATCAACTAATATGGTTCTGGTTTCAGTTAGGTGACACACTCTTTTCAGCTGGACTTTATTAAACTCCATGGAGACAGGAACTAGTCTCTTCATGCTAAAGTATGTTGATGGAGGAAGGTCACTGGTAATAAACAAACTGCCTTGGCCCATTTTGATAGGCCATCCCTTAGGTGGATGGAGTAGGCAGAACAGAATGCTGGGAGGAAGAGGAAGTGAGCTCAGACTCGATAGCTCTCCTCTCGGAGGCAGACACCTCAGACAGAGGCCATGCTCCCCGCTCCTGGGCAGACACGATGAACCAAGCGGCCAGGTCAGACATGCTGAATCTTTCCCGGTAAGACCGGTGCTACACAGTTTATTAGAGATGGGTTGATCGGGATATCAGAATTAGCCAGTAAGGGCTAGAGCTAGTGGGCCAAGCAGTGTTTAAATGAATACAGTTTGTATGTTGTTATTTCTGGTGTAAAGCTAGCCATGCGGGAGCCGGGCGGGACGAAAAGCAGGCCTGCAGCTCCTACTACAGTATGTTCCTAATGTTTGACAGTGAATGCAGAGTTCCTTGGGTGGAATAATGTATAGGTGCATGTGTGTATGCATGCATACATGTGTGTGTGTATGTATGTATGCATGCATGCATGCATGCATGCTGGCTTAAGGAAAGGAACAAAGAATGATATCTAAGAAGCTAAAAGTAAAGTAGTAGCTTTAGCATTTTAGATGGCAGAGTTTTTCAAAGCCTGGCCATTTTAAAGCAGATACCATTAGGGGCAATATAATATTAAAATAGGTCACCCTATTTTTGTCTCAGGTCCTATTTTAGAACCCAGTTAAATGTCTAGAGACAATCCTTTTTGAAAGTTAACAAAACATTACTGAAGAGACAAACCATTGCTTTTATTTAATGCTATCCTTAAGTTCTAACCACATACGTTAGTAGACACAATATCTTGGTAAGAAAAAATTTCTCATAGTTTGCCAAATTGACTTACTGCCCTGGTCACATTGTGTATAAAACTCCATCTTGGGAGATAGTTTTGTCAGTGCACACGAGGTTCTAGCAGTCGATCCCAGAGAACGGTGAGGCACACATAGTTTTCAGTCCAACACAGCTCAACTAACCTTGTAGTATCCATGCCTCTCATAAGGCAGCTATCAAATAGCAGCTCCAGATGTGGACAGAATCTAAATATCATTCTTCATTCTGAAGTTGACTCCTCTGGAGTGCAAAGGAAAGGACTTGATTAGCCGGGTCTGGTTATACAGAGAAGACCTGCATTAGCAGCTAAGGAACCATCCATATTCTAGGCCCTTATGTATGGTCTTGGCCAGTTTTCTTCAAAGACACTATTTCCTAAGTTCTGCATTGCTCTCCTTCTTACTTAGTGTGTGTCACACAAGATCCGCTTCAATCTTTGATTAGTTACACCAGAATAGCTCAGATTACTCATCATCTTCATCTTGTTTTTCTAAGTGTAACAGATCATGGTAGCAAAGAAGTCGGCATGGCCAGATAAGGAAGAATAAAGAGAGAATAGAAGCTTTAGTGCAATTGAAGGATGGTCGCATCATTTTCCTTAGATGGAGCAATGTAGATGTTGTACATTGGACACTTTCATGTGTGTAGTTATGTCTGCCATCTGTGCTTCCAAATTCAAGAGTGATTGTCTAAGCTCTCTGTCCAGAACAGATGTATGTCACCTGAAACAGCTGTTTCAGTACACTGAACTTTTCCCCACCATCCTTAGAAATGACCAGGAATGTTATGCAGGTTCTTACCTCCGGCTAAAAAACACAGAAAAGTAACAAGAAAACTAAAGGGAATTTCTAAGGGTGACCTCCCGCAAAATGGCATAATTGTGTGCCTTTTCTATTTCCTTCTCTGGGAAGAACATTGGTGATCAGCCCATAAGTTTCTCCATTGTATCTAACTAGCTGGGAACAGGTGGCATCAAAACTTTGCAGTTCTTGAAAACGCCCAAATAAATGACAGCAAAATGAGGTAGTGACCTCCCAGCTGCACGGAAAGTTGTCCAGGCTGTTCCTATCTCCTAGTCCAGATTTAGTTATGATTATGAATTCAGCTTGTTTGTCTCACCAATGTGAGAAGACAGACTATTTCAGATAGGTTGTATAACAGACCATCGGTTAGTGTTCTCTGTTCCTAATTTAATGGCATTGACTACGCTACACTACATTATGCCCTAAGTGTTCTTTTAAGCTCTTGCCTGGCCCGTTGTCCAAGCCAATGGAATAGGAAGTCACAGGAATAAAGACCCACTCCTAGGCAGGGTAGGTCTTAAGCCTTCCACATTTATCTTTCTTTTAAACCACTGTAATGGTAAATCAGGATGTCTCCATACCACCAATAGCCAAATTTCTCTGATAAAATCCTTTAGAAAACAGGCTTTCCCTAAATATACTAGAAGATAATACATACATTAGACTCCCGCACTCCTTCTTATCCACAAGAGGAGTATTTTAATGATCGTGGGATCTGCCGGCTTAAATTTATTGTTTAAATTTTGTTCTTGGCAATAGCATTGTTGTAGATTATTAATAAACTCTCATTCCCTGTGAGAAGTCTTGTCTCCTTCTCACCAGTGCAGATGATATTCTCAGTGATCTACTTCAATTGCTCCTCTCAAATAGAAAGAATTTGCCCCCCAAAATACCAAAACGGAGAAACTGAGACTTGACTAGTTGGGAAATAGCTCTAGAGCCAGATTGTTTTCCTTGGTGTTTCTTCTGATCCAGAGTTTACAGTGATTGGGTTTTGCAGGATAACTTGGATGAACAAAAGGGAACGACATCCCCTGTCCTAATGAACATGCAGAACCCGTTATGGTTCAGACACGTCTCCCTGGAATACCAGGGAAAGAAAATTAAATCAACTCACACCAGTTATCCTGCATCTCTCACCTGGGAAGGTATACAGACCATAGGACAGGCACTGCTTAACATTAATCAGCCTCCCGAAGTCATTACATTCATGAGGAAATGTAATTCACATGTGATTACGTTTTAATTTACTCTGTAATCACATTCCAAGTGAGCGGGCCAAGCTTAAAATGAAATTTAAAAGTCAAATACTGCTTTGTATTAGGAATTCACAATTTTTATATGCACTTAGGTTAATAAAGATTTTACAATAACCATTTGTGACTGAGCATATGATGATCTTTGGACGAAAGTTAGTACTGTACCTTAGACATGTTTGATTCTCCTCCAAGTGCCGAGTTGGACCCAGAGAGTCTCAGAACTGTGCTTTGGGTTGAATTCCTGTCTCATCTAAACTTTATTTGAAGGAGGAGGGCCATCCAAACAGTCTCAGTCCCAGATCAGGAGTTGCAAGGAACTAATGTATTTTTGATTCCTGCTGTGCCTGTGGGGCAGGTCCATTTGTTTTATCCATCACTGGAAAGTGTGCACAGAACTTCCTAATAACTCACTTCGGCTCCACAGTGGGGACTGACAAAACCTGCAGTCAGAATCTTCCTCCAACGTTGTGGCCTTTGAAGTGCATGGACTTCCTGATCTCCTGTGTTGATTTCCAGGGAACACTGAAACTAAAGGTTCAGAAGCTGAAGACCAGCGAGTTGGGGGTGGTAGAAAGTAGCTTTCTGTTGCTCTTATCAACATAAGCTAAAACCTAAGAGAGAAATACATAGAATGTACGGGCTTGTAGTCAACAGAGATAGATTTTCACCATGTGGCCTTTCTTGATGTCGGTGAAATTGCAGAAGAATAAAGATCCTCTCTGAAAATATTAAAACTAAAACACTGGATTCCAGTCTCCAGAGACGCTGTCTAAAGTTACAACATCAGCAGCAGCGTTCAGATCTCGAGATGTTTGTGATAGCATTGCCATGGCTTACTTTAACTCCCCTAGCTTTGTCTTAACTTCAGCACTACTGTGCTCGTCAGTGCTAGCCAATAGAAATACAAAGTAAGGATGAATGTCCTAGTTGTCCTACTGAAAAAAAAAATGAAGCAGACGAGTTTTTAATTTAATTTTTTATTTATAACCCAGGATGTCTTCACTAGTGTCATTTAATCTGTAATTGATACACATTTTATTAAATGAGATCTCGTATGCTATTTTTTTCTTAATAGACTGAAATCATGTCTATATTTCATGCTCAAGTTGTGATCCAATTTGCACTATCCCCACTGTAGGTATTCACACACCATGTGTGGTTTGTGGTTTCTGTATTAGTCACAGAGATTCTAAGCTGGGACATTTATGAATTCATGATATGTCAGTTACATATTTATTTAGTAAATGAAATATAAGTCATATCTCACAATCCTTGACTTTTTATTTGAGGGCAATATTAACTGATACAATTGACAGTGTTCAAATTCTTGTAGCTCTGCAATGATGGATGTACTTAGCCACAAGTGTCTGTGTGTGTGTGTGTGTGCGTATAGATTAAGGGAATATGATTAATATAATCCTTCTCGTTATTAACTCTTACAAATAGAATAATTACTATATGCAGTATCTCTTTGTAGTTATATAATAATATTTGTGCATATATAGTCACAATTTTTATATATACACACAGACATATATATTTCTACTGGGAGCCATCCCCAATGGTGGACAAGTCCCAGCAGAGGATATAAGGAGTTGGTGGGGGAGGGGGTGAGCCAGGCCATGATGGCTGGGGAATCTTGCAGCCTGACTCTCTGTCAGTCAGAGTGCTTTTTTATTTATTTATACAGAATTTAGTAAGTAGGGATGCATTCATATTGTTCCAAAGCATAGATCATATCATTTTGGTTTGGGACATATGTTTCATTTCCTTTTGCTCATCTTTTAGTCATCATTAATAAACTATGACAGAACAGATTATCATTTCCAATCATTTTCTCTCAAATTTTGACATCATTGAGAAACAGAGTTATCATTTTTATTTATTAACCCCATAGCCCATTTTTTAAAGAATCTAGAGGCATATGACAAGTTGCTATTCTCAGGCTTGTTGTTTCTGTGGCTACAAGGACATTTGACCAAAACAATCTTCAAGCCATCCTGGTCATGCTGCCATGTCCCAAGCAGTGTATTATAACTCTTAATGCTCAAAGTGTCCAAGAAATCTCCTCAGGCCAAAGCTACTGCAGCTGTTATTCAAACTCTGGAATAATAAAATGTTTATATTTTATATCTTTATAAAATACTTCTATCATCTTTCTACAAAATTGTTTGCCCATTAGTGTAAGTATCTGTGCCGGGCAGAGGTTAACTTCAGCTAGTCTAAGTTGTTGCTGTATCTGCCACATAACTGTGTAAGTGCACAGTGGGAAGAGGCTTGCAGTCTCAACTGCGGCCGGCTCCTCTAGCCCACCGAATCTTGTTGACCTTTTTATGTTGCTTTGTTTTTATTATCTTGTTCCTGAGTAAGTACAAGGACCGATGTTTCAAAAATGTCTCATGGCCTCATAAAGATACCTCTGGCTTCGTTACATGTGTCACAGCCTCCAAGGCGTAAGGAAGACTAGCAAGTAGACAAAGATATCACCCAAAAGCAGGGAAAATAGTATGCTCAGAACTGTGCCGGGGAAGCTTAGAAATCACTTTCCAGGGAGAAGGCATGAATGATTCCTGAGAAATTTCCCATCAATCCTGTATTCCAAACTGTACCAATAGTAAAGGTCTCTCAAGTATGCGTCAGGCAGAGATGAAAAGCTAAGGTGGCACGGCGGCCCTCCTGTGGCTCAGCTTTCCTGGATTGTCATCAAACAGCTGTGCTATCTCCAGGATCTTCGTCATCAGATATGGCTGTGCCGTATTTTCTCATGACTTAGCTGATGGCTGAGAGTTGTCCAGGTGTAGCCCAGTGTGATGGAAGACTGGACTGCCTCCTCTCCCAGTCCCTCTAGAGCTCACACCCACACTCATGGCTCTTTAGTAGATGAAGCCCAACCATTCTGATGGCTGAACCAATGCTGCTCTCCCTCAGGAGCACATACCCTAATCCCCAGACCCTGGGATGCCTCCTCATATAGCAGAGGGAAGTCTGCGGAGTGGAACTGAGTTAAGGTCGAGTTGGGAGTTTCCCTTGGGTTGCTCCTGTGAGTTTCCATTAACACAGAAGAGGGAGGCAAGAGAGTCTGAGGAGATGCTTGGGCAGCAGAGACCTGAGAGAAGAAAGAAGTCTAAACAGGCCTTGCAGGCTTGTGGATGTAGCAAGAGCCAAACAGCGTGGGCAACCCTTGGAAGCTAGATAAGGTCAGCAAATGGAGTCTCTCCTGGAGGGCCCTGAGAATTACAGCTCTACGACTGTCTGTCATCTTGAGTTTAGCCCAGTGAGAACAGCTTTGGCCTTTAAAACTGCAAAATATAGGCTTACAATTTTCAGTCCCTAGGTCTGGAGTAAGTCATAACTTTTCCAAGTCACTACCGGATGCATCCTGAATGATTAGATTATTAAAAGCATACCATTTCCCGTTACTGGAAAAAAAGCATGTATGTTACAGGGCGGCAGTCCTGTATATGAGTGCCGGTGTTCCCGTGACTGTTTATAGGACCAAGGTCTGACATTCTCATTGTCAGCTTTGGTCACTCACCCTAAGTATCTGACTTTATAAGTGAGAGTCTTCAGGCTTACACCCTGCATCCTGTGCACTCTACGTGGTGGTTTGTGAAGACCAGCGCTAGAGTTCAGCATGGTTCTCTCTGCTCATGAGTTGGAGGGCTGTCAGTTTTATGTCATTTGCTGAGACCTACTTGGGGTTTGGAAGCTTTTTAGCCAAATATATAATGTTTATTTTTTATTTCATTTTCTTCTTGAAACAAATTTAATATAGAGATTGTCTCTTCCTCTTCTTAAGGACATGTGTCTGGGACCTTCTTGGCAAGGACATTGGGTCTAGGACATTTTGAACAGCTATGTTGTACAGCATGGGGCAGTGCCAAGGCTACGTTCAACCTTCCTTCAGCTGGTTACTGTTTCTCCTTACTCCGGTATAGGTTGGGCAGGATTATGGTATTTCCTCTAAAGTATTTGATTCATGCTATGTGGTTAAATTTTTGAAATATATTTTGTTTATTCAACTACTCATGGTTGAGGATTTGAGAAGTTGAGGAAATTTTCTTCCCTTTTTAAATGTATCTGGAATTCACAATTCTGTCTATTAAGGAAAATGTCATTCTCTTCCTTCCCGGTCACCCTACCCCAGTGTCATTTAAAATGACTGGTTTAAAATCACAGAGGAAGTCATCTTTGAGTGGCAGCTTCAGTAATGAACCAGTCACTCCAGAGGCAACTTGTATTGTTTAAAATTGCAGAGTTCACACAAAATACAATTACTTCCATAAAAGCTTTGCGTTGCCTGTGGTTTGAGGATGTCAGGAACAGAGCCAAAGCTGCTCTGCCTGCACCCCTCATCACTCTGCTCTCACAGGGGATTCTGGATCACTCGGGAAGATAGTGCACAAAGCCAGTCCTTAAATAACATGAAGCGATGTAGCATTCCTCAGTAGACAGGTAGGTAAATGGCATGCTGGACAAAGGTGTAAGGAACATGACCAAGGGCACTGGGGTAGTAGAGCCTGGAATTCTGGTTTATTTATATGTTCTAAATGGCCTCAGAGTCCTCTCAAAAGAGCCACCCTGTAAACCAATCAGAGCCAGCCATGTATCTGACATCTGTTGTTGCCAATGGCCTTGTAGAGAGAGAAGTTAAATCTAGAAGCCTCAAGAATATTCCACATTTGAAGAGGCAAGAATGGGATATGGTAAATGAGAGACTTGGAGGAGAGATGGAAGCCAGAAGGACCAGAAGGAAAAATTAGCAATGTCTGAGCTGGTCAGTGTATTAGGAGGACGTAAGCCAGGCTTATAATCCTAGTGCTAGAGACACTGAGGCAGGGTCACTTGAATTCAAGACCAGCTTGGGATAGATAACAAGATCCTGTCCCTAAAGGTCAACCAACAGACAAAAGAAGGAAAACCTGGACACCCAAGAACAAAGGTAGCTTTGATTTTCTGATCCATAGAAATAACCCACGGTGCATATAGAAGGGTGTGTTCTATGCTCACCAGTTCTGAGTTCGCCTCTGAGCATCTTATCATTTCTGACCAGATCTCACTTACTGACTGCACTGGGTCTGGCTGCTGCACTTCGAGCCGCAAGAATGGGACACATGTCTGGGTACCAATGCTAAGAACATCTGTTTTGAAGCTAGAATCCTGTTCCTACCAGGTCCTTATTGGTATATTTGGGTCTGTGAGACACTATAGGAAGGTAAGGGATTGCACTTGACTGAAGGGGTGTTTTGTTTTAAATGGGCATGATGTTCTTGAGAACTAAAGGGCCTTGTATACTATATCTGTTTTCCAATTGTTCTCCATCATTCCAGGATATTCTCATCTTTTACTTCTGAACATTGGCAGAGAGTACAAACTGTTGTTTTCTTTACTGCTCCTTTTAGTGACCTCTCTATTTTCAAGTATTTTTCATTGTCTTTAAAGACAGCTTTCCTGAGAGTTCTCAATGACTGCAAGATGAGGAAAACTGTTTAGAAAGTTGTGAGTATCCTATAGATCCAGGATCAGGGGTCCATGAAGGGAAGGGCAATGTTTCCACACTCCTACAGACCACTCTGGCACCTGTTGAAGGAGGGCACTACCACCCAGCTAGCTTAGACCTGAAATAATCACACAGAAACTGTATTAATTAAATCACTGCTTGGTCCATTAGCTCTAGCTTCTTATTGGCTAACTCTAATATTAATTTAACCCATTTATATTAATCTGTATAGCACCATGTGGCTGTGGCTTACCAGGTAAAGTTCCCAGTGTCTGTCTCATGGCTTCTCTCTGACTCCGCCCTCTTTCTCCCAGCATACAGCCTAGTTTTTCCTGCCTAGTTCTGTTCTGCTCTTGCCATAGGCTCAAAGCAGATTTTTATTCATTAACCAATAAAATCAACACATAGACCGAAGGACCTCTTACATCAGGGACCTTCACCGAACTTACTGTTAGGTGTGCTCATACCATTAAGGGAGGAAGGACAGTAATGACAGGCGAGCTCTATAGGGGCTGGAGTCCAGCTCTAGATTTCCATCAGAGGCTCAGGCAGCTCACTCTGCACTGGTTGGTGGCAGTCTTTCTCTCTCTCTCTTACATGCTATCTACTTTCTCATCGTGTGTAAAGTAGTGACTGTCCCCAGCTCTTTCCTTGCGAGGAAAGTAGACTCTCTCTCTCTCTCTCTCTCTCTCTCTCTCTCTCTCTCTCTCTCTCCTCCCTCCCTCCCTCCCTCCCTCTCTTTCTCTCTCTTCATTCTGCTCTTGGCTCCACTCAGATTGTTCCTAATTTAAATTCTCTGGAGAGGGCATGACACATTTCAAATTCAAAATAGTGCCAGCCAGAGAGGACATGTGAAATCATGGGGCAGAAGTCCCTGGTTGCTGTCCCGAGGTTGGGAGGTACTGGCTCTGCCTTCCAGGACAGCACCTGTCATCAAGCCCTCCATCTCCACCCAGGAATGTGGACCTTTGCCTTCTTGTTTCAATGTTTTTGGCTCAAGTTTATCTTCTAAACTTTGGTTTTCTTATTTCAACCTTATTTTCTGTTTACTTAAGCTTATAATGAATGTGTATGTTTTCACCTAATTGAATTTTATTAGTCTTTAAAATTTAATGCGTGTTTTAAACTGCATTAGCATTAAAAATTGTTTCATTATTTCAAATGAAACATTTAAAACAATTTTTAATATTTGAAATATTATATAAAAGTGAGATTATGATGTAGGGGAAGGTATATTCATGCTGTTGTCTTCAATATTGCAAATAAAATTTGGTAACTAAATATCTTACCCTTGTGAAGGGGAAAAAAATGAGCCCAGATTTCATGCTACAGCAAAGGCTATCTGAAGGGCATTATATTTTCAAGGAGAGCTTTGAAATTGTAGTAATCCTCTTGCCTCATAAAGGTTGACATAAAAATTTTGTTTTTATTATATATTAATTTTCTATGTGTTTATTGCTTTTGGGATGCTCTATACATATGATGATGTTTCGATTCCTCTGCTTTATGTGCTTTTAGTTGTGAGCCATTCGAATGCCCTATATATGTGGAGCATTTGAATGGCTCACAATCAAAAACACTACATATACATATGTATATATACTATATTTATTTTAGGACCATAGTCTTGAAATGCTGACCTCCCTTTCCAGAGGGAGTGATTCCAAATGATAGACTTCTTACCTACCTGTCCCTCCCCAAACACTAGGCCAGACAACCAGGTATCCTTAGGGATAAGGACATGTAGGTAAATTAATTTCCTGGTACCTCTTTTCTTAGATCTTTAAATTAACTACTTTGGGCAACACAGATAAAGGCATGGTTTCCATGTCCACCATTAGCCCTTGGCTGGCTGGTACTGGTACTAAAAGTCTGCGGCTTGTACAATTGCCTTCTTTGCTGATCCATCACAGGGAGGGATGCCTCTTTCTTCTCAGTAGGGTACCATCTCAGGTGAAAGAAGTGTCAAGAAGTATCGCGAGGACCCACTTCTGGAAGCAAGGTCGATCCTGGTGAGGTTGCTATTGGCCTATAAGAGCCCCATTCCTCCCCCACATAGTTACTTTTAGTTTTTCTTTCTCTCTTGCGTCATCCCACTCTTCTGGCCATTAGCTGTTTCAATGAGTCACTTCTTGACTGACTTTCTCACCCAACTCAGAAAAAGCCGCTTCGACTATTCGGAACGCAACGAAAATAGCAGATCAAGAAGCGAATATGGGACATTATTTTTGCTCTATGATGTCACCAGTCAATCAGTATCCAAATTTTCACATGCCATTTGCAGGTCTGTTAGGGTGGCGGTGTTTTTACTGTCTAGCTTCTACAGTGTGTTTTAGAATCATTAGTCCTTCTCAGAATAGTTTTTCCCATACAGAAGAATTGCTGACTTAGAAGTAATATGTTTCCCAGGCAAGTGGGGCCATGGCTGGCCTATATGGGGCAAGATGGACTCTGGTTCTCTTCTTCTTTGGGGTTTGGTATGACTTCTACCTCTAATGAGCTGAACAATTACTGAGTTACTGAGGTTTTAACAGACAGCTTCCCAGAGCACAGAATGTCTTAGAGTTTAACTTTCATCCAAATAACTATTTTAATCCTTAACGAAGTAGTTGTTCTTTGAAATGGAAAATTGTGGGTAAATGTCAGAGAGCTGTATGTCATTTTTAAAACAGTCACATTCAATTAAACCCAATTCCATCTTAGATCTAGTCAACTCTAGTAGCTGCATAAACAGCTGGGATGTCCAGGCTTGCCTTTCTAAGTTTTTTTTTTTGTCTCTCAGTAAACCATGGCACACAAAGGGACCTTGGTTATTTCTCTGTACTTCTGTGTAGCCTACTTACAAAGAAAGAAAGCAGGCGGGAAGGCTGCTTAGCATTCAGCAAAATTGCCTTGAAATATGAAACTAAAAGCCTGAATGATTGATTGTGGGACGGTTTCAGTAAATGATACTAGAATTAAAACATTAAGCAAGTGACTTTAAGCAAAATTACATTGCCACATGTAATTTATCCCCTGAAAAGGAGTTTTAACAATAAGATGAGTAATGATCCCCCACATGTCTTAAATGCAGGTAGGCCATATGGGTTTTCTTTTCACTTTACTTTTTTCCCCCACACCTGAACAACTGTCAGATTTTATTTCCTTTCTTTTTTTTTTTTTTTTTTTTTTGATTTGTCAAGAGGAAAAAGGTCAGAAGTGATCACCAACTCTTACGGTTTAACAGACAGCAGCCTGTAATTGAGAGTAATTCCCATGCAATTTAGAAGGTAGGGGCTGTGTCGGATTGGCTTTCAAAGGCTGAGCAGGGAGAGACGCGCTAGTATTCTGTAAGTGAATCAACTTTATTCACCCAGGCACAGCTCATTTCTGATTTTAACCAAAATGCACCAAGCTGCAGTGCTCACATTAATGTCCTCCTCTGAGGAGAATAGAAGTGCTATTGATTTTTAACTCTCTTGGAGTGCCCTGCAGCTAAGAACATACCATAGCCTAGAAATTCTGGTTATGAAATTCTGCACATTTAAGATGAAGAATTAGCTCATTGCTTTTTGTTTGTCAGAGACATTTGCATTCCTGTTTAAGATAAAAACACTGTGGTTTTAAGTACACAGATCTCACCTCAAACCGAGGACGAACTCACTCATGAGTGACCATTGGGCAGGATTTCAGATTTATGTTGCTCTGGAAACAAATTCCACTGTGGAAGTGGCTATCTGCGACTGTACTAGCTCCAAAGCAAAGAAAGTCATAATTCAAAGGATTTAATAAACTAATTGGTGAGGACCACAGTACGTAGGATGCAGCAAAGCAAATATAATTTCAGTTGTTGTCTGATGAAATTCTTAGCTCTTGGAGAATGGAAGTAAATGGTTTTATAAGAATATATCTTATAGGTTTCGTTTGTTTGTTTCGGGACAGGGTTTCTCTGTAGCTTTGAAGCTTGTCCTGGAACTAGCTCTTATAGACAAGGCTGGCCTCAAACTCACAGAGATACAAGCTGTAGTTTTTGTTTTTAATTAATTTTTTAATTTATTTATTAAAGATTTCTGCCTCCTCCCTGCCACCGCCTCCCATTTCCCTCCCCCTCCCCCATCAAGTTCCCCTCCCTCATCAGCCCGAAGAGCGATCAGGCTTCCCTGACCTGTGGGAAGTCCAAGGACCACCCACCTCCATCCAGGTCTAGTAAGGTGAGCATCCAAACTGCCTAGGCTCCCACAAAGCCAGTACGTGCAGTAGGATCCAAAACCCATTACCATTGTTCATGAGTTCTCAGTAGTCCTCATTGTCCGCTATGTTCAGTGAGTTCAGTTTTATCCCATGCTTTTTCAGACCCAGGCCAGCTGGCCTTGGTGAGTTCCCGATAGAACATCCCCATTGTCTCAGTGTGTGGGTGCACCCCTTGCGGTCCTGAGTACCTTGCTCGTGCTCTCTCTCCTTCTGCTCCTGATTTGGATCTTGCGATTTCTGTCTGGTGCTCCAATATGGGTCTCTGTCTCTGTCTCTGTCTCCTTTCATCGCCTGATGAAGGTTAATATTCAGGAGGATGTCTATATGTTTTTCTTTGTGTTCACCTTCTTATTTAGCTTCTCTAGAATCACGAATTATAGGCTCAATGTCCTTTATTTATGATGTCATTTCAAGGTGTTTTGGAAGTGTGGGGATTGATTTCTTTATAAGGCCAGTGCTCTGTGGATACTGGGTGGATAGAATGTTGTCCACCTTCTGCTCATGTAAAGTCTGTAAAACCTTGCCTATGTCAAAACCTTGCGAAATTCTTATAGTCTTTCAAAGCAAATCAGAAACTAAAGTAAACTTTTCAGGAGACAACATGAGGTCACTGAATTTAACTAACTTTAACAGAAAGTGAGTTTGAATTATGTATGTAAAAATTCATAATGTTGTCATTAGCATGAGTGTACAATATCATTATATTTATTTTATGAACAACTGATGTCTACCTATAAGAGAACTGAATCTCATATCTCTTTAGTGTGAACATGATATACAAAGGATTTGCCAAGACCTCATAGGTCCCCAGAGCCTATTATAGCCTGACATTCAATACCTTGTGTTGGACTGAAATTAGCAAACGATAAGTAAGAACAGACCACGTCATATAAATGGACCATGATCCAAATGTATTTGGATTTCACAAAACTCAACATAATCGAGAGGTGTGATTTTTATCATTGTTCTCAAAGTGCATGGGATCATTCCCCAGGTCACGTTGAGCAACCTTTCTTTCCATATTTCCATTTGATAAGCGTGCATCCTGCAACAGCAACATATCTACGTTTTCTGCAGTAGGAGAAACCTAATTTTCAGAAGCATGACCTGAACCACAAACAGAGCAATGATCAGTAGCTATGACTGTACGCCTGTATTATTTCATACTTAGAAGAGAGATGCAAACGAATGAATTAAATTAGGAGCACAATTTTCTTCTTCAATCAATATTTCTGCCTGTCAAAGCCCAGGCCAGGGTGCATTATTCTTAATAGACTGTGATTTGTATTGAAATAGGACAATAAATCTGTTTATTCAAATTTATTTGCTGCTTGGGGTTCAGTAGTTCCGGCTTCGTGTTTGGGCAGAGTGGGTATAATAGGCAGGGCCGGCAGTTCTGCAGAGTGCCAGTTAGAAAGTGATCACGTGCTCTCTGGACCGAGCACTGGGAACTCCTGAGGTGAGCTCCCGTGCACTGCATTCCCTGTTTTACCCTGCAGCGTTCCACAGAGAGCCCAGGAGTTCTCGATGCCAGCCACGGAGGAAGATTCTGTCTCCATGCCTCATTTTCAAAATCGCTTTTATCGCTGGGGCCTCGGAGGACATCTTTTCTCCTGAATTTCTCCTTCATCTGCTTCACTTGTGTATTGTTTGTGGTAATTTTCATCTGCTTTCTTCTCTGATTTCATGACAGGCTTATGATGTGTTGACTCCAAGGGACATGAGGGGGTTTCACATTTTGCCGGCCAACCCCAGTGAGAGGCTTTTGTTTTGTGTTCCAGGCCATCCTTGGCAAGCATGTAGGACGAATAATTACAAACAAAGTCAGTCTGTTCCATTTGATCCTCCAAAGCCCCCTCTGGAAGATAAAAAGGTTGCTTTGACCTTGTCCGAGTTTACACATTCTCAGAGGGCTCAACTCACCATGTGTTTTTTTTTTCCTTCAGTTTTATCAGCTATTACTCTATGTTGCGAAGACAAGAACTTGGAAAATGAAATGATAACACCCCCTTAATGAGGAACACATATTAGGTGTGGCTAGAATAAATTCCCATTTTCGTTACTTTGAGGGAGCGTGGAATGTTTCTGAGGAAATGAACAGGTGGTCATACTGGTTTTTAAAGATCCCACAAGCCGTGTATAAAGTCCCTAAGCAGAGAGGCCCTCCCACCCTCTTTCCAGGTCTTCGACTCTAAACCATCATCGCTGGCCTTGGTGTTACCACGTCCCTCTCACTACTAACCGAGTGTGAGACCTGCTTTTGCCAGAAGAGGAGTAATCAGAGGTTCTGGGTCACTACGGAGAGGCGACATGCTGGCTCAGCCCCGTCGCATCAGGGTCATAGTGCATATGACCTGCATACACAGTGGCCACAGTCCAGCCTGTCACCATCATCCTGACTGGGGCTTAAAGCTGAGCCTTGTTCTCTCAGTTCCTGATGGTACACAACGTTTTTAAAATTTGATTTTTTAAAATGATTTCTCTTAAATGCTTTTATGTTTTAATGCAAATTCAGACAGTCACTCTTTGAGAAGGTCACAAGGGCAACAAAACAGAAAAAGACAAATGTTTTATTTTCTCCAACAAATTGTATTTGAATAATTGAATATACGCTGCAAAAATATAAACCTAGACACAGCCCTGACGTTTGTTCAAATGAACAATAGACTAAAATGTTAAATTATAAAATTTAGAAGAAATAAATGGAAGGAAAAACCCACGCAGTCTTGGTTTTGGTGATAAATCTCTACATGGCAAGGTTCTACAGAAGGCCTTATTAAGGGAACAGAAAGTTAACTTAGCCTAGGAGAATTGAAAAGAAGAGACAAAACTCTGAGAAACTGTAAGGCCTCTGATCCTCCACGTCAGGGTTTATAGCTGGAGGAACACAAGGCAGTTTACGGAGGAGCAGATGCTGTGTATGCTGGGATGATGCCTCACTATAAAAGATACCCAGATGGAAGGTATATGAGGAGATGCACACCAAACAGGGAACCTGGGGCACTGCCACACACACAGTAGAACAAAGCCTAAGAAAAGTCATCACTAGGAAGTTACCAGCTTGGGAAGACTTTTCAGATTGTTTTTTGAGAATGCCAAATTCTGTGGTCACTTTGTAAGGTAATTTTGATATGTCTTACAAAGTTAAACATAGTCTTGTCATAACCCAATCATCACGTTCCTATCCAACTAATATGAAAGTATATTCCCTCACCAAAACCTACACAGGCATGCCAAAGGCAAAAGGGAAATAAGCACATTGTGATGTGTGTGTGTGTGTGTGTATGTGTGTGTGTATGTGTGTGTATGTGTGTGTATGTGTGTGTATGTGTGTGTATGTGTGTGTGTGTATGTGTGTGTGTATGTGTGTGTGTGTGTGTATGGTGTGACATGAAATAATAAAAAAAGATGAGATCTTACTATGTCAATGACAAATACAAGAATTATCCAGCCAAAACAAGCCTGAAAAAAGAAATATATTATATGAATTTCTGATAAAAAATAAATCCTTGGAGGTATAAACAAATCTGTCTTTGTAAGAGCTTTGGGATTGAGGCAGAACAGGTGAAGGACAGGGCAAACCTGTTCTGATATACTGTAATGCTGGACATGTGACATTCTGCCTTTGTCTGAGGCCTTGAGAGTTTACAATTCAGTGTGTGACTCTTAATGCATGGAAACTATAAATGATTTAGGAGCTCAGTAGATACTTGTTGGAAGATGAGTCACAGTGCAATGTAACTACAGATCTCTCGTGAATTGGCCTGAAGTCATGGGTAGTAGTGAGCTCTAAACACATAGCTTTTCCTCATGCTTGCCTAAAAATGATAATTGCTAAATTCAGCATGAAAGAGGTTAATACCAATAATTAACGATAGATGGGAACACTTGTAGTAACAGTAATTTCAGTGTGGTCCCTTTCTTTCCCCAAATATTTTAAATTCTCATGGCACTATGGAGACATTTGGAACCACGCCCCACAAAGAGAAATCCTCGTAAGGGGAATGGGTTGTGGTCTGAGTGTAGGAAATCGTTCACTAAAGGGAGAGAGAGTCTGTTGATAAGCAACTAGGCATAAATGTAATCTGTAAGATTAAACACAAGACAGACTTGGATCACGTTGTAATCCAGTAGGTAAAGTTGTTTCCCTTAGGGGGGTTATGGGTTCATGGGTTCAATTTTTGAAACATCTGGAGGAGTGTGTGTGTGTGTGTGTGTGTGTGTGTGTGTGTGTGTTTGTGTACGTGTCTGTCTATCTATTTGTCTAGACTTGGGTGATTAAGTAAATAGGTGATATATGATACCTTCGTACTGTTTTTGGGATAGGCACGATGTTACAGATAAGTAGAAAAAACACTTGGGTGTAAACATGAAGTAATAAATTAGGCTGGTGCTAGCTCTGTTCAACACAATAACTGATTGATCTAGAGTTGTCTATAGACACACTCATGCATAGAACTAAAAATTGCCCTATGGGTATCTGTTGACACACCCCTGCATAGAACTAATATTGGCCTATAGACACATGCATGTGTAGAACCAATAATTGACCCACAGGTTCTATAGACACAGTCATGTACTGAACCAATGATTGACCTACAGGTATTGACACACTCCTGTATAGAAACAATGATTAACCTATAGGTTCTATAGACAAACTCATGCACAGAACCAATGATTGGCCTACAGGTCTTGACATACTTCTATATAGAAACAATGATTTGACCTATAAGTATCAACACACCCCTGCATTTCCTGTCCTATCAACCTAGACTCTTGGGAACAGTGAATATCCTATTACCCAGATCTTTTTTTCTAATGTCATTTTAAGCACTGAAGTTATCAAGCTCTTTATAGACACACTGCATTCTTGGGCTGGAGAAGAAAACACAGATGTGCCTCGGGTAGTTCATGGTGTTAAGCATGAACATACACAAAATCCAAAACGATGAAGGGATGTGGAAAGGCCACACATGCTACTTTGTAGAGTCACTTTGAGCCACAAATAGTTTGGGTTATGAGCCAAATAGCTTTAATTCCATGGGGAAATAAACAAAATTTTGAATAAAGAAACAAAGGTGAACAGATCTGTGAAGGAGAATGTCAGAAAACTAACACAGACAAACTGTTCTGAAATACACATTTTCCTTCTACATGGCAGTGCTGATGGCCACGCTTCTTCCTATGAGGCTGTGAGGGCCAAGGGAGCCAGTCCTGTTAGCTTTCAGTATGTAAGAGAAATGCCGTCATTGATAAAGTCACCTTCGATGAAGAGGAGCTCTGCTTTGTTTTCCTTGATTGGAATTTTCTGCTTTGTACCCCAGTCTACATGCACAGGGAATAAAGGAGAAATTGAGTAACTCACTTGAGCAAACTTTTCAAAAGCACAGAAGACCACTAAGATTTTGCCTAGCAGCTAGACACAGATAAGTGTGAGGGGAGGATGTGCTGGCCTGTCTTGCACTATTTAAAGGTGTTAATGGGCCCTGCCTTGGCAGAGCTCATGGCTGAGAGAATTTTTGGCTTCAGCCTGACAGTGAAAATCATTCTTAGTGCTTATCCCAGATGAACCCAGCTCCAGACTGTCTCTCTTTCCCTGGATGTTCTGGATGCCCATCTGTCTTGTAAACTTCCAGAGTTCAGGTTTCGTTTCTCACAACAGCAGGTATAAGAGGGTTGTTCCATGGGGGCAAGGGGGTTGCTGTGTCTCACCAGGCCATGGTGATACTAGAGGCCAAGTAGAAGCTAGGTGTCCAGAGTGGAGAAAGTCCCGTTCCTTTGGAGTGGAGTACAGGATAAATTCATAAAGAGGAGCTAAAATATGAGAGGTGTGAGAGTGTTGGGGTGAAGTCACGTGGTGCGATTTTGTAGGTGATAAAGAACTGTATAAATGAAAATTAGCATTGATGATAGCTGAAGGAATGCATTGAAATTATGTTGCCTGTCTACAGGAAGCAAAACCAGGGTGCTGTGCGGGACTTTGTGCTTTAATTTCCATTATTACCAAAAAGCTTTGCACCCTTTCCTCTTCCTTTCCCTCCCTCCCTCCCTCCCTCCCTTCCTCCCTCCCTTCTTCTCCCTCCCTCTCTTCATTTTGTATACTGGATCTGATATAGTCCGGGAAGGCATTGACTTTTTTGTTATGTAGTCAGGGCTGACTATGACCAAATGATCCTTTTACCTCCACCTTCTAAGATCTGGGGCTACAGGAATATGTCACCTTACCTTGTTTCATAAGATATTGGGGATTGAACCCTGAGTTTTGAGCAGGTCAAGTAAGCATTCTGCTGACATGATCACTGACATCACATCAGACTGAAAATCCCAGCCTCCTAGCTGTATGCCTTTGGGAAATTTTCTTACTGAGGTGGCTACAACTACAAATGAGGATTATGCCCTGTTACTATAGGGATGCTGAAGAGAAACGTGACGTTCACAGAGGATTCTATTTCTCATCTTTTAGTGCTTAGGAAGTAGCTTCCAGGTGGTATTTCTACACACCATACTTGAAAGAGACTGTAATTCTTCTCTCGAAACTGTATTTTAAAGTACTAACTAAAATTTCAGATTACCTAATAAAAATAGATGCTTTATTTAAAATATGTTGAGTCTTTTAAATTTTGTGAAAGTTGTATATATTAAATATAATCAGCTTGATTTTCTTTGTCTAATTTCTAGTGTATTGACTCAGAGAGAAAGTGACCTTCCCATCTGGTTCTTTGAAGTGCAGATTTGACTTAAATTTGAGATATGGTGCTTTATTGAGATTCTAAAACATAAATGACTGTTACTTTCCTGAAAGCATTAGCATTGGATCAAAACTGAAGACTTCTCTACATTTTTTTATGACTCTGCTTTTCTAACAGAGAATTAAAAAAATAAAATAAAATACATATCATTCGGAATGTCTACGACAAAAGATGGTGTTAAAATCCTAAGAAATGGAGCTGTTAAAGTCAGCACTGCAGACTCTTTCTTACAAACTGAAAAAGCAGTCTTTGGCAGACAGAGGCTCTGCTTGATTTTGTCATCGTGAAAATTCCTTCGGTTCCCCTGCCATTGCTTTCGGGACCTTAGATTAGGCTGAGGGTGAGAAGCTGAGCAGCAGGTGCCCCGTAATTCTGACAGTCCCCAACCATCCTGTCATGTTTTAATGATTCTCTTGCAGGTGTGAAAAGTTTTTCCCTCATCTTTTTATAACTTTAACATAAGCACCAGTTGGGTTATTTTGGTTGTAACAGCATGGTACAATTTTCTCCCTTTCATTTAAAATTTGACTCACTTTTCCGCCTTGATTTTCCTAGCTACAAAGTCACTTCAGTGCGACCTTGTTCAGCTTCTGATGGAGGGCCTTTGTCTTTCGTCTTTCCTATCAGTTCTGTCAGCTCTCTAAGCCTCACTCATTACCTTTCTGCAAGGCTCTTTGTCCCAGTCAATATGGTTATGGTTGTGGGAGTTTCCATTGGCCATTCCCGCTTAACATCATCCTTGTGAACATGGTACCTAAGGTTAGTGAGCCACTCTTCAGACAAGTTGCAATTGTAGCTGGAAAGTTACTGGCTACTAATTCCTGCCTTGTGGCGTGAAAAACAATGTAACCAGTGTGGGAAACAAAGTAACCGGCGCTGGAAGACCGTATGTGGAAGAAGGGCCATGTTTCCTGCCGTGTTCTGATCCGTGGTGGGAATATGAGCCAACACCTTGTATTTTCCCCACGTTTGTGTCTCTGAAAACTCACGTAATCTGTTTTCTGTGGTCCATCACCTGTGCTCACCTGTATTGTCACTCGATACCTGAGGTTTTGTAGCTGTGAAGATTTCTTCCTATACATTCTTCTGTCTCCACAGACGTGCACAAGAAGACTTGTCTTGAGATATGCCACATTGAGTTGATTTTCTCTGTCATCGTCTCCCAAATACGGGGTCCCAGCATGAGTTGACTTTTTTAATAGCATAATCTAATTATACTCGGCAGACAATCGGAGATGGGGAACAGCATTAAGGACAAATATTTCAAAATGGCTCAGATTTGTATTCTGCACTGATCTTCCAGTGTGGTGTAGGACAAAGAGCACAGGCCTTTCAAAAGTCCCTATCCTGCCCCCTCTTGAGCTCATGACCCTCTGTGCCTTGTGCAAAGAAGCTGAACTTTGGTTTCCACTGTTGTGTGAGAGAGAATAATGATACCTACCAGAAATCTGTTATGAGGATTGGCTGAGACAAAAAAGTACCTAGCCTTCACTCACCCTGCTGGTGACAATACATGCTACTGCTTTTCTTGCTTCTTTTCAGACCTATGGAAAGGTAATTATGAGAACACTTTGGTCTCTCTCTTTTTTAAAAAAAAAAATCTATCTTCTAGCTGTCTGAGAGTATTATTAATTTCAGGGATGCCTCAGTATTTCCCGAAGTATATAGTTCCCTGTGACTCTACTACATATGAGTTGTAGATGTTTTATAGAAAAAAGCAATAAAAGAAAAAGGATTCTAAGACCAACCTTTCTGGGAGGATGCTGTGGATAAAGCAGGCTTTTCCTAGTGAGGAACTCCCCAGAGAGTGTGTGTTTGCAGGTGGCAAGTGTGTAGGCAGAAACTTTAGTTTCTAGTGCCTTCTTGTTTGTTTTGCTTTCTGCTTTTGTTTCGAGATGGCATCTCCCTGTGTAGTCCCGAATCACCGTGTAGACCAGTCTGGCTTTAAACTCACAGAGATCTACTTGCCTCTGCCGGCATGACTGCACATCCTTACTTTAAATCAGGCTCTGAGAGCGTTTCAACAAGGTTCATCTTATAGGGACACAGTGTTGAGGAGCAGAGAGATCTGGGATAAAACATACAGTTTGTATGATGAATACGATGCTATTTACAACTTGTGTGGATAAAATAAAGCTGACTCCATTTTGCTAGTAGTATGTCACTGTCCCTTATGCCTGATTAACCCATTGGAAAGGCTGTAGTTCTTCAGCGAAAATACTCGACTTGGTCACAGTTGGTATACACTAATGAGGAAAGGAGAGGTCAGGAAGCTTGGCCATGGGGTTGGCACTAACTAGTCAGGAATCCTCCTCCCTAAGTTTGATTAAATACTCTAGTAGACGTTTCTTCATTTGGCATTTATGCAATGGCTTATTGGGATAGGGTATATTAATTGTCACACCGGCTACTAGTAGGTGTGAAATGAACACTATTTCTGTCACTAGCAGGTCAACCTTGAACTGCACTCTTAACTCTTCTCTGTGGTGGTGTACACCTCTGCAGTCCCTGTACTTGGTGACGGAGAAGGCACAATCACGAGTTCCTAGCAAGCCCAGGTTACAAGGCGAGAAGAGACCTCATCTCAAAACAAAGCAAACAAACCCCCAAATGTGAACAACTCCCTCACCTTCGACAGCTTTCTTCTGTAAGATCCACCCAGTGGTTGTATAGTGGCAACTGAAAATGTCTGGGGTTCTTACATTCTCTCTCACCCTGAATGCCTTTTTGCCAAAGTGGCAGCCCTTTTAAAGAAGGGGGCGGGGAGTCTCTTGTGGAATGAAAAGTCTCCATATCCTCAGAGAGGTGAGCACTGGTTGGTTTGGTTCAATTACACATTCAGTGAAACTTCAGTGTAGTAAGACTGGAAGCACTAGTCTGGGCTAGTATCTGTCTTCTGTCTGCTTTCTCCTTTTAAAGATATATGCAATACTCCTATTGGTGTTACTGGTTAGACCTATCAAAAAGTTAGTATATTTAACAAAAATCAGTCATTTAAAACATTTAAATTAAAGTTAAAACATTTAACTTTTTTTCAATTTACCTCAAATTTTCCTACTTCTGAGGCATTTCTGCTTGAAAGAACTTCCAACCTGTGTAATCATGTCATTACATTAGAGCTACCCTGTGGGACAGGTTGAGAACCTGTTGATAGTTTCCAGACTAGGAACAGGGGCTCACCATCCTCAGATCGTTACCCTCCCCCTTTTCAACACTCACATCACGTTAGCTTTAGATTTAATGTAGCCATAGGCACAGATTTGCTCAGTTTTAGGAATAAATATCCAGAATGTTAGGCCTGAGTTTCTACATTGTAAAGCTCCATTTTAATAAATAGCCAGCTCTGTGGGGGGAAAGATGGTTTTATTAGCAGGCAGCATTAACACTGTTGGGCTCCGTGCTTAGGTTGACATAGTGTCATTGTTACAGAAGATAAAATTTGAAGGAGCATTTGCGGAGCAGTGAGCAATGAGTGTTAGAACAACAGCTCAGAATTTTATGGGGGTTTAATCATCATCCACCCCCATCCTTTCCGCACAGACAGGCAGGCCGTATTTCTTGACATTCACTACACTGTGCGTTGGGTTAACTGCTGACTGATTCAAAGACAAGAAGAGATTGTAATAAAGAATGGCAAACTCCATTGCTGAGAGAAAAGTGTTTGACAGACCTGAAGACCTGTCACCTGTGAACATAGCATGTCCAAGGGCCCAACTTAGAGTGGCCTTCCACATGTCTTAGTGCTCTGGTATTACCCCTCAGAGACTGGTAATAAGATCTGAACAATGATTTTTTTTTGCACTCATGTTACATGATGGCCTTGCGAATTCTGTAGCTAATGATACAACGAAGTTAAGACTAGACATCAAAGGATTGTTTTATATTAATGTGGAATATCTCAAAAGATGTCCTGAAGGAACTGACAACTAGACCGAGATGTGAAACTTTTCACTCAGTACAGAACTGCAGACAAAATCCTGACACATCTCAGTGAGCAGGACTGAGCAATAATACTAATGGCGAGCACTCCCAAACCTCGACACTTCCAGATCTGAAAGGACATACCTGCTTCCTGGATACCATCATGGTAGCCTCCAACCAGTCTTCCTCACTGAGCTTCCCATGTACAAAGACTACATGTGGGTCCCCATGCCTACGTGGTAGAAACCATCAGTCATTAGTGTTTGATTTCTCCCTCTATCTTTGTTCGCAAAGGACCCTCTAAGAGCGATTGGCATTCAGCATTGTAATTCTTTCCAAGGCAAAGCTTACAACCCGCGTGGACAAAGGTTGGGTTTGTCGTACAGCGTCAGTTCAATGAGCTGAGGAGAACCAAGAGATCCAAAGAGATGGTTCTCCTTAAAGCATTTAGAGAAACCTTGTTTCTTCTGAGCTCTAATCAGCTGGCTAGAGTTTCCCAGTCTTCCAAATGAATCATGGGAACAGACAGTATATGTTGACCTACATAGTTCTGTCTACTAGCATGCAAAACTTTACCTCCTTGTAATTTATTGAAGGATACTTAAATGTTCTTCAATGTTCTGTGCAGATAGAGTTCTTTTCCATGAAGTGCTGCCTTCTTTTAACTTTTACATCTGTTTTGATAGCAGCGACTTAGATATGCTAATACACCATGCCCTCTACAACAAACTAAATATAAGTTCTAAAGCCATAGCATACATAAGAGAATTTTAGGAGTAAATCTCTTTCTCTTTGTATTTGTGGGAGGAGTCTTAGATAGAACTCCAAGTGTCAAAAAAAAAACCCCTAAAAACAAAACCCAACAAAACAAACAAACAAACCATACATCATAAATTCATTAAAATGAAGAAATTTTAACTAAAAAGGAACTTCAAGAGAATGAGAAGACATGTGGTATGATGAAGGAAAATACCTGAAAATAACTTATCTTATAGGGGTGCTTATAGCCATGTATGTACAATCCAACAATCAATAAATGGAAGTGACAAAAGACTTGGACAGACAGTTCCCCAGAGAAAACTTAATTTGACATCAAACATATGTACAGCATCACACATCACTGGAGAAATGCAAATCGAAGCTATCCAAGATACAACCTCATACCCACTAAGATAGTCATAATCTAAGCAACAGACAGCAACTTTTTCTGGTGTGAGGACTGGAGACATTGGAATCCTTCTTGTAATGCTGCTGGAATGTATGGTGTTGCCACTGGGGAAAAGTTCGGAATCTCTTAAATATGTTAAACAGAGTCAGCATATTTCCTTGATAGAGATCCAAGACAAGCAACAATAGGAACACAAACACGCACGCACGCACACACACCCGATTTATACCAGCAGCATTTGCAATAACCCAAAGTTGAAACTAAATAAATATCTACCAATAGATGACTAAGCAATTTATAGTATAAAGAGTATGAAATAACTGAAAAGGAAATACTGATTTTGTTTTTTTAATAATTATATAACACAAGTGTTTTGTATATGTTATAAGCATTTATTGATTTTTCTTTTTGAAAGGAGATACTTTACTTGGAGGTACAATAAAAGCTTTGCACTCAATTAATGGGGACTGGCATCATTTTTATGAATTTGTAGATGCTCTTGGTTGTTGAAGTGGTTAATTATACCCATTAGGCTTAATGAAGAAAGCTCATACTCTTTGAAGATGTAGCTTTGTCCAGCATTGCAGTGCCTCTACTCCTCAGCCTGGGCTTAGGTAGCCACATTCTATAAGCCTCAGTTTCATGTCATGAAAGTAAAATAACCCAAACTTCAAATAACCGTCGCTTCTTTCAGTGTAGGGATACATAACAATTAGTTGGTTCAGTGTCTCGCTTATATTAGATCTTAACAAATACTATCTGCTGTTGTCATAAATTATTATAATTGCTGTTTTAGATTACAAATGTCATGATCACAAGATGAGCAAAGGAAATAATGCCACATCTATGAAAAATAGAAGTAAAAGAAATGTGCTTCATTGGCTATGTGATGCCAGCAGGCTATGTGGTCTGTCTCTCTCTAATTCAATGAAAATTCTAGTTATATTTAAAATGGAACATTTTAAAAAAGAAGTTGGTTTTTTTATCTTGAGAAGAATGGCAGCTCCATTCTAAACCAGTCTAGAATGATCTCGCAGTGGTAGTAACTCACCCTTTGTTGTAAGGAGAGCACTTGCTTGTTTTCCTGCCGTCCAGACTCCCGAAATAATCACACAGAAACCATATTATTTAAATCACTGCTTGGCACATTAGCTCTAGCTTCTTATTTGCTAACTCTTACATCTTAATTTAACCCATGCCCATTAATCTGTGTATTGCCACATGGCAGTAGCTTACCGGCAACGTTTTGGCATGTCTGTCTTTGGCAGCAGCTCCATGGCTTCTCTCTGAGTCTGCCTTCTTCTTCCCAGCATTCAGTTTAGTTCCCTCACCCTAGTTAAGTTCTGCTTTGCTCTAGGTTCAAAGCAGTTTCGTTATTAATCAATGGTATTCACAGCATACAGAGGGGAATCCCGCATCAACCGTTGGTCTTATCTTAGATCTCATAACTGTCCTTGTCTTGGGGTCCAGCCCATGTGGCCTCTTAGTTTCTCTCAGCACTAGGCCATTTTCCACCACAGGTATTCTCTCTGTTTTGAGGCCCTTTTCTCCTCCCATCTACTTTCCACTTTTTCATACCCTAATAAAATGCTCTTCCTTGATATCTGGTCCAAAAAGCACATATATCTTCCTTTAAGTGACTTCTCATGACGTCTGATGTTTATCCTTATTTCCTTTTGCCGAGGGCTTAAATCTCCAGATCCTTTGTTGTATTAATAAAGGAGATTTCCTCAGTTTAAACATCTTTCCTTCTTCATTTTGTTAGCCCAGGATTTCCCTTAAAGATGGAAGACGTCAGACATGGTTGTGACCTAGCACTGGTACATGAAAGGCTCTTAAAGGAAAGATAAAACTAAATTAAAATGGACTAATGAATTGGTAGAATTGATATTGTGAAAATGGCTTATTATCAAAAGCTGTCTACAGATTCCTCATAATCTCCCTCACAATCCTAATACTATTCATCAAGATCCAGAAAAAATAATTCTAAATTCATATAACTGCACAAAAGACCCTGAGTAGTCAAAGTGATCTTAAGCAGAAAGAGGAAAGAGCAATGATAGAAAACCAGAATATATGGTCTCAAACTAGACTACAGAGCCATAGTAACAAAAACAGTATAGTGTCAGACAGTGAAACCAATAGAAATGGAGTACCCAGAAATAAACCCATGCACTTAATGGTTTTTTATAGAACTGTCAACAGCATATATTAGAGAAAAAGACAGCCATTTAAACAAGCAGTACCTTGGAAAACCAGACATAAGCCTGTAAAATAATAAAACTAGATCTATGTATCCCTCCCTACACAAAAATCAATTCAAAATGGACCAAAGACTTTAATATAAAATATGAAATCTAGATTGTTGTGAGAAAATCATAGAATAAACACTTCAAGGTACTGTTATGGGCATGAACTTCTATAAAATGACCCATAATTCAGGAAATAAATCTAACAATTAATTATGAGATTATGTGAAATTGAAGTGCTCTGTGCAGCAAAGGAAACAGCAGAAGAGAAGAGAAACTACAGAATGTGAGAACAATGCCTGCCTTGTATATCCTGCAGAGATTAATTGATTGGATCTTTAAGGAACTAAAAAAAAAAATTAGCCCAAAATTAAATCACACAGTCAATAAATGGGCCAATGAGTAGACCCCTCTCAAGGAAAGAAATAAAACCAATCAAAAAATACTTGGAAAGAATCTTAACTGCCTGCTGCCAGAGAAATGCAGATGAAAACCTCATGAAGAAATTATGGTGGCTAAGGCAAGAAAGCAAATGACAACAAATGCTGTCAAGGAGGTGATACGCGCACTGCTAGTGGAGGTATAAACTAGTATAGTCACTGTGAAAATCACTGTGGAAATTTCTCACAACACCAAAGATACAACTATGATATAATCTAGCTATACAAATGTGGGGCCTATACCTGCCCTATTTGTCGTCAACATCTCTCCAAGATTTTTGCTCATTTATGTTTATTGGTGTATACGTGCAGCAGTCACAATCTAGAGCCAGCCTAGAAGCCCATCAACAGGCAAAATGGTAAATAACACATACATATATGCAACTGATTTCTTCGGTCATGAAATTGGACAAAGCAGAAAATCATTATATTAAGCAATTGGTATGAGAAATCTAAATTGAAGTTTATATGCATGCATGCGTGTGTGTGAGTGTGTATGAATGTGTGCAAGTGTACATTAAAGATGACTATGAGAGAGGAGGCTGTGGTATAAAGGGTGGGAGGCACAAGGAAATGTAACGGACTCTAGGAGGTAGAACAGAAGCATGGTTACTTTGCATAAAGAGATCCAGCAAGGAGTTGGGAGAGGAATCTGGGGAGAGTAGCAACATGAATGAGAACACTTTTTGTATTTGTATGAAAATGTCTTTGTATGTTATCTGAGAAAAGCAAAATAACAGAAAAATAATACTAATGATAGGATTCTAAGAATGAGAAATTGGGGATTGAAAATCAATGATTCTAGTGTTTCCACCAGGGGTTAAAGTAGTGATTTCACTGCAGAATTTTGTATTTTAATTTTTATTCTGCATTTTAATTGTGTATGTCCAGATGAGTGTTGCATGTATAGTGCATGTAAGGAAGTCAAATGACACCCCCATTATTCTTCAATAATGGGGTCTCTTTGTTGGTTTTGTATTGTGTGTGGCCAGTTAGCTGTTCAAAACCAGTCCTCCTCATTCTTCTTCAATGATAGAGTCTTTTTGTTGGTTTTGTACCGTGTGTGGCCAGTTAGCTGTCCCAAACCAGTCCATAGGCTTTTGTGTTTCTCTGGTCTCCACCCCTCATTGCTCCAAAGTTACAAGAGGTTTACAGATGTTCTTGCTACTTGTCTGAGTTTTATGTGGATATTTGGGATTTAAACCGAGGTCCTCATATGTTTATAGCTAGCTCTATGCATACTGTGTAGTCTTAGCTGTTTATAGTTGCTTCAGTAGGAACTATTGAGGCTATTCAACTGTCCAATAGTCAGTCTCCCCTAGTCCATGTCACATGGCCACATTATTGCTTAGGGTTTTCTATAGATGATCAGAGCCATTTGTAACCTAGGAAACAACAGTGAACTTGCAGTGAAAATATTTGCTTTACATCAACTGAAAGAAGATTAAAACTTGAGATTCCATCCTTCCTAAACAGTGATTTGTATTTCAAATTAGGGAAGAAAACCACAATAAAATCATAGTAAGTTAAACTATAGAGATGCTCTAACTTTCTAACTATAGCGATGTAGTGGAAAATGGAGATTGTTTGGGAAGAGTTTAACACGCTCAGTCCTCTCGGTCCCCTTTTGGCTGGAGGGTTGTGGGCTTTCTTTGCTCGTAGGTCTCGCTGCTTTCTGAGAAGTTGTCTCTTTGTGCTCTTTTAATTATCCTCCGATGAATACCAGGGATTTGGAATAGCTGTGACCGTGGGAGCGTTGCTGTCTATTTAGGCTCCAAGTATTCTTGTTTGGGGAAAACAAATGGATTAACATTCGCCAAATGAAAGAACCATGTGAAGTGATGGCGCGAGGTCAGGTCGACGGAAGGATGCTAATTTTGTTCACTGTATAATCCTCTCTTGACTTTTATAGAAGGACAAGTCTGTTTTGATTGGCTTTCATGTTAAAAGCTATGAATCTGAAAAATAATTATTGAGTCCACAGATACGTACCGTCAATAACGTTTTCATTAAGCATTTTCTTGGTCTGTTTGTATCAGCTTGTGGGAAGTGAAAGGCATGAGCCTGTGAGGGAGACAGGCTCCATTTGGTTAGCGACTATAAGAGACTGTGCTTAGAGGGATCATGTATGCCTCGTGTGTGTGGACTGTCATCCAGGTAGTGAAAGCGCACATCAACACAGCTTCAGTTACTACAGAGGATTTGGCTCGGGTAGTGAGCATTCCTGGCATTAGTCATAACCTGGTTTAAAGACTGGAGCTGTTGGAAATCTCTGCTCATATCCTACTGTTGACCGAGCTTTCTGTCCTGCCTGTTCCTACCTGGTCAGGCAGCCATTCAGTCACAAAGAAATACACAAAGGTCTACATTAATTATAAATTGATTGGCCTATTAGATGTGCTGGACAGGACTTGAAGCTGGGCAACAAGTAACTTCATATGGCCCCATACATCAAGTTCATGTTTAATGTCTGATGACTGCTGAGGTTTTCACGTAAAAGCCTTCAGCAGGATTCACAAAAGCAGTGGTATAGGGGTGGGGGTGGGGAGGTGGGAGGAAAAAAGAACCTGCAGATGGCTGAATGCCCTGGCAAAAAGAGTATCAGTCATTACAGGTGTAACCTTTAACCTTTCAGCTTCACTGCGCAGTACCATCGACATATCCCAGACTGTAGATGTCAATGTCAACCAACACTAAAAAGCTGACATTGATGGAAGGTGGCGTAATGGGTGCCTCTCAGCTTTCAGAAGCAAGACTTTCTTTTTATCTCCTCTTCATAACCAATGTGGATTAGTGGCTTTTGCTTCTCTTCACCCCGGTGCCCTCACCCTGTGATGAACTAGACTTTGGCAGGAAGAGAGTGGACACGTACTTTTGCTCAGTCATTTGCTGGGATTCTGAGTCCTAAGGAGATGGACCCAGGAGTGATCCTTCACCTTGGAACTGGTGAGTACATCATTAGCCGGGTTGTTGGATTGGCAGAGATCCATTGACAAGAATTTTGCATAATCAGTCTGCTCACAGCAACTGTTAATAGACAGTGTACTTGAAAATGCAGGGTAAAATCTGCTCTGTGTGTGGGATTAATGATACCAGTGTAACAGCCATAGAGGCACGGAAGAGGCCTCTCTGGAGGGATGCTGCCTTGTCAGCCTTGTTCATTCTTCAAGCAAGGGATCCTTCAAATGTTTGTTGCCCGGTCCCCACCAGAGCAGCAACACGGAATCCCTTCTAATCTACGGGACCATTTTGTTCCCATCAGAATGAGGATTAAATTCCCTTTTCACTACAGACGTGTGGTCCACTCAGAAAAGGCTTTCAGCAGATCCCCAGCTCTATAAGGGTTATTAACTCTTAATTTCTCACTTAAGGATATGCAATGAGAAAAAAAAAAGGGACTTCTCGGGAAGCTTATAAGCCATTCACAAATAGCACAAATAACTATTCACAAATAACAAAGCGTTGCTACCCACTCCAAATCCCCGGCATCTGCTTTTGGATTATTGTGATACCTACTTACTCCCTGAGGCCTTATTTTCTGAGACAGGGTCTTCAGTGTCTGGGGCTGGTATTGGTGGTGTAATGTTTTTACCCATCCTTTGTTTCTATGCATTTTCTACTTTCTAAGTGGCACTTGGTGAGATGCTCCAGAGACTTGAGCCTAAAACTGCATCCTGGTGCTGGTCCCAAGGGCCTGGACCAGGGTGAACACTGGTTATGAATTCAGTTTTTCAACCAATAGTGAGCATTTACTCTGCAGGTGGTGGGGCTTGGCTCCAAAATAAAGCATCCCTGCTCCCGTGACTCGTTAGATTTTCTCTGGTACCCATGAACACAGCTAGATGTCCCTGCTTGTCAGTCCCTGGCAGTCCCTTCTTGTTGCCATCTGGCTGACTTAGCATATATGTTATCCACCCGGCATGGGTAAAGTATCAGGGTTTTGGGATTTCTGATCCTAAGATCTTAGATTCCTGAGATCCTAAATATAATCTAAATCATACGTGCCCTTGTCTGTGACCCTTTCCATCACCTCACACAGGGAATTTTCAGGAAGGATCAGTCACCAGTCTGTGAATAATCCTTGACAAGGAGAAAGCGTGGCTGTGATAGCCCTCTGCTTTAAGGATCACTTCACATCATGGCGTGCCAAGCCGGGGGTGGGATGGAGATAGCCTAATTGGGAGGACAGAGCAAAACTCGGAGACAGGCAGTGAGTGAAGAACACACCTGTAGCCAAATAATTAATTTGACAGCTTTATGGGTTACTCTCTTTTCTCTTGTACACTGTTTTTTTGACCAATTACTTTCAATAATGATGGCAAGCTGGCTTCTACCCCTGACTGTGTTCGAGATTATAATGTCAAAAGGGCCTTTGTAATGTCTTGTGTGTCTTAATAAACCTGTCAGCTGAGGTTACATTATTTCCTAATTTCCATCAGGGAAACACAGGGTGGTACAGCTGGGCAAAGATTCCAGGCTACGGTATGTGATTTCGGATTGGCGGGATGTGCCATGTCCCATCAGTGCCGAGGCTATGTGGCAATGCACGTCAAAGAGCAGGCTCTTTTTAGTGGGGGACGCACTGACATTGTGATGGATGTTAACTTTTGTGCTGTGAGGGAGCTCGTTGATAAACCCACATCTTTTCTCAATTATAAGTTGTGCTTTTGTGTCTATTGTCTACACAATGATTAATATCTCTAGAGTTTGATTCTGGGTTTATTATTTATTAAATTGAGAAAAGCTCCTTCAGTCTTCCATCAGCCGCGGACTTGTGTTTATGATATCCTCAGCAGCGCTCTGGAGTAGAAATGATTACAAATGCTTGCCCTGGCATCCTGCTCCAGTAAGACTCAAGCCTGAACACTGGGCGAGCATTTAACAGCAAGCAGAAGCCACCACTGTTAGGAGCTCATACCATAATGCCCGTCTTAGCCTATTCTATCTCTAATAAAACTATTCCCATGAGAAAAGCTCACCTTAAAACTGCCCATAGCCTTCTCAAGATATAAGCATCCCTTTATGGCAGCACCCGAAAATTAAAATCATTGAAACGGCAGCTTTAGTTTTTCAAGCCGTTGTTTTGGTTCAGGATCAGATCCCTTTATCATGGACTGGACTGAAAATAGTAGGGCTTGTTTCCCAGAATACATTGTACACTCTCTAAGCATTGCTTCCATAGGGTGAGTGTTTCTATGGCCGTATCTGAACAAAGTACTGGGCAGGTCACATGATGTATCCAGCTACACTTGAGGCATAAGAAGTAAAGCAGGGATCCAAGTCCAGCTGCATCAAGAGTCAAAGTCATCCCAGAAGCAAGTGTGCATTGTTACACTGGAGACAGTGCAGGGGTCAAGAGTGCTTCTAAAAGGTTTTAGATCAATCCTTACCAAGCAGGAGTTACTTGGATCTCACGAAAGAGACAAGGGTTGGTTTTACTCGCCTCTCGTGTATGCCACTACACGGTAAAGGTCCGTAGGGAATTCCTTCCTTCTATGCCTTTCAGTGCCTGAGTGCAAAGGTGAAAGCCTATGTTCTATGGTGTGGACAGCTTCAGTCTAGGACTGTCAGGGGGAGCTCCTGGAAAACTTCTTAAGGATCACCAGGAGGTCACAGTACTTAGACAAAAGTGGGGAATGCGTTTCTAGACAAAAGCAAGCATGCAAGGAAAGGCACCTAAGTATGGAAGAATGGAAACGGTTCCTGTGGGAGTTAATCAGAAGAGAGCAAACCAAAATAACGCTGTAGGGAAGCGTGCAGGTTATAGATGACCCGATGCCTTGTAGGGCCTGCAGGCTCATAAAGGGTTCTCTTGTTAGGTGAGATCCAAGGAGACTTTATTATCTCAGGTGTGGTAAAGTCCGTATCTACCTGCTCTGGCCAGTGACATTGTTTCATGTACTGGATGGTAGTCAATACTATCAACTTGTTAGAGTCTGTATCACCTAGGAGACAACTCTCTGGACAGGTACATGAGGGAGTTTCCAGGTTGGGTTAATTGGGTTCATTTATCCACTCTATATGTGGGCAGCACCATGTACATGGGCTGGAAGCTGGGAGTAAATCAAAGGAGAAAGTGAGCTGAATGCCAGCGTTCATCACGGGGTGGGCAGTAGTCACAAAGCCCCTGCCACTCTGCCTTTTCTGCCACGATGGACTTGAGCCCTTCAGATTCCAACACAAGGCAAACCCTCTTTCTTCTACCCTGGTTCTTATCAGATATTTGGTCGCAGCAATCAGAAAAGTGGTGAAGACGTGCTGTAACAAACAAACAAACAAATACAACTTTCAGAGCCAGGTGCACCTTGTCTCTCCTGCTGCTTCTCACAGACTGGCTGAGCAACTGAGGATAGCAGAATTCACCTTGCTGAAGGCAACCTGAATAATGCATGCATGGTAGGTTTTGAAGAACCTTTACCCCACACCTAGTCTGCAGTCTAGTCCAGGCTAAAGGCATAGGGGAAGAAGGGAACTATATGAGAAACTGAGTTCACTATATTATTGGACAAGATTCCTTCCTTCTATGCCTTTCTTCCACTCTCCCTCCCTCCGTCCCTCCCTCCGTCCCTCCCTCCATCCCTCCATCCCTTCCTCCCTTCCTCCCTCCATTCCCCCATCCCTTCCTCCCTTCCTCCCTTCCTTCCTTCCTTCCTTCCTTCCTTCCTTCCTTCCTTCCTGTTCTTGGCTATCTCACAAGCACCAATGTCTCCAAGTCTTGATAAAGTTTGTTGTGCCCCAGTGCCCTTCTTTGTTAGGAAAGACTGCCAAGTCTTTATTTGGGACATGTACCTCAGTCAGAAGCTACAGTTATATTATGAATATTTTAAAGCCCAGGGAATTTCCTGGGGAGGATCAGACTTGGGTTGCTGAAACATTGCTTCAGACATGGAGACCCAATTTTAATCGCCCCTCTCCCCTCTTACTGTTCTCTCTCTCTCTCTCTCTCTCTCTCTCTCTCTCTCTCTCTCTTTCTCTCTGCCCATTTCTCATTATAAGAAGGTTAAAATGAAACCCCTTTCTATGTGACTGTTAGGATGAAATGAAGCCTGGGTGGGGGCACGTAGTAGGCTTCTGACCCCTAGGACCACTCCATATGTGATGTCTTCAGAAAAGACAAAATCTGAATTCCCATTGCAGTGAGCTCAGTCAGTGTAATTTATAAATATTCAGGAAAACAGAGGCTGACATGCAAGTTGTAATCAGTTAATAAATGATGATAAAATGAGTCCTGTAAAGCCCAGGAAGATGGAGATTCAGAACTGATAACTGTCTAGTAGTTGGTCCAGAGTTTCTTTCTTTTGCCATACAGAAACGAAGGGGGTGATTGTGGAAAATGTATAGATTGCTTTCAAAAGTAAAAGATATATATGCTATGTGAGCTTAGAAAAAAAAAGTCTATTTAATGGAAATTTAAAATGCAAGACCCTCAGGGAAGTTTTCATTTCCCACAGCGCTGGGTCCCCAGTGGCCTCTAATGTCATTTGGCTCATTCTGTTCAATTTCTTTATGGTGTGGACTCTCAGCATCGCCTAGGGCTTTCCATCCTTCCCTAGCTTTGCCCCAAATACTATCCCTTCATGACCTGCCCCATGCTGTGGTCTTACAACATCAGGCTTGGGTTTTCCTTACCATTCTGTGTTCCCCCTTTACTTGTATTTCTCAGTGCAGCACCACCATATTGTGTGCCGGTTTAAGGGGCATATTCACCCAGTGCAATTCTGCCGCGTGGCCCCCTAAGTACCCAGGCATCATCATCAAGCCTGCTGTGCTTTGAGTTTTCCCAGGTGCCTCCTTTTTATTTGTCTCTGTATACTGATTGTGACTTCCTTTCAGCTTGGAGAACTGGGGCACACAGCTGCTAGCTTATTTCTGTGTGTTCTGTTGGTTCTGGTGCGCCCCGGTGTAGGTTCCTCCTGATTACTCACCTTGCGACATTGTCCATGTGCAGAGACCTTCTGTTTGCGGCAAACATAGGCCTCAAAAGGATATGCCTTTGTTTACCAGCCAGGAGGAAGATGCCCTCATGTGTAGCTGTTTTCCTGAGGACTCAGCCAAGTCAACTCTCCTGGAAGCAGAACTTAGCCCAGGCTCTATGAACTAAGCGTTTCTGAGTTCCATTATGACTAGTCCAGCAGGTCCCTAGTCAGTGGTCAACAGTCAGGACCTCCTTTCATCAAATTAATCATTTGTCCTAGACTGGTCATGAATGTTTAGGTGAGCTGTCCCAGACTGGCCGTGGTTTTTTAGATGAGCTGAGCCAGACTGGCCGTGGCTGTTTAGATGGACTGACCCAGAATGGCCGTGGTGTTTTAGGTGAGCTGACCCAGACTGGCCGTGGCTGCTTAGGTGAGCTGATGTGGCCTTATTCTACTCTGCTTTTATAGGCTTCTTGATGAACACAGGCTGAGTCCACTGCATTATCTGCTACAGACTTCTCAGCCAGAAGGACTACACAGTTGGCAGCGCTACTGATCTGCCACCTTTTAATGGCCTGATAATTAAAAATGATGGGCGGATAAAAATAGAGCAGCCGCACATGGACCCAAAAAGCAGGCCTTCTCTCCTGATCGCCAGTCTCCTCCGAAGGGAGGAATGCAGCTCAGGAACAGAAGCCAAATCAGACTCTAACTGGCCAGAAACCCAGTCCTTCTTTTCTGTCATTGCAAACATATTACAAAATTAATTTGTTGTTTCTCTCATATTGTCAGAGCATTGAGTGAATAATTGTATTTGCTTCATGTTTGGAACAAAGATAGGAAACTTTTGTGAAAATTTTCAGTATTCTGTTATCTACTGTTCTTCTGACTGGGAGAAATCCAAATTTGCATTTTAATCTCTCTCTCTCTCTCTCTCTCTCTCTTTCTCTCTCTCTCTCTCTCTCTCTCTCTCTCTCACACACACACACACACCCTAATCTTACCCTTCTCTCCACCTCATCTTTAGTTTTACACACTCATTCTCACTTACATTCAGATCCGTTTTCTAAGTAGCAATGCGTTCTTGGTCTAGAATTGATTTGGGCATCATGTGTTGCCATTTGATCAAAAACAGTTTAGCTAAGCTGCTTGACATCACAACAGCTGGTAATGTCACTTTTGTTAATGTCTCTTACCACATTTTTTAACAAAGCAGCAGGTGCTCATCACAGAAGCCATTTTCCTTCTGCGATTGTGTCTGATCAGCTCCTGGCTCTGGCTTGCGCGAAACCCGACTGAGTGGATCACTTGACCCCAGAAAATACAGTTTTTCAGGACCCTGAATTCTCTGGCAGGAGGAACTAAAAGACGGTTGTAAAGACAAACAATGCAAATTAGGTTGCTTCCAGGAGGAGCGTGCTCAGAAAATGTGGAAAATGGGGCTCCTGGGGAAGACAGTTAGTTTCAGCCTGGAGCCACGCAGCAGCAAATCTGAGCTCAAATGAACACAGTAGTGCCCATTGGATGAATAGAATTCCCCTGCCTCTGGCAGAGGAATGATGTCGTTCATCACCACTTTTTAGTTCCTAGTTTAGAGAAGGGCAATCCACTTTTCGCCTTCCTTCGTTAACCAAGCGTCTTCAGCCTTCACGTATCTCCACACGGAGAATGGCATTTGTGTTCTGACATGCCGACAGTCACGCGGCACACGTTCTAAACTCTTTCCCCAGATGGTTTTCTGTGTCACGGGCATCTCCCTTTTAGATCTCACTCCTGTCTCCATAATTTTTACTATCTGATTCCTACGTGTCAGAAGTAATAGCATGGAAATCCCACAGGCTCTTCCCTCTGTGGGAATGAGTGATAAACTCTAAGACTGTGTCTTTCTGCTGTTGTCTAGCTGAACAGAGTTAATGGTAGTTTTAGACCAACGTGTTTGCAAGTCTCTTTTCATAATGGTCCTTGTGAGTCGCTCTTCGTCATGTACTCTGGTCTTCCTAATTATCCCCTGCCATTGAAATCTTGTGGATTTTAAGGCTTTTGTTTGTTTTGAGACAATCTTCGCCTTGTAGCTGAGGTCAGATGAACGTTTGTTTGCTCATACATTTAGCATGTGCTGACGGAAACACTGTTCAGGCAGCGTGTGTTCCTCCTGGGCAAGTGTGTTCTCTGCAGTCAGAGGCCCAGCTCGATGGTGTCTGCTCTGTGGATTAGCCCACATGACATGAACCATATATAACTCACTTTTCCTGTTGCCGTTACAAAGTTCTGGTCAAGAAGCAATTGGAAGGAGTTGTTCTGATGTTTCGATTGAGAAGATGCATTCCATCATGCTGGGGAAGGCATGGAGGCAGCAGCAGAAGGCTGATGGTCACATGACTTCTGCAGACAGGAAGCTGACAGAGAACAGGAAGTGGAGCTGAGCTATAAAATCTCAGGACCCCCACACAACCAGGGACCCATTTTCCCCTGTAAGGCTCCATCTTTTAACTGTTCCACAACTGTCCTTATCTACGCCACTATCTGGAAACAAAGTGTTCAGACCCACAAGCCTATGGTGAGCGTTTTGTATTCAAACCACAGCCATGTGCATGGGACTCTACTGAGTTCTTCAGTTTTAAAAAAGAGCTAATTCCAATACCTACCATGTAGGTTTCTGAACAGAAATGAGCTATATAGTGAAAATAGCAATAGATGTTCAAGGAGAAGTCCATCTATATAGAAAGTGCTGTGATAATAACCCTTTGCTACCTCTATCATGTGATTGTGGCAAATTCCAAAGAATGTGTGCCCTTGAACATTTTGTTGTGGACTCTTGCACATCCTTTCTTTGATGATTAATTTTGATCGCCAACTTGATCACATTGAGAAATGGCTCTGGGTCTCTTTGGGGAAGCATTTTAGGGCTCTCACCTAATGAGTGAATGAATCCCTTCCTTATGATGCGTTGTTGGGAGATGGGAAAAAGAAGTGACGATTCATTAGAAGAGGAGGTTACTAGGGACGTGCCCTAGGGGATGTTTTGTTCTTGGCCTCTTCTTGCTTTTCTATCTTATATTTACTGTGAGATAGAATAAAGAGACTTCTTCACAGCTATCTGCCCTCAAAATGCCCTGCCTTGCCTAGGGGTCAGAAGCAGACAACCATGTTTTGAACTAAACATTCTGAAACCATAAGCAAAAATAAATCTGTCTTCTCTCTGTTTCTGTCTGTGTTTTGTTTTTATGGTGAGAAAAGTAACTAGTATATAGTCTATGGAGGCACAGTCTAGTTTCTCTCCTGTAGTTAATTTTTAACTCTAAGTAGGGTAGAAAAATCTCAGTTTTATGCATTAAGCACAATAGACATGCAGCACCTAAACAGATAAACAGATACAGATGTAAATTTTCAAAGTAGAGCCCAGATAATGGTGATGTGTTCTTTTAATCCTACCACCCAGGAGGCCGAGTCATTGAAGATCACAAGTTTGAGGCCCTTGTGGTTTATATATTGAGCTCTAGTCCAGCCTCTATCACAAAATGAGACCCTGAATTTGAAAGCCCCTAAACCCCACCATATTTCATAGGGGATGGCATCAATTGTTGGCCCTTCAGGACAGTGGTGAAGTCAAGGGTCTCAGGCATGCTCATCTAAAATGAACACCAGGGTCCTCAGGCTTGATGCTTCTGGTATTATTCTTGACCACATAAATATATTATTTATTCTAGAAAGAGAGAAGACACCTGGAGGACAGTAGGGTATCTCACGAAGAGGATGCTCCAGACAATTTGAACTTTAGTTGGGTGGCTAGGGGAGTGTCCAGGGATCCAGAGAAAGTGGGGTTTATTCCCTTCTGTGGAAGCAGTCATGAAAACGATATCTATGATTAGGTCTCACTAAATCTCTCCAGGGAGAACAGCCGAGAGCTAGGAGGAAACTGTTGTAAGTGTTGAAGCAGTGATCACTGTCATTGCGTACTCAGAGAACAGAAGGGGTGTGTGGTACCTTAGGTGTGGGATGGCGGCCTCTTTATCTGTGTTTAGACACAACTGTGCAGCCTCTTGCTCATCTTCATTTATAGTGGTCTCGGATGACCTTTGCTGACGTGTTGGTGCTTAATGAGATGATTTATGTGCAGCCGGAGAAGAGTGTGTTCTTGGGAAGGGAGTGGCTTTCAGATCTGAGCCTAGCGGTTGTCACACTGGCTTTCAGAGGTCTGAGTTTTCCATAGCTTGCCTGGACTCTCCCCTTTTCTCCCCTTCTCTCCCCCTCCTACCATTTCCTCTCTACCTTTTCCCTACTCTCCCTCTGTTCTTTTTTCTTTTCTCCTTTCTTCCCTTCACTCTTTCCCAGGCAGAATAATTTCACCCCTTTGCCAGGTACTAATTCAGAGATGAGGCCATCTAAACCAATTGGCCGCATAGAGGTAAAAGGAGGCTTACTTGTGCTTCTGTAAAAGAGAAACCAGTCTTTTTCAGAAATTGAGCAGGGCTTGGCAATAGCTACTTGAACACATATAATCACCATTTGGGCAAATAGCCTAAGGGCAGAGCTTTCATTTCGTCTACGGAGCAAAGAACTCAAAAGCTCTGGGGCCACCAGTGACGTTAAGAGTCACTATGCTTCCCTGAACTTGCCGCATTATGAAATTGTGACCTTCTGGTTTCTATAGCCGAGAACAGGCTGGCTGCAACTCAAACACATTTCCAGCGGTGAAGTGCAAACATAGCTTAAAGGTTATCCAGAATGCAAACCACATTTTTAGAGGAAATCATCGACATTTAAATTTTCTGCCCTCTTTGCTTCCTGCATTTGCCTGCCCCTCACAGAAACACTCTGGCTGATGATCGTAACAGGGATGGCTGTTCTTTCTTAAGAATACTATGCTATATTCACCCTGGAAGGGATATTAAGGTCATTTAATCCAAGTCCTCAAAAGGCAGAGAGTCAGAGCTGCACAGAGGCCAAGTGCCTTCTAGCAGAGCAGCTGGACTTTTCCACGCAGCAATGGCTGGATGTCTGTCCTTATGGATCTGTGGCTCCTGCTGAGCCCTGTTCCCCTGCAGTATAACTGTCGCCTAATTTCCCATCAGTCTCCCAAGTGATTTTATAATCCTTAATCCAGTATTCTGCAAACTCGTCCCGTTTGTTCCCCGGTGACATATACGCACTGTAACCCTTGCTGCGTGGCACATATTTCATAACCAATATTTATTACCAATTAAAGGACAGCTGTTCAAATACTGATATCATTTTTATCAATTGTCATATGGGACATGCCTTATAGGGTTGATAGAATTATACAGATGCTCCTTGCGTTACCATGGGGTCACAGCCCGATAAATCCCTCTCAAGGTCAGAAAAAAAGCTAATGTGTATATTGAAGACATGGTAAGTCTAGCTGCCCTGCTGAATGTCATAGCTTAGCAGTGCAAAACCCTCTAGAAGATCCATTGCTTCCTCTTACAATCATGTGACCGGCTAGCAGCTGCGGTTCAATGCTGAATCCAAATGTTGAGAAGGCATGTTTGACCCCATGACACCAGTCAAAAGAAAGATCAAAATCCCCAACTCCGAGTATGATTTCTACCGAACGATCATCGCTTTCACATCATCGTCAATTCCAAAAGTCTCTAGCTATGCCTTTCAAACGGGTGACTACCAGTACTGAAGAAGTGCGATTCTGTTAACTTTTTTAACACATATTAATTAAGAGTCAGTATTACTTCTGTTTCCAAGGGGACATAGTCACGAACTGTACATTAAGAAGACAGCAGAGCGTTCAAACTGTTGAAACAGAATCTTCAAGTGTTGCGTTTTATATTTTTAGGTCGTGTTTATAATATAAGGCTACTGTAATAACCGATTCTTTAAATAACTTTAAGACAGTTTCTTAATTTTAGACACCAAAATGATAGATCCCTTTTTTACAGTGCTTTTTTTTTAAAGCTAAAATAGTTGACATCATTTGATGGTAACTAAGCAACAATTAATATAGAATTTCCATAGAGTTGTGAAATTACTGCTTATATAAGGATGTGACTTTTGGACATTCTGTCTTTTGTCAGTGAAAAACACTAGGAACAAAGGACAGTAAGGGGGGTAGACATTACATGGGTGATGGCTGGAGAGGAAGTTGGAGTATAGGATGACCTTGTTCAATTTTTTTTGTTACCTGTCATTCCTAGGATTGCACAAACATCCCACACAGCAAACTGAATAGAGTTAAAATGATACCGTGAGCTGATGGGGGTCCAGTAGAGTTGTGATCCAAGTTCTTGAAAGCCTGGCACAGGGGGATTGCTGCGAGTCTGAGGCCAGCCTAGGCTACAAAGCAAATTCCAAACCAGCCATGTAGAAATAACCAGATACTGTCTAAAAAAATTCAAACAATTTGGGGGGGGGAGTTCTTTTGCATTTTCTGTTTGGCTTAGTGTCTGTGATTGGCTACAACCCACAGGGAGAGCAGCAATGGGGAATTCAAACCAGCTGCACAACTGGCATTTGCTGCACGGTTTATGCTCCTGCAGCAGTTGCATAGACTAGAGGAAATCATGAGTTCCATAGCCTCCCCTGTTTTTAGAGTCTCGTACTTGCTCCTTGGATGCTTTGCAACTGATAGAGATGTTAGTGCGGCATCTCTGCTTTTCCCTGTGTCACTGTATAATTTAAAGTATAAATTGGCTTTTTAGCGTAAAACAAATGTTTCATACAGGCAAAAGTAAACTGTTATAGAGATTATTTAGTCGAAGAAAATGATTAATCGTGCCTTTTAATCATTGTCCCATTATCATGTGAAATAGTCATGCCATAGGACCCATTTCACTAATGAAGGTTTAGCACCACTGAAAGCAGATTTGCATTAATGAAGCATCACGAGTTATTAATTGGAATCTAATAACAGCTTGGAATATTGTAAGTTTGCATTAATTGGAGACAGACTTGTGGATTTATTGGCAATATACGTCTTGTCAAATAGAGTCACTATACCTTCATGAGATATAAAGAAGTCATTTTTTGCATTGATGAGATTTTCTTACTCTTTATGTTGATTTTTTTTTAAACCAGTGACTTTTTCATGACGCATTTTTTAGGCTAAACTGCTTTATGTTTTTGGTACCGGCCCCACTATGACAGAAACCTGTTGGTTTCCGACCTGCCCATTAGCCGCCTAGTAAAGAAAATGTTATGGACTGATAATATTGTGGTTTAGGAAGTAATGCTCATTCACAGAAAGCCACTGACTCCCCTCTTCAGAGAGGTGTTTAACACCAGTTGTGTTGGCTGACCTCATTCATCAAACGGACGTGATCAGTAATCACCCAGAGGACTGGTCTCTTACATGTCCGTGGGGCTTTTCTGATAAGGTTGATTAAACTGAGGAGTCTTGTCCATTCTGGGTGGCACCATTTCCTGGGCTGAAATCCCAGGCTGTATAAAGGACAAGGTAAGCCGAGCAGTGACATTCACCACTCTCTTTCTCCTGGTTGTGAATTCAACATGACCAGCTGCTTCAAGCTGCCTTGATTCCCTAGCATGATGGGTCACACCTTGGAACTGCACCAAAATCCTTTCTCCACCGCATTGCATGTCAGGGTGGTTTATCAGAGCACTGGTCACAGAGACTGATACAAGAATTGTCTGCATCATGCTCCATCAGTGCTCCAGTTCATTGCCTCTGAGACTCTTACACTGTGCTTGTGTCTGCAGCACATGGGCCTGCTCTCTGAAGAACCAGAACCTTTTCACCTGTGCTCTTCATTGTATGCCCAGCACCTGGCAAAATGTGGACATGCAGGATACAGTGAATGGATGTTGAATCCTGGCTTGGACTAGAAGAGGCTGGGGAAGATAAGCTTCCACTGAAGGCTGCGGGCATTGCCCTTTCCATCTTAACCCTACACCTAGGGTAGGGCCAAATGTAAGCTGTATTCTAACATCAGTCTGAGCCTTTGTTGTTTTACTCCAGAAACATGACACTGGGTTGCCTTTGGACATAATCTAGACATTGGCGTTTCTTATCCCAGAGGAACCAAGAAGAGAAGGCGCCTCTGGGTATTTGGAACGCCTGGCAATTGAGTGAGCTGAGCTTTCTAACATTTCCTAATTAAGGATTTTGTGGAGACCAGCATTTATGATAGGCCTCAAAATACATTTTCTTCACAATAATTAGTGCTTTTATTCAAGGAAAAACACATGGAGTGAGTAGGCTCAGCTGGGTGTAGCGATGAGGAAATCTTAACTGAAATTTATCATTAATTTATGATGACAAGGTAGGGGGTGAGCACAGGTGATTGGGGAGGGTGTGATCTTCTGCCACACCCCCTTCCTCTTTTAATTGCCTTGTTTAAAATGTATTTTCTGCTGCACGGCGGATGAAAGATGTTCCTGTTTCACTTGGTGCCTTCAGCATCTAAGGTTGCAGAAAGCCATGTAAATGAGCCATTAGCAAATATGGGTCCTCACCGGGCTCTATGACATCAGAGCTTGGAGATCAAAGGGGAAGTCTTTTTTTTCCTCTAAATTCCATCTGGAAGATGGAGACTTCCCCCCGCCCCCGTCTGCATTAAAGAATTTTTGTAAATGAAGCTAGAAGACAAAGATCAGACGACCAGGTAAATTGCAAAGCGAAGGCAGGTTGTTGCGGATGCTCGTTTGTTGATGGGGGAAGGAGGCTAAGGGAAGCAGGGGACATGAGGTGTCTCTTGGCTGTAGCATGACCAGTTTCTCTTCCATTGTACCAGGTGCCCCATACTCACTCACTCTGGAGAATTAAAAATTATGCATGGGGGTAGGGGGCCGGAAAGATGGCACAGTTGTCAAGAGCGCTTGCTGCCCTTGCCGAACACCTGGGTTCAGTTTCAGCACCCACATGGTGACTCACAACCATCTGACCTCCAATTCTAAGAGATTCAACATCCTCTTCTGACCTTGGCAGGTACCAGGCACCCACAGAGTGTCCATACATACATCCAGGCAAGACAATTATATGCATAAAAATAAAATAAATACATTTATTATGTATTTGATGTCTTTTATTGTTTTGGAACCAAAGACATAGTATAAGTGAAAACTGAGATTATAATGTTATAACGCAGAGGTCCCCAAGTTAGAACAATGTCATACAGTGGTTTCTTTGTCATATGGGAGCTATAAAAATTACTTTTCTTAGGTTTAATATTTCCTGTGCTCAAGGGCAGTACTCATGGCACCCTGATGCCCAGAGACCATACTGTGGAAGCCCGTGAAGGAAATTTCACAGTGGAATGATTCATGAGATGCCACCTGGCAGAGCTTCCGGCAGGAAAGGGCCACCCCTGTGCTTTGCATAACTTCTTTTCCTTCATAATATGTGAGTTCAGACCATTTTCTTAAAACTCCCCGATTCTTTCCATAGTTGAGCACATGCTTATTGACCTCCATTTTTTTTGTATGTGTGCAAATGCTTCCTGTGACTGGAAAACTATGTCTTTGGTCCTCATACCCTTTATATACCCTGTGTTTTACTCTCTCTGCAGACTTACACCTTGCTATGCCTTCTGAAATAAGGGCTTACTTACTTTTGTCTATGGTTAGGGCTTCATACTGTTCCTGTCTTAATTTTGATTTTTATTCTGTCTAATAACATGGTCTACATCTTTGTGCATACATGTGAATATGATGCACATCAAGAGATACTTTCTCATATCTTGGCAATTTTAAATGAAATTCTCTGGTCGGCAAACTTTTAAATATAAAGTATATTTATATTCATTGTGCTGAGGAGCGAACCCTAAGCTGTGGTTGTACTAGATAAATACTCTAGCAGTGAACCAGATACCCAGTCCGGCACTTGTAAAGTCTGAACCTTGGTTTATAACGAATCGTGTTATAGCAAAATTCAATTTCTCCTTTATTCATTCACCAACACGTTATAGATCAACTTAATGCTGCTGGAGCAAATAAAACGAAGACAAATCCTTGAGTCCACAAAGGCTGCATCTCAGTGGATACTTGAATTTCAAATGTAGATAGTAGAGGGCACCACAAAAGGGGGTGGGTGATGGGCAAGAATAGTAAATTTTGGAACGGGATGTAAATTTTAGATTTTAAGTGTGGGTGCGCACACATGTGCATATGTGTGTGCGTATGTGTGTGTGTGATTTCATTCACATTGAATGAAGATGTCTGTAGGTTAGAAGTGAGGGTCATAGTCCCTGAAGCTGGAGTTACAGATGGTTGTGAATCAACCAACTTGGGAGCTGGAAACTAAACTCACGTTCCAAGTAGGAGCAATAACCCTCACTCACCGCCTTACACTTACCCTCCGAGCCATAGTTCCAGCCTGAGAATAATAAATTGGATGTGAGGATTGGAAATTATCTGTTGAAGAAATGACAACAGAATGGAGCAGAGTCCTAACACGTCGAGCAACGTGTCAGCCCTGCTGGCTTCTGCTCTGTGCTTTCAACATGTCAAGGGTCCTCTTCTCCGGAGCTCCAGCCTTGCAAGGGGATTCTAGCAGCCAGGGTGCATGTGGAGTCACAAGTTGAAAGACCTTCAGGCCATGGTCAGGAGTTTCCAAGAGGGGAAGATGGGGAAGCTTTTATGATGCACTACCATTGACGATTGATCGATTTATTTATTTATTTAGAATTTGCTGGTTGTTTTATGAATAGAATATATGAGAAGAAATTCAGAAACATAGAAAAGTTATTTAAAAGACCTTGGGAGTAATTCTAAGAGAAAATGATGCTGGCTTAGATTTGATGATCATAATGATGGGATTGGTGAGAAACGATCAGAATTTTGATAGCTTTTGAGCACCATGAACTATAGTATGTCCGGGAATATGAACTAATTTGATAAAATTCCCATCACATGCTGACTTGAGAATACAGCTTACTGCTCTTAAATCTGAATAAGCCAGTGGGCAGAGGCACCACGTAAGGGCAAACTAAAACAGCCCTAATGTCTAATCATCATCAAGGCTCTTTGAACACTTGGCACTTCTGCTTTAAGCTTCTGATAATGTCTTGAAAGACTTAAGGTATGTTTTGTAGGAAACTGTATTTCTTGCTGAATTTTTCTTTTGCTAAATAAATAAATATCGAATTGTTACAAGTTGATGAACAAAACCAAACAAAATTCTAAAGAAAAGTCTTCTGAAACTTAGCCTAAAGGGCTGGATCCCTTGATACACATAAATACATTTAAATCCTAGGGAGAAATTAAAGTGCTGTAATCCCCAAATCCCCTTCAGTGTTTAAAGAATTGCAAACATCACCTAGCCTGACCAGCGGTGACAACATGGCTGCAGAAGTTCCGAGAGGAGAGGATGGAGTTTATTTTGTTGCATCTTTGTGACATCCTGAGAGTCACTGTGATTAAAATGGAGCAGGTCAAAGGTTTCCATCCTATGGCCAGAGAAGTATGATGCTTCTGTGGGCTGTTCCTTACAGAACAAGATCAGGGATGATTGAGTCCACGAATGATGCCAAGTTTGTTCCTATAAAGCAGAAGAGGTGCTATGAGGGCCACACATGTCTGCCGCTCTGTAGCTTCCCAAGGTTTCCTGCCCTCTGATGGTATCTTCCAGACAGGGAAGACTGTCCAATCATTAAAGACAAAGTAGAGCGTGATTGAGGATGACTCTGAAGGTCGACCTCTGGCTTTCATGTGCACATACCCATGTGTGCATGCATCCTCACACAGGTGTGCATATACTAACATGTACACAATGCATACCACACACTAGACATCTATCCAACTAGTTTTATGGGTTTCGGTCAGAGATGCTGCATATAGTAACAGAATACCTAGAGATGAACTGATACCAGAGTGGCAAAGTGTGATTTACTAGGATGCATAGAAATCCTTTCATATACAGAGACCTCCTTTTCCCAACTGTCCACGTACCTACACTTAATTGTCACTTTGTCATGCAATAAAATGCCTAGGGCTTTTTTCTCCCCCTATCCTTAAGCAGTACTCTCGCCTTTGACTTATGCCTAGTCATGTCATCCTGTTTTAAATATGCTAATGTGTTCTCATATGGCATGCCTGACATGATATGCAACTTCAAGGTCTGCTGGTTCTCATGTCATCTGACAGTGTCCCACTGAAAGGGCTGGCATGTAGCATTGTTTCTTCTTTGCTACTGAAGTTGTAGACATTAATTTATTCCCTGAAAACATGCCCATCAAAGAGAAGGAAATGATAACATGTTGGACCCTTCCTCTCAGTCACAACGGGCAGTATTCGATCCCTTTGTTTTCTTCCAGTCATATGGTACAGCCCACGAAAGGGGCAGTTTAGCACTGACCCCCTGTGCAGAAACCTCTTCACCACTGAAGATGCTCGGTGACGATTGAATCAATCAGAGCCTCTGGCTGCAATTTTCCACCATTCTGATTGTGGCCTGGCTAGGCGCGCACGTACCATGGCAATAGGCCTAAAAACATGCACAAACGGTCCTGGATTCTTTGAACTGATGTCATTTGCCAACCGCTCCCTCCTCCCGACAGCATCCTCAGCTGCACAATTGCCATATTTTTGCAGCTGACTTGACTAGGGGACAATGAGAAAGTATGAAAAGGATCCACTTTCTTTGTTCCTGGGGAAGAAATGGTTGCGTTTTCCTCGCTATTTCTATGTGATTTTCTTCACTTGAATAGCTAAACAAACACGATTTTAAAGGTCTTCAGTCAGGTAGGGAAAGAACTGCCCAGGATGAAGCCAGCGCAGGCTCGCTCTTTCTCTGTGGTCTGCTAGGCCTTCACCTGTGCATTGAGACCCCAGCTGCAGTAGAGGTGGAGGCACAGGAGCCCTGTGTCATTTGCATCTCCTTCCGGCTGTGCCCTACAGTTTGAAGGCAGGATGTATAGATTTCCTTCTAAACGCACCTCGGCTGGGGGATCTTTTCTTAAATCCTTAGAGACCCATGGCAGAAGTTAAGTGTTCTTATTCTGTACCTCAACTGGGTCTCCTGTTCAGTTCTCAGGTAAGATCATTTCTGCAAATATGGGGAGCTCAAAGCCTCTGCCAGGCTTGCCGTCCCAAAATTGGCTTTGAAATGCTGTGTTTGTATTGCGGGAGGCTTTCCCCCTGGTTGGACTCATTAATACTCTTTTGTGAGCACTCTTTTGCTTTTTCCAAATAGCTCCTGCTGAACAGCTTCCTCTGGTGGAAAATCCAATTTAGTTGCAAGCAGCATTAGCCGTTCTGCTCCTTCATTTTTCTTTCTGGGAGAAAGAAAAATAAAAGATTGTGTGTCAGGTTGGAGATGCAAGATGTACGACATTAGCGGTTCTATTAATAAACGTATATGGCAATTATTTAGCTTCACTATTTGTATTTAGCAATGAGTGAAGACGGCTTCTCTATAATACAGGAACCTTTTATTTTTTTTTACAAACAGATTTTATTTTCATAGCTCTGATATGATTGGCCTAAATTTTCACTGCATGTGGATGCAGAGTAGGAAGTTCACTGTGTGTGGACACACAGTAGGAAGTTCACCGCGTGTAGACGCACAGTAGGAAGTTCACCGCGTGTGGACGCGCAGAAGGAAGTTCACCACGTGTGGACATGCAGTAGGAAGTTCACTGTATGTGGACACACAGTAGGAAGTTCACCATATGTGGACACACAGTAGGAAGTTCACTGTGTGAGGACACACAGTAGGAAGTTCACTGTGTGTGGATGCACAGTAGGATGTTCACTGCCTGTGGACACACAGTAGGAAATCTTGGTTGCACACCCTGGAGGTACAACTCTGGTGTAGATTTAATTAGACTTAATTGAAAATTAGAGTTTATGATATTTACCGACATGTTCTTGTCTTATGAGACTAAACCTTCTCCCATTCACATAAGCTCACCTTTATCCTCCTGCCCTGAAGGAGCTGCCCCAACCTGCTTAGCTTCCAAGTTGAGTGGTCAGGGTATTTCCTTCCTATGCTGCACTGTTGGCTTTTGAGAAAGCAGTTGAAGCCAAGCTGTGGAGAGAGCTCCTGGCACTGACCACCCCCCCTCCCCACAATCAAATCCAGCCCCATGTAGAATAAACCTGCTTGAGAAACAAATCAGATGGAATGAAGCTGAAAGGAAACAAGGAGGAAGGAAATTGATGGTCTCATTTGATTGAGTACCTGTGTATAGGAGCGCCAGAGCTGGCTCACGCAAACACACCGCAGCCTATTACATTTTCATGACCCTGGGTAGTGGTTAATATCACCACGTTAGTAGTTAGAGATTAACCATAGTCCAATCCAGTTTGTGACTTTCGTTTTTAATGGAGTTCTGTTAAACATTTAGCAGTCACCAATGCCTAAAGTCATTCAAAATGGAAGAGGCATCATTTATGTTATGTGAGCTAGGTCATGAAATCCCCATTATACACCCTATTGCCCATCCCTTTACAGTTTTACTTGCTACTCTGCATCAGTTTGCAATCACATGCGACTGTGGGAACTCTGGTTGGCTAAATGGCTTCTTATTGTTCATGTTCAGATTGTGATAAACATTTTTCCTCTATGTCCCATGGAATAAAATAATGAGGGAACTGATGACAGCTTTGATTACAAAGCGGTCAGGTGCTTATTGAATATTAAAAGTTTTCCATGGAGAATCTGAAACTCCTGTAACATTTTTCTGTGGCTGACAGCAAGGAACCAGACTCTATTCTTTCCTGGTGCCTTCAAAAGACAAAAAAGGGAGCAACAGGAGTGACTTGGCCACCCCTGGGTAAGATCAAAGGTTCACACCCTTTGAAAGGGAAAAAAAAAAGTGACATGGAATTTGAAGATGGTTACAGAAATGGCTTTATTTCCAAAAATACAGTCATCCAGATTGAGAAGTTCCTCCTTTTGTCTATAGCAATCAGATGAATCAGAATGCCATGTCAAGTGGGACCATCCGTTAATACCTTTGTATTGTGAACTCAAAAGGAACGTCACTTGCATCAAATTTTGAATAGTCTTGCATCAGAAGGCTGCCTTAATAGAACTACATGAGTGCTGAAAAATTTTCTATCGTGTTCGTCAAATTTTGAATAGTCTTGGATCAGAAGGCTCCCTTAATAGAACTATATGAGTGCATTGTATCATGTGTAGCTCTCTTCAAGGATGAGCTAAACAAGACTGGATGTATTGGAGATGCCTATAGCCTATGTGCTGAGGGCTTGGATTTATTCCTGATGATTTGTTGCTAGCTGTTACCATGTGCCCCAGATGCCTTCACGGAAAATCAGTAGGCTAATTTGAAAGCTCATAATGAAACTTCTGCATAATTTACATATTATAATGCAGATATGGAGATTGTCATCTGTTGGAGGTAGCAAAAGCAAGAGAAACAAAACTGAAGAGAAATCATTTGAAGAACCACATGTGTCCCTCACTGGGAAATTTCCACTGACAACCGAGCCTGTGTATTATTTTCAGTAGAACAGAATTCCAAGGGAAGGTGCCCGGCAGGTTGTTCATCTGACAAGAAGAACATATGAACCGGATTTCGGACAGGTCGGAATTAGCTAAAGAACAGTGCTAAGGGATTTAGCTAAAGACTTCCGAATAAACTCAAAGATAATGTCACCAGAATTCCTATTTCCTCTCTAAAGCAAGCTGTATGGGTCAGACTGCAGCTGTACCTGCTTGATTTATTGACACAGGCCTTGCTCTTTGCTGCACTGTTTTCCGAGACCAGTTCAGTTATTTAAGGATTAACGCTGAAAATAAGCAAGAAGATGTTCTAGACTTATCTAAAGCACATAGTCATGAAAGGTGCCTCCTTGAATGTTGCCACCTTCCTCCTGTAAACCAAGGAATGTCTTTGTTACCACAAGGGCTTCGCCGGCCTCTCCAGGATTCAGAATTACATAGCGATAAAAGCCAAAGGCAAAGTGAGTTGGAGAAGAAAATCAAAATACCTGTTTTCTTGAGTTTTGCTACAGTTCAATAAATTGGAGGAAATGATTCATACCTAGTGTTGAGAGTAGTGACTAAGGCATCTATCTGTGCAGTGAAGGTTAACTATTATTATTATTATTAATGTTCTTATTACAGTTACTGTTTGATTCCCCAACCTTGCTCATTAGAGTCATTAGCCAAAGAACTTACATTACCTGGTTGTTTTATTGCTGAATATTAAATAATTCCCAAATTATGACATTAGAACCATAGTATGCAGTGTTGATTGTGTCTTGGTGAGTGAATCATTTGGGTTTTGGCACGGGGTTACTGTGTCAGACCCTGACTTGGCTTCCATCTTCCTTGGATTGGTGACCAGGCTGTCCATACCATTGACTTCTATTACCACGGCCATGGTAGAGGAAAGTCTTAGGTCATCTGTTTGATCACAGTATTCCCTGCATAGCACACAAGTGTGGATCCAAAGCAGGGTAGGCAATGGAGGTGAGAATGCTGTCTGCTGTGGTTACTATTGTGGGCTCCAATAGACATCTGCTGCCTCTGTTCTCATTAGTGCTTTGTGCTCATCCTCAGCAGAATCGTTGTGCACTTCACATAAATGAAAACTGCAGTAAACCCAGGTTTGTTTCTTGAGCTGGATGCTGGAAGCCTAAGATGTCACTCACTATCTCTTATAGCAACCATGCTTGTGATTCTTGGTCTTTCTCTTATTTTTAGCTGGTCTTTGTATCCTTTATTTACTTGCTCATTTAACCTGTTTTCTTAAATTGTGTTATTTGTTTGCACTTGTAATTTTTGGATTGGCTTGAATAATTTCTGGTGTAAGAAGAAATATAAAAATACTATTTGAATGAGAAACCACTATCATTGTTCGACCCTTTGCATATAAGGACAATACAAATAGCACAGTGATAACTAGGATCTATTGAACATTCCTTTCCACTTGGGATGCATGCATAATGGCTTTGAAGTAACAGTCAATTTAGTTCCCCAAACGATCTTAGGGTATAGGCCCGCACATTCTTTTATCCCCACAGAAGCCAATAGAGTTGATGCTGCTCGCTGCTCAGGATCTCACGGCTGATAAATAGAGAAGGGCTATGGTCTGAGCTCCGAAATCTGCCTCTGGATATCACAGTCTTAACCACTAAGCTGCAGCTAATACACTAAAAATAAAGGATAGAAAGGAAGGGGTGGTAGTTCTCTTCTCCTGAGTCCAGAGTCAACTTTCATTCCTTGCTTGTCTTTTATTTTGTCTCCATCTCTTGTACATATTCCTAATTAGAAAAGCATCTGCTAATGGCTTGAAAATACTGTTTAAGCTGGGTGACATTCGGCATTCTGATCACTAAGATCAAATGATCAAACCTTAAGGATCCAGATCAACGACTGTGATTTATGAATCACCCTAAGCAGCGCAGAACTGTTTAGCACAACTGTGCTCATATTTATGAGAAGCATAATACTTCCAGGTAAGCTTTATGTTTTCTGCAGAAGCCTGGTGGTAAATGGAGAAATTAAAGTGGAAAATACGGCGACCTCAGCACAATACCAAACACCTGCTCACGACATTCATTTTATTGATTTAGCCGTTGACTCTTTAGGGTGTTTTTTTTGGAAACATTGGCTCTAGGCAGAGTAAGTATTCCCAGTGAATGCATTTGTTGACATGTCAGTTAGAATCTACCGCACTGACAGGTTTTTAAGCACCTTATATGAGTTTGAATGACAAACCACGGCCATTTTGGGATGAGAGTTTAGTTTCCTGTTTATTGGCTGTTTCTTCAGCGTTTCTTTGCTTTCCTGTTTTGATCTTGTAGCGTCTCATTTGGCTCAGTTATTTAGAAAGTCTTCAATGAGTTCTTTAATGAGTATCACGGTGTCTCAGTACCATTAATTACTGTACAGCTATGTTGGAGAAAAATTGAAGATAATCATTTTTCTTCAAATCATTTGTAATTCCCATAACCCTGAGGAACTCGGAAGCAGCCTTGGTAATGATCATTTCCAATTAATCAATTATCTGTGAATATGTACAAAAGAAGGGCGTGTTGGGTTTTCTTTAGTTATCTTAAGAGGAACGGAGTAATGACTGTGTCTCTTGACGATGTCGCACCTGGGATTGTGGGCATGTTCAATCACAGGCATTGATGACCCCATTGCCAGATTCTTTCTTTCTGCTTTCAATCATTGAATCTTTAGAATATGTATTTTAAATGGAGAAAAATGAATTCTTTTCAGTGACACAATACAGAAACCTTGATCTAAATAAAATAAGAAAGAAAGAACATTTGAGGAGACTGGGTGTTTCTGCACTGAGTAGTATACAAGCACCTAGTTACAAATCCCAAGGCCACTTATTTACAGTGCCTCCAAAGGTCGTCAGTGACAACGGCGTTCTGTGCAGAACTCCATCAAACTATTTCCACTGTCAGTGCTTTTGTTGTCAGTGGCCTAATTCTCTACCTTCTTGATGATGATAGAAATGTCATCACTTCCTCCTGAGCTAATGGTTCCTTCCTACAACCACTGAGCCTAAACGGCCCAGTGACTTTGATGTATCCTCATGTCTGTTTTGTCTTCATTTTGTGGTGCAACTCCACTCTTGTGTGCATGGGTCCTCTTCTCTGAGCCTCAGGCATGAGAACCTTGGTGGCTGTAATAGCTCATAGTTCTTGTGGTGGTTCTGAGAGTGAAATTAGAGAAGGCATTCCAGAGCTCAGGCTAGTGGGTAGCATAGGATACTTCACAGGAAATGCGGTGTTTAGCAAAATGATTGTTACTAGCTAGTGTCGAATTTGATAGCCTTGACCATATGATTAAATATTTGTCTATAGGAAACATCATCACCGAGAAAATCATGCCCTATTATCCTCTTTCTCAGAGAAGAAAGAGAATGTCTGTTCTTAAAATCGCTGCTGAGATTCCTGTACTATTCTTAGCCATCTCAAATCATTCCAGATCTCATTTGGGCTCTGGGTTGTCGGTGAGTCACATGGTTCAGATGTTGGTAAAAAGTGCTTCTCGTCTGCTTTGCTCAGTGTTGGATCTTGTAACTTTGCACTTCTTTTATGAATTTACAGTTGTGGTTCTTCTCCTACAGCCAAAAGCCAGCGTGAAAGAATAAGCAGATGATTTGGTTTTACTAGGGGATTCTTTTGACATAAGCTCCTCAGAATGTGAACTCAACTTCGGTCACCTTGTCTTTAAAACAGATTTCTTTTGCTACCTCTAAGAAGACACTGGGGGAAACTTCCCTTCGTGTAACTAATGATGCGAAGGCACGAGGGGTCTGGTAATGGCTGAGCAGGTTAAGTTGTGACCATTGTTCTTATTCTGTGGGTATTTATTTGGGAGGTTTGTTTTGTCTTTGTTGTTGTTTTTGTTGTTGTTTAATTAAAGATAATCTCACTGTGTAGACAAGTTGGCTGGTATTGAGTTGACTGTGGAATCTTAGCTGAACTCGAATGTATGATCTTCCTTCCTTGCCCTCCTAAGTATTAAAGTTACAGATGTGAGTTACCACACTCAGCGGCGCCCAACGTGGGGCTTTGCGGATACCCACCCCTAACCAGAGGCTCCTGGGGGCGACTGCTGGGAGCCAGCGGCACCCGCCCTCCGGAGGTCTCCCTCTGCGCGCAGATTGTACCCTCTCAACACTGCTCCTTGCCAGTTCGCTTCTGCCCTACTACGGCGGCAGAAGCAGCTGAGATTCTGAGCGACTCGATTTTTCCTGGCGCCTGCTAGAAAGTCGCCAAACGGGACAGAAGACTCTCCCCCATCATTATGGGCAGCTGGGTGCCGGGGGACGCAGCCTCGCCGCTCCTACTACAACAACTCAGCTTACATTTTTTTTTATGTGTACTGCCATTTTTTCTATCTGACACACTTAATGGTAAATAAAGATAACTTTTGTTATCTTTGGTAAAGGTTTGGATTCAGTGCAATCCACTCATCTGAATGGTGGTTGGCCTCATGGCTCTGGCCCTCAGCTCTCTCTTTAAGGATACGTCCAAACAACTCAAGTTTCCTAAGTATGTCTTAGACATGACCCTGCCCCCCCCTTAAAAGAGCAATCCTATCCACAATAAATTCTAGATATTTTTCCAGGGAAAAGTCTTTCCTATGAGCCTCCACGGTAACCTACATCAAGCTCCATACATACATATCAGATCTTGACAGTTCTGTTTAAGAACAGAAGCCAGCTCTATCACATAGCCTCATGATTGCCAGAGTGAGTGACTCACAGGTAGCTACCTAGTCATATCTTTTTCTTTTAAAGGGGTTATTTATTTATTTATTTAATATATATCCGTGTGCCTGAATGAGCTGTGTGTACCATGTGTGTATGGTAGCCTACAGAAGCCAAAAGAGGGCATCAGATTGCCTGCAATGGCTGTTGGAGGCTGTTATGAGCTGCCCTGTGATGCAAACCAAACCCAAGTGCTCTTCAGCACTGAGCCGTCTCTTCTAGCTGCGGATGTGTGCCCACTACCCAGATGGCATCTTAGCAGCTTTTGCAAAAACACATCCTAGTGTCCGAAGGGACTGTGGCTTCCCATCACCTTTGCTTTGCATTCTGAGATGACACGAGAAGGGAATTTGGTCTTTTAAATGTTATCTATTCAACGTTCAGTATTGTTCCACAATAGGTACAGATTCCAGAGCAGAAAGCCAATTTGCCCTGGGGAGGCGAGATACCACTGAGGAAAGCTTCTCCTGTGTTCTCATGACTAATTCACTGTGTCGTTCCTGTGATTTAGTGCATGTGTCATCGTTTGTTGCTTCTCATTGCATGTATTTCTAAACAGAAACTTCTTGGAGGATATACTAATGGCAAAGGCATATTTTCTAAAAATTATTTCCTGGTTAACATTTTTTCTAATTGGAAAAAGAAAGGAAATATTAAATCAAAGAGGACATTATACCTCTTAGTGAGTCACTGGGTTTTATGGGCCACGTCCTATTGATTTTCATACTTAGTTTCTCGTAACAAGAGTGATACAAGAAATAGAGCAAGCTTGTGCCAATCAGCAAAGGGCATCCCTTCCGTGGATTGAGCATCCCCACAAAGTCCATGGTTTTATCAAAAGGACTGAGCTTGATAGGCCCCCATGCATTTCATCACACAACCAAGAGGCAATGGAGTCTGCACCATGCAGCATCTAGTGCTCACAGGTGCACAGTGCCAGCCCCAGTAATAGAACATTCCATGTCAAAAAGAATGTGCAGAACAGGGAATGTAATCCCTGGTCTGGGAAGAGTGTATGCAGCCAAACCCTTAGCATTAGTAGAAACTGAATATTAGGTCAGCTAGTCATAGGGCCAGTTCAGGGTGGAGAGGAATAAAATTTAAGTGCTAGCAGATTCTATTTGTGATATAGAAGGCTAGCATGCATCCAATAGTAGGGGTGTGGTTTTTGAATGGGTGCCAGATAATAAAAACAAGTTTGAAATCTGACTGTGAGCTGGAGTTCGTATCACAGTGCAGAACATGTCTCTGTCTGACCTGAAGGGTGATGGGGAATGTGGAGTCTTTGATTCTGCTATTGTAAGTTCAAAGAGAGAAATAGAGGCAACTCCAGGCAGGTCTGGTGGAAATAACCTTGATGTTGATAATGCCAGAGACACTACACGCCCCACTTACCCATTTCCTTTAGCTAAAATAAAGCCACAGTCAGAATGACATTTTCAGGCCAACAAGGAAATCGATATCCCACAATGACTGAGTGACATGTACAGAGGTTTGGTGATAAGCAAATTTAGACGATGGCTCTAACTTCATTGAGTGTGTTGTCTAGTGGGGGAGTAGTAAACAATCTACTGCTCAAATATGTTTTCAACAGCAAGTAAAGGCTCCAGTGAAGACAGACTAGAGAAGGGGTGATGAGCAATATGGATGGGTTTGGAACTTGAACCATCCCCTCAGTGAAGAAAATTTAGAAAGCTGACAACTTAAGAGCCTTTTCTCTGACAGCTCAGATAAGCATAGGAAGAAATCTGCACCTTTTGAGCCAATGTGTTGCGATCTCCGCCCCGTCTTCAGGTGGCCAGCAGACTCATGAAGCTGAGATTTCTGCACACTTCTCCCGCAAGAGTGGGGAGAAAGCAGGCCAGGTGTGCCTGGGTTTCCACTCTCTCACGACAAAGCAGCCAGAAGTGGTTTCTCTATGCCAGATCCCTCCCTTCCACGACAGCTGAATGGCAGTGATGAGGAGGGAAGGTGGCGAGGGTTGCATCTACTCAAGCAAAGAAAGGCCTGTGATTAGAGAAAAGAACAGTATTTGAGAGAAAGCATCTTTCTGGTTCCAGGTTGCCAGGGCATCTCCACTGAACAGCTTGCCCTCCCCGGGTTTCTCCTTTTCAAATTTAGCCTCCGCTCGACACGTGAGCGGCTTTGCCCTGTGATCCCGTTTCTCCTATTCGCCTGGTCCCGGAAGGCATTTTCAGAATGACACCCTTAACCTGAGAAGTCGTAGGTCCTGAATTATGGTTTTATATCTGATACTGGTGAGAAAAAAGCTCCCTCTGTAGCTCTCTGGTTTGGAATCTGCTCACTTCTTTTGAAAGTGGTTTGCCTTTTATCTCCTTTGTACTGTTTTCTGTCCATTGTTCCTTCATCCTCTAGTGACTTCCCTACTTCTTTTTCTTGTTTCAGAGACTGACTCCATCCTCATTGTGTATTTTCTCCATCAATTGCGTTTCTTCTCTTTTCTCTATATTTTGCTGTCTTCTTGCTTTTCTATTTCCTTCTCTTCTTTCTTCTGCCCCCGCCTTCTTCAACCCCTCTCCTTCCTTACCCTCCCTGTCCTCTTCTCTCATTTCATATTAATTGGATGTCTTCTCTCTGCTTCGGAGAATATAGTGAAAGAAACTCTTGGCTGCAGGTGGAAGGTTATAGTACATGGGCCTCAGTAATACAACTTGCTGAGAAGACAAATTACACACACACACACACACACACACACACACACACACACACACACCCTTTTCATACTTAAGGTCTTAAAATAAGTGGTGGCAGATGATACCTTATATTTGGCAGAGAGAGTATATGTTTGTATATCTACAAGACTGGCTGTCGGGAAAGATGTAGCAGAAATCCAGCCTTATTAAATTGGCCTCTTGCAAGGTGCATACATACACCAGGTCAGGTTGGTGACATGTGGGCGAGTACATTATTTATGAACACAGCTGTAGTGATTTTTCATTTGCGTTTTAATAAATAAAGCTTGCCTGAAGTGGTGACACACACCTCGAATCCCAGTAGCCACACTAGTTTTTCACAGAATCCAGGCAGTAGTGGTGCATGCCTTTAATCCAAGCCCTAGAGAGGAATATAAGATGGGAGGAGACAGCTCTCACACACAGTCCCATTCTGAGATTCCTGGAGGCAGGATTGCCATTTTGGACTGAGGTCGAGGTAAGAGCCAGTGGCTGGCTGCTTTGCTTTTCTGGGCTTGAAGTTGAACCCCAGTTTTTGTCTCTGGGTTTTTATTAATCATGCTACAAGCAGCCACTATATTTTGTATTTGTGCATACTGTGAATCGTATAATACAAACTTTAAAGTGCTACAGATAAGTACCCCATGCCTTTTTCTACTCTTTAAATGTCTCTTTGGGCAAATTACAACCTGATCTGAGGATGACAGCATTTAGAATTACCACACAGAACAAGGGGATGAGCATCTCAAGTGCAGAATGAGAGTGCTGCCTCTCTTAGACCCCCCTGTCCTCGGTGCCTTTGCACCTCTGTGATGGTATTTCTGACTGCTAAGTGTGGCAAATATGTCTGTGTGCTTTCTATGAAAATTCAGCTTTTTTTCAGGGGTATTTTCTTTTGTCTGTTTTACTCTAGGTCCATTAAACGCTAACTTACGTTTAAACTTGCTTTCTCCAGAACTACAGTTGGGTCTCTCACCGAGCTGTTCCTGTTTTTGAATCACGTCTGTTCTGTACAGTTCACACTTGAACCAATCTTTCAGGGAAAACATGGGAAGGTTTTTCAGTCGTGGTGTGTCTCAGAGGTGGGGAAATCGGCCTTTGATAAGTAGCTGATGCAAGAGCTTTGTGCAGGAGGTTCCGGGCTGCTCTGGCTATGATTCTCCACCAAACAAACCGAGCTACGGCATTTCCTATTTATTGCGGGAGGGGTGGGAATACCATAAAAATGGAAATTGCACGGGTTTTAGTGATGCTGTTTGAAATAGTTGTTGAGTGGGAAGTAACCTACTTTTAGATTTAGGTCATTTGAAACGCTGCCGTTTTTAAGACTTTTTTTTTTTTTTTTTTTTTAAGAACAGGGTAGCTGTAATGGAGGTGAGCATTGGGAAGTAGTGTTGCCTGGCGTATGCCCCAATTCTTCTCTTGTCATGGCTTCTACACAGTCAGTGGCTCTGCCTTCCCCAGGCCCTTTGAGAGCACACCCTTTCATACTGGGCAGAGAGGAGTGGGGGCGTGGACAGAAATCAAAGGAACCCCACTACTTCAGATGAAACAGATTTCCAGATTTATTAATGACAGTGGTAAGAATAGGCAAGAACCTTAAAATGTAGAGTAATCTCTGGGTCAGTCATTTTCTTCTCCTCTCCTCTCCCCTCCCCTCTCTTCTCCTCCCCTCTCCTCTCCTCTCCCCTTCGCTCTCTTCTCCTCCCCTCTCCTCTCCACTTCCCTCCCCTCCCCTCTCTTTTTCCCTCTCCTCTCCTCTCCTCTCCTCTCCTTTCTTTTTCCCTCCACTCCCTTCCCTTTTCCTCTTCTCTCTATTTCCATTTCCTCTCCCCTCTCTCCTCCCCTCTGCTCCCCTCTTCTCTTCTTCTCTTCTCTCTTCTCTGATTTTCTACTTCATTCATCAGGGAAAAAAACAGCCCTGGCAGGGATATAGCTGAAAGAGTTACAGTTAATGCATCACCGTATTTCCTCTCCCAGTGAAAAGGTGGGAGGTGGCAGAACATAGCAGGGTTGCAGAAAACATCGTGATCTTTAGGCTACGCACCTTGGATTGTAGGGTGTTTTAGGGATCTTAGGGTTGGCGTGTGCTGTGCAGTCAATGCCAGCCCCCGTGCCCTCATCCTTCAGTGATTGATGGTATTTTAAAGACCTAAAAAGATGACGAAGATCAGATAGCAAAGCCCATGAAGTTCCCCTTTGCGTCTACGCTGTCCGCGCACTTTACATTCCTATGTCATAGTGTTCATATGTCTTTTATACTCCACTAGGTTAAAAAAAATCAATTCTCTTTTTAAAATCTGTTCTGGGTGGTGGTTACATATTAATTCCCTCAGTTACTCTTTCAGAATCTCATTTATCTCCAGCAATCTAACTCGGAGCAGATTAAAGTGTGATGATCTTTTAAAAATTGCTCAGATGTAATAAAATGTGTTTGATGGCGATTCTGAAGCAATAGAAATTTTGGTTAAAAAAAATAAACCTTCGGTCTACTCTATTACTGTTGATCATTCTCCAGAGTTTCACTTCATTTACCTTAGCTTTTTGAATACAGATCCATGAAAAAACCAGTGTGGAAATAAGCTAGCAGAAAGGAAGGGGTAGGAGGGAATGCTTAGAAATTTCCAGTCAGCCGGCATCCTCATGGAAGTTTTCATTTATCCATTAGTCCTCGGTAGTTACACAGCACATTCTCATCCATTCATTAACTAGAGCATGTAATACAGCTTGGACATTAGGGTCCCAATATGCTCAGAGACAATCACCCGTCTCTATTCTATTGCTTTATGTCAAGAACTCAAAATCGTAATATTTATCCAAACCATTAACTTTTCCTTATTTTTTTGCCCCCCCCAAATAGTTTAATTTTTCTTAAAATAAGAGGCCTTGTGGTCTTGTTTTTTTGTTTAACTATTTTTTTCTTTTCACTTGTGTATGATTACTCACCACGTAGTCTGGACTGGGCTTGGAGTTTAGACAGAAGATGGACCTTTGAGAAGGATCAGCCTCCTCTCTACCTTCTTATGCTTTATAGGATATTAAAAGAAGAGAGTTCATGTGCATGCACACACATACTCACAAAATGACATAATTATCAATTGTAAGTATCAGTAAGATAGTAAGCAAAGAATAAAGACAGAATTGCAGAATCTGGATGCAGGGAGGACTGTACCTAGGTTCATCCCAGATGGAGGAGGTGGGGATGCAGGGAAGACTATACCTAGGTCCATCCCAGATGGAGGAGGTGGGGATGCAGGGAGGACTATACCTAGGTTCATCCTAGATGGAGGTGGTAGGGATTCAGTAAGGACTGTATGTAGAGCAGGAAGGAAAAAGGAAAGGGTTGTTGTAGAGAAGACATAAACCTGATGTTCCCCTGTGTGAATGTGGCAGAGAAAATAAAGCTGTCTTACTGGGGAAAAAAATCTTATTTTGCCAAAGACATAAAACATGACAACTCTTTTAACAAGTTGGTAATGATTTTGTCACATAAATGTGAGATTATAGTTTTGTGAATATAGGTATATTTTGTATATATAAGAAATATGTAAACAGGCTGTACAACTGCATGTTGAACAAGCATGATAGATTTTCTTTTTCCAAAGCATGGTTTCTTTGTGTAGCCTTGACTGTCCTGGATCTAACTCTGTAGACCAAGCTGTCGCCAGACTCATAGAGTTTCACCTGCCTCTGCCTCGCAACTGCTGGGGTTAAAGCTGTGTGTGACCACTGCCCAGCTAAACATGTTAAATTTTGATGGTTCCCTTTAAGTGATTTGGAGAGAGGCAATTATTTTTCAAGGGTGTATTTCGCTTCATTTTCCTATTGCTATAACAAGATGCCAGAGGCTGCTAACAAAGTCTGTTTTGTCTCACAGTTGTAGAATTTCAAGAAATCACAGGCCATCTGCTCAAGTTCTGCTGAGGGCCTACGTGTCTCACTAGAGTAAAGACGTAAAGAGAGGAAGTCAGCACACCTGGAAGGAAGTGGTCAGAGCTCAGAGATGTGTAAGGCTTGCCTCTCAGGAACTAGTCAAGTTGGTGAGACCTAAGTCACTACTAACAGGCATCATCCAGTCTCTAGGCAATTGAGCTAGTACCTTGAAAACCAAACTTTTGATCTGCTCTTGAGGACCCTGCTCTTCTCAGCAAACGTATCTGCAATCAAGTCCCACTTCTTAAATGTGCCACCACCTCTCAGTAATGTGACACAGGGACCAAACTTACAGCAAGTGAATCTTTACTTTAGGTGAAGCAATTTGGAGAGATAAAGTCCAGAGAGAAATACAGAATTATACAAAACTAAAAAATTTTTAAAATAAACATGGAAACTGTGAATAGGGGAGGGACGGTCTATCTTTGGATTGAAAACTAAGCATCATGAGGGAGATGAACTATATAAGCATTAAAAGTCCAATACATTTTGCAAAAGACATAATAAATTATGACTTCCCACAAATGCAAGAATGAACTGGATTTTAATTTGTGAGGGTCTCGTGTTTCCTTGACTTTAATTTGAAAACAAAACAAAACAAAAAAAACTCTGAGAAATTGGAGTTGTAAAAAAAAAAAAAAGTCACCGAGGAAGAACAAAGTACAACAAAACAACCAAAAAGTGGTTTTACTACTTAAAATAGCTATGGCAACTTTGTAGACTGTGTAGTACTCATTAAAAAAAATGTCTTCAGGCTCACTGAGAGCTGAAGAGTGTAGATTTAAGAGCATCATGGAGTCTGAAAATATCTCCAGTTTTGTTTCAAAAAAGCCTTTGAGATGAGTAGGAACCAAAGGTTCCTGGTATAAATTCTTGAAGATTGCAATTGTTGAATTTATTCAAAGCAAGCCCTGATGTAGGAAGACTATCCAGAAACAAAGCCATAGATGGAGAAAGAAGAAGAACTGTGAGAGAAAGGACAAAGTAACAATCAGCAAAGGGTCACAGATGAGAGAGAATTATGTTTCAGGAAGGGGTTCGCCTCAGTGCTTGTTCAGTGCAAGTGAACATCTACAGGGCACAAACAGTTGTCAAGAGCATACAAGGCCCAAAGGCAGGATAACCAAAGTGCTTTCTCCAAAGGAGCTCCCAGTCTGGGCTGAAAGATGACTTTGATGTATAGACCCATTCTTTTGTGTGGTGTTCACGGAGTGTGCATGGAGTGGACCGTGTCCACTTCCTTTCTAGCCCTGGTCATGGCTGTTGCTCATCAGTGTGGCACCTTTCCCACTTGGTCATCTATCAATTCCTCCAGTAGCCACTCCCCTTTTTTTGACCTTCCTGATACTCATCTTTATTTCAAAAGTAAAATTTGTGTCTTGTTTGTTGTAGTTTCTTGCGTATCTGGTCCAATATCTGGTCCATAGTGACCATTCAATAATGTCTCTTTATTTAGTGAAATACAACCTTATCTTCAAATATCTCTTTATTATCTTTAGGGCTAGATTAGAAGTGGTGTGTGTGTGTGTGTGTGTGTGTGTGTGTGTGTGTGTGTTCCATGCATGTGAGCATGCGGGTGTGTACATGTATACTCCTGCATGGAGAGACCAGAGGATGGTGGAAAATGGCCTCTAGAACTCTCCAATGCATTCATTCCCTTGAGGCAGACTCTCGCACAAAACTGAAAATCATTGTTTTGGTTAGGCTGTCTGGCGCTGAAGCTTCCAGGATCTACCTGTTTCCTCCCCATCTCAACACTGGGGTTATAGGCATACACACCTTTTATATAGGTACTGGGATCTCAAACTAAGGGTTTTCTGTCAAGCGTGCACAGTAAGCTTCCCTACTCTTGGGGCCATCTCTTAGGTCAGCTTTGTGTTCATATTCCTCATTAAACACTAAGTTTTGTTTTAATGGTGATTCTTAAGGGAGTTTGAACTTTTACTTACACTGCATTTAACAGTCTGGACCATAAAGTCAAATGTTTGGCTGAGTTTGTGGCTCTCCCTAACATCAACAACAAGATGCCCCTATTTAAACATGGGAACCAGACACGTATAGCTTCTGGGGAGTATGTTACTGGTATACTATCTTGTTGAATCAGACCTAGGCTTGTATCCACCAAGAGTTTATTAAAAAAACTAATAGATTTATGAAGTTGGGGAAAGTTTTCAGAACGGGGCAGGAAGGAGGAGGAAGATATTTTTGTCACTCGCAGAAGCCATTTATAGTCCTGTCATCTCTTCTGTCATGAAGATTATCGCTTAATTATAAGATAACATGATTTGCTGTTTAGATATCAGAAACAGAAATGTGCAGCCTGAGATCAAAGGAGAAATCAATTCTCAGAGGGGCTGGGTACTAATTAATAAAGTTGGAGCAGCTGTGTGCCTGTCATCCTACTCCGAGTTGGGGTGTATATATTTTTAAAAACATTGAATGGGTTGAGCTCTCTGCCCTCTGAGGCAGAATATCACGGCCATATATAAACCTGGAAAGGATAACTTCTTCTTTTTTCATGAATACTCATTGAACACTTATGCCTTCTCTGACTCTGTAGGGCTCCAAAGTCCCAGAGTCTATGTCCTCTCAGACCCTTCACTGGTCAGCTTATATTGAAGGTAAAAGGCACAGCAGCTCATCAAATAATCACTGCAAAGAGTGGGCAGAGAGGGAAGGTGCAGGTGGACGGATGGGCTTTATGAATAGAAGACTCATAATGACTATGTTCTAAACGAATGATGTTTGCCATTGGTAGCTGGATTAAATTTGGTGACTTGAAGATACAGTTTTCTTAGTATTTGCTCTGTGCTAAGCACTGGGAAGGGTCTCGTCTTAAATGGGACAGAGTCTCAGTCCTTCCTGGGGGCTACAGCACTTGTGATTTTAAAGCATCTTGCATGTGTTGTTTTAAATGATCTTTCCAGATCTTACAGATCTGTGTATCCTAACTACAGTATCCTCAATGGCTTTTCCAGGACAGCTTTTTAGAGGAAGGGTTTATATCCCCCACAGAATGGGCTGTTGGGCTACTGAGTTGATTTTGTTTCTCTTCGAGTTAAGGGTCAACTCCGCTTGCAATTGTGTCGATTGCTGCACTGCTGCTCTTCCAACGAATCTCAAGATTCATCTAGGAATCCAGTAAAAGGACCCTCACAAGTTTAATTTCTCAGCTAATTCACTGGCTCACTGTACTGAGGTCTTAAGGACCAGATGCACTGCCAGCCCGGCAGTGAATTCTGCTTTTACCTAGGTATGAATGCTCACGCTCTTCATTTTACAAATGAACTGAAGGCCAGGGAGTCAGAGCAGCTTAAATATGGACACTGATGTTGTCGATCAATCTCATATAAAAATAACATTCACTAAAGTTTTAAGCCCGAGAATGGACAAATAAAGCTTATTTGGCGAAGAAGCATTTTGTAGATGTGCTTCTGGTGCCTACATGGAATCAGATGACATTTTGAGCCACAAAGATGCATATTAAGAACCTAGCAAGTTAAAGAAAAGTCCAGATCATTTCTAACAAGGTAGATAACAGAATTCCCTCAGCAGTCTCTATTCCACCTGAGTGTAGCCTAAGCATTGCAATAGGAACCCAAGATTGAGGATAGGCACAGGCATCAGCCAAAGAAGACAATCCAGATTTTGTTTTGAAGAAAACAGACGTCTTGTTAATGAGTCTGCTTTCTGAGCTGATACCTAGGAGCTCAAGAAATCAGCCTTCATGGGGCGGCAAGTGACAGCTCATTCAAACTCGTCTAGTGTCTCTAGGGGTGTTCATCGATTGTGTTTTCTTAATCTTAATGCATTTCTCTTGATAAAAGCCGAGCACTCAGGCAAATTGAGAGACCGTTAGGAGCAGATGCGTATACCAAGTGCATCTCAGTGTCTCTCATTTCCCATAGATCACCCTTGAAATGCCGCAATTATAAACTATTTTAATAGCTCTTAATCTACTTAATCCGCTAAATTCAAGAGGGCACTGACACTCTTAGGTGATGATAAGGATAAAGGTTTCTCAGGTGGAGCAGTTACAACCATGATAGCTTCTCAGCTGCTGGTGGGGTGGGAAACCCTACCTCACAAGGCTGTCTGTGCTGATGTTAATGCACTCATTCTTAATCCTTTCAACCTATGCTGCATCTGAGGAACCGAAGCCACTGGCACATCTGTTTATTACGGGAGGAGTTCATAGCCACATCCTCTCCTCAAGCTTGTGCTCACAAAGTTTATTCAGTCTCTTAGAGAAAGATAATTCCAAGTGGTTATTAAGACAATAGCTTTGACTTTAGGATGGGTTTATGTCTTTAAGGGAAGGTTTCAGCAAATGAGCCGACCATATGTTAAATCAAATTTAACATCCATTATGAAACACTGAATCATACTTTATATCTCAGTAATGATAACAAATGATGGCTTATCTCATGTTCTTCTCATTTGTAGTGCTTCTCATCAATCTTGCTAATATTGCCAAAGATTTATTAAATGAACAAGTGTCCAACTGTAACTGTTAATATTAATAGCTTCTTTTTATATTTTCTCTTACTGGCCTCCATTTCCATGCTTGCTTAAGCCCACTCTCCTATATTCTTTAAAAGTGATAGTTTTCTTATTCCGAAATGATAATTAGCCGAATACTAGGAAGTGAGCAGTAAAATAATTTTAATCAAACCGCACAATTATATACTAGCCCATTTTAAGCCGTAGGGTTTGCTATGCGCTTCAAGACTGCCAGTAAAAATCTTCTTCTCCTTCTTTTACCTCCTCTTCTTTTTTAAACTAGAGTAAAATGGTCGATTTTAAAACTCTGGGAACATTTCACATCCCTTATAACTTAAAATTGTGACTCATGCAGTAAAAGTTTAAATCACTTGAGTAAATTTGTAATTTAATCCTTAAAATTTAACTAAAGTTTATTCTTCCTTCCCGAGTGCTTCCTGTTGGTGGAAATTGTAAGAAGCTGCCTATTTTCCTAGGCTTGACTGTGGTCTATAACGCTACCATTCCTCAGCCAATGGATTCTCCTATGTCCAGGTTTTTCAGTGTCTCCCATGTCACCTCTTCCAAAACCACAGAGAAACCCTGTCTCGAAAAACAAAAAAAAAAAAAAAAAAAAAAAAAAAAAAAAAAAAAAAAAAAGACTAAATGTTCCTTGGCACGGGAGTGATTTCTGTAAAATGGTCCCTTAGAATTTTTTTTTAAATATTTTTTTTTTATTGAGAAAAGGAGAAAATAAAAAAAACAAGTTTCCACCTCCTCCCAGCCTCCCATTTCCCTCCCCCTCCTCCCACCCTACGCCCCCTCCTCCCACCCTTCTCCCCCTCCCCCCACTCCTTTCCCCCTCCCTCTCCAGTCCAAAGAGCAGTCAGCTCACCAAGACCAGCTGGACTGTGACTGAAAAAGCATGGGATAAAACTGGACTCTCTGAACATGGCGAACAATGAGGGCTGATGAGACGCAAAGGACAATGGCACGGGGGTTTGATCCTACGTAATGTGATGGCTTTGTGGGAGCCCAGCCAGTTTGGATGTTCACCTTCCTAGATATGGACGGAAGTGGGAGGTCCTAGGTCTTACCACAGGGCAGAAAACCCTGGTCCCTTAGAATTTTAAATCTAAACAGATTCCAATTGGGACACTCTACCTAACCCTTGGACTACCATCCTACTTCAGGGCTGTGCCCAAGAAAGAGTTTTCATTTTGGATCTGTACAACAGCCCTGTACTCTGGCAAAACAACTCTTACTCTGCCTTCTTGACTCCTAGACTGACCACAAGAACTCAGATATTTTTGGTGGGCAAGGGCTCAGAACAAATTGTTCCTACTGTCCCTCAGTTACAGCCTTGCATCAGACAGTGCACAGCAAATGAGGCAACTAGAAACAATATCCTCTGTACGGGCACATGCAACATGACTTGTATTACGATATGGCTACTACTACTACTGGAATACTTGAGGCAGGGGTGAGGCAAGGGGAACAATTGTTGGGACAATAGGCACTAAGAAGAGGTGGAAGGAGATGAGATAAGGTACTGAGAGCTGAATAAGAACGAAGTGTGATATGTGTCTATGGGAATGTTGACTATATGGGAATATATGGGTCTGGTGGGGAATGCCTCTCACCTAGCTACTTTGGGTGCCGCAGTCAACAGATCAAAAGTTTAAAACCTGCCTGGACTCTGAACTATAGATTGAGTTCAGGTACAGCCTGAGAAACACAATAAGACCATTTTTTCAAAACAGAAAGAAAAATGGAAAGAATGTTATAACAAAACGCTTTTTTGACTGCTAATCAAAATAATCTTTAAAGCAAAAAATGTAATAGAGATAATAATGATCACCCACTTTCTGGATCGTTCTCTGCGTTGGGCATTCTGTGCCTCTGATCTCCAGGTCCTGCGCTAAACTGCAAAGGAGAGAGATTGCACCTTCTCAAATTGGGTTCTTTCTAACGTTCCTGACAATCACATGCTACTTGGTCATATCTCATCATAAGTACTGAGTTATTTCTAAGTTACCATCATTTAAACATCATGTGACTTTTCTTAGTTTTTCTCCTCAAATCTAATGTTCTTTGAATAGTTCATTTCAAAGTTCTCACACAACATAAGCAAGCGACTAACAGCAGGCATGGTGAGCGATTCTTGGCAAGAGTAGAAAAATGAAATAAAGCAAAACCTTAAAAATGCTTATGGGTATTGGTTGGCAGTAGATTCTAAATATGACCCAATTTTTATCGTGAAGACTGATAAGAAAAAGGAGGGCTTCGATGAAGTGCAAATCAAAGGAAGAATGTTTTGTGCAATACCTCATAGAATTGAATCTATGGATTTTAGGAAGAGGCGCTTGGAGAAGGGACCTAGTGAAGAAATGATATTCGAAAGAGGCATTTGTACCAGGTAGTCTGACTATAAGCGTACTGAAACAATGGACTGCCCAAAAAAGAAAAAGGGGATTTACCCAGGAATCTCAGGCTGGGAGAAGGAAAATATAACAACAAGAATGGTAACTTATCTTCCAGAAAGAGAGTCCACACAATTCAAACAAGTTGTCACCTTACATTGTAAGACAGAAGGCTGGACAGTGATGGGTCAGTGTTGGGCAGGGCCCTCCTTGTCCAAGAGTGCTTAGTCTAGCATAGCCTTGGCCCTTTATTTTATTTTATTTATTTTAATTCTACTTTATGACTCAAAAGATGAATTTAGGGATTCCCTTGATCTCTCTTCTTTTTTTCTGATGTGGCCATATTGAATAATCTCCTTTTTCTGCTTTGCAAGTTTTCAACTCTTTGAATTGTCCTAATGAGACTGGGCTGCCGAACCTGTTTGGGGCACAGGCTATGACCTACACATAACAAAGATGCCAGGTTTGTCTCATAGTCACTGAGACATGGACTATGACTTAGATAACAAGTAAGAAGCAAGGATTATATGTTCTGATCAAGTGAAATGTGGCCATGAACTGAACTCTCGTATTTATTGGCAGGAGAGAGATGATGTAATTTAAGTTCTCAATGACCTATTATTGTCTTCCTCATGTTATGGAGGTCTAAGTACAGCAGAACGCTGTGCAATGCAATTTTCAGAATGCTTATACATTCTTGGAGTAGTGGTATGTTAATTTCACTGACTCAAGCTGCAAATGTTTCTCTAATATTTTATGAATGTATTATTACATATGCTATCAGGTTTATTCTATTAGAAATTATGTATGATTCATATGTTAGAAGGATTAATATATGGCATATGATTATTACTACTTATATTTTGGAACATAAAACCTTTGGCTTTTTGTTTCATTTTGTTGTTTCTGTTTTTGTTTTGTAAGCTGGATTAGACAGGTAGTGTGTCACAGCCCTAGTTAAAATCACGCCGTCCTCATTTTTCAGTGCAGTGAAGATATGATCAGTGCTAATTTTTTAATGAGTCTACAGGACAAGTTCAAAATTCTGCAATCATCTTCTGGAAGGTTTGGGAGGTCAGGCAGAGACAGAAACACTCTGAGGATCTCCTCGGATTTGGTGGGGGAAGGCTTCTGAAACTCATTAAACAATGGAAACCTAAAGGCAAAATTTGGGAAACACTGTGAAGACTGATAAGGTGTAAAGCTTGCCTCTGCTATGTAAATGAAGGGCCAAAAATCACCTGGCTGGAATACAATGAGTGTAAGGATTAACCGGCTGAAACCCATAAGGAATTGACGCTCCCTGGCACCCTTTTTCTTGATCCTACAGAAGAGTATCTGTCATGAAATTGAATAGTTAGTAAAGCTCGGTTTAATATTGAAGATAGTATTAAATATTCTAAAATAGGGCTATTCAAATACTTCCATTTAAAAAATGTTACTTAGAGAGTTTCTCACTTGACACAATTCGACTCTCATTCTCCACTCTAGAGTAAAAATTTATAATCCTGTCCTCACGAGTGCCACCCTCTTAGTCAAACAGGGAATTGTTCCATGGGTTTGGCCAAGACAGAGAAGGGGAATTTCACACCACCAGCATGATGTCATCTAGAATTATGCCACGCGTGGTGTATAAAGTATGCAGTGATCCCCCTAGAGAGTAAGAATTTTAAGCCCTGGATAAGCGTCTTACGTCTTTAGCCCCGTGAAGACCTCATTTCTGCATCAGCTAAGGTTTGTGAAGGAGTTTTGGGCTTCCTGAAAAATCTGCTACATGCAGACAGCATGCTGAGCTTTGTTGCAAGGGAACTGGGATGAGCAGGAACCTGTTTGTCTTATCATGGAGCCGATGTCTCACTGAGTAGACACACACCAGGTGGCAATCTGGGTTAACCCGTGCTGGCTGTGCCCCTGCTGTGGACATGCTGGGGTAGGAGAAATGCATTCTGATGGAAGATGTAACCCATGAACTAGACCCTGGCAGCTTCAACAATCTATCCCAGAGTGCCAAAATGGCCACAAGCCCCCGAAATGCTGATTGAACTAATACAAGCAGGGAAGAGGCAGTGGATGAGGGCGAGGCTGGCAAGGAAGGGTCAACAGCGATTTTAGAGGACTCTGCATGCCACTCTGGTGTGTTGGACTCAATTCTGAAAGCATTGGGGAGCCAGCAGGGGTTTGAGGAAAAGAAGGGATGGCATCCAATAGGTATTTAATGAAGACAGATATGGCAGCCCTGTGGATTTGGTTAGTCCTGCAGACAGGGGACAGGTGAAGCCGTTGAACTCGAGAGGAGAGCCAAGGGCTGAGGATGAATGGAGCAGCCAGTCCTCAGTGTTTGCTCAGATCCTGGTGGCAGGAGGCCAGTGTTCATCTGGCACCTGCTTTCAGGCTTCTTGTCCCTAGGGAGCTGCATTCCTTATCCGGGATATCAACTGCGCACTACATGGAGACAAAGCTAAGCAACAGAGAAATCCAGTTTCATAAAACCAAAAGACACATAAGCACCTGTGCATACATACAAGTTCCACACTTCCTTGATGGCATCATATAATACTCACTATCACCACACTATTAATTTTCCATTTTAAAAGATTAAATGTCATTATATTAAATACACACACACATACATACATACACACACATCAACCTCCTTATTCATGGTTTCAGCTTTCACAGTTTAAATAGCCAACCATTGACTGTAGTCTGACAATATGACATGGAAAGTTCTTGAAATGAACAGTTAATAAATTTTAAATATTTTCTATTATGATATATAGTTGTTTTATAATTACCTCATTTTAAAGCTCTTTGTCAATCTTTTAATCATGCCTATTATTGTAGGAGGAGGGCCTGCTTGTTCATCCCGGCTGCCCAGCTAGCTTAGCCCTGAAATAACCACACAGAAACTGTATTCATTCAATCACTGCTTGGCTCATTAGCTCTAGTTTCTTATTGGCTAACTCTTACATCTTAATTTAACCCATTTCTATTATTCTGTGCATCATCATGTGGCAGTGGCTTACCAGATAAAATTCCCTGCTTCTATCTCAGGATCCATGGCATCTTTCTGCCTCTGCTTTCTTCCTCCCAGCATTCTGTTTAATTTTCCCTGCCTACCTAAGTTCTGCCCTATCAAGGGCCCAAAACAGTTTCTTTATTAACCAATGAAAGCAACACAAAGACAGAAAGACCTCCTACACCGTATTATCACTTAAACTTTAGGCATATGCATACAGAAAATACATATTATGCTGGACAGTATTAGAATGTGCCCTCCAGAGAGCAGGGGCCATGGACAAGTTTCTTCACCTGTCACCTATAGAGACAGCAAAGATTATCTAAAGTTCAGTACAACAGGAGCATAGAACTCCTTGCCCTCAGCATGGCTCACCTATAACATTCACCCTTCCTATATGACCCTCTTTCAATATAAAAGGTTACCAAAATACTATTTATATTTGCATTGGAAAAGTTACATTTTTAAAATACAGAAAGAACTTTTCAACCCTGCTTTCACAGCTGCGACTGCTCGGGTCTGTTAAGGAGCCATGAAGAACCGCCTGGTGTCAGCCTTAGCCCTGTGCTGGCAGCATTTCCAGAACAGAGTCCAGAAGGCTGCTCGTGTGCTTGTGTGCAGCACAGGTGCTACAACCTGGCCCCTCACTGCCCTGCAGGGACCCCCAAAACTGAGTAATGACTGTGCACTGGTAGTTTTGCTTAATCTTTGAGCACTTTGAAGATCATGAGGAGAAGGTAAAGGGCTTTGTTTCTTCTCTAGCCTCCCCAGTCCCACAGCATCTTAACCCTTTATCATCTACCATTTTTTTTTGACCATTTTTTTTAAATGCAGTTGACTCATATGACTTCTATGAGCTTTTTTTTTTCTTGGTTTTATCCTTCAGCAAAATTTTGAAAAACCAGAGCATTTTTTGTTCCTTCGTCATTTGCTTTGTTAGCATTTTTTTTTAAAATAAAGACATAGGCACCTCTCAGCTATACACAGTTTCCCCCAATTAACCACAGCATTCTTTTGAATCTTTAAGATCATAAGAATCACAATTATGTAGCTGATAAACAGTGTCTTTTTTTTTTTTCAGAAAAGCAATAGTGGACTTTGGGTCTGCCTGGCCTTAGTGTTGACATTATTGGACAGGAATGCTTATCACTGAAAATGAAAACCATCAACCAAGCCTTTAAAACTTACGATTGCACTCTAAATTCCAAATAGAGAAAGGCGATGGAAGCTTCCACGCTCTCTGCAGGGTCTTCTCTCTTGCTTTAGCCCCCACTCTGTCTCCCAGATACAGACATTGCAGCTGTCGCTGCCTCCTGGGCTCCCAGTCCTGTGAAGAAGCAATCGTTTCCTCCTGAGCCTCAGACCCACTCCTGGAATCTTATCCCCTTAGCCCAAAACTGGACTCTCTGAACATGGCGAACTATGAGGGCTGATGAGACGCAAAGGACAATGGCACGGGGGTCTGATCCTACGTAATGTGATGGCTTTGTGGGAGCCCAGCCAGTTTGGATGTTCACCTTCCTAGATATGGACGGAGGGGGGAGGTCCTAGGTCTTACCACAGGGCAGAAAACCCTGACTGCTCTTTGGACTGGAGAGGGAGGGGGAAAGGAGTGGGGGGAGGGGGAGAAGGGTGGGAGGAGGGGGAGGGAAATGGGAGGCTGGGAGGAGGTGGAAACTTGTTTTTTTTTTTCTCCTTTTCTCAATAAAAAAAATCGTTTAAAAGAAAAAAAATTAGCAATTAATTATCTCTAGTTCTAATCCAGTAAGCCTGTGCAATTAACATCTGGGATTCGGTTCATCTTTTTTTGCTGACTTTCTCATTTCAGGACTGGGGTATTGTGGATCTCCCTAGAAGACAAGCTTAGCACAGATTGTTCTTCAACCCATAGTGAATTTGTGCAATATTTTTTATTGTTCTTTCTAAACATTTTTTGTTAACTAGAAGGCATATTGTTAGCATTAAATAACTATAAACATTGAAGTTAAACTGAATTGTGTATCCTTCATTATTAAATCTCTGTATATCAGTAGCATGTGAGCATGGACTATAAAAAACGTTTTTGGATTAAGAGAGAAATAGCCTTTCTTCACGGTGGGATTTGCAGGGCTCTGTCCTGTCTTCTAGATCAAGCTACTGCATCTTCTTGTCTCATGTGTGGAATTGCTCTAAGATTGGGGACATTCTTTCCCCATTAGAATATAGGAAAGCACAAATCTAATTGTAGACGCTAACAACAGCTAATATTGGGCTTGCTTTAGCAGTACATATACAATAGTTAATATTTAGCTTTAATTGACAATATGTTGTAATGAATGTGAGGACTTCCCTAGAGTCTTCCATGATGGGTTCTGAAGAGAGAATATCCTACTGCTAGGTAACCAGTGTTTTTAGAAGATTACAAGAAAGGGAGCCACATAATCAGTAGAGAAGCAAGACCTCTGAGGAGATGGACGTGGACTTTATAGAGCCAGCTGAAGCCTGGGGCTGTGGGCTCAGTGGCTCCAATGCTTCTGTGGCAATCCTCTTCCTATACGTGGTCCATTAGATGAGGTTTTTGTCTCCATGCTAATGGCTAGAGTTGCAATATACTGCTTATGCTGTTGTTTTTCTTGGTACTTACATTACACCTTCTGTACCAACATGATGTGGGATGTCCTTCTGTATTAGTGTTGCTTTTATTGGATAATGAATAAAGCTTTTTCAGCCAATGACTTGGCAGAGTAATCCAAACAGAGATATGGAAAGAGAGTAGGCAGAGTCAGGGAAAAACCATGTAGCTACCAAAGAAGAAGGACATAGACACCTTACCAGTAGGCTACAGCCTCATGGTGATACACAGATTAATAGAAATGGGTTAATGTAAGATGTAAGAGCTAGCTAGGAATATGCCTAAGCTATTGACCAAAAAGTGTTGTAATTAGTATAGTTTCTGTGTGATTATTCGGGATTGGGTGGCTGGGAAATGAACATGCAGTCTCTGTTTACACCAAGTGACCCTTCCTTTTTATTTCTTTTTATAGATGATCTTCTAATATCAGGAGTCTAACTTTGCAGACAGCTGTTTTGTCTTTCTCCTAGCTTCTTAGACTAGCGAAATGATCAGCTATAAATACAGCAAGTCTGATAGAGAGTTTTTGAGGTATCTTTTAAGCCTTAGAGAAACAATCCATCAACTAATTAAACATATCTGAAAATGTTTCCTTATCAACAAGGAAGACAGCATAAATTGTAATGCTCAGTTGTGCCTGTTGCGAAGATCTGGGTAAATCTCTTGATGGTGCCTTCTATTGCTTTTCTTTGAGTTCAAAAACAAAAACATGGGACTCTTTTGTGTGCTCAAGAAATTCTTACAAAGCCTGCATATTTTGTGTTCCGTTTGGATTATATTTATATAAACTAATATTTTTCTCACTATTTAATACTGAAAACCCCATCTCCTAGTTTATTTCAAATATTAGTCTGTACTTATAAGAAAATATTCTCCTTGTTTTTAAAAGAGCTGTTATATGTGAACTGTGACACAGTCTTTCTTGACACCTCTGACAATAACATTGGCATAAATAGTTATATGTCAAATGAATCAATATCTTGATATACATGTCCGTTTGTTCCTAGAGGGAGCTGTTATGCATGTCAGTTTCTTATAGCCTCTGTTGGCTTCTATTGAAAAATGATTGCCTGCTTTTCTAATAAAAATGTCATTTCATTGTCTGAAATTATAGCTAATTGGACATAGTGAAGTTGAATGCTGTTCATATTACAGCTGTCTACTCCTATTTCTCTTAGTTGTTTGGTGAACAATTACATTTGTCTGATAGCTTATCATTCTTTAAGACATTTCGTTTTTTTTTTCGTGTAATATCGCTAATTTTTCTTTTGGATAGTATTGGGGGTTGAAACTAGGGCCTTATGGATACTATGGAAGTACTATTCTTTGGCTACTTTCTACTGTATTTTGGTAACAGGTCTTTCCAAGTGGCCTAGTCGCCGTGAGCTTACTGTGTAACACAAGCTGGACTCAAAACTTCATCTTCCTGCCTTCCTGCCTCAGCTTCCCAAGTAGATAGATGATCTTCATAAGATAATTTTCACATATTGTTTTTTCACTTTTTATTGATATGATTTTAATTTCAGTTTTCAACATGATTTTATATATATACATATATATATAAAACCTTGTATATTTACTATTATATATATCTGTGTGTATAAAAATACTTTTAATGTTTTAATGAATTTAACTTAAAACTATATCCTTTCCAGTAACTCAAATTTTCTTTTAATTATAATGTGACTCAATTTTCTTCTCATTCTAGTAATTATTAGGAGGAAGAAATATGCCATATTTTCCCAAAATAATTAGCCAATGATTCTACCATCATTTTTTGAGAGTCTCTTTCCTTCTTCAGGATCTGGCCTAAGAGGCTTTGTTGGCTGGTGTCTTTTTATAAGCAAATGCTCTTGATTTTGGATGGTATTAGGTCCTGATAAACTCCTTGAAAGCCGAAGATATTTTAAAACTGCCCAACTTCACTGCCTCTCAGTACAGTGCTCTGGGGGGCCCTGCTCGCTGCCCTGGTGACTGGCTCCTTAGAAGCAGCAGCTCTCCGTCTCTGCCCATCATAGTAACAGAGAGAGCTGAACTACATAGCAACATGAAAATATTACAATTCCAAATCCAGACTCTGATGAATGCCTATGATTTGCTATCTGTTGTAAAGCCAAAAATTCTTAAGTCAAACCATTGTAATTTGGGGAGCATTAGCACACTATAGTCTCTTTCAATGCGTTCCCTCCACCATCTGTCTGAGTGTCCTAGCACGAACCTCATCCAGTTTTTCCACTCTTTCTTTCTAAGCAAGTGTAATTCAAGAAAGTAAGAATTTTTTTTAAGTTCTTACCTAATCTAATTAAAGAATAAAATCTGCACGTGTTAGTCTAATTCAATTGCTATTTCAAAAAAAAAATGGTGAAACCTTTATCAGTTAAACATACTTGAGGGAGAGAATAGACCATCTGCAAGGGCACTGTAGGGTTACTAGTGTCTGTGTGTTCCTTAAACTGAACCGATTCCTTTGGAGTTTCTGGAGACGGAATCTGGGTTCCGTGCCTGCTAGTCAAGTGTTCTTGCCATGAGCTATGCCTGGCCCTTGGTCAGCATCTTCAAACAGAAAAATTCCTGCTGCTTCCCTGTGTGACTATGAACGTCAAATGATGTATGGAAGAGGCTACTCTTGTCCTATGATGTTTTGTGGTGCAGGATGTCAGCTCCTGGGGCTTCCACAGACTCGGGAGCATTCAACGGCTGAGCTGAGTTCCCAGCCATAAGGCTGCTATTTCACAGCATTGTGTTTCTAGATTGAGATTCAAATTCTTGTCCCAACCTTTCCTCCAAATAATCATAGAGTTTTCATCAGCTAACTATCTCTTTTGCTTCAGCTTTCTCTTCTCCTCCTTCCCCCTTCCTTTTTCTTTCCTTGCTTCTTCTTTTCTTCCCTGTCCTGGATGGAACCCAGGTCCTTGTGCAATCTTTGTGTGTCAGATGCATAGCCTACCAATGATCTGCATCCGGTCTGTCTCTGCCAGGATTTTAAAAGTAGAGACCGTTGAATCAGTCTTGTTTAAGGGTGTACTCCTCGTGGGTTGGCCACACTCCAGTTCTACACATAGAAGTCTATGGACAGAACAAATTCAACTCAGTGGTTTATTTTTTAATAACAAGAAATTGACAGGGAGTAGAGAGTTGGTGTGAATTTGAGAGGCGTTAAATGCAGTAAGGGGATAATTATGATAAAAATACACTTTTATCATATATAAATACATCATATAAATTATCACATATATACATATATAAGCATATATATGTATATACATGATGGGGGAGAGTGTTCTGGCTTGTGTTAATTTAATTGGTTAAATAAAGAGACTGCCTTGGCCCTTTAATAGGACATAAAATTAGGTAGGTGGAGTAAACAGAACAGAATGCTGGGAGAAAGAAGCTGAGTCAAGGAGACCCCATGATTCTCCTACGGGACACAGACGCAGGTTAAGATCTTCCCTGGTAAGACACCTCGTGGTGTTACAGGGATATTAGAAATGGGTTAGATTGATATGTAAGAGCTAGCCAATAAGAGGATGGAACTAATGGGCCAGGCAGTGTTTAAAAGAATACAGTTTCCGTGTAATTATTTCGGGGCATAAGCTAGCCAAGCAGGCAGCCGGGGTGCTGGGGACGCAGTCCTGCCGCTCCTATTTCAACATATACATATATCATACATATAAATTTATCAGTTAGCATAAGTATTACATTTTAAAAACATGGTGTTAAAAGCCCAGAGAAAGAAATTAGGGCCCAGCCTGAAAGTCAGAAAACCAAAACAGTCAGCCACTAACTCTTAACCTCTATCTAAGTTCGAAATGACGATCCTGCCTCCAAGATTCTCAGAATGGGACTGTGTGTGAGAGCTGTCTCCTCCCATCTTATATTCCTCTCTAGTGCTGGGAATAAAGGCATGCACCACTACTTCCCAGTTTCTATGGCAAACTAATGTGGGTACTCGGATTCAAGGTGTGTGTCAACACTGTTGATCTGTAAGGCTGACCAGTGGGACTGTTTTACTCCCTGACCTTTAGGCAAACATTATTTATTAAAATACAAATGAAATATCACTACAATGGTTAACTTGTTTGGTTCTAAGAAATAAATAAGCAATTTATATAAAGTGATGCTTTAAATTCAGAATATAAATTCCCAATTTTGAAGGGGTGGTGATTTGTAAGTGGCAAAATGCATGTACCAAAATTGGTTAACAGCTCTTGTATGTGTGCGGTTTTGCAGTGCTAAGTAGCTTTACCTTGCTGCTCCACCACTCGGTAGCTTGCCTTTTATCTCACCAAACCAAAACTCTGTACCACTGGATAGCAACTGTTCACCAGTGTTCACCAAATGATTCTGTCAACACCAGACAGCTCCTGCTCTTCCTTCTATCTCTTTTTATATATCCAATCCCTTGCTACATAAAAGTGGCATTCTAAGGTGTTTCTTTTTGAAGCTTACTTAAGTTATCAAAGCCTTCAAGGTTTGTGTTTAGCATGTATAAAGATGTCTTTCCTTTTCAGCATGAATAATTCTCCATTGTATGTTTATGCTATTACCACTCATCCAGAGATGGTCATTTGATTGCTCTTGTGACTAATGTTGCTGTAAATATTCATTGTGGTTCATGTAACATATTCTAATTTTCATGTGTCATTAGAGTTCTACAGGGTAACAGCATCTAATGAATTCATGGCTACTGGAGTGGCTGACTGATGTGTGATGTCACAAAGCCCTGAATTCTAAAGACTATGAGAGTTAATTAGCTGAGTGATCTCACGCATACTGAACAGCTCTCACTTTTCATCTTCTGTTAGCTGAACTGCTAAACCCAACTGAAGAACAGAAGGGGTAGAGTGGTAACGTGGAGCTAATATGAAGTACAGCCCACTCGTTTCTTCCTCCACTGGTCTACAGAATGCCTAGTAGTGCCTTTCAAGGGATATAGGCCAGAAAAGGAGAGGCAAGACTTCTTGCTTCACTGAGATCACTCCCTGGTAGGGAAAGGAAATACTGTTAAGCAAAACCAGATCACGTCAGCGTGTAAGCAACATGAACACATAACAGCAGGATGTGAGACAAAGGAGCACCAGGACAAAGGAAGACAGGGTCATCAGAGGAGGCCACTTTGACTGGCTAACTTATTATGGGATGATTTGTGAGCAGGGCCCCCTTGGCCACCCTCTGTTTGATTTTCTACTAGTATTTCCTCTAATCAATCAGCCTATGTGTTCCTCATCACAGGTTTGAGGTCATGGGTTCACAAATGGCTTCTATTGGCCCCAAAAGATGAAAAGAAGTCTCTCCATAGCAAAACCAAGGGAGACTTTTCTTTTTTTCCCTGCTGTCAGACTCTATCAAAGGCTCCAATGGCCTTGATTGCTGCTGGCTGTCGCCATGCTCTTGTGTCAGGACTACCCCAAGAGTCTGTTATTTGTGTGTGCGCCAGATGGATTCACACAATTGCTGTTCTGCCCTCATTCAAGTCAGACTTGTTGAGAAAACAAAAGCAATCTCTCTCAGATTCTCTTTTAGCCAGGATAGAGGACAGAAACAGCGTCTCTAATTCGATGTGGTGGCGTGATGCTTAGGAGGTGAAGGGGCGTGGAGGCGTCTTTCATGCCTTTGTTCTTTTGGCGAACAATGCCGTGTTTTGGCAAGCTGATATGTGTTAGAGAGAGTGGTGGCAGCTCTCAGGCCTTTCTTCCTGAGCTCAAACCACACTGTAGTTATTTTAGTTCTCTATATAGACAGAGCCACTTGTAGAGGGTCTTGAATGATTTTTATGTCCCAGAGATGGTATCAAATAACTCCTTATGTCTTTCTAATGCTCCAGAATCATGGCATCTGGGAGTTGTCCCTGGAAGTTTGGCCAGAATTCTGTTTACTTCTCCAGTGATTTTTAAAGCTCTAGCTCCTCTACATTAAGTCTCCTTGCTTAAACTCTCTAGCCTGGGTGTGGGTTCTGATGGTATTATTACTGATACATTGAAGCACCTCTCGGGCATGTCAGGAACTAACCTCACACTTGATGAATGAATGCATTAAGCTGCTTGTATCATTGCATGAAATGATTGTTTTTCTTTCTGGTCAAGTTACTTGTAGTTAGGATTTTCTATTTCTTGTGACTAAAAGCATTTGAGGACACATAGACAGTGTCCTGTTTGCTTGTTTGTATCAACTTGTCATAAGCTAGTGTAATTTGAGAAGGAGAAACCTCAACTGAGAAAACACATCCACCATGCCGGCATGAGGACAAGCCTTTGAGGTCATCTTCTTGATTAATGGTTGATGTAGGAGAGCCGGGCTCACTGTAGGATATACTGCCTCTCATCAGGTGATTCCAAATTGTCCAAAAAAAGCAGACTTGGAAACCATGAAGAGTGAGCAAGTAAGCAGCACTCCTCCATGGTCTCGGCTTCAGTTTCTGCCTCCAGGTTCCTGACTTTAGTTCCTTCCCTGACTTTCCTCAGTGATGGAGTGTGACCTGAGAGCTGTTGGCTGAAATCAACCCCTTTCTTTCCAAGTTGATTTTCGTCATGTTTCATCATAGCAGTAAAAACCCTGAGACACACAAAGACTAAAGAAAGAGAAAAGTAGGATGTTCATCCCACAATAATCTTATGGGATGGTATTCTAATGTAGAAATGGGTGATGCAGAAAGTCTGGGCTGCAGATTGGAGATGAGATTGTGAGTGAGCTTGTCAATTTAGGGACCACCTGTTCAGATTTCTTCAGTGCATGCTGTAAGAACATTTTGATGACGTTCTATTCCTTTTAGACAAAGACACTAAAATTTAAAGTCTTAAATAAGAGCTACTTATAATGCCTAAACTACCTTTTATTTATACCCAATATAGTATAAAGGATGGTAAATTCAACTACCCATCAATGGGAGAAAAAACTGGTTAGTTACACATGTCACTAGAAGAAATAGCTAGAGATGGTATGATCTTCTGATGGACTAGAACGAGTTTGTTTTCCACCTGTAGTTTCAGAGGGATGTTTCTACTAGCTTTATTGTTGCGCTTTGTGCCTGCTCTTGGGTAAAGACAGGAGACCTTGTTGGTTCAAGTGCCACTATTGACTTTATTACTGTTGCTCAGACTTATGCTAGGTTCCAGCTAAGTCATTTATTCTAACACTGCTTCGAATTGTTGGCACAACTGACATGAAAGACTTTGGTGACCAGTGTGCACTGGCACACTTTGCTGGGGCAACAACATCTAGCTCTTTTTCTTTCCATTGTTGTCTGGTTGACTACCAAGCGGTGGGCTGTCCTTGTGATGGCTGTGACATCCCGGGATGTGTGAGTTGTTTCTGACACATGTGTTTCAGGCTCTGCATTATGGAGACAGCTCAATGGTTCTGTGACTGTTATGTGGGATAGGCACAGTAGAGCACTGTTGGGCAGGAATTGTGCTAGATAGGTTGAGATGTACACACAGAGGTTTGAGATGAATAAATTTAGGTGTGCAAAATACACAAATCTTAAAGCAATCTGGAATCCCTAAAATGGAAAGGAATTTTAAGAGGCTTTGATTTCAGCCTCTTTTCTTTGCTCAGGTGATCAGGTGTCAATCTCAATGGTATCTGACATAAATATATGAATTGAATTATATATAAGGCAGCACTTGGCATCTTAGATATTCTTTATAGGCTGACACTCATTTGAAGTAGTCTTACTGTCTCTGTTTCTCAAAACAAGAAACAGAGTTTCAGAGATGTAAAACAGCTTGTTCTATAACACACAGCTGCCAAAGGCAGGAAAGATTTGAGCCCAAGTCAGTCTGGCTCTACAGTACAACTTTTCTAGGTCACGGAGCTACTAACAATGGCACCTACATTTGGATCTTTGGATTTCTTACGGAGATTTTCCTGCTTTCTGCAATCATTGTTTTTAGTTTGTTTTTTTTTCCCTGATAAGAAAGACCACAAATACCGAGTGTATGAGGAAGATGGCTCAATTAGTAAGGTTCTTGCCACATGGACTTATACCTGAACCCGGTCCTCCGGAACCCAGACATTGTGGTACATGTTTGTACATGTTTGTAACTCTGGGGTTGGAGACACAGACAGGCAGTTCCCTGGGTTCACTTGCAGGTCAGTGGGAGACCTGTTCCAAAAAATCAAGGTAGGTACCCTAGATTAACTGGTTTTAATACACACACACACACACACACACACACACACACTCTCACAGGGTGTCCTAGGGACACAGGTTTTCTGTTTTTGTTTTTGTTTTTTCTACAGCCAGAATATTGGACCATTTGTGGCTTTAATTGTATAACTCATTCAATAGATATCATAAAAGTCTATAAAGTTGTTTAACATTCTTGGTAATTTTTCTAAATGCAGCAATCAAAGGCAATTACCTGAAAATGTAAATTCGAGGAATTAGTACTTTATTTCAGAAAATAATGGGGAGAAGTATGGGAAATATATCATCTAGCTGCTGCTGACAATGGTTGCAGTAGGCAACCAAGAGCAAGGCAGAGGGGCGGGGGGAAGGGGGAGAGAGGGGGAGGGAGCTCATGAAGAAGTAAGTGCTTCACCCACACAAAGGTCAGACTTATGCAGAAAGCCAGCAGCAGGTGAAGCTGAGAACAGGGCGTCTAGGGGCCCTTGAATTCCATTTTCGCCTTTTCTTTTCGCTAAGCCTCAATAGCACAAGACACTTATGTACACAGAAGCCATTTTCTGCAGCATTTAAGGAAACCATTAACCACTTGCTGCAGCATCCCTCAGAGCATGTGCTCAGGTGCTTTCTCACTTCTGCTTTGCCAGGCCTGCTGGGGTTTGAAGCCTTTGAAACATAACCTGTAAGGTTTGTAATTCTTTCCGTTATTGACTTCTGCCCCATACCTCCATTTATTCCCTCTTTAGGAATAATCTGGAATAGTATTTTTTTTTCATGTCCTGAGACTCACGTAATGAAATTGGGAGAAATATTTGACTTTTGAAAACATGTATCATGAATGTTAATACCCCAGCACATGTGAGAGAGTAGGCACAGTATACAGAAGATGCTGGCAAACTCCTTGTGTGAATGACATCAACTGGAGAACTAATATTTCTTCCCAGACTCTCATGCTGAGCTTGGAAAATTCTTCCCATTTAAATCATGAAATGGGAGGGGAAACTGTTTCAGCTGATAAAGAACAGCCATGGTACCATTTTGACCTCTCTCTCTCTCTTCCTGCTCTCCCATTTCCATTGTAGCTGGAAAGGGGGAGTGGGCAGTCTGGAAGGCAAATCTCTGTCAGAAGTTTGCAAGACACAACATACAGACCAATTCTGGTTATCCTGAGAGAAACAGAAACTTGCTAATTAATAAAGAGAAGTGAACGAATCTACATTTGACAGGAAAACCAACAAAACCACCATGATGAGAAAACAGAAGTAGACAAGGCAGATAAGAAGACCAAGAAATGGGAAGCTCAGTGTCCAATGTGAATGAGGTTATCCGGATCAAGGGTCTTCTGTGTCCAAGGTTCCACAGGAATAACTCAAGATCGTGGTGAGCAGTGGGAGCTAAGTGTTTCCCATCCAGCCTTGAAACCATTGAATGAAAATTCTAGCAAAATAGTACAGAAGGTTTGGTGCTGGGCGGGCAGGCAGGAAATAAAACAATACACAGAAAAATCAGCCAGTGAATCAAGGGGATTTTTTTTTCCTGAGAATTAATTCTTGAGATGTCTTTGAATCCAGTGCCACTGCTATGTACGTGGGGCTACTTAGTTTTAAGTAGGGTCTCAGTGGTTGGTGGTAGCAGAGAATCTTAAATTGCTCAGTTCTGTCCTAGCACCACCCTCAAAGTGAAAGGCTCCAGTTTTATTGTGGGAAAGGCTCTGTAGGAGGCTTGTAACACTGACTCCCAGTGAACTTCACTGACCTCACGCCTGTGACCAAGTCCAGTAGAAGCCCTCTGTTGTGAGAACTCCTTCAGCCAATAGCCTTTAAGATACCGGCCCACTTTAGGTGTGGTCTCATGTACTATAAATGCAGATGAAAAGTGTGCAAGGCCTCTTTTTCTGCTGGACTCATTTCCAGTTCCCAGTGCATGCAGAGGACTGTGGATCACTACCCTTACAGTGAATTTATCCTCAAATAAATAATCCTTTGTTATACTGGGTTATTGTAGAAGTTTTTGGTACAACTACAAATTGGCACCCAGCATGGGGCATGAACCCATGACCCTGGATTTAAGAGTCCCATGCAGTCTCTGATTACTAATAGTGGCCACCATCTGGGGCAATATCCACATAAGACCAAAAACAGGGTTTCTAGACCCACAAAAATAGGATCCAAGCACAGTTTCTTGCGATCTGTACTTTTTCAGATAGGCTCTGTTTGCTGGTGGCAAGCTGATGTGTGACTCCTTTAAGAGAAGGCTTCGTGACTCAGCATTAGCAGCAAAAACTGCATGACTTCTTTAAGAGATGACTTCCTGGTTTGTGCTGGCAGCAGGAATGGCTCTTTATCTTTTGGGAGGTTCTGCACTTAAATGGGGTTTGTGAGCAGTATACTGATGGTTGCTTAATGGCAACATAGACACACCAAGTCCCTGGAGCTGTGGCAGTGAGGATGGCTAGCAAAGGCAGTGATCATACCTCCACTGTGTTGAATAGGACAGAGACAAAAGGCAGAGCCACAGAGTTGTTCCTAGCCATGCCTGCTTAGAATTTAAAAAGCGGGGGTGTTCCTGGTCAGAAAATGATTACAGATTTGCAATAAAGACAGATTCAGATGAAAATAAACCTCTTCAAGTGTCACAGTGTTTTTAAAAATATATGTAGTCTTGGGAAAGACAGGAGAATGAGTATAGGGAAGAGTATAGATAGTCAGAGGTTAAAGGAGTTTGCTTTATTAAAAGTAGGAACCTTAAAAGAATAAGCCACACAAAGATGAAAAATGTACATAGAGTTTGGATATTATGTATATTATTGTGTTTTTTTTTTTGAATTTTTGACAGTTAATGAGCTAACTGCGGAAAGACATTTGACTGTGTGGAGCTGCTAAGCTAATTCAGCATCAAGATACCTTGACTTCAAAATTTGAGTCTAAGGATATGTTACTTTGGGAAAAAATTTCTGCTTTTATTTTCACAGAAGATTAGAACATGGGGACCCTTCCAGGTTAACATGATTTGATGGGACAAGACCCCCCTGAAAGGTCTCTGTGAACCCTCAAAATACTTTGCCCAACAAACGGCAAGAAGCAGTTTAGAGAAAACAATGCCCAAATTTCCAAAATAATGGTTTATAAATGTTTGTTTTCATTTAAAGCGAGTTGATTATAAATGGTTAAATGGTCACAGTCAATCTCTTTCTAAAAAAGAGGTAGGAAGATATGCTATAAAGATGAGTACTTTGCATTGGTATGGATCATGGTGTAAGATACAATTTATTATATTGTGTATATGTATTCCTGCTCTTCTTTAAGGTATTATATTTGTGCAGTTCATTTAAAAATGTAATGTATAATTAAGAAATACACTGAATAGATAGTCATGTATAACAGTCAGACTGTAGTTATGTTAGGTTTTCTAGATGTACAGAGATATATTTCAGATGGATAGTTATTCTTCAAACCTTTCAAAGACCTACAGAATATGGAATTTAAAATATTTTAAGGACTTAGATTTTTCTAGACAATATGACATGTTGGCTTCTGGGAGCCCCAGTTACTTCAGAGGGGTTGATGGGCATTGAAGATACTCATTACAGAATTTTCCTTCAATGTGACAAGGCTAGCCATTTGGGCAAGAAACTGCTGTTGCCTGGACTGATTGACAGTATGCTGTATACATTGTACATGCAGGATGCACAGAAAAATGACTGCTGAACTTGCTAAAAGATGGTGAGGTAGTCCTTCAGACTTCCTACTTCATGAAAAGGTGTTCCAGACATTCTGCAGGATGTAGAAGAAAGTGACTGACAAAACTGCCAATGTAGGTGAAACAGTCTTTCAAATTTCCTACTCCATGGAAAAGTCTGCCAGACACCATGGGCCTGTAGGCTGAAGATGGATGCCCCAATGTGGCAGAAAAACTTTGCATGACTGTCCAGGCAGTGAGATGTCTCTATCAATTCTAGAGTTTTGGAAGTTGCTTGAGTAAACAGGAAGTTTTGTTTTGTTTTAATGCATGGTCTCACTAGCTGACCTAGAATTACTAATTCTCTTATTTTTATGTGTGACTATGGGGACATGGCACCATGTGTGCCTTAGAACCATGGAGACAAAACAGACAGAGATTTTATCTACTTTGAGCATCCTTTTGGATAGTCCTCCAAGCTGTATGATATTCTTTAAACTGAAGCCATTGAAATGCATGTCTGGTCACACAACTATGGACTTAACAAAGCAAGCCAAAATTGCCAACACCATATTTTCTGGGACTTATGAAAGGTAATATTGAAAAACTATCAGCTTATATGCAGTCCACTTATTTTTTTATTGATAGGTTCTTTTGATAAGAGTCTGACTATTGATCTGCATTTTTTATGTCTGAGAAAAGCTATCTGTACAAGAGTGTTGACTCTGAAAATCTGTCTGAGTATAGGTTCTGAATATGCAAACAGGTTCAATCATAACACACAGACACACTCAAATCTTTTTTGTAAAAAAAATGTATTCAATATCTTGTAGGTCAAAATTGTTTAATTAAAATAAGTCTTTTTCTAGGAAAATATTGCCCAAGTTTTCAAACATACATAAAGATACCTTTTTAAAAAAAGGTTTATTCAACTACCATAAAACCAATATGAATTATCACTATTTTTTTCAGTTATATTTAGACAATGGAAAGTCCTACAATAAAAAGACATTTTGTTTCTGTACATAATAGTAATTTTTAGGAGGAAGTTTCACATTTCTTAATGATATCAAAATTACAGCATAATTTTGTTTAATTTAGATGGATCACCCTTCCAGGTTCTTCAGTGTCCACATGCCCACACATTCCCCTTCATCACTTGTACCTTTGGTGTACACTCCTGTATGTGATGGATGGGGGGGGGGGGGCTTGTACCAGATGTACCCATCCTGTGCAGCTATGGAGAGGCTTCGTCCCCAGAGCAACATTGTCATCCTTCACTGGACAACAGAGATGTCTTCTTATGTAAATTTTTCTGAAAACTGTATCCCTTATTATTGTTTTCACAACCCTATTCTTTCACTTCTTAAAATATAATTTCCCAAACTTTTTGACTAGAAGTCAAAGGCCTTAACGTGAGCTTTCCAGCGGAAGACACACACATTTGAGGTTTTATAAATCTGGGGGATGGAAATTTCAGGGTGGAAGCTACTGCACTTCACATTTTTGTCTGGCTAACTTTAACTATACCTAGCAGAGTGGGAGGCAGTCAGCTCAGCATGGTGCTGAGCTAGAGATGCTTCTTTGGAGGCAAGGCGTCAAGGCCAGCTGAGTAGCAAGGCAGGACTCTGCAGTCCCACATTCCCGTGTCTCATCATGGTGGCGCAAGAACATGTTTGAGCTGGGTGAGGTCCCTATTTTAAATTAAAGTCTTACAAAAGAAGAGAAGCACACGGGTCCCAAACTAAAATTAGAAGCATGAAATTAAAACATAATTTAATAACTTAATTAAGTTAAAGAAAAATCCAGGAGGGCCCAGGTGCTTGTTGGCTAGCTAGCCTAGTCAAAATGACAAGCCTCAGGTTCAGGGGAGGCCTCTGGAGAAGCCACAGGAGAGTGATGGAGGACGCTCAGTGCTGCTCTATGGCCTTTGTTTGTCCATGGCCATCCTTAGACGATCAAACACCTATGAACACACATGTACATACCACCCCACACTACCACTCCATGCATCTGTGCCTTCCCAGCAATTCTGCTCTGTATTGATCTCTGCGAAATGCCTGTTTTGCATGCATTCTATGTGTGTTTGCATTCATTTCTAAGTACTGTGCAATGGCAACTAAGCCTTAGAATTTGTAAAATAGACTTGAGATGAAGTGAAAGGCGGGAACTCTACTCTTTGATGAATCATGGCCCAAACCAAGTCAGTTCTGCAGTCTGATTTAATGAAGCTCCTTTGTTTCTCTTACAGTGAGGGTTTTCACCCTACAGCCCTGTTGTAGGCTCACAGGAAGCAGACCTGGTCGTCTTCATTAAAAGGTGTGACGCTTTGCTGCACAAGGGTGAGGTGCAGAGAGCAGTCACCCAGCCAGATGTGGAAGCACAAATTAGGCTTAATTGAGCTCTTTCATCATTAGAATTGTACTTTTTCTCATTTTAAAATATATTGAGACAGTAAAGTCTTTAAGAGAGAATGCTCAGCAGGCCTCTTTGATCCTACGTTTAGTTGACTAATGCTGGTGACATTTGAAATATTACCCTCTTTTTGGGAAAGGAGCTTTAGTGTTCCTGGCAGCTAAGTTTAATGGATCCTCAATGATTCCAGTGGCTCACATTGGACCAAATTTTGTTGAGAAAGCTTGTTACTCTGGTTTTTGTTGTTGTTGTTGTGGGTTAAAATGATTTTGATGAGGGAGGGGGTCTTGATCAGGGGAGGGGGAGGGAAATGGGAGGCAGTGGTGGGGAGGAGGCAGAAATCTTTAACAAATAAATAAATAAATAAAATAAAAGAAATGGGAGCCAACAGAACAGGGAAAAAGGAGGGAGAGAAAGAAAGAAAGAAGAAAAGAAACAGAGAATGAAAGAATTAAAAGGGAAAGAAAAGAAGAAAAGGAGGGAAGAAGGGAGAAAGAATGGGGAGAAGAAAAAAAAAGAGTTATACATGGCCAGAAGATAGGAAATATTTCCAGTCATTATTTTGAGGACTGTTCAATAAAACCACCTGTGGCAATTAAAAAAATTAATTATTTTGAATTCTATCTGGTACAACGTGAGGTCTGGAAAAGACCTTGCCCGAGTTCTCTTTATGACATCACATTCTCTTCATGCTGATTGTGTTTTGCTTTGCCTCATTTTTCCTTTCTTATGACTTTGGCAGTCACGCTAATGATTGTTTTTTTAGAATTGCTGTGGAGTACAATTCCGTTCTCAAAGATAAAGTTTTGCTCATTCAGTTGAGTTTCTCTCTGTCTGTGTGTCTCTCCAGATGATCATCACTGTCTCCTAGCATCATAGAAGCTGAGATAAAAAGGATCTCAAGTTCATGTCTAGACTATGCTTCATATCCATCCAGGCTCTGCCTTAAACAAATACTAAAGCTGGTATTTAACTGATGTGGTATTTCCTTCTGTATGTTGTGATTACCATTGATAAATAAAGGAACTGCTTTGGGCCTATAGCAGACCTATAGGAGAAACAGAGCTAGGTGGGGAAAATTAAGCAGAATGCTGGGACAAAGAAGAGCAGAGTCAGGGAAAAGCCATATAACCCCTCCGGAGACAGATGTCAGAACTTTAGCTGGCAAGCCACAGCCACGTCATGGCAATACAGAGATTAATAGAAATAGGTTAAATTAGGATGTAAAAGTTAGCCAATAAGAAGCTAGAGCTAATGGGCCAAGCAGTGATTTAATTAATACAGTTTCTGTGTGATTATTTAGGGGCTAAGCGGCCAGGAAAAAACAAGCGGCCAGGAACAAACAAGCGGCCTCTCACAACATGTAAGCCATACACTCTGGGATTTTCACATTACATACTCAAGCTTCCCTTTAGCTATTTCCATAAGAAGTCATTGTGGTTACTTTGAATGGTACTAATAGTTTCAAAGGTAACTGTTACAAAGTTTCAAAGGTAATTGCTACAATGGGCATAGCTTCTGGTTTTTGAGTACAACACACATGTCTATCAACTACAGAGTGGCTGTTGATTGAGTACTGTTGTTTGATGACTGCTTGACAGGGAGGAGGCTTTCTCCTTGCTATCTGGCCATTTCTTGGTAGAAATTAATGAGAATCTGGTGATGCCATATTGAACTTTCCATTCCCCAGACATGACTTCTGACTTTTGACCTGTGGTAGTATTCTTCCAACAAAACCGTGGCAAAGCAGTAATGTGAACACTCATCTGAAAGAAGTTCTGTTTCTCTCTCACTCCAGTGTCTGTGGGAAGAGAAACCAGATACACCTTACAGCTCCAAGGGATCCGCTTTTCAGAAGTGCTTGTGTTGTGCTGAAGACAGATCTCATTATATTGGCTGCAACTCAATATCCAAGGAAACTGTAATCTGGAAGGGGGAATTATGCGGTTATTAGCAGGCTGGAAATGTGTCCATCAGCTATAGGAACACAGTCATCACCTTTCACATCCCAGAAAATCAAAAAGGTGAGAATTACCCAGAGCAAAAGAGAGGGACAGCAGCTCAAAGAGGAAGTGTGGTCCATTAGCTTTTCTTAAGAAGTGAACCTAGGAACATATAAATCATGACTTCTTATGACAGGAATGAATAATATTAATTGTTACATGCTCACAGAGAGAAAAAAAATAGGAGAAATTGGCTTTTGGCAATTCCACCAAAGAGAGTCTTTTCAAATGCGTGTCAGGCATGAGCCATTAACTGTATCTTCAGCTGTAATTGTGATTTTTATTTAAAACAGGCAGGACTTCATTTCCTAAAAAGTAGGTGTGTTATTCTTCCTTCCCCCCTCTTATTTTTTAAATTATCCTGCCTTCCTGCGTGTCCTTTTCATCTGCTTTTCCTTTGGAGGCTATGATGATGTTAGTGACAGGTCTTTGTGACTCTAAGAATGGAAATGCGAAGAACTGACATGGGTAACCTTTTCTACTGAGAGATGCTTTATTGCAAAAGAAGATGAAGGTGGTGATTCTTTTTTTTTAAGTTCTTACTCATTTAACATTAATTTTACAAGATCACTTAATGAGTATGTCAAGAACTTTGGAGATTCATACCTTTTGTCTTGGTAGGGAATGTTAAATTATGACCGTGTATTGCTGTGGCTCCCTTGGACCCTTAGAATGAGAAGCACTCCTGGCCTAACGTTTCTAGGCTGGTTCATTCACTGTATTGCATTTCTGTCCTCTGACTCACCTGGCAGCTGCCTGTCTTAGACACCCTCACAACCCTCTGTACTTAGGCTCTACACAGCGTGCCTGTGGTCTGGCCATCTATACAGGTTGTGCTCTGGCCCTGTGAGGAGAGGCCCTCAGCATCATCTTCCACCGAGCCAATGAGTGGAGAATATGGTGGGGGCTAGATAAACGCGGGTCAGCCAGAGCTAAGTTGCTTGCCTAACGTTTGCCGATACCAACCATGTATCAGGCATTGTGCTGCTGAAGGTAAACCTACGCTTTAGCTACTGTTCACTGCTTCTGAGACTCGCCCAGCAAAAGGCACATATTTCAACAAATTACTGCTCCATTTCTGTTTTCCCTGGGACCTTCTCGTATGTCTTTGGCATCCAAAAGATGTGTCTCAGTTACTGTTCTTTTGCTGTGAGTATTTAGTCAGGGCTTGCTTACAGGTTTAAGGAGGAGCCTGTGACCATCATGCTAGAAAGGAGACAGGCACGGTATTGGAGCACTAGGTGAGACCTTTACATGCTGATCTTCGGGGGCATGGGGACTGTGCTTGATGTGAGCTTTTAAAATTTCAAGGCCTACCCAGAGTGGCACACTGCCTCTGGCAGGGCTGTACCTCCTAATCTTTCACCAATAGCTCCACTAAGCAGGGACCATGCACTCCAACGTGCGAGTATAAAGGGCCATTCTCACTGAAACCACCACAAGGGCTGAAACCAATCTGGGCATGAACTGAGTTGTACCTAATTCTGGTAAGGTATCCTAGGAAGAGGTGACAGCTGGCATAAATTTTCAGGGACGTTTACAAGCAAGGGACTTGGAGTGTTGTGTGTAATTGGTCCTTAGGGGAGAGCACTTGTTGGCAAGGTTGGAAGGAATGCCAGGAGCCCAGGTAATGGCCAGCCTCATGGTGTGATGGGATTTGGTGTTCATTTATTTATTCATTTCACAGCAATTGCATGACTGGACATGTTGTGTTTTGATCAAATAGGGGCTACATGGCCAAACAAGACAGTTTCCGTAACCTCACAGATCTTAATTGACGGGTGAAAAAAAATTGAGAATGAAAAGCAAATGTTGTTAAAACATTATTTTTAAGAGAGAATTATTTTTAAGAGAGAAGGAGAGAGAGACAGAGAGAGAGAGGGTAGAGCAGGAATGCCCACTTTTAGGAGGGAGCAGGAATGCCCACTTTTAAAATCCCTCTAGGGCATGTGCATAGGGCTGACATAGATACCTCATGACGTAGATACATACGATTATGTAGGACTAAAAGCCCCAGGATTGTCAGGCATTTGGCCTGAACACTGATGGTGCATGCGTGGTTGTAAGACCCAGAAGCACTAACGCCTAGGGGCGGCTGAACATTTTGCCTGAATGCTGACAGCCAGTGGGAAATCTGGTTGTGATGAAATACAGCAAACCTTTGTACTCCCAGCCCCTTCTGCCCCAAGGACCGTACAGTAATCCCAAGGGTTTGAAGATGTTTTTAGATGCAATATCAGAATGAAGTCCGAAATAGTAACATTAGTTAGGCAGGAGGATGCCCACGTATGTGCCTGGAAGCAGAAACAACTCAATATTTTAAAAAACAACAACAACGAAAACCATGTTTTTTTCCCTGGAGCTGGGGGGATATCTCAGACCACTAAGTGCTTGCTCTGTAAGCTTGAGGACCTGAGTCCGGTTCCTAACAGCCACATAAAAAGCAGAACATGGTGGCGCACGCCTTTAATCCCAGCACTCGGGAGGCAGAGGTAGGCGGATCTCTGTGAGTTCGAGACCAGCCTGGTCTACAGAGCTAGTTCCAGGACAGCTCCAAAGCCACAGAGAAACCCTATCTCGAAAAACTAAAAAAAAAAAAAAAAAAAAAAAAAAGCAGAACATGGTGCCCGCGGATTGTAGTTCCAGTGCTGGGAAGACTGATCCAGGCAAATTCATGGCGCTCACTGGTCCAAAGCCTATCCTAGTTCCAGTCCTTAGTTAGAGATGCTGTCTCAAAAATAAAGATGGTGGTTGTTAAGGAATGACAGCTGAGGTTGTATTCCATCTTCGCATACATTCATGCACACCCACACATAAGTGAGACCACACACAGCTACATATAAATACACAAAAAAATAAGGAAAACCCATTTTATGAATAGCTCAATCCTGAACTTGTCCCAATATGAAAGCAAGTGATTTTTGTCTGCACATGGCCCGGTGAAGAACTTCATGGTTTTAAGGTTATAAGCAACCACAAAGAATTGTGTAGCTGCATTACTTCGCTGGAGAGAAAGGGTTTTTCGTGCAGTTCTCCCTGGAGCTTGGGAGAATACGTTGTCTGGTTGGCCTTCAGGTCAAGGTTAGGACCAGACTCTTAGGGGAGGAAATATGCTTGTCTGTGGCCGGGCGGTGGTGGTGCAAGCCTTTAATCCCAGCACTTGGGAGGCAGAGGCAGGCGGATCTCTGTGAGTTCGAGGCCAGCCTGGTCTACAAGAGCTAGTTCCAGGACAGGAACCAAAAAAGCTACGGAGAAACCATGTCTCAAAAAAAAAAAAAAAAAAAAAAAGGATGCTTGTCTGTGACTATGACACTTTGACTGTCCCTCATGTTGTTTATTTAAGTAGAAGTCTTTTATAAATATAACCACTATCAGTAAAGCCCTGCGATTGTGTGGAGCTTCAGAAAAATGTCCATTTGGAGGAAAACTTTCTGACCTGATGCATCTCAGGCGGTACTCTGTTATGAGATCAGACAGGGCCCTTGGTTTCTAGGGCTTTCCCAGTAGTTGTTGAGAGGAAATAGGTATACAGCAGGTATACCATAGTTGTTGTGAGGACATAGGTATACAGCAAGTATAGTGTAGTTATTCAGAGGAGATAGGTATACAGCAGGTATAGCATAGTTGTTGAGATAGGTGTGCAACTTCGCGCCTGGCCCTGTGAATCCCCACTTTTCTTAGTAGTTTCCTAACTTCTACGGGAACTTTAATTTCAACACACACACACACCACACACACACACCACACACACACACACACACACACACACCTAAACATTCAAATTTAATATGCACACATGAGAAAGAACATGCAGTGATATGGATTTAAACCCTGCTCCATGGGACAACGATCATGCCTAGTACTGTCAATTTGTGTAAAAACCCTGTGGGTCACTGGTCACGGGTCTCAGTGGAGAACCTACCACTGTTATCCTGTTAAATTGACGTGGTATTGAACTGACCTGTATGCTCCTATCTGTATCCTACACATGAATGAATCTCTCAACTCCCATCCAAGAAGTCTATTGCGGTGGATGGCAATTAACAGAAACCTACCAACTGTCAGTAGGCAGAAAACAAGTGGTGGCTCTAGATGGGAGACCTCCTTCAAATCTCCTCCACACAAGGCTCAGGGGTCACTGAGGAAGAAACATAGAAAGATTATAAGAGCCAGAAGTAGTGGACATCTTCAGGGAGACAGTATTTGCTGTGCTTGAAAGGGCCATTGCACTGGTGAGTTCATAGCTGTTAGCGAATGAGCCAGAGCTGTGCAAGATCAAGCCAGAAAACCCCACCTGGGAAGGGGGAAGGCTCAAGAAGTCCTACCCGGAGCTGAGACGCTAATACTACTATGCGAGGATTACGTTTTCTCCAGGAATATGGCCCCTTACTCATTCATCCATACACATACACAATTGTACTCAGTGAGTTGGGAGGGAGAGCACATGAAGTTGGGAGGGGAAATCAGTGCTGGTGATTGAAGAGGATTTATCTGGGAGGGAGTAGGGATGTATTTCATCAAAATACATTTTGTGCATATATGAAATTCTGAAACAACTTGGGGAAAACGTATACACGTTGTCCATTTAAGCCAATGAGATAGCTCAAAGGTGGGCTTGCACCTTCCTGATAAAGTCAGAAGGAATCCAAGGAGGGTCACTGGCATTGTAAAAAATGTCAGGTTTCCAGTGTTAGGAAGATCCTTAGAGACTTGCAAGCTTGCTCGACACTTAGCTCCTATGCTCTTGTGCTGTGTCACCTTCCTGGGGCCCGTCTGTAAATGAGGATGGTTGTGCATGTCGTGGGTGAGGATGAGAACAGGGAATGGTGCAAATACAACACTTTTCCTGATGCCAAAGAAGTTAATTTTTTTTTTTGAAGCCATCTTGATCTGATGAAAGCGAACCATTCTCCTGTGATACTATAGGGCTGGGACTGTCTTCCTTTTGGGCCATCCCATTTTATTGGTCAATCATGTTAGATGTTAAAAAGTTATGACCAGTTCACAGGTAAGTTTTCTAGAAGCAAAGAAGGAGATTTACGTGAGCAGACAAAGAGACAGGCATGGAATGTCTTTAAGCAGTAGTGCATGGTTCCTAATTGTCTGAAGCAGTGAGTGCATAATGAAAATGGGTAGTGGGGAGAGCCTGGGTACCAGGGTCAGGATATAGAGCCAAGCATTCCACAGCAGCCTGGGACTATCCATACCCTTTGTGTTGTAATTGGAGCGGTGGGGCTGTGTTCCTGGCACCCGGCCGCCCACACAGCTAGCTTTACCCGAAATAATTACACGGAAACTGTATTCATTTAAACACTGCTTGGCCCATTAGCTCTAGCCCTTACTGGCTAATTCTGATATCCCGATCAACCCATTTCTAATAAACTGTGTAGCACCGGTCTTACCGGGAAAGATTCAGCGTGTCTGACCTGGCGGCTCCATCGTGTGCGTCTCAGAGAGCAGAGCTATCGCGTCTGCCCTGGAGAGGGGAGCATGGTGTCTCTGAGCTCACTTCCTCTTCCTCCCAGCATTCTGTTCTGTTTACTCCACCCACCTATGTTCTAACCTATCAGGGCAAGCAGCTTCTTTATTTAATTAACCAATGACCTTCCTCCATCACCTTTGGGACATGTTCAGGACCAGGCAAAAGAACAAGTGATGGGCCTGCCCTAGAAAATGAAGCAAAGGAGCCATATAAACGCAGTGTTGGGTGTTCTGGCTTATATGATTCTGGGCTCCCCAGGCATTCCAGAGTGACTCTGTCCAGTGTCATCATGGTTAAGAACAAAGTTTCCCTTCCATGCTGGTACAGCTGTGATTTCTTTCTACTACTTGAACACTAGTACACTCTTCAGACCATGGAATACTAGGTTTATCTCCAGAGAATAAAGCCGCCTTTGTTGGGGATGATTACTGGGTTGTGACGTAGGGATACTGGCTTAGTCAATAACTAGTGCTGATTTTCCATTCTTTCCTACATTAAAGTCATACTTTTGTATGCCCTTCTGTTTTTTCCCTAGTCTGAGCTTTTTGTAATTTCTGGAACCTAGTTTTTTTAAAAAAAAAAAAAAAGAAAAAAAATTTGAAACATTCAGCCAGTTCTTAGAATTGGTGAATTTTCTCTTTCCATTTGGAGCTGTAAAATAAAGGGATAGGCACAAAAACAAAGAAGTTCAACCCTGGAATGTCCCGAGAAAATAAAATGTACAGAAATAAAACCGATGGGTATATATGTGTGTGTATGTCGGGTGGTCCTCTGCCCCTTACCTCCGGAAGCTGAGGCCAGTTGTGGGTGTGGCATGTAGCAACAATGAAGAACATGGGTGAGAAGCAGCCGACTTTGGGGTTGAGTATTAATAGTGATGATTCAGATGTTCTAGAAAAGATGAGGAAGTTTGTGCTGGAATTGCTCTTTGCCTGTCAGATAAGGCGATTATACCAGATTAGCCTGAATCCTCACCCCAGGAGGAACTGGCTTCTCTTTGATGCCTCAGGGTACACCAGAGCCTGGTAATCTAGAAAAACATCTGCCTTGAACTAGCTGGAAACAGTCTAGTCTCTAGCTAGGGCTCCCCAGCTGCACACTGAGCATCTCTTAGTAAGCAAACTCTTACCCCCAACCCCCAAGGAAGACTCGTTCGTGATTTGCAGTCACCTTATCAGAACGGGAAGAATATGCACCCAAAACGATTTCTAAAGTTTTGATTTACCGTGTGTGTAGTACACTGATATATTTAGCCACATTTTTAGCTCTCTACTTTCCATTCAAATGCACATGGGAGGAGACTATTGGAAACCATTGGAAAACAATAGAAAAGACATTCAGAACAAACAGAACAAACAGGGTTGGTGAGATGTACAAATGTTTGGGAAATACTTCCAGACTGTCTCTAGAGCTTTCTGCCTGCCACCTGTTTCTCTCATTTAGGATGTACGCCCCTGCTTTCAAAGCCATCAGGAGCCGGGGAAGTTTCGCCTCTAAGCTAATAAACTTATAAAATGCGTCATCTGGCCCGTTGGCTCCCAGCACATTCTGCTTCAGACACTTTTGCAGATAAGGCTTTATCTCAGTTCTCCTCCCTTCCTACTTTATAATTGCCCAGCTAAGCTAACGAAGCCCATGTGGTGGTAAGTGCATTCTCAGGGCTCATCTGCATGAAAGCCACTGCCCCTTAATTATGTAAAACAGATATTAAATAAGTAAGTCCATACCTTTAATCAGGATCAAGGTGATGGGGTTGAATCCCGAAGTTTAAACCTCTTTAGAGCCAGTCTTTCATGCTCAGACTCACCTGCTAAGTTTGCCACACTTTGATGCTTCCTAGCACATTAGAGCTGCCATCTTTCCTTCTCTGCCTTAGCCATGAGTGGTGGCACAGCCCAGGTGGCACGGAGCCACCACACCGTCCAGTAGGAGACATGAAGCCCCCAAGTTAGGAGTCAGGTATGGCAATGGGTATCCACTTCTCTTTCCTATTTGTCTCATTCCATCTTGATGGGTGTCTGGCATGAGACATTGTCAGAAGGAGAATTGAATTTTGGCATGCATGCCACCTTCCATCAGAGCACCCCTGGATAGGCACCAGTGAAGCAGATCTGAGTGATTGCTGGTTGGATACTTTTGGATGCAGTTTTATTTCTGCTTCAGAGGTACTGCCTTTATAGTCATTCCACCACCTGCACTCCCCCCGCCCTGCCCAGACACTACGAAACTAGGTACTGTTTAGCCTATGGGACCAGAGCTGTGAGTCTGGTGAGCAGATCTTGTCAGGTGAGGACCAGCTGTCCGCTAAAACTGTCCTCAGTGGAGGGCGAACCTGCTACCGTCTTGATACTTTCACATTTAATGGAGTTTTAATTTATCATAAATGCCCATGCTGCTGATAGCTATGAAATGCCTAAGAGATCACTACAGATCAAATGAGTGATTGAAAGCTTGAGAGAGTGGCAATACTAGTAGGAGATAGATACTCTTCGAACTGTGCAGTGGGTAAGTCGTTTCTGTTGCTTTCTACCTGGACCTTTGTGTTATTTGGTTTGGGTTTTATTGTTTAGATGGAGGCCAAGAAACCACATACTAGCTCAATTGGAAAACCAAATCAAACATGAAACAACAACAAAACAAAACAAAAAGGGTACCTTTCGCACTGATGTTCTGGGGGAACTTGTAGGGTTCTTTTTTTTTTAATTTATTTATTTATTAAGGATTTCTGCCTCGTCCCCACAACCGCTTCCCATTTCCCTCCCCCTCCCCCGATCAAGTCCCCCTCCCTCATCTGCTCGAAGAGCAATCAGGGTTCCCTGACCTGTGGGAAGCCCAAGGACTGCCCACCTCTATCCAGGTCTCGTACGGTGTGCATTCAAACTGCCTAGGCTCCCACAAAGCCAGTACGTGCAGTAGGGTCAAAAACCCACTGCAATTGTTCTTTATTCGTTACCATTCAGATTGTTTTGCTATGCCTGCCAGCTCACACTTCCCTCTCCATCTTGCAAAGATGGCTTTGATGGCAGGGCTTTGGTGTAGGAGATCCTTCTGTTTATGCGTTGCTTTAATATTTTTCTTAATTTATAAATTATAAAATAAATGTCTTGCTTTCTGTGTCCTCTGCTTATTAATTCCCTCCTGGCACTTTCTGTTGATTTTGTTCTTACTAAAATTAATTTCTTTCTAAACTATATATTAGAAATAAAGCAAAGCACTCATGGAGTAAACCAGTCTAGAAGTGATACATCCTTTTACACGATCTTACAGCCAAGTCTTCCTTCATGTAGAAACTTTGTATAATGAACCCAGTGGCTTTATTAATTTTTTTTATAATCCATAAGGTATTATGTTGTGACTGTGGCCGGCCCATCTTTGGAACACGTGACTCTATTTGGATTAAGAACCCCATCAAAAATTTCCAGTGCATGGACCCACATCCTTGCCTATATGTATGTAAAGCCATGCCTAATTATACTGAAAAGGTTATTAATAGGAACAAGAAGGAAGACAAGAAGTTGGGAGGGAGATGGGATGAGGGGCAATAGAAGCAATTTTTTGGAAGGAGATAATTGAGTATGATATGAAGTGGATCAAAATATATAAAAAATTTCAACAAATAAAGACTTGTTTTTTAAAAAAGAAAAAATTCGCTTGTGTTTTAGGGTATGGTATGCAAAGACAATGGACACCCTGCACAAAAGTTCAAATGTCACCAAGCAGGTAGAATTGCATCAGTGTAAACTGATTGCATTGATGAAGCAACAGTGCTGTGCAGAAATGTATCTTGCATCTATATTCATTGATTTAACAGATGTCTCTTGAGGCTCTACTACTTCCCAAGTTCGGCTTCTGAGAAAGATTGTTATTTGGTGGAAGGTGTTGTCGTACTAGATATTGTTGTTATACTTTTACTTAAAATACCTTTGGCATTGCCTTTGATGTCACCAGTAATTTGTGGTGACAGCTACAAAAGGGCAGATAGCTTCCTTGCCAGGCAGGCTGGAGGTATCATTGTAATGAGGTACCATCATCATTATGGATGGTGAATACTACTAACACTTCTTCCACCCAGGGAAGCCTCAAAGAGTAAAGTGTTGTTTCCTGTCAAGTGGAGTACCCTTGACTCTGTCCTCTCCCCACTTCTGATAACCCAGGACCCACTGGTGACACTTGTCTCTTCAATAACCCTCAAACTCCAGAATCAGATCCGGGAACTGAAGTGACTTTTTGTCATCCCAGAAAGAGACCTCTCTGTTCCTCTCCCCCTTGCTCTCCCTACCTATTTCATTTTCCCTCTTATCTTTCTTCCTAAACTTATCTTTCTTCCTGGAGATGAGAATGGATCTAACCTCACCTATATGAACAGCCTAGTTGGAAGTTCATGCATCAGAGACTTAGCAGTGTTGAAAACTGGGGTGTTTAGAGAGTGATTACTTCTTATAGGGCCTGACCTTATTAATAGAGTAAAGCCAGGTTAATTAAAAAATTGTATTTAGTTTCTCTATGTGATATTAGTTTACCACTATGCTTGGCAGACAAAATAAGTCTCCTGATCTTGTTTTTTTCTGTCTGAAGAATGAACAGGTACTAAGTTTCAGTTCAGCATAACTACCCATTCTGCAATATTGCTGTGTGAGGATGATGACTTATGCTATTAAGTCTATGAATTCAGCAGTAGTCCTATAAGGTTATATTTTCTATGGAATTATGTAACCATATTGATTTAGCTAAGTATGTTCCAAGATGCTCTTCAAACAAGAAAATCACCCAAGAACATACACCTTGAACTGTGTTTAAGTTACCAGTGACTATATTCTGTCTTAATAGCAGAAATTGCATGAAGATCATAGATTTATGAAGTATAGAGAAAATAAAGTGTAGAGAGTGGATATCAAAATTCTCACCTGCCTATCATATCATTTCTGATTCTCCAAGTTTATAAGCAACAGCATATTTCATTGTAATCATTTACTAAGAAGTCTTTATGAAGTCCATTGCTATAGAGCACTGTCTCTTCCAAGAGAAGAACTTCATACCTCTGCATCCGTGAGTGGAGCTGAGAGGACAATGCTGATGCTTTCCAGACTGTCAGTCCAGATACCCTGCTAATTAGTCACTGTGGATGAAGGGACAGTATTTCAAAATCATATTCAGTATGTTCTATCTGTCATTGTGCTTTCTTCATTGATTTCCTTCTGGTCTACCTTGGACATGTCTCATTGTCCCTTAAGGTCAGAGAGATGATCTTACAATAGGTCTCTAGGCTGCTGGCTCCTACAAAGCACCCACACTTTCTGCTCAGATCTGTATTTCATCTGAACTCTGTGTCCTAATGGGTGGCAGATCTACGCCAAGTCAGGCACTGGAGCATCCCATCAAAGACACACATTACACATCATGTCAGCTCTCAAATACCCCAACCCTCAGTGTGTCACTCTATGGCTAGACAGCAAAGACTGGGTTGTCATCCTGCTTCATTGGTCATTCTAAGAAGTGTCTGTCCTTTCAATTACTCATGAGTGTCAGAAGAAGAAAGCGAACCCTGGAAAGGTGCAATGTCTCGTGGCACTTCAAAGGGGGTAACTTTTTCTTCCCATCAATCGTGTAAAAAAAAATTCTTCTAGCTTACTTGATAATCCTATCTTTCCTTTGAAGAGAAGTAACTGTCTTGTGACCAAAGGGGGCCATTGATTTAGCATTGTCATTACTGACTTCTGAACTCATCAGGACTTAGTTAGTATTCCCAAGCTGTTGAAAAGTCTGAAAGTAATTTCTCCAGGAAGAGATATGAAGAGGACTTGAAGGGTTTTTAGGACACATGCTATAGATCAGTGCTTTAGTACTCTAGGCTAAGAGGCCATGCATGCTCTGGCTATGTAGTTAATCAAATGTTAGCTTTCTTTCTAGAAACAGATGACATAGTACCATGTAGATCACTGGTCTGTGTGTGTGTGTGTGTGTGTGTGTGGTGTACATGGTGTGTGTGTTGTGAGCTTGTGTGTAGTATGAGTGTTTGTGAACGTGTGACGTGTGTGTGTGTGTGTGTGTGTGTGTGTGTGTGTGAGAGAGAGAGAGAGAGAGAGAGAGAGAGAGAGAGAGAGAGAAATTTCTGAGAAAGAAAGAGAGAGTTTGTGTGTGTATACACACAGGAGGAGAATAGTTAGATCCTCTTCTTTTTGACAAGTGATAACTTAGCTCTAGATCAAGCAGACACATCCCTTTAGGAATTAAGAAGGCTAGAGAGATTGGTTAGTCATTAAAGCTGTGATGAGCAAGTATGACTATCTGAGTTCAATCCCTAGAACACACATTTAAAAAAAATCTAGTGGCGCATAGTGGGAACGTGGAGATGGTAGATTCTTAGGCATTACTGGCTCGCCATCCTATGCTCATTAGTGAGCCTCAGGCCAATGACAGACTGTGTAGGCAAAGACTGCTTGTGACTGGACAGACCTGAAAAATCTCACAGAAAATGTATTAATTACAACACTATTCAGCCAATAGCTTAGGCATATTTCTGGCTAGCTCTTATATCTTAAATTAACACATTTCTATTAGTCTGTGTATTGGCACGAGGCTTTGGCTTACTGGCAAGGATTCTGTGTCTGTCTGCTTCAGCAGCTACATGGCGTCTCCCTGACTCTGCCTACTCTCTCCTTTTATATCTCTGTTGGAATTTCCCACCTGGCTTTATTCTGTCCTGCCATAGACCAAAGAAGCTTTATTCATCAACCAATAAAGCAACACATATACAGAAGAACATCCCACATCAACGGTGCCTCAATAAACTACACTGACATCCTGATGTTGACCTCTTGTCTCTACAAGCACACATACACACACACACACACACACACACACACACACACACACACCTATACATACACATGTAACCACACACACATACACACGACTAAGTAAATACATACATAGGTAAACTAGGAGTACGTATGGATCAAGCATTCAGGGTGACAAAGTAAGACTTGTATAAGGTATGGACTCTTTTGCAGAGCTGTTGTTGGTATTTGTATCATTGGTGCTCACATCTTGCCGATCTTGTCTTGTAGTCTCTAGGGAGGTTTTGTAATTTAAATTTTTGTGTTACCTTTCCCCCAAATTCCTATTGAACTTTAATCTCTAGTGCAAACATGACCTGTGTGAAGGGTGATTATGTCAGAACGGCTTTACCCTCATGAATGGGCTAATGTTGTTATAAAATGATCAAGGAGGAAACATTCCCTGTCCTTTACCTTTCTGCTTTTGCCAAGTGAAGGCATGCATCCATTCTTTCTCAACCTGTGAGTGGTGGCCCCTCTGGGGTGTTCACATATCAGATATGCTACATAATCAGGTATTTGCACTATGATTCATAACCATAGCAAAATTACAGTTATGAGATAGTGATGAAATAATTTTATGTTGGGATCACCACATTATGAGGAATGATATTAAAGGGTTGCAGCATTAGGCAGGTTAGCCTTGGGAACAAAAGATAGTTCTTGTCAACCATTGAGTGCCAGTACCTAAATCTATCTAGGCTTTTCCAGCCTCTAGATCTGTAAGAAAAACCTTTCTGTCTGTTGTAAGTTAACCAGCTCTTGAGTATTTCGTTGTCACATCACACAGAAGCCATGGGATTTAATGAGCTTTCACCCACTGTATAATGTAGTGAAACTAATTTTGCTGTTGAGAACTTGTTTTTGGTATCTGGATTTATGTGTCAGAAGGCCATCTGGAAGAGAAATATATATAAAATTATAGAATGACACCTTCTGATTTTTTTGGGCAATGGATGTAGAAGGGCATTTCAGAGAACCAAAACCTCAAAACTCAGCAAAATCTGGACAGAATAACACACCCCTGATTGTCTCTGCTTCTCTGTGTCTGCACCAGTGATCTCTCTGTGAGGCCCTTGTCTGCCTCAGGTTAGTTCATAGAACACCTTAATGGAAGCCCATGTCTCTTGAATTATTGTCACCTACAGATTGATTTTTTTCATATTCTAATTATCTGAGAAAGGGAATCTGGCCTGGTCGGGGACCATGTTCGCAATCTTGAAGGCTAGTATACAAACACGGCCACAGGGAACCATCCCTTTGGAAGTGGCAAGATAATTCCAAATAAATTGGTGGGCAGAAAACTCTGTGCTTCTAACACAGAAAAATAAGACACGGTCCCAGCCCTTTACTTCTCATTAGGGGGAACTCTATCAGGAGAGACTTGAAGGAAGAGAAGGCCACAGCGTCCGGCCCTTCCTCTGTCCTGAGAGTGTAAAAACAATAGGCGAAATCAGAAAGCTTGCCGGGAAAGACTTCTGAAATGCCTTGCATCACTGAATTCTATTTCAGTCTCTGTAAGCTAGCCTTCGTCATTGCATGGTCCCAGCGATTGCAGGGAAATTGCACGTGAATGATGCACAAGCTACAGCCCACCTGAGTCTGATCTTCTCAGCTGCTTGTGATCATCTTCTATGTCATATTCCTCTCTTCACTGACACTGATCCCATGCTCCAGCAATCACAGTTGAATACTCAGTGACTATTTTATGAAAGGAATAAGTGATGCCACGCCTTTTAATGTATCGTGTGTTTCCATTGCGGTTTTACCGTGCTTCTATGTGTAGTTGATCGGCGTCCGTTTCTTCAACAGAATGAAAACTCCAAGAATTCCTTACACCTAGTCCAGTGTGCAGTGCCTAATGGGTGCGTGTGGAATGATAAATGGTTGGTCGATGATGGAAGGAACCTCCTCTCTAAAGGCTTAGATGAGAGCCACTGGGGGAAATTTATTAACGAGTCTTCCCTTATTTGTAAGACTGGGACATGGTTTTTTTTTTCCTTTATTTTTTTAAATTAACAAAGGTATTATTTTCTCATGTTAGTAAATTTTACAGATTGCAAAATAATTGAAGAAGCATTGGTATGTTCTCTGGGGATTCTATTTTGCAGGTTAGTCCAGGGTATTTCGATAGAGGCTGGATATTGTTTACCCAAATGCTTGGGGCTAGACTATTTCAGATTAAGCTTTCCAAGTTTTAGAATATTTGCATATACTTCATTGGTAGTGCATTCTGAATCCAAACATCTAACATGTAAAATGGCTTCAAGTCCTTTTGCTGGGGTATTTGGGGCTTCAAATTTTCACACTAAGAATGCTCTGTTCTTATCTATATTATATGCATATTATATACTCAATGTTATGCTCTGGGGAAGAATCTATATTTCTGTTTTGTGGATAGGAATGGGCCATATTGCTATACGTGTGATATTTTTATTGTAAGAAATGGTGATATCCTTCTTGTCAGTAGGTCAGTATGCCAGATATAACAGAGCAGGCTACCAAAGGGTGACTTTTAAGGCCCAGAGACGGTAGTTTACTCTACATACAGCCTAGGCTGGCCTTATTAATGTGAAAAATTATATGGATATGGTTTGGGCTTGATACAGTCTTGTTTTTGTGAAGAAAGTTTTATTGAAACATGGGTTTAATCATTTGTTTATGCACGGGCTCTGAGAGTTTCAACAGTGTAGTGGCAGAAATAGTTTGCTGATGTAGAGATTATATTCCCCGCAAAATGTAAAATATATGCTTCCTGGTCATTACATTTTTTTATGATTTTATGCTTGGACTGTGAGGGACTGGTCCATCTCCGCCTTGTAGGACCAGTGGCATGTAGTATTAAAGAGAATTTGGTGGGCTCAGCTAGTTTGTGGAGACAATGAAGACAGGTAGAGTTTGATGATATTGTAGCTGCCTCTTTTAGAACGTTTTTGATGTATGATTCAGGTAATTGGAAAGGAGACCGAGAAGATCCTTGGCATGTGTGGCTGTTACCACTGTGATTTCTTAAATTAAGATCCTGTTTACATGTCTCTAGAAACACACATGTATCAACATACCCTCCACATCTGTTGGTTTAACTGGAGTTTTCCTGGTACGGCATCGCACAATGAGGAAACCACAGTGTAATTAAACCATAGCCTACCTTTTTAACATCAGTAAGTGGCACAGGATGTCTAATGCACTGCCTTGGGGCTCCTGTTAGAATTCACCTGCAGTTAATATCGAGTCAGGACTTGCTGGCCTCTCCATGACAATACAAACCATTAGTCGGGAGGGCATTTCTACCAGTGAGCAGCAATGTGCACAACAGAGGTTTAGTTCGCTCCATCCCTCTGGATTACCTGGTGTGATGGGAGGGAGTGTGAGGCTGGGTAGCAGGCAGAGAAGGTTCCAGCTTTGTTTGGTGGGGTCAAGGCCTTATGTACTGTGTGATCTTAGTCAGATCAGTTAAAATAGAGATCTGAGTTCTATATAAATCCCTCAATTCAGGTGATTCGGGTGGAAATTTCCATAAGAAAGGTGGAAAAGCAATTAACTCACCCCATCTTCCACTTTTCCCATTTGTTTTGTCTTCTTACACTTAATGAACCTTGACAGACACTGGCTTCCTTCTGATGGATGGGAAACTGGCATGCTTGCATGTCTTCTAGCCTCCTCCCTCCTCACGCTCACAAATGATTGCATCTATGAAAACCACTGGACCCGATTTCCAGTCCAACTTCGTCCCATCGCAGTTTGTTCCAGGTTCTAACCTGCACGCCTGGTGAAGAGTATTACAGCTCTCTGGCTGTGTGATGTCCTCCTCATTCACCTTCTTCTTCACAGTCTAACAGGCTTGCATTCCCCTGTGCATTTGGGGAGTGCTTACCAGGAATGTTTATCAGGGATGTTCTAAAATTCTATGGGCTCAGGCCAACCGATGGTTCCATTCAGCTTCCAACCAGTGTTTTCTTCTTAAGGTCTCTGTAGTTAGAGCAGGGGCTCGTTAAATAAATAGGCGCTCAGCAAATCTTTAGTAAATGAAGGGGCAGTGAAGAATATGTAGAGCAGAGAGCTCGGGGGGGGGTTATTATTAATTGAGGTGACCTGTATGATATTGCACCTACCTGAACTGAGTCTGTACTTCATGAAAATGGTTTCCTCAGAGTTTTAACTTGTATCTTGCAGATTTTACCCACTCTAGAAAATGTCTCTCCACCCTCAAACACAATCCTAAAATACAGAAAGTGCGCCCATTGTCAAACAAGGAGGCTGATTTTCTGTTTTCAGTTTCCTAAAATCAGAGACAGTATCTAAAGAAAGTTGTTTTGATGTATCAATGACTTATTAGGAAACTTTTGACCCTGGGGGGTTTGAGTTAATCTTAGGCACCCACAGTTTGAATTGTCCAATAATGATAAAAAGTATTAAAATAATAAAAAGACAGTTTCCCTCTTTGAAAATTACCTTTGAGAATTAACCTGGCCTGAGTTATCACTATTCTACACTAAATGAGAGTAAATGACAGCTTGCGATGTTTAAGACACTTTGAAATGGAAAGGGGCTGTAATTAGGACATTTTCCTGATGACAACGACTTAAATAATGTAACGCTGCTTGACACTCACACATATTTTTAGAGTCCATGCACAGTAAGGATTCATCCTCCTGCCCTCATTCATTGACTCCCTTTCAGTCAGATCCCTGTGGCTCTGGAAACGAGTGTCATTTCTGGATGCCTGGGGGCTTCCGTGTGAGTTAGAGGAAGAGCTGAGAGCTTGGGAGGTGGAGAAGTAACTTCAGCTCACTGCTCATTGCCTTCCCACACAGCCTTTCTGTTCATTCGGGATTAATATTTATCAAAACACACAGAGAGAGAGGAGGGGGGAATATAGACCTCCGTGTGTTGCAGGAAGAAAGGTATGGATAGAGTAGCAAAGGGAAAGGAGAAGAAAGGGCCTGGGGAAGGGACCTCTGGGAGAGAAACTCCTCAAGAAGAGAAACTATTTTTAACTGTCTTGACAATGCTTTAAAATTGAAAACTCAATTTCTCCTCTCAACAATCCCCTAACTACAGTTGCTTGCATTCTATCACTCTGGAAAAAGCTACAGTTGTGTAGAAACACTTAAAATAATAAGAATGACAGGTCTCCATTTAAGAGCTGGTGCTTCAAGAAGCAATGACTCTTGGCTTAGTTAGGGTTTCTATTGCTGTGAAGAAACACCATGACCCAAAACAAGTTCTGGAGAACAGGATTTGTTTGGCTTACATTTCCGTAGCACTGTTCACCATTGAAAAAGATCAGGACAGGAACTCAAACATAGGATTCCAGGCAGAAGCTGATGCAGAGGTCACGGAGGGAGCTGCTTACTGACTTGTTTCCCGTGGCTGCTCAGCCTGCTTTCTTACAGAACCCAAGACGACCAGCTGAACCTCAGGGACACCAAGTATCTGTTCAAGGATACTTGTCACTTCAGTAAGATAGCTAAGAGTTGAACTTGGGTTGCGCCTCCTCTTTCCCCACTGCTCTCCCCTTGCCTCTCCCTTTCCTCCTCCTCCTCATCCATCTATCTATATCTATCTATCTATCTATCTATCTATCTATCTATCTATCTATCATCTAGCTAGCTTGCTCATTCTCTCCCTCCTGTCTTCACTTTTCATTCTGAAATAACATTAAATTTAAAAAATTAAATGAAACCCTTAGACATTGTCGGTGTGCTATAAGAAACCTTCTGCTCCCTCCAGCCTTCCCAGCTATTAACACTGCCCAGTTAATTGTGTTCTATCTCTGTTTACGAACCCATATACATGTATACCTATATGCTTTTATCTTGAAATTTTTTTAAAGCAAGTCTCAGATCCAGTTCCTCTTTAGCTACAGTTTATAGCGTCTTAAGTTGTACAACATCCCAAAAGAAACACAGTTTCTTAGAAAACACTGCCTGTCTACCAGGAGATTCAGACTGATTCAAAACTGTTCTTATCTGCAAACCTCACCAGGGTGCTGCTTCTGCTGCTTGTTCCTTTGTTTGATTCTTTTCTAGACCATGATCGTATGGATCACACAAGTCACACAGATCACATGGGTCCCATGAATCACATGGATTACACAAGTCACATGGATCACATGGGTCACATGGATCACATGGGTCCCACGAATCACACGGATCAGCACATGGATCACAGGGCTGATCATACAGACTACACTGCATGAATTTTTCTGGTCATGGTCTCCTTCAGCTCAAACAATTCCTTGGAATTTGTCTTGGACAGTTTAAAGACGCTTGGGCTTGCTTTTTGCTTTCCATAATGTTTCTTGATTTTTTTTCTCTGATGAGATATTTATCCATAATCAAAATCACATCCTCCATTCATTTCTAGCAGGAATACTGCAGGAAATGCACCACATCCTCCATCATGCCCAAGATCTACCTGCCCAGTCCTGATGAGGCCCCTTACTGTTAATCAGTTAGTTATGGTGTCTACCATGTTTTTCCACTGCTGTGAGTTCTGGAAGCAAAATGCTTTTTATTTTAAAATTAAGTATTATATGATTAAGTACCTTTAAACAAAATTAGGTACCTTGTTTACTTATCATTTTACCCCTTTTTATAAAACCTTCACCGACTCTCCTACCTGAAGTAATAGCACTGTTAAAATTGCCAAAGGCCACTTTTCTAATTTAAGCTTGGCACATTTATTACTGGATATTATACAATGAGGGAGAGAAAGCCATCCTCTTGACTTAAAAACCTAGACTGTATTATGCATATTTAAGATTTGCAATTTGATATTGTTAAAAACAGATAGATAATAAAATGGTTATTACATTGGAGCCAGGAAGAAATTTTCTAGAAAGTTCCTAGTTCAGCCTCATTACCCCATGAAGGGATTTGGGGTGGGGACCCTAAACTTCTTCCAAGAGGAACATATAATGAGGACCTATGAAGAGAATATGAATTATTTTCAAAGCTGGCTTTTTACAGAAAGAGAAATAGACTTTTCTGAGGGTTGGGCCTATCCAACGTAGCTTTATAGTATTGGACTTCATCCTGAGTCATTTGAATATTTATGGTTCTTGATGTTTGGACTTTTAAAAAGGTCACTTGAAAATGAAGTCACTTTCATTTTAAAGTAGAAGAAGGCGAACATGAAAAAGGAAGAACACTTAATGAAAGCTGCAATATCTAGTCCCCTGCAAAAGGTCTTGGTTTCCTGTAGGAATTGTATTTCTTAATGGCTTTCCTTGAGCGAGATGACTGTATCTTGACATACAAAAATACCCCAATACAGGGGCTGAGAGGCTTCTGTGAGGACTGGCAGCCGTACTTGTCTTGGGCCATTCTTTCAGCTGCATGACCACTGCAGGTAGCAATTCAAGCCCATCACATGGTTTCTCTTACCACCCTTTGATGTTTGTTTTTCTTAGTAAAGACGTTTTGTTTAGAAACTACAGTCATCAATTTAAGCTATCTTAATAATAGCAGGGATAGAATTAACTAATAGCATTAAGGGTTTCAGAACAGTCAGGGAGGGCCTAGCCTTGACTTCATGGGAATGCTACACCTCACGACTCAGGCCTTCTCTCAGCATCTTTGAGTCTTGTGCCACACGTGGCTGTGCTTTGTATAAAACCCCAGTCCCAACAGTGCATGGTAAAAAGCACATTGCTTTTTCCAGCGAAATTGGGAAAGACTACATCCAAATCCAACAGTCATTAGTTTCGAGCCATGCTATGTTTGGAAAAGTAAAGTCTCTAAGAAGGATCCACGGTGCAGAAATCTGCCAAAACGTCTTGAATTTCAGTGATTCCCAAACTCATTCAACTGCTGCTTTTAGGAATACCATTTTAGACAAGCCACTTGAGCAACAAAGGGTTAAATGTAAATGACTTCATAGAGTTCAGTTATACTATTTTTAGGTGACATGGCTAAGACATGCAAGGTTGAAAGTGGTTTTCTGGCTTTCTTTCTATGGGTGCTTATGCCTGTGGATTGTGGCCGGAGCTGTTTTCTCTTGTATTTATATCAAAGAGTGTCAATGGACTTTGAAGATATTCTCCCACTTTGTAGGGAGTAAATTTTTATTCCCTTTAATATCTCACCAGGTGAGTTTCCGGTTCACACATGGCCCAATTAACAATGTGCCTGGATGCAACACATGAACTTGTTATTTCTGCTCAAAGTTGCTGTGCTTCCCATCTTAGTAAGTTTTTATTATCCTTCCATGGGTGACATTGCAGAGGTGCTCAGACTGGTTAGTATGTTGGCTTAATCCTAATACATAAATCTAATCACAATGAATTTTGGTGACGTTTTCCAGAATGTTCATCCATTTGTTTGTATTTTCTCATGTCTTTTCTCTTCTTTTCTTTCCTTCCTTCCTTCTTTCTTTTTTTTCTTTATTTCTTTGAGAAATGACTTGATAGGCTGCCCTGTTGAAAGAATCTCTCCTATGCAGTGTTAAACACAGACTGTAGAAAGATGGTAGTGGATTTATGACAACCTCTGAGATAGCTTCAACAGTGCAAGCGAAAAATTATCGCGTCTGGATGAATCCTGTTGCAGGGATGAAATGAAATGGCAGATTCTAGAAGTATTTTGAATGTGGAGCTAATAGGATTCTCTGACAGATTAGATATGAGACGTGAAAGAAGTGATGAGCTCGGGATGTCTCAAGGTTTAGTCCCGAGCAATTGGAATGGTGCCATAGGTAGAATGGTTCTGGGGACAAGACACAAATTCTGGTTTAGAACAAGTTGGGCTTGCACTTATATATCAAGTGACAATGGATAAGGTGTGTATTGAGGGTCTCCAGGTCTAAGCTGGAGATGTGAATTTGGAAGTCATTAGCATTTCAGTTCATGATGCCAGTTACACGAAAGTTTGCAGACTGAGTTAGATCACCAAGGGTGAACAGATGTCAAGAAGTGACTAAACCTTAAGTAACTAAACTCTTAAAATTAAGAGTTTGGAGAAAAGAGAAGGAACCGCTGAAGGAGGATGACATGGGACAAACAAGAAGCTAGGAATGACATACAGCTAATAATGCCTTGAGCCAAGTGAATCAAGAGTATCATGGAAGACATTTCTGATTAGTAAAATTAGATGCAAAAAAGGGACTAAGGATTGGATTTGGCATTGTAGAGACTGTTAGTTTCTGTGAGAGTAGTTTAGGTTAGCACAATCCTTTACCAATAGAAATGGATTTAAATGAAAGAAAGGGTGGGGATATGACTTACTGGCGACTTACTGGCATACTTAAGGTCTTGGGTGCCATCCCCAGGATGGGGAAGACAGCATAATTTCCTCCTGTCTTCTATCTTATACATGTCAGTAGTGTCTAAGGGTATCATGTGCTCCAAGAGGCTAAGACCCAAGGCCTTAGAAAATAAACGATCCCATCCAATGGAAAACCAATGATACCATCTGTAATTTCCAGAGAAGGTCTTTTGTGAAATGGGATAAGCCAAGAAAAAAAAAAAGGATACTACTAGAGAAACATCAGTGGTTTTGCCAACAAGCCATAGCGAGGTCTTATAGGACATGCCATTTCTCCTCACTCTACATACATAATTAGCAGGACTAGTAAAGGTGACATTGCCATGTCAGATAAAATGTGTCCCCTGTTCTTGAAGCTGGGACAGCTGTTGTATTCCATGCCTTAGAGGTGAAGGTTGATTTCTGAAGTCTCACCATTAAATGAATCAGCAGTTAATGATTAAACCTTAGTTTGGTTCAGTCAAAGGGTAAGATCTTCTGATTCTGTGTGGATACAAAAGGGATGAGGCCCATCTAGAGAAGAGAAGGCTAAATATGAGAAATAGGAGTGGCAACACTGGAATGTAGAAAATAAACTTACAACAAACATAATCAGCAAAGGCAAAACAGAGGAAAAGGTCTGAAAGTTTGTATGAATGTATGCGTTAGCTCTTTCCCAATGATGCTGTGTAACTACCCTTCTCCAAATACAGTGGCTTCAAATAGTCAGTTATTCTGACCTTGGTCTGTGAGACAGCTCAGTCTGACTTAACTCAGGGATGTGGAATGGGTTGTATGCCTGTCATTCTGCAATGACATAATTTCTGAGAGAAACTATGATGTCAACTCATGCCATGCAAGTCAAACCCCAAGCTCTCAGTAAGTCATATCTCTTGGCAAACCATCGTCCAAGTCAAGATAGCGAGCAGAAACATGCAGAAATGTACTCCTCTGTGGGACGAGAGGAAGAAAGACAAAATAGTCCCTGAATGATGAGCTAATTAATCTATTTTCATGGAAAATGCCAGTTTGTCTATCTAAGGAGTGTGTTATCAAATAGCAGGATTTAGATCCTTAAGGAACTTTCAGGTCACCCGAGAGAGGTTTACATTCCAACTGCAAATAAAGGAGTGGGTTTTCCCTGTGGGGTGGGGCCAAAACTTTGAGAAGGTGATTTGGGTGTCTTTTGAAACATCAGGTGTAGTAAAGAGTAAAGGCGACAGACATGAAGCAGACCTGATCAGTAGTAGCAGAGTCTCTTCACGAGACACCCAGGGAGAGAAAAGTGAGAGAAATTCACATATGGGCTGTGGTCAACATAGAGGGACCTGAAAGTCTATGACACTCCAGAATGATGAGTCTTAGAGGATTGAGTCTGTAATTGCCACCCCGTCTCTCACTCAGTACATTTAATAAGATCACAAAGCAATGTTTCGAGTTCACCTGCACCCTTTTCTAACAGCTTCGCCATAGACAGACTTAAATGTGACACACTGAAGTGGTCATAAAACCGTTGACTCTTGGGAAGACCATCCTTACTATTTAATATGCTCAAGGGACCTTATTATCAAATATTAGGTAGGGGTACAATATTTACCTATTCAGTTAATAAGCCGCGTATTAACACAGGCAGTCACTCGAATTGTTAATTGATGTTTAATTTTCTAATCACTCACACCTGGAGACATTTTCCCCCAATAAAACAAGTAGACCTAATAATAATTTCAACTCAGAGTGAATAGGCATTTGGTTTTTCTTCAGGAATTTGAAAGCCATTTCGATCCTGTTGTAATCCCCAAGGTCAGCACCATAAGGCAGCCATCCGTGGAACATGTATTGATCATGAACTTAGAATAGCAGAACTCATGTAGGATCCAAAGAACAAGATGATGGGATCCAAGCACCAGTAATTTCAGCTGGGAAGGAAAGTAGCTGAATAATGAACATCAATGGAGCACAGAATCCTGGTGCTCACAAGAGAGGACAGAAGATGTAGGATGTTGGGGGAAGGCAGAGGTGAGGGGCAGAAGCTAGAGTTCCACGTTGCTCTGTGTTTGAATCCTCACTGACGTCAGGACACCATACAAACCCTTTAGCTGTATGTACATCTATAGAACAAAAACAGGGATGACTATCTCTAAAAGACACCAGCCAGAACAAGTTAACAACTAGAAACTGTAAAACAGTTCATGGCATATAAACCAGCACTTAGAGACTCTTCAGTGTTCTTGTTTACAGAGTGGCAGTAGTTTGTGGTTTGTTGCTTGGCTGATTGTTTCTTTGTCTTCTTGTACACACCACAAGCTTAAGCCAAGGTGCTGGCAGCCCTCTAACTGGATCCTTTGTACGGTGTAACATTAACACCTGATCATCTAGGAAGAGCCTTTGCACTTCTAAATATGGTTGGCTATTATTTTCAGATGGAAAATTGGAGGAAGCATACTAGAACCTAGTTAGATTTGTTCCCCTTACAGCAAAAGTGTTGACTTTAGTGAAGGCAACTCTTTACTGTGGGCAGACCAAGACCTGATGGCACTCCTACCTTCTATACTTTCACTTCGCTTCCCCTTTCGAACTCATGCTCTTCATCACTAGTGTGCATGTGAGTGTGTGCATACCTGTGTGTGTCCTTCTTCCAGTCTTTGTTACCATTTTGTTATCTTATCTTTGCGTAATCAGTTCCCAAAGCCCAGGCCTCAAGTCTTGGCAGCCATAGCTGCCCTCCTTTTAATCCTTATGCTTACTTGGTTGCCTCTGGTAAACAGATAAGCACTGGCCAGGTCTCACCCTAGAGGGCTGCTTACATTGCTCTTGGAAGCAGATCAGCGGTCTAGAATGTGGAGCAAAAGTCATGTAGGTGAAAAGGAACAAAGGCACACCTCAGCAGAGGAGAAGTCATGTCATCAAGAAAGAAGAGAAAAGCCACCACCAAGTCATTTTTACTGCCCAATGGACACACTGTGTCAACTACACATGCGACATTAATTTCTAATAGTAAGTATAATAAATAAAAGACAGATGAAATAGATCTTCATGACATACTTTTAAAATCAGTATATTAAAAATAGGATTATTTCAACATTCAAGTAATTAAAACTGCAGTAAGACAATTCTTTCCCATGGTGCTTTCTGAAACCCGGTTTCTATTTTATACTCCACATTGCTTCACTCTGGGACAGTCACAGCCGAGAGGCACAAAGGCACACATGAGGAAAGTGTGCAGACAGAAGATTCTCAACTGTTAAATTTTTATTATCCCGCTCCTGCATAATAATCACCCATCTCCCGGGATGCTGCGTATTCGGAAGAGCTCCGGAAGGTGGAAACCCCTCTATGAATGTAAAGCATTATTATTTTATGGGATCTCTTTGAGCAAGCCTAAGCCGAGGGATGGGTGCACTGGATAAATATTTGATAGGCAGAAGATGTGATCCACAGAACAGATGTCTCCTTGAGAAGGAACGTCTCTGGAACCGCAGCGAGTCTCTCCCTGAGCCACCAGATCCAGAGGGTTAGCGTTAACCGAATTATTTAATACAAAAATAATGTTTAATCTAAAAGTCTCCCTAAATATATGCTTTGTGTACTCTCTTGAACTGATGCTCTGTATGGACACAGTAGTTCCCTGACCCTTTGCTGGATCACAGGACCCGAGTGATGTTTAATGTAGTGTGTGTGCTCCTTAGATGTCTGTGATCATATTATGTAGTGGAAGTAGAGAGGTTATGTAAGTAATTTTGTGTTTAGACAATTTGTTATGAATCAGAACAAGTGGAGACTAAAGCGTCCATACCAACCTTTGAAGTTGTGTGCTGTTGGTCCTTGCTGATGTATGTTTTCTATAACATGGTCAATGCACAAATATTTCTTGTCACTTAAAAAAAAAAAAAACTGAAGCCGGGTGGTGGTGGCGCACGCCTTTAATCCCAGCACTCGGGAGGCAGAGGCAGGCGGATCTCTGTGAGTTCGAGGCCAGCCTGGTCTACAAGAGCTAGTTCCAGGACAGGAACCAAAAAAGCTACAGAGAAACCCTGTCTCGAAAATCAAAAAAAAAAACCAAAAAAACAAAACAAAAAAAAAACTGTAACTCATATTTCACCATATAAAGCAGTAAATTGCTCCGATTGCTCTTCAGCCTCCAGAGGTTGCCAGGTTAGAAGATGGCATCTCTTCCTTCCTCCGTGTCTGGTTCCGTGTCAACACACCTGTGTGCACAGTGTCACCTGGGGTTCCTGTGTTGCATTATGGGTATGCTTTGGCATTCTGTCCCCCTGTGAAGAGTCCTCTCTTCTGAGTGACTTCATGGACTCTCATATAAAAGAACCATGCTTTACTTAACTCTACATACGTTTCAGTAACTTAGAAGCAGTGTGGCGACAAACATCCTAAGACTTATATTGTATGCATATTAACCTCCTCGTCAAGCTGAGATTCTCAAGACTTTCTGTTTCATTCAGAGAATAACTATTTTATTAATCAGTCATTCCCCTTGGGTTTTTGTTGATTCTTAATTAAAAATCAGGTATAGAAAATTATTTTTTCATTAAATATTCTTCCTTGGCAGCCTCACATTTGACAACTTAATTGTGAAATATAAATGTATTGTAAAATCAGATTAAATCTCTCTGTGTCTTTCTTAGTCTCTCTCTCTGTCTCTCTCTCTCTGTCTCTCTCTCTCTCTCTCTCTTTCTCCCCACCCCCACCCCCCCGCTGGGGCTACAACTCAGTGATAGGATGCCTGTCCTGGGAACTTAAAACTTTAGGTGTGAACCCGAGCACTGTGACAGTAAAGGAAGAAATGAAATCAGGAAAAGTGTAAGAGCCAGAGAACTGGGCCAGATGCTGTGAGATACTCTGTCTTCTAAGAAAAGACATAAGGTGAAGGCAATTGGAGGAGGATAGGATTGAAATATGTTGTATAAAATTCTCTAAGAATTAATAGAATTGTATATATGCATATAATAGGAAATAAAATAAAATCAGATTCTTGATAAGATGTTGGGACTGGGGTTAGTGCTTGCCTGGTGTGTTTGAGCCATGGGTTAACTACTTATTGCGGGAATGTATGATGATAATAATTGGAGACCTGAGTAGCTTGTGCCTCTGGGATTACAGAGTGCTCTGAGCCAAGGGCACACTGCTAATTCCCACGAGTGTGGGGTTTCTACTGCTTTCCATACCATCTATGCCATGACCCTGGTCATGGGACCCTCTGGACTTACACAGTCACGCACACCGCCATACCATCCGGAATCCTCTGTTTGGGCAATTTTTAAATCCTTTCCTGATCTCAGAGCTTCCAGCTTAATTCTGGGTACTATAGTGCCAAGTTAGGATCAGTTACACGATGCTGTTTAGAAAAATGAGAAACAATTTTCTACTTCTTCAGGAAAGCAAGGAGCTTTTAAAGCTCGGAACTCGCCATTGAAACCGTCGATAAGTGCTCTGTCGAATGAACAAATGAAGAGGTGAAAGTAAAACAAATAAAAGTAAATTTGCAGCTCTGTGGAGCGTTCCCTGCATCAGTCACTGCCCCTCCAAGTCTCGCCGTGAGCCCGCTGCCACTGTGGGGGACGAGCGGGATGGACTGCTAATTGGGACATCTATCTGGATAACAAGCTTTCACTGCGTCTCTAATGATGGAGCGGGGCTGTCGGGTAGAGATTCCCAAAGCCCCTAACACTAGAACCTTCATGTCCACTCAGAGGAAAAAGAGAAGAGCCGCTGCACAAGTGACTTTGGCAAGATACAAGGTCCTCTCAGATCAATACCCACCAAACAACAAAGGCAATTGATACGGCGAGATGTGATAAGCCAGAGAGCACCTGGGAGTTCTCTAGACAAATGGGACTCACAAGCCATTTACACTGTACCTCACGTGAGGAGGAAATCAGATAAAGCGGTAGATGGTTTACTTTCTCCGGTTAGGTGAGATTTAACTGACCACTGCCTCGCTTACACGTCTGAAATATAGACCCTGAACATGAAAGTGGGATGTGTATATGGAGATAATGATAAAGCACTCTAGTGCATGAATAAGTAAATAATGAAAATAGAATTAGGCTGTATTAAAACACGAGTTTTCTTTAGAAACAACAACACCCCCCCCCCATACCCAAAAAAGCCAAAGGAAAAAAAAAAGAAAATCAAAAACACTGGGGTAACCTGAAAATGGCAGGTTCTTGAATATCATTGGAAATTTGTTCTAATTACAAAAAAAAAATGATAAAAGAGAAGAGCAGGCATTAATCAATAGCTTGTTTTTTACTCTTAGCTTTAAACTGAGATCACGTGTATCTTACATGGTCTCATGGACACATTTTAGCTTCATATTTGAGCTTAGGAATTCTTCAAGTTGATCACTCTCTGCCCGATACATGTTGCAGAACAATCTCAGAACAACACCAGAGTCCTTCACCAGGATTTAGTACCTTGTGCTGTAGTGTAACCCTGCTGGGTTTGTGCTGGAATCCCACCACTGGCACTCGCTAGAGTCTATTGTGAGTGTGTCAAGACTTGTATCTCCAAGAGTCAGCTTCTTCCCGTGCAATGGCTTTTTCTTGAGGAAAAGAAAGTGGTATAATACTTGGGATATGCCCACCACAATCAGCATTCAAGATAACTGGAAACTATTTGTGAAAATATCAAAGGAGAAGAAACAGATACAGACTGAAGTGGGGTTATTTGGTAGACGTGGAGTGTACAGCTCATGTTCATGTGGTCCCTTTATCCTGGAGCTGAGGGTTTGCTTTATCTTATGCTTTCTTTGGGAGGTTGGAACTCTGTAACACAGACAGCTCAGGGATGCACTTCTATCGTCCGTCATCTCAGGAGTGTGATGGCCAGTGTTCATTGTAAACCTGACAGAGTCTATTATTACCTCCAACAGGGGCCTATGAGCACGCCCGTGAAGGAGTACGTTGATTAAGTAAGCCAGGCAGGGAAGAACTACCCGCTCTGAGTGGACCCTGAACTGTGGAAATGGAGAAAGGGAGCTGAGTGGCAGCATGCAGCCATCAATTTCTGCTTCCAGGTTGTAGACACCATGGGCAGACCTTTGTCAAGCTCCTACTGCCTTGACTTCCACGACTTCCCCAATCATGACGATCTGTACTGTGAACTATAAGACCTTTCTCCCCTAAACACTTTCTCCCTTATATTGCTTTTGCCAGCGTATTTTATCACAGCAACTAGAACAGAGACTAACACAAGAGGTTTTATGATATAGCGGTTGTTTCAACCTGGGTCAGAATCCAGGAGTTATGGTGAGGAGTTGCAAGCAAATGACTGTTCTGCATATTATTTAAGCATACGGAAGAGAAGCAGTAGTGGGGGTGGGGCACACCAGATGTGTTGTTTGCATCCATCACTGCTGAAGCTGGAGCATACAGTTCCGTGCAATAAACTTTGAGCTAACAACGTTACTCTCAATGTCTGAATTAGATTTCCGAACACCTTCTGACAACCATGGAAGACAAAAATAGCACCTTCCCAAATTTCACTTCCTAACCTCGCTCTCAATGGCTTTATCAACCATTTGAAGGGCTTGTCTGCTGCGTGGATTTTGTTCGGTTTCAGTTACTGTGTTTCTGTCCTTTAATGTTGGTCTGAAGGAGAATAGATAGATGCCCTGATGAGATATGGGTTAAGTCTGTGTTCTTGCTTGCCTTACCCAAAAGAATTTTTTTTTTTTTAATGCTTGAAATCTAAAGTGGCATAATTGTTTTTCTTGTGGCGGTTTCATCTAATTCGAAGATGGAGGATGCTGGAAACAAGGAGTTGAGCAGCACAGGAGAGCCAAGAGAAGTGGACTGCCTGATGTCTAGTCAACCGAGCACATCCTTTGCAAAGCCCCCTGCAAAGAAAAAAAGAGCAAACAAGACAGCAAAAGAGGACGAATGTAAATCAAACAAGAAAGCAGGAGATGCTGAGACTCCAAAACCCACTCCTAGGAAAATAATAGCAGTTCCTCCTCTACCGGATTATCTGCCCCCAGTGAACCTGATTCACCGAGACATTTTGTGAGAATGGTGCAAGAAGCAGAAGCTGAGCAGCAAAGGCCAGAAATTAGAGACTTACAAATGACTCCTTGCAAGTTCTTACCCCAAACAAATGACTGAATTAGAGAACATTCCTGACACACCGAGAGAGGCCAGGGTGAAGATGCGTAGGAAAAAATTGAAGACGGAGACGGAGGAGGGACAAGAGACTTGTCCTCAGGTGATAGTGCCTCTTGAAGTGGTCCCTGTACCAGAGGAGCAGATGCCCGCCCTTACTGAACCTCCTGTCCTCTATGAAGAGGTCAGCACAACGGTTGTGACCACAACCGCCTCTGAGGCAGTGTTGGCGTCTTGGTCGAGGATTGCAGCCAATGCTAACAAGAACGAGGCCCTGCAGTCCATTACAACACCCGAGACAAACGGGGATCTATGGTGTGTGGTCCATGGGAGAAGCCTTCCAGCAGACTCAAGAGGTTGGGTTCGGCTTCAGTTCCACGCTGGACAAGCCTGGGTACCTGAGAAGAAGGGGAAAGTGATTGCCCTCTTCCTGCTGCCAGCCTGCACCTTTCCACCCCCACACCTGGAGGATAACATGCTGTGCCCCATGTGTGTTCACAAGAACAGGATCCTCAATAAGAGCCTCCAAGGATAAAGGGAATCTCAGGTGTGAGTGGCTGCTGTCATTACCTACTCCTTGGAGTGAGATACGAACTGCAGCCAAGACTGAGACTGATGGGAATTCACACCTGTGTCCTTGAAGGTGCCGGATCAGCCAGAAGCCATGAGGCTTTGTTTGTTATTTGTTGCTGTAGTACTATACTAGCAGCTTGGAAAAAGAGCCAGTGAAGCCACCAAAACGCAGCAGGTCCACCTTTTCCTTGTGAGGACTGCATACTCTTAAGTGACTATGCCTTTTACTGTTGTGTGAAAATAAGGTTTTGCTGGGGTGGGAACTGGCATCTCCAGATATAAGTACTTGCTTCTACTGCCACCGCCACAACGGGGTCATAGGCAGTTCTGTGGTCCCCTGTAAAGATTTAGCTTATTACTGTAGCCTCTGCGTGTCCCCTTTCCTGGGTTGTAGTATGTTTGTTAGTGTGTAGTGCTTGGGTTTGTTTTCTATTGTTGCAATATTAAACCAAATCTGGTTTTTGGCAAAAAAAAATAAATAAAAAAAAATAAAGTGGCATAATTATGAATCTGGGGTATATCCGTTTCCTTAAGTGCTAAAATTTCTCCTTTTTAACTGTATTCAGGCTTATCTAGTAACTGTCAAAATGATCCATGCTATCCCACCGTTGGTTCTGCTAAGCAGTACCTGTGGCAACATCCTTGCTCTGCAGCAATGGCACTGTAGTTAGTTCCCATAGTTCACAAGGACTTAAAGTTCCCTCCAGATCCATGATGCCAGGCTCAGTGCAGATCCACAATGGAGCACTTTATCCTTTGCCATTTCTTCTTCACACACACGCGTGTGTGCTGAGATATCTGTGCCTCCACTCCGTAGCATGCACAATTTCCTTATGTTTTTCAGTACCATTCCTTTCTCAGGCGTTTGCGTGGTCTCTGTTTCTTTTCTTTCCTTTTCCAATTTCTCTTGTATCTTCTCTCACTGAGAAAAGAGGTTTCACTTCAGACCATTTACATCTGCGTCATTTAACGTTTCTCCCTTCCAATCCCTCCTCTAATGCTCTCATGGTGCCTGATGTCTTTACCTCCCGTGTGTAACTCCATGCTGGTTCAAAGAACATGCTTTTCCATCAAATTTGATTTCTTCTCCTAAAGAATTTTTTTTTAAACAAAACAGCAATAAGGCTTGTGTTTCATTACCTTACCATCACCTTATATTTAATCACATTGGGAGCATCTCCCTTGTGAAAGCCATTTCCCAGAGTTCTTTTCTGGTTCTTGTATGTTTTAATTGGCTGGTGTTTGATTGTGACCTACAGTAAAGGAACGTGGAATGCCTTCTTCAGATGATTCCACCGTCTTTGTAAAAGGAAGAATATAATCTTTATGGAAAGAGAGACCTGCGCTTACTCCTTGGGTAAAATCAGAAACTTACCTTTTGATTTTTCTTTTCTTTCAGTAATTGAGTTGGGTGGGGCAGGCATCTTAGTAATTTTTTTTTAAACATTGGAAAGACAAGCACAATCTGCAATCTGAAAGGTATCTTCCTATATTTTTCTTTTTAGCAATAAAAGCCTCTATTGTTTATTTCCCCTCTTCCTCACTCTCCTACACAGGACTTACCACCCATTCTGTTTGACACTTGTCTTTAATGTCTTAAGTGTGTGTGGTTTCCTGACTACATTCTTCCCAGGTGACATATTCATTTTGTTTGAGAGAAAACATCATTTGTTTCCTAGACCCGATCAGAATAACACTGAAATGTTCGTTTAAAATTAATGCTTTGAGCAAAGAACTTGCTCTGTTTATTTGCCTTGTCATATTTTAATATTTAAGATGCTATGATGAAAAACTTGTGGAAGAAAAAATCTTCTGGTGTGATCTGGTTGCCTAACAATTTACATTCAGCTGTAATATTTTATTTGCTATAATTACTCTCTGACAAAACAGAGAATTGCAGTGCAAAAATACAAAATGCTTTCAGTTTGGGTCTTATTGCAGAATGTGGAGGGAAACCCCTTCTTGAGGGACAAAACATAAAACAGGAAATCAGCCTTAGTCATTCATCAGATACCAATGTCTGTAAACCAGTCATCCATGATGGGATTCAAACCAGGGGAAGGATGCCAAAGGACGTTCTCAGAGGCTATGTGATGTTAACTTGAGGTTGAAGCGCAGGGCAGAGACATCGCGTACCATCTCTCTCTCCATAGTCTCAATGTGACTTTACACAGGTTGTTTATGGCTCAGGTCCTTCCATTGTGTGGCACCCCTGGATCTGCTCTCTGACCATTGATGCTGCTTATGTGGACGGTGTCACTCATTCTCCTGGGCTCTTGTGAGAAAATGCCCAACACTGCCCCCCTTTCCTCCTCCTATTTTTTTGTTTTTGAAAGATACAGGTTTCAGTGTGTCCGTGGGTCTAAGTAGAGCAGGGCAGCTGACACCTAGACATTGCGTATGTCATGTTGATGTCCTCTGCTCTGAAGGAGGCCACTCTTGCATTTGGCGATGGGGTCTCTCTACCACATCACGGCTCCTTCACACATTTTCCTCACCCTCATATCCAGTTTGAAAAATGAACAGCCCCTGTTGTTCTGAGATTCAGAACAGCGTTGCCACAGGAAGTAATTAATAGTGGAAATCGAAACACCAGTCTTTTCTACGATTAAATTTAACAAGTACTCTCCAGTCAAAACAAAACCAAACATTCATTTGGTATCACACCAGGGGCGAAAAGTTGTGCTACATTTTGAAAATGGCTGACAGCTGTGTACTGAATCCTCATAGTGAAAAATTCTCATTTTTTCTCTGGAAAATCTACTTTCTTCCCAACTACTCGTTAATTTTAATCTAAGTTATTAAAGTTGGTGGTACACTTTTAGAAGAAACTATGGAAAATAATTTACCTTGGACAACTGATGACTTTCTGATATTTCTGACATAGATGTAGTTAATGAATAAGATTAGTCATGGGATAAACCATGTGTTATCAGGATCTGGGGCAAATTCAGAAATAGAGAACTATATTAGGTAATACATATAAAAAAGGTAGTTTTTTCTAAGTAATCAATAACACAGGATTTAGTAATACCTAATTAGTCCCCAAGTGTTGATTTTATGATATAAATTCATTTTAATTGGATTTTTCATAGCTGGAAAGCTTATTCTGTCTTGAAAGAGTTTTGGCATTTAAGGGAAAACTTTTTCATGTAAGATGAATGTGGATTTCAGTAAACAGTTTATTTTTTAATGTGAATTATACATTTCAGTATGTTCTTTCGTTTTGTTTATGGTTCAGGAAAGTTTTTAGTCCCCCAGGGCTAGTCGTATCCCTTATTTATTAACATATGTCTGCCAATCATAAGGAATTGGATCAATTTCTGTCCATAAAAGTTTGCATGCTATCTATCACAGCATAGAGGAAAAGTTTGCAGTACACAATATGACATGCATACACACAAAAAAGAATGCATCTGGCTGGGGAAATATTTCAGTGGGTAAAGCACTGGCCTCAGGAGCTTGAAGACCTAAGTTTGAATCCTCAGAGGCCAATGGGAGCTGGATGGGATAGCTGGCATCTATAACCCCAGAGCTGCTCTTGTGAGTTAGAAAAACAGGAGAACCTCTGGAACATTTGGTCAGCTAACCAGACATACTCAGGGGTGAATAACAGAGACACTCCATCTCAAACAATGGGAAAGGAGGGGACCAACACTCAAGGTTGTTTTCTGACCTCTAAGTGCATACCATGACACCTGTGGGCCCATACTCACATACATGTACACATGTTGTATAACCACAGACATCATGCACACAAAATTAAAAAGTGATCTGTATGGAAGACACACAGTATAAGCACTTTATAAGATGCTGACATTATAGTACTTTATGCTTAACAAGTAGACAGCAAACTTTTAAGAAAGAGAAGGACATTCATTACAAGGCTGCATAAAATCTTTTATTGAAAGTACAATTAATAAATGGGACCTCCTGAATGGAGAAGCTTCTGTAAAGCAAAGGACAGAGTCAACAAGACAAAACAGCTCCTTACAGAATGGGAAAACATCTTCAACAACTCCACATCTGACAGAAGGGTGATCTTCAAAATACACAAAGAACTCAAGAAAGTAGGCATCAAATTATCAATTAATCCAAGACCAGCCTGGTCTACAGAGCTAGTTCCAGGATAGGCTTCAAAACCACAGAGAAACCCTGTCTCGAAAAACCAAAAAAAAAAAAAAAAAAAAAAAATCTAAACAGGAAATCACAACAGAAGAATCTCAAATGGAAGAAAGACACATAAAAATGCTTAATGTCCTTAGCCAACAGGGAAATGCAAATGAAAACAATTCTGAGATACCGTCTTACACCAATCAGAATGTCTAAGGTCAAAAACACTGATGAAAGCTTATGTTGGAGAGGATATGGAGTAAGGGGAACACTCCTCTATTGCTGGTGGGAATACAAACTTGTACAGCCATTTGGAAATCAGTATGACAGTTTCTCAGAAAATTAGGACTCAAGCTACCTTTAAGACCCAGTAATACGATTCTTGGGCATATGCCCTAAGGATGCTCAATCATACCACAAGGACATTTGCTCAACTAGGTTCATAGCAACATTATTCATAATGGCAAGAACCTGGAAATAACTTAGATGTACCTCAACCAAAGAAAGTATAAAGAAAATGTGGTACATTTACACGATGGAGTATTACACAGTGGTTAAAAAAAAGAACAATGACATCTTTAAACTTGCAGGCAAATGGGCAGAACTAGAAAAAGACATCTTGAGTGGGGAAACCCCAGACCCAGAAAGACAAATATAGTACGTACTCACTCATAAGTGGATGCCAGACGTAAAGCAAAGGATAACCAGCCAACAGTCCACAACCCAGAGAAGCTAGAACCCGCTTCCAGAAACAGATGGAAGTGTTACAGAGATCTACAACTAACCACTGGGCCATGTTTCATGTGAAGAAAGAGAGGGAGAAGTGATAATATGAACAAAGGGGTCAAGACCATGATGGGGAAACCCACAGAATCAGCTGGCCCAACTGGTGGAAGATCAGTGACTCTGGACTGAAAACTGGGCAAGCTGTGTAGAACCAAACTAGCCTTCTTGAATAATGGTGAAAATGGTGTTACTTGAACAGAATATGGGGCCACTGGCAGTGGGACCAGGATCTAACTTGAATGCATTTATTGACTTTGTGGAGCTCCTTCTCTATGGAAAGACACCTTGCTCAGCCTAGGCATGTCGGGGTGGGATGGGGCGGAGGGCCTTGGTCCTGCCTCAAGTGGTGATGGGGCGGACATAGTTGACTTCCCAGGAGACTCCTTAACCTCTTTGAGGAGCATAAGGGGAGTGGGGTAAGGGAAGGTGGGGGAAGCAGGAAGAACGGAGGGAGGGGATACTGGGATTGGTATGTAATAAATAGATTGAATAAGTAATCAAGTAAATAAATAAATAAATGAAAAAAGAAAGTGCAAAGCAAACACAAGCTGAAAACATTCTCCGGGCAGGTGTTATGAACCTCACAGACATGGGACATCTCTGTTATTTCCCCGATGGTGGTTGGATTCTATTCTTACTTCATTCCCATGTCTTGGGAATATGGGCATATACTTAGCCATCCTGGTTTGCCTATACTCTAGGCTTTCCAAGTAGACCTCCCAAGAACATTTGGAGAGCAATGGAGCATATTTTGTTGTTTTATGAAACATTCCATATCGTGTGAGTAGATTTTACAAATCAGCCATGTTCTTCCTTCCTGCGGAACCTGGACACATATAGGAGCTTTTATCAAACAACCAAACATCTTCATGGTCTCTGATGTGGGCTAGAGTTGACATGTCTGGTATCTATCTTTTATAGATTACCAGAACAGAATTCAAGGAAGAACCTTAGAAATGGGTGTATGTGGCTTCGATATAAGCAAAAGAATATGAAACATTCTGTTAAGGTGATAAAATGTACTCCTCCTTAAATTTACCATCATAAAAATGTTCTGAAAATCACTCATTTGGCATTGAGTATTTTCATAGTATTCTACAACCATTCCATTTACAGAACTCTATAGAGTCCCTAAAAGAAACTATATGTAACACACACACACACACACACACACACACACACACACACACCCTCTTTTCTGTTTCCCGCCACGGTCCTGGCCTTAGCTGTGCTTTCCACTTTCTGTGGGTTTGGTCCTTATACAGCCACATCATGAAGTAACTTTTTATTGAAATCTATTCTTTTCATCTTTCACATCATGCATCCTGATCCCATTCATTTCCCATCCATGTGTATTTATCTTTTAAAATCTTCTTTAAGTTAGGGAAGCAAGATTGAGTAAAGTCTTCATGTATCTGAAACTGGTCTCAAATTCCCCACATAGCTAAGGCTACCCTTGATCTCTTGGTTATTTTGCCTCTACCTCCCAAGTGATGGTTTGACTCACTTCACTAGATGTTACGTTTTAGGTTCAGCCATGTTGTAACATGTCAGACTTTCATTCCTTTTAAAGGAATTTGCTTGTGTAGGCTGCATTTTGTGTGCGTGAAGATTAATTAGCATTTGAAACTGGGCTCTCTAGGGCAGGTTTACTTGTTGGCAAAGGTGGTCATAAAATTGGGTTATCAAATAGGGTACACATTATAGATCTTACTGACAGTCTGGTCATTTGTCATATCACTGCTAGAACCTGGGATTTTAATTTAATTTTCTGAGATTTCTCTTCAGTGGTCACAAGGATAGAACAATACCTCTTAAGGATCTGTTCTCTGGTTTCTAGAAAACAATGCCTAGGATAAACAGAGTGAAACTCATGATCAATGTTCAGAATACACACCCCCTTCTCTTTACACATTGCCCTACCCTAGGAACTCCCACCAGTGACAGAGGGGTAGGTAGGCCACAGGGGAGGAGAGTGAGACCTGCTTGGGTATTAAGCAGCTTCTTCCACATTCTTTCTGGTCATCTTCATCTTTCTCAACATTTCCATCATGACCAGCTAACTGGAACTGCGGTCCTTAGTAGCCGCAGAGTAAGTACTGCTACTGGAACTGCCTGGAAAGGGCCTATAACATATGGCATTGGGGCGGGGTTTGCTTTAGAATCTGCTTCTTAAAGCCCCAGATTTGTATGTAGTGTTTGGTATTCATTTCACCAGCTTGATCTCATGTTTGTTCCTCTGTAAAGTAATAAACCCATCCCTTTGACATCCTGGCCGCTGAGTCTGAATTAATTTATTTTTCTGGTCAAGGCTCTACCCTAGCACTCAGGAGACTGAGGTAGAGATATCATTCATCTTATGCCACCTTGGACTCTACAGAGAGAACCTTGTCTCACAAAACCAAAATTGAAGATAAACCCTTTTCTAAATGTTTTCTGTGACATTTTCCACATAGCCAGGGCTCAGGAAAGTATGCCCCCCCCCCCACACACACACCCCTGGCTTCCTTCTTCCAGTTTTCAGTACAGTTCCTCTCGGTGAAAATACAATAGTAATTAACCCTTGTGTTGCACTAGCGTGATGCCATAGAATTGACCAGGATCTTCAAAACTATGTTTGAGACTTAGATGTAAAGGCCTCATAACTCCTGTTTATGGTCAGATAGTAGTGTGTGTGTGTGTGTGTGTGTGTGTGTGTGTGTGTATACATATGCATGCCAAAGTATGAGGAAAGTAACAAGGAGACACCCACTTAAGCTGTCATTTTCCTGTGATACAAAGTGCAGTTGACAATGAGACCAGCTTTGAGAACCCTGATGGTGTACAGCAGCACCTGTGTACCAAGAAGAGAGCAAGACACAGAATAGCACCTTTTATGGCATGTGAAAAAAGTGGCAGAGGCGTGGCAAACCTAGAAGAGTTTCTGCAGTGGAATGGGCTAGTCAGTCATAAATGCAAATGAGACCAAACATTTCTTTTGCTTACATTGTAAAATTGCCCTGCCTGCTCTAGTGTGTGCGTGTGTACATGCACATGTACATGCATGTGTGTGTGCGCACATGCACGCACACACACACTTGTAATCAGACATTTCTCTCCCACCCTCCTGTTCCAAAATACCTGGCAACCGCTTCCCAAATAATTGACTCAGAGGTTCAATATAAATTATTAATGCCTGGCTAATAGCTCAGGCTTATTACTAATTAGCTCTTACTTTTTAAGTAAACCCATATTCCCTATTGACACTATGCCACATGGTGGTACCTTTATTAGCATGGCACATTCATTTCCTGTTCCATGTGCATCTGTCTGGTGTCTCCTGACTCTGCCCTTCTCCCTGACATCATCCTTAGTTTGGTCTCCTTGCCTATACACCCTGGCTACAGGACAATCAGTTGTTTATTGAAACAATTGGAGTGTCAAATCTTGACCGTGTACAGGAGGATTATTCCACAGCGCACACTTCTTTAGCACCAGTGAAATTGTGAAAGTTGACAAAGACACAAAAGCAGCTATTCTTACTCCTCTGCTCCCTTGCTCTAAGTCAGAGCAGTACCAAACCCTTACCAGGGATGAGCCATGAAATAACCATGTTGTTTACATGCTAAGGACAAACTTTTAATTTTTCTATATTAGGATTTAGCAAACAAAGAGAGCAGACAGGCAGCCAGCAGCAGCCATTGCCACAGTACAAAGTTCATGCTGAGTCCTCTCCTGTGTCTGCCTTGCGTGTGACACCCAGAGTGCCCAGTCACTACTGATGGGAGGATATCAATATGCCAATCACAGAGAAGCTCTGCTACTCCTTCGTGTTATTCTTGGGGAAAGTAATTGGCAGCGCTGAGGTACTGAGTGGACTTTATCATTTCGCTGTGATGAATCCACAGAGTTCTGTGTTCTTTTGGAGCCATTCCCTGGGGTTGGGGTAGAGGTAGGGGCCGGTACCTCAGAGCTGGGTCACTTTCATCAAGTTCATAATGCTCAATAATTTCACAGTCTGTAAACTTTCTTCTTTCGTTTGCTTTTGTATATTAATTTTTCTTTCCAGTAATTGTTTGCAAACATGTCATTTGGTTCTGAAAGGAAATTTGAATCTAATCCAAATTTTTAAAAACATTCTCAACAGAAAAAGCTAAATAATTCATATGTAAAGCTGTTATCAAATTAAGCTGATTCCACTCCCCATAACAGCTCAAATTTTTTCCAAGGGTTGAATAAAATAATTACACATGTTCCTCTCTCAGATATTCACATCTCCGCCTCTCTAGTAATCCCTTGCAAGAATACGCTGGTTATTGCTTCAGATCCCGTGTGTGAAGTATCTATTAGAGTGGGATTGTGAAGTGTTATGTTAACTAACCAGACTAGAGCGCTTTTATATTTATGAACATGAATGTGTTAAAGAAAATCTTTTTTCTCCATATTGAATAGTTGAAAGTTTTACTGCTGTGGACAATGTTTAAGGCTAATTAAGAAAGACCAAAGGAAGAGATGGAAAAGAGAAAAGGCAAAAGGAGGCTCACCAAATGGCAGTCATGGCTTCTTTTACTTTATAAGTACCGCTAGAGACTGTTCACAAGGCAATAGTGTCAGCAGGAACTTGACCGTCTTTTTAACCTCATGGTCCCCCAGCTTTCATTACATGTAGGTAGAGTGTTGTCTGGGAAGACAGCTTGCCTCCCCCCACTCCCCCATCCATCTCAAAAACTGAAAAGGTTCAAGAGGAGTGAGTAACACCAACTATGGACGGGCAGACAGAAAGGTCTCTCTCCTTTAGAGGAGACCCTCAAGGGGATGGCATAGAAATAAGAGAAAGTAACAATTTCATAATGGAAGAAAAAAGTGTCAAACACACACACACACACACGCACGCACAAGCGCACACACACACACACACACACACACACACACACACGTCTCTCCAGACCAAGGTGCTAGGATGGGAAGGAGCATGGCGTGTATACTTATAGATTAGATTAGAGAAAAATTGGATCCCACAGAATCATATTTTATGTAAAATAATAAATTCTAAGTGCCCTGAGTTGTCAGATTTAACAATAAAAATAGAAGATAGCTGGGCGGTGGTGGTGCACACCTTTAATCCTAACACTTGAGAGGCAGAGGCAGGTGGATCTCTTTGAGTTCAACGCCAGCCTGGTCTACAAAGCAAGTTCCAGAACAGCCAGGACTGTTACACAGAGAAACCTTGTCTTGAAAAACAAAACAAAACAAAACAAAAAATAGAATATAGTTTGTCCTTTATGATAAAGAACAAATACTTGCTCGTTTCCACTAGGTTGGAAATGCAGGTTAAACCTCTCTCATCTGAAAACCCCAAATTCAGAATGTTTCAGGTGCTGACATGATTCTCCAAGTGGAAAATTCCACAGCAGAGAATTCTGTTGCATGTACAGACATGGTGGTTTGAATGAAATGACCCCCATAAGTCTGGGCCATTTGAATGTTTGATCCCTAGTAGGTTACTATTTGGGGGAGGATTAGGAGGCGTGGCTTTGCTGAAGGAAGTATGTCTTGAGGGGCACTCTGTGGTTTCAAAGTTATGTGCACTTCCTGGTATCCTCTCTCTGCTTCCTGTCTGTGGTTCTAGGTGTGAGCTCCTGGAAGCAACAGTAAACGTTTGCTACTGGCTGCCTCTGCTCTCCTAACGTGGACTCTGACACTCAGGAATCATACACCCAAAGCAATCACTTCTATAAATGGCACAAGTGATGATGTTTTATCATAGCAAGAGAAAAGTAGTTAATACAATGAAATTATTAAGTATATGAACAAAATACCCCCAGGTTTTGAGTATAAGAAATATGTAGAATGTAAATAAATCTTTTGATTAGACTTGATTTCCATTCCAAGGATTTCAGTTTATGGACCCACAAATATTCTCAAATATGAAGCTCTACTACTAGACCCAAGCATTTATGTGTGCACATAAGTATATGAGCATTTGTGTTGCGTAGGCACAGATATGTGTGCAGATGCCTGTACACGTGTGTGTATTCAGAGGCCCCTCTTGCATTTTATTCCTCAGATGCCATCTAATCCATTGGTGTTTTGTTGTTGTTGTTGTGTGTTGTTTCATTTTGTTTTAGGCAAAGTGTTTCACTGGCCAGAGACTTATTGATTAGGTAAACCTGGCTGTCCAGTGAGTGCCAAGTATTTACTTATCTGTACCTCCCTAATGGTGAGATCCCAACCCTGTGCCCCAGTTTTTTTATGTGGGTTCTGGAGATCAAACATAGGCCCTCATTCTTGGGCAGCAAACACTCCAGGAAGTAGACCAACTTCCCAGTTCTCTATGCATTTTTGTGTGAAAGATAACAAATACATATTACAGGAAGCATAAAGAAATCAAAAGGAAATATAAAAAGACAAAGTTATCTGAAATATATTATCTGAAATTATCTGAAAGTCAAGGTTGTCTGATCTGGCACTGATGAGGGGAGAGAGCTGAGATCTGGATTGCTTTCTAAAAGATCAGAAGGCGTGTCTCTGGTTCCTAGGTGCAAATTTTGGCTGCTGCCTTCTGATCCCCAAGAGGAAAAGCGGAAGATCTCTAGGTCCCGTTGTTCGCAGTGGGCTTTCCTGGAGCCGCAGTTTTCCTTCCCTCTGCTGACTGCAAACTTCAAAGGACTGACTTTTGAGTTCTTTGGAGTAAAGAGGAGTTGCAGGTCAGGCAGTGGGCAGAGCCTGAAATGGCGCAGAGAACTCTCTTCCTCGTGGGAAGCAGCAGCGAGGATGAAAGGTGGAAGTCAGGTGCAGAATGGCTGGGTGCCTACGGTTGGGCCTTTGCCTCCTTGGGTGCCTTGATTGAACCTTTGCCTCCCTGGGTGCCTACAATGTTTAGGCCTTTGTCTACCTGGGTGGCTATGGTTGGGCCTTTGCCTATCTAGGCATGGTTTGATCAACTGGCAGCCCATCATTGGCTGGAGTCTGACCTCTGTAATTGGCTCTGACTCAAATCATTTTGACACAAGATTCAGTTTTTAAAAATTATTTTTTGAGAATTTCATATATAAGTATACACATCATTTCTACTCCTCACTACTCTCCATCATCCCCCCACCCAAATTCATTGTTACTTATGAATACATCCATATTTACCAAACTTACTGAGTCTAGCTGTGCTTCCAATGTTTTTAGGCCTTCATGGGATTGGATAATATGTGAAGGGCTCATCCCTGGAGAAAATCGATTTACCCTCCCTTAGGAGGCTCTGATTGCCTATAACTAAAAGATGCACTCTTAAATTAGGTTTTTACTTTATTTACATACTAAGATTAGTTGCATGAGGTCTCAAGTTATTGAAGGAGCTTTGGGCCAAATTAGTTTAATTTGACACTACTTGCTTTTTAGGGCTCAGCCCAAACACAGCTCACAGGTAGACACCCTTCTTTATTCCTACACCGAAAGGTCCTGTTAGTCTCATCTGGCGCAGTTCCTTTCTTCAGTGGATCATTGGTGTCATGTGTTAGGACTCAAATTGTCTGTCATCTGTGTTCCCTACTCACAAGGTCCCAGACTATGTCTTCCCCTGTTGGTTACCTCTTATCCGGCCAGGACCACAGATACCAGACATGTTCAATATGATTTCCTTGAATATATGAATTGATTGGGGTATCTTTAAAGTAGTCTTTGGGCAAATGAACCACCACTTTTTCTGAATAAAATTTCTGGGATCTCACTGGCTAAGGGCTTTATTTACTGAGTGAACCCTTCCAGCTGTCAGGTATCATAAAAAAAATCTTAGCTATATCTGAACCTAGATCAGTGTCCTTATGGAAGGCATAGTTTTATGTAGCGGTAATAGTACTTAGGAAGAGTATGCTGTGTTGTGGGATGCTCTTTCTGTATGCTGTGAATATGTCTTCCTCTCATTGGTTAATAATAAAAGCTGTTTGACAAATAGCCAGGCAGGATAATGTTAGGTGGAACAATCAAAGTGAGAACTCAGATGAGGAGGGGCAGAGTTGGGAGGGATGCCAGCCAGCTGCTGACCAAGCAGGATGTGTAGAGAATGAGGTAACTACCCTTGAGCCACGTGGCAAAACATAGGTAGAAATATGGATTCATTTAAATGTAAGCGTTAGCTAATGATAAGCCTGAACTATTGATTGAGCATTAATAATTAATGTAAGCCTCTGAGTGATTATTTGGAAGTGGTTACAAGACCCAGAGAAACCTCTATTTACAATGTTGTGCCTAAAGGGTGTGGTAAGACCAAGAAAGACTACGGAAGAAGTGCCTGAGAGCCACCTCTGAGAACCAGGGCTGTCTTTGCACTGCCAGTGGCCGACTTTACACTCCCCAGTTTTAGGTGTTTGGGGAGCAAATGAAAATCAGCAGTGTTAGTCCCACTGTGAACAGTGGCACCGAAGCACTTTATTTTCATGTTCATTTTTCAAATGCTTTGTTTTGAAGTTGCTCCTAAAAACAGAAAGTGGAAGCCTGTTGGCTGTCAGCAGCTCCAGTTGATGTCATCAGGAATATCACCATGAAACCATCAAGGGACTTTGTCTGCATCTGAGCATCACATGCTGAGAGCCTGTGACTGGGGAAGAACCAAATGTGGCCCTGGAGTTACAGCCTCCCCGCCATGGGATTCTCTCTATGTTGCTTTTGAAGCCATAGTTCCTCACAATGTGAGCATATCCGGACATTGGTTTTTGAAAAAATAATGATGTAAATTTGAGTCTCATTTGCACTGGTAATTTAGTCGTGACCATGCACCAGTAAAATCCTTTATGCTAAGAGTTTTGCCTTTTTATCTGATGATTCAGCTTCTGTGAGCCATACCAGATGTTATTTTTGTCCTTCCTTCTGCCACCTCACTCCAACATCACTTATTACTGAAACACTGGCAACAGAGAAGGGTAATGCAGTCACATTTGGTTAGCCAGGTTGAAGAGAAGGTGCATCCTGGGTCCTCTTACCCACAATGCATTAGTGTCGTTTCAGGAGTTTTGGTGTGTTTTCTGAACATTCTGTTCTACTTCAAAGTTTAAAGACGTTGTTCTAAAACTTCCCTGGCTGTTACTGGGTAGAAGTTAATCAAAAAATTTAAACCTTGTGGTCTAGCTCATGAAGAGACAGCTCATCTGTCAACACAGACTTGTCCGGCTCTAATGAAAGACCTGTCAAACCATATTCTCTTATCCAATAAAACCATGTCTTTGTGATTTTAGGGCTTAAGTTGGTATAACTTTTGTCTGTGCTACAAAGCAGCACTTGTAATCTGTTCACACGTGATTCCTGCACAAGTCAAAGAGAAAAGGATCAATACAACCGTTTTTGACTTAAAACAGTTAAAAGAGAAAAATGGAAGGGATTGAATTTTGGATAAATACTTTGGCTTCACAGTTGGAGGGTTGAGTAGATGCTGAAATATTACTCACCATATCATCTGGACTATTCTATTTATTATTTTCAAGCTTTATAATCATTTGAATGATTAAATAGATTTTTACATTATCCCTTCCACCTCAGCAAAATGTTCTATCATAGCCTCAGAGAAGAGCAAAAGCCACAAGGCTTTAGTCAGTGGTTAGTTTATTGCTAAGGTATTAAAATTAATTATGTATTTTGGGATTAAAAACAAGTGAGGTCCTCGATCAATGCAATGGTTAGAATGAGCATGGCCACTCATAAGCTCATTTTTTGAATGCTTGGTCTCCAGCTAGGGGAACTATCTGCTCATTCATATAAGTTTATCTGTGTGTGCTTTTAGGGGGACTCAAATCACCAAGAAAGTGACTTCTGATAAGTTGTGAGTGCCCTTTCCCCGAGAATAACAAATCAGAAAGAGTTCCAAGGAGCCCTGGGCGTGGAGACACGTCGGACCGTGTTTGATAAGCTGTTGCTGATGGCTAACATGAGGTGAAAGTGTCTCCTCATAGATGGTCTGTGGGAAGCTGCCACGCATCTTCACCAAAGGGACACAAAATTCTGCTGTGAAATGTGAATGAACTCTCAGAAGTGCAAAATGAGACTTTTTTCTAGATAAAAATATTGAAGAGATTTTTATATTTAAAATTTAGTAACTGTACTGTCTTATGGTTTCTATTGTTGTGAAGAGATTCCGTGACCACAGTAACTCTTATAAAGGAAAACATTTAATTTGGGTGGCTTGCTTACAGTTTCAAAGGTTCAGTCCATTATCATCATGGCAGGGAGCATGGCAGCATACAGGCAGACATGGTGCTGGTGCCTACATGTTACAGGCAACAGGAAACCCACTAAGATACTGGGCAGTATCCTGAGCATAGGAAACCTCGAAGCCCGCCCCCATTGTGACACATTTCCTCTAACAAGGCCATATCTCCTAATAGTGACACTCCCTATAAGATTATGGGGGTCAATTACATTCAAACTACCACAAATACAGGGAAGCTTTAAAAAGGCCATTTTCAGTACTAATCATTAAAACTACACACTTAATGGGGAAAATGGAAAGGTATCAGTAGAAGCCAAGCTCCTTTTGTGTTTCCCAAGTGCTTCTTACTTGGTATCTTCTGCCTCTGATAGTTTGTCAGTCATCACTTCTGGTTGCTCTGGTCTTTGGGGGCTAATGGAATTGGGTTGTCCTAGACTGACTGTGATACTAGAATCAACACAGACCAGCAGTCTAAGGAAGTTCTGACCCAGCACTTCTTTCCCTACCTCCTTCTCTGGCCTAAGAGTAAAGAGGTCTCTGGATAATGAAGCAGAGACTGTTCCAAGGGGCTTGTGTCCATCATCCTGTATCATCTAATGCTTACATTCAGAAAGAAGCCTTTGGCCCCAAAGGAAACCATGAAGGAAACAAGGAGAACCAAAGTGCTTCTGAGCTGCTTCTCTTCCCAGTTTGTTTTCAAGGTGGCAGTAACCTCAGGACACAACTGGGAGCTGCCTGTGTGGGCGTGGTTCCTCAACAGGCTGGTTTTGAGATCTTCTCCCCAGGATCAGGCCTGGGTCAGAGGGTAGGGGCTTCAGGTTTGGCTCCAGCGGTGGTGTGCATAAAAGGCACGTGTGTAAAGGTACTTATGGTTGTAAGACTTAATTTTAAATGTGTCAGTACTTTAGTAAGTGTGTCAGCTATTTAGAAAACACGCTAGAGTTATGATTTGAATATAGATAGATCTAATGACAAAGGTTCCTCGCTTTTGTCAACTTCCATTTTGAGTTTTTCAGACGACTGTGACCTTAATATTGGAGGTCCTAACACACTTTTGTGGCTCTAGATGGTTTGTTCCCCACCCACAGTTGCTTTCAAAGCTGCTCAGAATCAACTCAAAGGAAATCCAGTTTGTCCAAGAGTCTCCCAAGATGGCAATAGCCATGTCACCCCCCACCCCCAGGCATTTTTCTTTCTCCACCACGAAAGCATGTTTTCGCCTGTACATCTCCAACATGAAAGTGAGCTGGAATTGTTCGGGCACTTTCTCCCACACCTTCTAGTCCTTTAAATCTTACCTGGCCCAGATTCTGTCCCAAATCTCTGTGACATAAACTCAGTCCACCCAGTAGTAGCATCGGGATCATATGAACAGATTTTGAGCACACGAGAGCCAGGAGCCAGGCCTAGGGGATGTTTGTGAAAAGGCAGGACTTTTACATACAAGGAAGTATAGCTGTATTTCACCACTGCCATTCCAACAGACTGTGAAGAAAGCCAAGCAAGCAAGAAATGAACTTTGAATGAGAAATCAGTGTTTAGACATATTCGTAGTTGTACTTTTTGATGTACGTATATAAAGCCGTCTTACAGATACTGGTGCTTGCTAATATTGCTTTGATTTTTTTGGTGATTGTTACCACCCTTTTGCTCACCGGTGTATTCTGAGACAGCGTGTTCGGTTCTCCATAAGTATTTACCAAGTGAGGAATCACTAACAAGCGATTCTTCAATACAAATTTGTAAGTGCCTATAATCTTTTCTACCTCACAGGTGGAGACAGCTGACTCTGAAAAGCAATGTAGTTTGTCAAAGTTATGACCTCAGAACGGACAGAGTGAATGCGTTCTACCCTGTATCTCTGATTCTAAGATGTCCCAAGAGAGAGTAAGCCAGAAACGCTTTTATCACAGTTCTCCCATGGTAAAAGGGCTGAACTCACCATGCATACATCGGTTGGGTCTGTGTTTTGCTTCTGCTGTTTCATAGATGTTGGTGGGTTGACTGCAGGTTTGCAAAATAAGACAAACTGAAAGTGAGCTGTTACAAATTAGCACTGGACAATTGCTTATCACCACGTCCAAACTAGCCCCTGTTTGGAGTTCCTACATTATCCAGGTTCTGAAAAGTCGAGGGAGCAGATAGTAGCTACTATTCTATCAACTGTTCTATAAACTTTATGTCTTTTTTAGTGTGTGAAAAGGCCTGGGGGCAAACATGATCTTGTATCAAAGCTCAGGGTCTGAGCATCAGATCTAAGGCACCGGGATGAACAGAGGCAGGTTTGCAGGGCTCTGGCAGGCTGGCCTACTTACGCAGAAACTCTAACATTTCTCAGAACAGATTTCATGCTCACTGACTTAGATGAATGTTCTTAATTTCATAGTTAAGGAAACAAGGTCACATGCAGCTAAGTGTAACCCCTCAAGGTCATAGAATTATTAGTGACCCAGGAAGGCTGAAGAGTCAGAATCTGGAACGCTGTATATTGCGTCAATAAAGAGCTACACAAGGACCGAAATAGCAGCATCAAGCCATGTTCAAGGTGACACATTATTAGGTGTCAGGCAATGTGCTGAGAACTTCCACTTACCCCCCCCCCCCCCGGGAATCTTTGCAACTCACTGAGCAAGCTGCCACTCTTACCACATCTGTGGATGCTGACACCCAGACACCAGTGGCTTCACACTTACCCAAAGTCACACGTCCAGGAGGCTGTGCTCTTTCTTAGATAGAATTCCTACTTCCCCACTCCCCTGCCTCCATACACACATACTCTGGACTCTCTTTCACACCCAGGGATTCTCTCTAATTAAATAGCTCACAGGGCTGTTTTGCTCTATACTTTCAAGTCCAGTGCTTGTGAGCTTCAAAATGGTCCTTTTTGAAACCCTTTCTAAGTGGATATCTTTATTGAGAGTCACCCAGAATTGGTCCAGATTGTCTGAGTTTGAATGTACCGGCTGGAAATCAGTGCCCCCCTTTCTGAACATTTCGAGTTATGCCCATATCACTCTCTAGTGTGAGAGCATGGTTAAGAAGCACATTCTAGGGCAGATTTCTTGTAGGCAAAGTTGGCAAGTAGGTTAATCACATAGTCCAGCCTCTGCCCACGTTAGAAGGTCATGGAAATTACTATGCATCATCCTCCAGTTCCTCCCAGCTCCATCCTAAGGTTTCTTCTCTTTACACAGCTGCTAGAAAATGCATTTGCTCTGCTGCATCCTCCAGAGAGCTTCTGGGTAGAGAGACTTACCTCGTAGGCTGTTCCTTGTCTTGTCTTCAGTGTCCTGCATAGTGTCAGGCTCGAGAGAGAGAGCTAGTAAGCATTAGAGCCTGGTGTTCTTGCTCTGCTTTTGTATGTGGGGTTTTCTGAGGTGTGTCAACCAAGCATGCTTGTTCTTTAAAAAAAAAAAAACCAAAATGATGATATTTATTGGGTTCACAGACACAAACTTTTATCTACTTGAAGTAAAAGTTTCTAAGTGATTGGATTTGTACTTAACCTTATTGTGAACTTGTTAACAAGTAATTTGTAGATTATATCTTGAATAGTATTGTCCATTACTTCTTCCCTTAGTTTTTCTTTTTTTTTAAATTTATTTATTTATTAAAGATTTCTGTCTCCTCCCTGCCACCGCCTCCTATTTCCCTCCCCCTACCCCAATCAACTCCCCCTCTCTCATCACCCCGAAGAGCAGTCAGGGTTCCCTGCCCTGTGGGGAGTCCAAGGACCTCCCATCTCCTTCCAGTGGGATATTTGATGCTTTTTCCATCAAGAGGCGAAGTATACATAATTTTACTTGAATTCGGAACTGTGTAAATTTTAAAGTCTAACTCCTTAAGGAAATCTGGCTTTGCTTGGTTTATTTTCCATCTCTATCCTCTGTCTCTGTCTCTGTCTCTGTCTCTGTCCCTCTCTCTCTTTCTGTGTGTGTGTGTGTGTGTGTGTGTGTGTGTGTGTGTGTGTAAGCTTTCTGACCATCAGGCATTAGGACAGGTACTAGGTGATGACTGTTCCTTAGGTCACTGGGCTTTGGGGTCATTTGTTACTCAGCAGTTGCTAACTGGAACACAGGCACAATGCATGTCTCATATATAATTTTGATCATTTTGGGGCTGATATTTGTTTTATGCCCTACTACCTGTTAATATTAGATTTCTCTTCATCTTGATTTTTTTCCGCTTCATAGGCACACTCTGACATAAATTCTTTATCAGCAGCAAGCAACTTTTTCTGCTTGAAAATGGTTTCCCTTTCATTTGCCACCGACATTTCTCCCTGAAGAATATTCGAGCAGTATTCCAGGTGTTTAATGCTTTGCACCTTGGTGAAGGCACAACTCAGAAAAATAGCTATCGAACTAGCATTTCGTGGATATTGAGACAACATTAAGATTGAAGAGAAAGGTGGTGACAACTGTCTAGAGTCATAGAAAAATATTGCCTAAGAGCACTTATTTTGACAAATTTCCAGAGCATATTTATGTCTTAGGTAACTATTATTGCACTCTTAGAAAAATAAGTAATATTATTCATAATATAGTAGGCTTGGCACGTGCTGTGTGAATTATAGCAGTGTTTAAAATTCATAAATAGTCGCATTTTATTCGGTTGAATCTGGTAAGAAAGATTTGATTCAGATCAATAACCATGGCACATAAAATAATAAACCCTTTCAAAAAATGTAATACTATAAATTATGAGTTTGTGGCAGTAGCTGAGAAACTGAACGTAAAACTTTAAAATATTATAGCTTGAAAACCTAATATTCTATCAGTTATTAAAATAGAAAATAGTTGAGAAGTCGTCACTCTAAAATTTAATATGATTGCAAGGTGTTGGATTGTTCTTTCTTTCTCTGCCTTAGAGCAGCTATAAGTACATAGTTTAAGCTTGACTCCATAGGAAGTGGGTTCAGTGTGTTAGGAGACAACCCGGATTGCTAATCAACTCTGCGTTCTGCTTGTTTGATAGCATAAAAGAATGTGTGTACATTCTCCTTGCCTCAGGAAGAGTTCCAACTTAGATATTACCTAAATAGTAAGAGTATGTGATAAAATAACGGACAGTCAGATTCACTGAGTAGACCTATAGGACAATAAGAAGAATTTAAGAGCAAGAGCCAAGTGAATGTGTTGCAGTGTGCGTCATGTTAATGTTTGTGCTGTTATTTGTTCCTGACTGATTGGGCAGGGGTCTGGCAACATATCCAGTTTCCCTGACCTCTCCAAAATCGTCCAAGTTTTAGCACCTGCTCTTTTCCCTTCTTGTGATGAACAAAAAGCTTCTTGTTCTCTTAGCAGCTTCTAGAACTAGGCCAAGAGGGCGATCAAATGGGAAAACATATACGGCCGTCTCCCAATGTGGTGGCTGTCCTGAGGAACTCCAGTGCCTTAAAATCACTGGGACTTACATTGTGTGAAATGAAATTTGGTCTTAAGCTGTGACCTGATGTGACTTTGCCTTGGGGACGATGCGTGCTGACTGGATGGCACTGTACTTTGTTTAGAATTCCTCTGCCCTTTGTGTATACTGTGAATATAGCTTAATAAAGTAAATAAATGCCCCTTGAATAGGTCTTGGATGAAAAGGAATGAAAGCATTTGTTGGTTTAAGATGGTGGGATTATGGTTCATTTCTATTTCATCTTTATGATAACCTTAGTGTTATTTTAAGTATCTTTATGATATAAATAAAAGAAAAATAGAAATAGTTTATTACTTATCAAGGATTACTGGCCTCTAGGGTATATGAAGCCTTCAGAGACGAAATTCTCATTATACAGGCAGCCTTGTTCAATCATTCAGGCAGTATTAATGCACTAAGGTGTTGTGGGAAGCACAGAATCCCAGTGGAGACACTGGATTGTACATTAATCATGTGGACCATCTCATCCCAAAGGACCAATTGAGCCTCTTAAGAAGCTGTGGGGTAGAATCTACCTTGCTCCATTTGGGCAGAATCATCAGATTTGGGACCCATGGCGATGAGTCCAGTCATGTGTGAGGGGGCACAGGACTGCCACGGAAGAAGGAGTGAGGATTCTCCTACATGGCACCTCAGGGCCTTGCCTGTCCTTGGGAAGCCAGCCGTAGAAGAGGGCAATGCAGCATCCTTGATATGGCTCCATTGATGGTGCTGGCCAAATGCATTTAGTTCTGTTTCAAGCAATATGAGTAGGGCTACCTGACTAGAAGGGGAAATAGGGATCCACTGAACCAAGCCCCTAGCTTCTAGTACAAGATCATGAGGAGTTTCTCTCCCCCAGCCTGATTCCCAACGGTTTTTAAGCTGATGATTACCAGCCTAGGTGCTTACATAGCAAGGGAGGGAAGAATGCTGTACTATCTCCCCAGTGCACAGGCATAGGCAAAAGGTGACTGAGATCCAGGATTGCATATTAGCATGGCCTAGCTTAGGTTCATCTAATGAAATAAAATTGGAAGGCTGTTTGAGCACAGAGTAGTATTAACTGAGGAAAATGGGTAAATACAGACATATTTATTTTATTTTGAGCATAGGAATTAGTGCATTTTACTCAGAAAATAGTAAGAAAAAACTTGAATCAGAAATGTCTGCTGAGGACTCTTGAGAAACAGCAGAAACTGTGGATGGTGGAGCTGAGTGTAGGAAATGGGTCTATCCTGTCCACGGCTTCTTTCCGTGTGCCTTCACTTTCTGCTCATAATTAGGCCGCTTCATCTGGCATGCTATCCCACCATGTGTCTTCCAATCCAGCCACAAATCTTCAGCAGTGGGAATAACTAACCATACAGTGAACCCTTCGCTTTCATTGGGCGTTTTGTCTCAGTGTGAAACATTGGCTGTGGTGACACTGTTGGAAAGAGGTTTGGGGTTTATGACGGTGACGTTAAAACTCATGTTTTAACACAAAAGTAACAGTCATTAGATGTGTGCGTGAGCTTTGCCCTCAATTCACTCTTCCACCCCTAAACTACAAGTTTACCAGGTTTACATTTAAACAAATTTCTCAATAAAACATTGACAGGTTTTTAAAAAGAAAAAGAAAACCTGACAACAAGGTAGCAAATATTTTACTGATACAGTACCCTTTGAGTGATACCTTTTTGCATCTGGGCCATTGGTTCTGTGGAATCTTCACCCCTGGGCCTCAGTACCCTTCGTAGGACCTGATAGAGTAATAACGTGTACTGTGCTAACTGCAGTTTTATTGGCCTGAGGAGATTTTTCCCAACACATGCAGGTGGCTGGCTCCTCTGTCTGGGGCGTGTATATTCATTGTTCTGTGTTATCTTTCTCTCCTCCTGAGCATGATGAAAATGAATTTAGGTTTATACAATGTTTGAAGAAGCACCAGGGAAGAAATACATTCTGTGTGAATGAGACAGTAATAATAATAAAATGAGAACTGAATCGGAGATGGGCGAAAGAAATTTAGCTTGATTTGCATCAAACAGGCTCAACAGCATGAATGGTTGGTAAAGTTAAATCTAATTTCGGAAGTTCTTGAACATTCTCATTTCCAACCAGGGCTTTAATATCATTTTAATGCAGTTTTTTACATATGAATTAATATAATAAATGTCAATGTTGAATAGAATAAGGTCACATTTTACTACTTTGACCAGAAGTGTAATCTTCCAAGATTCAATTTTATTACTATTATAACAGTCATACTGGATAAGGTCACCAATATTTCTTTCCAAGTGATATAATATATGACGACAGCCTTTAGACCAACTTTACTTTTTGTAATTTGGGATTTATATTCTGAAACATGTTGACAAAGATATACCATGGACATTTCTTAGTCAAATGGCAGCCTGGGGAAGATGTTTCCCTGTGATTTATGGGAAATTTGAAACCGGATAAATGGAGTCATTGCAATGCAGCATTTTCTTGGTCGCATCATCTCCTCGCCCACAGATAATGAAATTCTTGTGTCGCTTTCCCCTTCTACTTGAAAGGGAAAGGTGATATGTACTGATTCTGTGATGAGTAAAATCAAGCAACACATTCTGTCGGCTGACTGAGTGGAGCCTAACCAAGAGTCCAACTTAGAGAATTTACTGAAGGACATGTTCCCTGACTCAGAAAAGTTCAAAGTTCAGGAGGATCAGAGAGCAAAAGCTCACGAGCAAAACCATTTGTCTTGACCTTCTGCTGGATTCTTCACTGAAGAGTCAGTCTTTGTAAGCAAAACAGTAGCAAGGATAGGCAGAGTCTATCTCATAGTTGTGAAGCGGAAATGTGGAGGGAACTGGATAGGTATTTGGACCATGTTTGTATCTCATGAGTGCTTGGTAAAGAATAATTGTTCCTATTGTTTTTTGGATATTCTGTTGCTACTTAATTATTATTGAGAATTTTCTACAATACATGAGAACATTCAAAATTCATTTTTATGCATTTCAAACATACTCAAAAATAGAGGAAAAAAATAGTATAAAGAATGTTTGTTGACCCCTACCATGTCTTAGTTGCTATCTTGGTTTCCCACAGTGATTCACCTATTCACTTCTGCTGTTGCTAAACTATGTTATATAGTTCCTAAAAAAACCTTGGATCCCAACTCTATACATATCAGTCTCTGTTCTTAAAAACAGGCTAGACTTGAAGTCTCCAATATGGTAGATAACAAGGAAAGGTGGGCTGCTAGAATCTGCAAAAAATAAACTAGGAGAAACTAGATAATGTTTATCAGAAGAAGTATGTGATGGCCCCAAAATTTCTCATGTAATAACAAAAAGAAATAAGAAGCCTTAAAAATGCAACATGAAAACAAACAAACAAACAGCAAACAAAAAAAAAACAACAACAGAATGCAGTCTCTTCAGGAGATTGGCAAGGTCTGAGGGGTTTCCTGTTCCTGTGAGAGTGACTGGCCAGAGCTGGGCTTAGGACACAGCCTCAGAAAATTGGGACTTAGTCTAAGCAACAAATGTTCTATAGAGAAAGGCGAAATGAAAGGAACGAAGGAGGGGGGATGGAAAGGGGAGGGAGAGAGGGAGGGAGGGAAGGAAGGAAGGAAGATAAAATTATTAGCAGAAGAAGAAGAAGGCGGAGGAGGAAGACAAGGGAGGAGGTGTTGCCAGGATAGTTTCAGTATTGGGAAATGAGGGAAATGGGACACCTTTCTTTTTCTGTGTAAACAGGGAGGTTCTATGTAGCCCTTGGATTTCTGGACCTCCTATCTCTGCGTCTCTGCGTTGAGTGTTCTGAGGTTATAGGCCCGTATGCGCCATTAAGCTTGGCTTGATACTGTGCTTGTGGACAAACCTCAGGTTTCAAGCATGCTAGGTAAGCAGTCTACCAATTGGTCAGTATCATCAACATGTCATTTTCAAAAAGTCCTTTATGGGTTTAGTGTCTTGGTAGACCAAGGCCTTCAGAGTACTGCCCTACTAGGAAACTCAGGAATGTAAGAGGACTTACACTGAAACTTGAAGGACAGAAAACCTCTAGACAGTGAAGAAGATACATGGCATCAGAACCCGACAGTACTCTGGGAACAGGGATACATGGTCAGAGATACAATCTGAATGGGAGATTAGACAGAGTGCCCAAAGTAGGAAAGGGTAGTCCAGGGCCAAGGCCAGCATTCACATCCAGACTCTGGAAGAACTGCCCAGATGGTTTTCCCGAAGATCAGAGGCAGCCTGACTTTCAGCCTCCTGAGACCTGTGGTAGACATTTTCACCAATTTTATTTTGCTTTAGTCACAACTAAATGTATCTGCGAAACTAAAACAGTGGGGGCTAACAGCGATGGGAGAAACAGAAAGAAAGGTGTATGGGGAGGAATGTCATCAGTGTGCAAAGCGTGCTTGTGTGATGGTGTCCATGTGTAGCACGGTATTATGTGGAAACACACACACACACTCAACGATAAGTTTTTCAGAAACCACAAAAATAGAAACTTACCAGTCTTCCTAGTTGTAATTCCATGATATTCACTGTCATCTGGTCCACAAGGACCATACACAGACAGGACCAACATTTGTGACCCAACCTTACTTACTACGTGTGACTAATTCCCGATACCAGGATCCAAAGAGGATCCACATTTGTCACTAGGGCTTGCGATCTGATGTTGTGATGCCCAGGATCTCTACAGAGCCCTCCTGCATGCTGTTCTGCGGTGTACATCTGCTTCTCTTGCAGAGTTAGAACTCTGCCTTTTCGTTTGGCTTAAAGTAATTAGTCTTTAAGGTGGGCTTTCTAATAGGGTATAAGATGGCTACAATTAGCTGTTCAAATATAAATTAGTTAAAATCAAGTAAAACTGGCACTTTCCTAGTTCATCTGCTATAACGCCATGTCAAATGAAATTACTGGCTACGGTTTGGGGAGTGTAAGCAGAGAACATGTCTGTCTTTGTGGGGCTTGTAGCAGACATGCATGGCCAATATTTGTTTAGAGAGGTGTAATTTCTTAGCTGCAAAATAAATATTTGTTTTAGATGGTGACCAGTCCTTTTCTGTATAATAACTCATGAAACCTGATTTCCAGCAGAAGGTCCTCACATTTCTTAGGTGGGATCTTTTGTCAGCCTGTCTCTCCTTTTAGACATTACTTTGAGCCATGTTTGACACTGTGCACCTATAATTCCAGCACCCAAGAAGCTGAGGCAGGAGGATTGTTGAGCTTGAGGCTGGCCTTGTTTACATAATAACAAGCTGTGTCTCAAAACTATGTTTTTATATTAGGACAGTTAAGTATCCAGGGATACAAAGAATTTATCAGATAGATATGTGTAGTTTTCGTAAGCCTACCCATGATACAGTAAAGGATATACTTCTTCATTTCATATCAGATGAGAACTGGCAGCGTGAATGACGATTACTGTGGTTCTCTAATGACAATAGCAGGTAATTATGGGGTGAATTACATTGTAAGAAACCTGAAATAGTTACCATCTCATGTATATTTTAAGGTACTTGCTACCTGCTGTGGTTTGTCATCACTACTGCATTTGTGATTTAAGGAAATGTAATATTTATTAAGATTTAAGTACAGATAAATACTCACATTTTTCCATTCCTGTGGACAGATCCTCTTTCTTCCACTAAACACCTGTAGGCCCTTCATGCTGAACACCTCAGACTTGTACCAGCAAGATGTCACAAGTGGGTTAACCCCCTCCCACCAAGTCTGACGGCCTGAGTTCAATCCCTAGGGCCCACATGGGGGAGAGAACTGACTTCTCTAAGTTGCCCTCTGACTGGCACATGCATGTCAATAAGGAAATAATTCTGCAATTTTTTCTAAAATAAGACCCTCCAGCTAAGCCATCCAGTAATCAGCTTGCATGAATCCATCATTTCATTAAGGACTATAAATGATGGGTTTGATTTTTTTTGTTATAAATCCTTTATTCCTTTTTCTTGTAGAGCTAGAATATTTTCAAGCACTTTCTCTTACGTATGCTGTTTAATATCGTCTTGTGTAATTCACATAGAACAAGCAGTACCCATTTGGTAGCAGTCCTAATTGGTCCTCCAAGAACTCAGGTGCCTAACATTAACAGGTGAAAGGTGGTCAAACTAGAGTTCAACCAGAGATGCGCGTCACTTCACAGTCTTTAGGCTAGATGCACATTCTCTTGTACTGCTCGCTAGTTGACGAACCCGTACCTCCCCGTCTTCCCAGCACTGTGCTGGTAAGCCTGGCCCTCTGTCCCTCATTATTTCCACACTTGCTTTTCCTCAGGGAAACTGATGGCTTTGGTGTGTGTGCTGTAGACTGTCCCTGGTGACTCCCCAATATGACAGAAGTCTACAGAGTGTCCCCGCCAACAAGATCAGAGTGAGAAATCTCCTCCCTCACAGTCTGAGATAAAATGTGTTTTTGTGGAAACAACAGTTCTGTGTTGACTCATCTTGAGCTTATTCTCAGCACAAAAATCCCAAGCTGTTTTCACACACGCCGCTGTGAAGCAAAGCGCCTCCATGGTGTTGAGCACATGGCGAGCTGGACCTGGGGAGCTCACCCGCAGGAAGAATCCTCTCCTGCAGATTAGAGCAGCCAGAAAGAGGAAGGCGGTCCAGGAAGTGTGCAGTTGTGAACGGGAGACATTGTCTTGGAGGACGACACCTACCTCTTTCCTAATTTACACTGATTAAAATATAATAGGTTTTCTTAGCCTAACTCATTTATTAATTGAGCAGTGATTCATGTTAGCAATCATTCGTTTACATAACAGCAGACGTTTGTTCTTTAAACCCTCCCGGCACTCCAGCCACCTACCACCCGCTCCTAGCCGTCTTATTCACCCATGTAAGATCCATGTGCAGGGCAGGATGCATACTCTAGAGGAAACTCCAAAGTACAGATGAATAGTACAGTCTTAGAATTTCCTGTGAAAGATCCAAGTATGGGAGATGTAATGATAGAAGGGCTGCTTTAAACAGGACGGCCAGTCTATTACATAATGACGTGGATTGAGAACCCCTGAGCCCATGTGCTGGTCTTTGGACCTACATTTGAATGATATGCGGCATATGCTTCGATGTAGTTTTTGGGCCACGGGGAGGTGTCACGTGGTGTAAAGGAATTATAGCAGAGCAGTATGAGGGCAAGGATACAGATGGCTCCTTCTGCAACCTCTCCATTTGGAATAGGAGACGAACATGGCACTGTTGTCACAGATTGCCTCATCTCCCCCTGGCTATGCTGTGATGTACATCAAATGTACAAGAGGACATTTGATGAAGAAAAAGGCTCAGTGATTAACAATCAGATTTAATGATGCATTCAAGGAGCCGGAGACTTGGTGGCATGGGGGCAAAGTAAACTGTTGGCTTTCTTTTTGCTGAACAGTGTGTTGGGGAGTTGAGCGCAGGGGATGACAGGAAGGTTCTTCCTGTAGAGAGGCTTGGGTCTCTTAATGTCATCTATAGTCCTTGCTTCATGTCATCCTATTGGTACCAACTTGTGTGCTTGCAGGGCAGGATACGAGTTCTTGGCATGACTTTTAAATGTGTGATTGCCATACATTTAACTCATCCAGCCCTGCACATTTAACTAGTCTTAAGTACAGGTTTCCTTCATCTTGTATCTCAGGGTGTGATTGTGAAAACGACCATTCAAACTGAACTCATATCAAGTAAAAACAATGAATGGCAGAAGGAAGGCTTTTTTGTGACCCTTAACATTTCTCAAAACAATCAATCTTGCCATAATTTATTAGAGTATATGGAGTTGTAAATATTGAAAAACTAATACTTAAGTAGTGCACTCTGGTTTCAAGCTTTAAAAGAAACATTGAAAACGAAAGGATACTGTTTTTGAAGCACTTCCCAAGAGCTACTTGAATGGCACTTCTTTGCCTTCATTTTCTCAATCAGTGCTGAAGTCTTAGAATCTGTGCCTTTTCCAGCGCATCTCCTCTTCCAGTATTTCAGGCTTCATGCAGTCAGTGTGAAATAGGAAACATTCAGTAATGTGGGTTTTTTTTTTTTTTTTTTTTTTTTTTTTTGCTTGCCTCTCTTCCTCTGGAACATCTACCTCCCATCTGTGGTAGCTGCTGTGCTCCTGTCTGTCAGCATTTGGATTTGTTGAGCTCCCATGGCTGGGCACACAACATATTCTGGGTTTCTGTGGTTTCTATTTCCTCTAGAGCTTCATTTCTGTTCAGGTGCGAAGCCCACGTTCTAGGTTACCGCATTTCCTTTTTTCACTGTGTTTTTATATTTTTTCAAGCCCAGGTTTCTTTTTTGATTGCTTTAGTGAAGGATACTGAGACTTTATAAGTGGGAGGCCTCAGGGCAACATACACTTTGTTGGCCACTTCGTTGGCTATGTGTGGCTGCATTCCAGATACCCAGTGACCAATGTGGCAATTTGAAAAGAAGAAATGTTAGCAGTCATCATGGCCCTCTGCTTTCTACATTGCGATTTGTGGACCGGAAATGAACTAGTGGTGCAGTTTGTACTTGATTGCAGTTCCCCAGAGTTAATCTTTCATGGCAGCCGAAACTGAACCATACTCCCGGGAAATGGCGTTATTTAACTAAATTGTGGTAGCTAGAATTATGCATTTGGAAGCCGTGGGATGAGAGGGCCCTCTGTAGCTGTCAAAAGTTCGTTCCAAGAGTATTGCAGAAAGTATCCAACTTCCGGGCTACCTGAGATCAAACAAATGGCTGCTTCCTGTCTCAGTAGCTGTGGATAGTTACCAGCTTCAGGACTGAGCAGCACAGACTATGGAACCTCTCCATTACAGCAGGAAGTCCCTTAGTCAGCACTGATCCATAGACAGCTCTATGGCTATCAGTAGCACTCAAAGTCCTAAATATTATCCCTCCCAATTTGAATGATTTGTTTTTGTTTCTTCACACACTAAAGAGAGCCTAGTGAAATTCTGAATAGACTCAATGAAGTATATGCAATGTTTCTTTTGCATTTAGGGCTTTGGAAATAACCATGGATTATTTTTTGAAAACATATATGTTTCATACAGTTGGAACTGTAAAGGAGGTAAGTGAAAAATAGAAGGAGCAATTTCCCATTCCAATGAAGCTTGCATTGTGATGAGCAAGAAAGCTGCAGACAAGGGAGCAAACAGGACATGGAGGTGGATGGGTGAGTGAGCCTGGAATCACAGATGTAAAGCTTTCAGCGAGCACTGAACACTGGTGTCCCTTAATGGTATGGCTGGTGTTAACAAGAAAGTATTAAAGTCACAGCTTCACATAATGGGTGCAAAGAGAATAGAAGGAAACCTTCAGCGTAATTCAATTCCACTGACTTAAAAAAAGAAAGCAGTCATTTTTTTCCCCCAGCCTTTACTTTATGGTATGAGACATTCTATAATTTGACATGCAGTGGGTGCAGAAACCATACCCTAGTGACGCAGGTGCAAATATCAATCCTGCTTTGGGAAGAGAATTTAAGAGATTTGTGAAAGTGAGTCCCCGCTTAGAAGAGGAGGGATTTCTTGATTGAAACCCAGGCTTAGTGAATGCGTTTCTTTCTATGACTGTTTTAAAGATGCCGTTGAGTCTTTGGCAGTTGACTTTACTAGGACGAAAATTTAAGAATGTAGGACAAATAATCCTGTTGTTATTTTCTCTTTAAAGATCTTGAAAATTTAATGGTAAGTGTGGAGAATTGTTGGCAAAGAGGTCACTGTGGAGGAAGGCTACCTTCTTGACTCTGACGGTGCCATTCCTGGCTGGTTGCTTTTCATGGAGTCTTTGCTTTGTTTTCAAAGTTGGCCTGATTAATGTTTTCTGTGTTTGATGCTTCCATGGTGACACACGGATGCCTTTTGCTTCCTGTTTGGGAAGCATTTGGAAATAATTCACTGCTGAGAATTTTCATTTTGTTTGCCTCTGATAGAATTTTCTACATTTTGTTGTTGTAAATGATGCGGTCTATTCTTCAATTTTGAATGGATCACGCAGTCATCTTTCTGTGTCCAGCTGGCTTTTGTGAGAGGAGACATATCTTAAATTGTTCACTATTCAGTCAGATTAAAATGACTTCAGTGGTAGGCCACGAAAACTCTCCGGCTTGTCTTTTGTGAAGAGGTCATCCGTGGGGATGGTAGCACGTGGCTCACATGTAAAACGAACCCTTTCTTCCCCTTTATTTTCCATGAGTAGCTCTATTAGATTCCAAGTCAAAGTGAACAGAGTCGGTGCCTATTTGTCACTGTTTAGGACAATGAATTGTTTGCTCAAGTAGTTTTGCACTTCAAAGCAACTGGATTACCGAGATGGATGCAGGACCTCACATTCTTTACCACTGAGATACAGGGTTTTGTTTTGTTTTTTAATGTTCAGAGCCATGTTTCTAATCTAAATCAGTGAACCTCATGGAGGATCTGGATGCTATGACTTTTCGAAAATCAAATTGCAGACCATAGGGAAACAATGAATATATACACAGATGCCATTTATTTGCCCTAAACAATTTTAAATATTTTTATTATATTCTCTCTTTCTGTCTCTGTCTCTGTCTGTCTGTCTCTGTCTCTGTCTCTGTCTCTCTCTCTCTCTCTCTCTCTCTCTCTGTGTGTACATAATTTCGATGAGTTGGTTCTTTGCGTTCACCATATGGATCATGGGACCCCAACTTTGTCATGAGACTTGACAGCAAGCACCTTTACTCACTGTGCCATTTTGATGTCCTCCAAGCAATTTTAGATCTGAAGAATCCCTGGAACCAAACTGCAACTCAAATTAGGGAATTTTAGTTACTGATGTGGGAAGCCCCTCTGTGTGCTGTGAATGTGTTTTACTACCATTGGTTAATAAAGAAGCTGATTTGGTCAATTGCCAAGCAAAATAGAGCCAGGCGGGAAATGGAAGCAGAGATACAGGGAGAAAGAAGGCAGAGTCTAGGTGATGCCAGCAGCTGCCAGAAAAAGCAAAATAGGAAATAACAACCCATGAGCCTTGTGGTTAAAAAAATAAACTAATAGAAATAGGTTAATTTAAGTTGTAATAGCTAGTTAATAATAAGCCTGAGTTAATAGGCCAAACAGTTTGTAATTCATATTAAACCTCTGAGTGGTTATTCCGGAACTGGCAGGCAGGAAAGAATCTTTTAGTTACAAGTTATAGCTGAAGGAACTGTATGCGAATGAAGACCCCATTCCAGTCTGTACTTTATCCCCTATTTTACATCATTCTCCATCCATCTTAAGCCCAAATTCTTGAATCCTCCCTGAATGAGCTCATACTTTTGCCTGTCAGTCAGTCTTGAAGTTCTAACTTTAGGACTGCACCTCAGACTATCTGCATGCCTGTTTTATCGCTCTCACCTTATGTAAAGACATATTCAGTTACCTTATGCTGTTATTCTTGTTCTGCTTGAATCTTTCTACCAAGCAATTAGAACATTCTTTCTTAAAGAGACCTCAGATTCCTCCGTAAGCCTGTACCTTAAATGCTGCCTTAAATGTTTTAGCAGCCTCTGTCTGCTTCTACAATACATGCAGAATATTGGCCAAGGCTCCTGAAGGCTTATATTCTTCATTGAACTTTCTGATCTATGGGTCAAATACACTGCAGCTTAGTAAGTTTAGCTTTGGATGCTTTTCTTCTGAACTGTTCCATCTTTGAGTTCTCAACTCAGGTCTTATCTCTTCTACCATGGTTACCTTGTCTCAGGGCTGGAGATATAATTCAGTGGCAGATGACTTCCTTATCCTGTGCAAGGCCTTGGGTTCAATTCCTAAATTCATAGAACACAGCAAAACACAGAACAAATCAAAAAACATAGCCAGATATGGCTATACACACAAGTAATCCCGACATCCAAGAGGCTGTTAGAGGAGCATTGCAAGGAAAACAGACAAGGCCACATGGGTTGCATAGCTGTAGACAAGCCTGAACTGTAAGACCTCATCTCAAAATAAAGCAGGAGACTGGAACTAGAACATTGCAGTAGAGCACTTGGCAAGGATATACAAGGCCCCAGGTTCAGTCCTCAGTAGTAAAAAAAAGAAAGAAGAGAAAATTCATTTGCATGTATTCTTTTCCTTTTTTCTGGGTCAATGTCTGGAATTTAGACAGATAGGGAAACGAATATATATATATATATATATATATATATATATATATGTATATATACATCTTGTACACGTCCTGCTTCCTTTTCATCTGACTAGTGACTCCGTGTTTTTATTGTTAAGGCCAATCAGAAATCATTCTACCCTTCTTCTCCCACTCTTCTCTCAGTCTGGCTCTCCTGCCTAACCTCTTCCTGCCTATCTATAGGCCAGTTAACTCTTTATTAAACCAATGAGATCAACGCATCTACACAGAATGTGATAGGATTATGCCACAGCGATACAGAACTGAGATCTGTAATCTTTTTTGTTTGGGGGTTGAATACATTTACAATTTGTTACTTACATTTAAATAAGTGGAGTCTTGACTTTTTGTTGATCTCATAAGAAACCTCATGTTCCTGAAGAAAATATTATTTGCAGGGGGTGTGGCTCAGTTGAAAAACTACTTACTACCTAAGTATGAAACCTGACTTGAGTTTCCCAAGACCTGGGTAAAACTTGCTATGGTTACCTCACCTCTGTAATTCCAGCACTCCTACAGCAACACAGAAGGCAGGACAAAAGAAATCCCTAGGTCCTGGGCCAGCAAGTCTGGTTTATGTGGTGGTGAGACTATTGGATCCTGCCCCAAAGAAGTGGAAGGAGAGGACTGACCTCAGAGATTGCCCTCTGAGCTTCAAAAGTGCCATGTTATGTATACATCTGCATTTATACAACATATACGTATATTGTATGTATACATTCTATGCATACACACAACAAAATAATTTAAATATTCATAAAAAGTTTTTCTTTCCAAGAGTAGAAACAAACAGGCTACATTTATCTTTGAACAAATTGTAACTGAACCCCTTTATGTAGCTCAGTGTATGGAACCAAGAATGGTGGCTGCGTCTGTCTTTATTCGGGCTATTTCTCCAGTTCTGGAAATCTTGGCTATCATCTCTGCCCAAAACTTTGAACCTCTCACCTTTGGGCCTCTCATTTTCTCTCTTCTTTTTCCATGTTCATACCTATCAGCTCATCGTCTTTAGGTGGTAAGGATAGGGTGGCTTCTGAAGACCTAATGCAAAATGGCTCTTGAAAAGAATGAAAAAAGAATCCTAAAATTCAAATCCAGATACTTCTCTGGATGTAATGAAGCTCACTCTGGCATATGTCTGAGGAGTGCTGGAATTGGGGGGTCTAACTTTGCTCTGACATTCTATGAGCTTAGATGCTCAGGAAATCATTCTTAGCTCACTAGTGATGCTGATAGTTCTGTATACATGTCAGGTTGTTGGGGAACTATTTTTATTCCATGTTTTATTTTTAGAAGAGCTCCAGTAATTATGCATTTTTAGTATTGCTCTCTGATCCATCTTTCATGTAAAAACCTATTTATAGCATTTTAGATATGGTTTTCACACTAAATATTAACTGTAGTTATTAAAATTTTTCTCATTAGGGATGATTCTTAAAACTTTCAGCTGTCATGTGTGTGATATTTCTTAAGTCCCAGCATGCCTCCAACCTAGAACTCCTGAGAGCATTTTTATAGCATTTTCATATTTCATGTGTCCCATTCTTGTCTTTACGAATGATGGACAGACACATTTGAGTGATAGTCCATCTTCTTTTCCAGAACTCTCTTAACTAAAATTATCCGAATCACAATTACTTCTGTCTATCTGTAGCACAATAACAATAATAATAGATTTCCATAATGGTTACTCAGGCCACTGTGAGACCCAGAAATGACTTCTATATCATTAAGAAAGGAGAAAAGGGAGTCCTTGAGAAAATAATTTTATTGCTTTATCATTGAAGAATGTCAGGTCCTCCGTATATGCACTGATATTCTTGCCTCCCTCACGACAGTCAAAACTAACACATCCCCTATTATTCCCTCCGGATCCCTAGCTGGGCCTCAGAAACCTCCTGACTACAGTGCTCTGACCAGCTACTACAAGTTGGATGGAGCTAAGAAAAGAGATAAAAAACTATGTAGTAATAAACTTTGTCTAGGCGTTGTGACAAGAAGTATGTATCCCAGGCCCTAGACTTCTAGGTCAGTCACACCCTGGCACAGCATGGCTAGTTGTCTCAAAGTGGGAAAGAAAGTTCTAGAGCCTTCATACTGGGAATTGGGACTCAGGCCTGGAAGTGATGCTTATCATTTTTGCTGTTGATACTTATACCTAAAGTCCTAGAGTATTACTCAACTACCAGGATCCAGACTTGGTAATAAATCAAAATGTTTGACCAACATTCCTAATGACAATCATATCTCATGTGATAATATTTTAATACTCTACCTCTTAGCACAGAATGTTCTCGCTTTCTCTCTCCCTCTCTCATCTACATGACTCAGAAGATATATATATTCAGTGGTATTGATTGATGATTGATAGGATCTCCTTTTATGGGCTCAGGCTATCCTGGAGCTCCAGCCTCAGCCTCCTATGTGCTGGGATCATAAGTGTGAGTCGTCATGCCCAAATTTCAAGTTGTATTTTAAACCCGGAGAACTCCAGAGTCTCTCTTTTAAATAATGATGTTGGTGACTGCTGAAGAATATCCTCTATAACATTTGTCCTACATAGATTTCTGTAATGAATTAACTAAACAACAAGTTTGAGTGGCGGATAGCTCAGCAGATAGAAGCAATTTCCCTGTAGCCCAACTTCCTGAGATTGACCTAAGGAAAAAAAGAACAGGAAATGACTCCTGACACTTGTTCTCTGACCTCCACATATACACAGTGGTTCCGGAGCTCCTGCCTTCCCACAACATGCACATGCAAACAAGCACATGAACACATGCATGCACACAAGCACACATTTTTAAGTTAGTAAAATGATGATTATAATTTTATAGTTATGCAAATTTGAGAAATACTGCTGAGTACAATTTCTTTTGGAAGGACATAATTCAGACTAGGCATTAAATATCCTGATGAGGCTAAGGAAAGATAAATTACATTATATCCAGTGTTTTACAGTCTTATTAGACTACAAAAAATTTGTATAAAGAAATGTATCATGGAACTAGTATTTTTCGATACCACTATAGTATTTTCCTGTAGCACTGTAGTAAGGAATACGGTGTATATATGGAGACCTACATATTCTAGGGAGGCATTGAGATGCAGTGAGCAACTATGCTTTATGCCTCCCCCCAGAGTTTCACTTAATAACTCCAACATTCATTTGAACATTTTGATCATGAACTTCCAAATCTGTAACAGAGAAGTAGTTGTAATGATAATAATAATTATAATAACAAAGCTCCAAGAGTTACTGATTGCCACTAGATGTAGTAGTTTGAATGTGGTTGGCCCCCATAAGCTCATAGGGGGTGGCATTATTAGGAGCTGTGGCTTTGTTAGAGTGGGTGTGTCCTTGTTAGAGGAAGTGTGTCACTGTGGTTGTGGGCTTTGAGGTTTCCTGTGCTCAGGATATCACCCACTGTCTCAGTCAACTTCCCGTTGCCTGCAAGATGTAGGACAATCAGCTAACTCTCCAGCACCATGTCTGCCTGGATGTGATATGCCCCATCTCTGATGATAATGAATGGAACCTCTGAACTGTAAAGTGAGCTGCCAAATTTACATGTTGTTCTTTATAAGAGTTGCCATGGTCATGATATCTTTTCATAGTAGCAGAAACCCTCACTAAGACATAAGTTGCTGCTATGGATTGGGGTATTGTTGTGATAGGCCTGTCCATGTTTTTGTTAGAAGGAAGTGGACTTTGGAACTTTGGGCTTAGAAAAGTTTTAAGAACTGCTTGATGGGTCATACTAATAGACAACAGTGCCACTGTGAATGATTTGAACTGTGGGGAACAAGAGGTTTCAGAGAAGAATGTGAGTATGTGGCCTAGAGACTGACCTTGTGATATTTTAGTGAAGAATGTGGCTGCTTTTTGTCCTTGTCCAAAAGTCGGCCTGAAGCTAAAGTGAAGAGTTTTGTATTAATTTCTTTTACAGAGGAAATCACAGAACAGCTTAATATAGACTATGTTGTATAGTTATCAGTGTTAACTCTGATGAAGATTTATAATAAAAAGAACCAAGCTGAGCAAATAAAAATACAAAATGCACAGATTGAAAAAGGGACACCAGGCAGTAGAATTGCACTAAACCCCATGTTCAAGGAGATAAATGGATTAAGAAATGGAATAAAGGGAGTGATGACCTCAGGGCAAGATCTTACCAAACGAAATTTCCAACTTGTGTAAAGGTATTAAAGAGAAGCATAGAGCCCAGTATGGTGGTACATGCCTTTAATCCTAGCTCTGGTAAGGCTGAGGCTAGCAGATCTCTGAGTTTGAGGCCTGCTGGTCTAGAGATGCAGTTTCAGGACAGCCAAGTTTAGACAGTGAAGGAAACCATAGAATATATGGTTTGAAGATGATGAAGATGTGATTGAATGAGGGAGCCATCTTCCCGCCTCAGTAAGCAGCAGAACTTAACAGCTTTGGTCATGTGGTTCTAGAGTGCAGGAAAGAAGAAGTGGGTTATAGAATTTGCCCACAAGACTAAGAAAAGCCTCTGAGGTCATGCAAGTGTCAGGGATGTCCCTAAATGGAGGCCTAGAGAGGCCATTGCATGAACCTGTAAAGTTGAAGCCTAAATTGCCTTGGAGACCTCAAGATGTAGAGATGCCAGAGTCATGGGATACTTGCCAAGGACAACTGCTAACAGGGAGTGGAACCAGCCCAAAAGAAAGAAGTATATTGCGGTCAACAAAGCTGAATGGATTTGGAGGTTTGAAGAGTATTTTTACATTAGACATGAAGAAGCAGAGTTTGGAATTTGCCCAGCTGGTTTGGTCCAATATTTCCTCACTGTGTTCCCTTCCCTATATTTTGGAATGATAACTTATATCCTGTGCTGTTATATGTTGGAAGTATGTTATCTGCTTCTTGATTTTGATTTTTACAGGGATTAAAGTTAAGAGATTGTATGAATCTCAGAAGAGACTTTGAACTTTGGACTTTAAAACATTGTTGACACTGTGGTAGACTATGGGGACTTTTGAAATTGAACTGAATAAATTTTGCATTATAATATTGTTACAAGATTATTGGGACCAGGGAGGAGAATGTGGTATTTTGAATGTAATTGGCCTGCATAAGCTCATAGGAAATGGCACTGTTGGGAGGTTTGACTTTGTTGAAGTAGCTATGGCTTTATTGGAGGAATTGTGTTACTGTGGAGGTTAGCTTTGAGATCTCATATATGCCCAAGCCTGACCCAGTACCTCAGTCTACATTTTATTGCCTGCAAGATGGAGGACTCTAAGCTACTTCTCCAGTACCATGTCTATCTGCACACTGTCGTGTCCTGCCATGATGATAATGGACTGACTTCTAAAGTGTATGCAAGTCACATAAATTAAATGTTTTCTTTGTAAAAGTTGCTTTGGTCTCTTCACAGCAACAATAACCCTAAATAAGATAGCAGGACACAAGAAACAATGTCTTTGCTGTTTTATTCTCCTTCTGATACTGTTTACTTCTTTTGCATCTGTGTAATTTAATTTACAACATATTTTTCACAACGTGATGCCAGCCCACATCAACCCTATGTGTTGAAAAATTCACAGAAAATAAATGTGAAATTTAAGTCAAAGGCTATGTCCGAATGTTTTATTTGAAGTCCCTTTTGCTTTCTCTTATCAATGTAATTATCACCTTTGAGCATTGAGTGCCATATTTAAGTGTTGATGGTGAATCAAAGAGCACTAATTACATAACTTTACCTTGATATTGTCCACATGACCATGGCTTTACTTTATGTTTGACCTGAGGATTTCCTAGGATAAAAGATGAGCTAATAGATACACGTGAAAAAATTACCCAGCCCTGTATAGAGCCATATCATGACCTTTATCACACTCTTCTCAGTTTATCACAATCTAGATATTCCATTTGTTTTAAACTACATGTCTATACTTATCAAGTATACCATTAATTTTTCATTGAGTAACTGCAATGGTATGATAGTATTCAATGAAGAAAGATGTCATCCAAACCATCACCATTCTACACTCCTTCACTTTAGCATGGAACCATAGTTACTAAATTTGAAGTTCACAGTTCTACTTTGCAATATGAAAATTCGCTGAAGTACCTACATTGCCAAGGGAATAGAATTTACTTTGTTTCAAAGCTCTTTGAGTGTGCTATTTAAACCAAATGCATTGATTCTTGTCTTTAAAAAGGCATGATGTTCCTTCAAGTGACATTAATGATAACTTAAAACATCTTTAAGAAACTCTGCATGATGGTACACAACTATATTCACACTGATTCAGGAAGCTGAGGCCAGAAAACCACAAGGTTTGCATCAATTTAAGTAACTTAACAAGACCTTATCTCAGAATAAAAATTATGAAAGGGCTCAAGCTGATTGTTAGCTGTTAAGTGCATTAACTGTTTTTCATATCCAGCATTATCTCAGAAGGAGAGATGGAAGGACAGAAGGAAGGAGGAGGGATGGGATGGATGGAGGGAGAGAAAGAGGTAGGGAAGGAAGAAAAAAGAGAACATAGAAAGATAGGAGGACAGACAGTGCAAAGACCGGAAGAAGTGATGAATTATACTAGATGAAAATCTCTTCTTATTTAGCTTCATGCAGTACTGTGGTATACATGAGTACAAACTCTTATTGATTCTAAACAATCATCATATTATTTAATACCACCTTATTACAAATTCATCTGTATGTATGGTAATCAACCTCACCATTAGTGATATTTTTGTAATTTAATTTATTTGTTGATTTTAACATTTTTAATCTCTAAAACATATCAAATTAAAAGGCAAAAACAATAAAAAAGGGGAGCTGGACACAATTCTGAAAGTAGTGTTCGGCCATGCGGTTTAATTGCCCCAATTAACACATTTTCTTTTCTCTATCATGGTTCTGTTTTTAAATATTTGTTACAGAAATGCCTTGGGAAAGTTTTTTGTTTTGTTTTTTGTTTGTTTCTTTGTTTTGATTTGCTTCTTTAATTTATCAATTACTCTCCTTTGTGAGGAAATTAAAAACTTAAATTTATTCTCATACAGATATAGCAACATATGAACATTTGTTGTCCCTGTGCCAAGAATCTGACCTTTGCGGTCTTTCCTTTTGCTCCCAATCCAACCAGACATCTATAACTTTTGAGGTTCAGGAAGGCGGCAGAGGAAGTCTCAGGAATGGCATGATGTGGCCTCTTGCTATTGTACCAGAGTGTACATCATGCTAAGTGGCCTTTGAAGTTGAAGCTCACAGTAATTGATAGCAGTCGGCTAGAGGATGTTGTTGATAAAAGATTCTGAAGCTCTGATTTGAGAAGACAACTCTGCAGCTGATGTTGATGTCTGCCAAAGCTTGGCATCAGAGAAGGGTTACAGAGTTGCAAGATTTAGCTTCTTCCTCTTTAATGGAAAGCACTTTGATTTGGGAAGATGAACATCCTGAACTTAAAGAGATCAAGCTCCGAACTAACATTGTGACTTTGAATCTGTCAATTAACTTTATTTTTACTCTCTCTCTCTCTCTCTCTCTCTCTCTCTCTCTCTCTCTCCCTCTCTCTCTCTCTCGTGTGTGTGTGTGTGTGTGTGTGTGTGTGTGTGTGTGTGTGTGTTCTGAATCTGCTGCAAATACAATGAATGTAACATTGGGCTTGTCATGTGGTCATTCTGTTTCAGTATGAAGAAAGTCACTTTAGGAGCGGTGATAGGCATGGGAAAGAGTAAGAAGAGGTAAAACCAAGTTTCTGGCGGTCTCTTGGGATGTAAATGATGTGAAAAAGCCATGGATTACCCATAATTAGATGCCCAATAAGCAGAGACATTCATTGTGAGATAACCCTAAGCATCGATATTGACTGTAGCATCCAATCTTCCTTAGGAAGACCCAACACGTGGAAAAAAAATCCAAAGTCAAGAATGGAAAAGGCCAAAACATATCCTGTCCTTTCTTATGTCCTTCAGCTCAACCACTGCTGCGAGATGGTTCTTAGATCTTGTAATTATTTGTTAAGACAAGAGGGCTACGACCCAGCACGAAGCTCTGTCTGCATTGTGGAATTATCCTTCTCTTCTGTTTTCTTCATCTAACATTGTGTGCCTCTAGCCTGAGCAGTGTGCACAATATCTTCCTTCCATCACTTCTTCCTCTTCTGTAAGGATATAATGACTTATATCTGGGGATATAAGTCATACTTTTAGTGAAGGTCAGGTCCAAACCTGAAACATGGAACTCTAAGCAGAATACTATCATAGCGCTACTCTCATAGACGTGGTCTGTTGAATTAGGCAGAGTTGGGAATTGATTCTCATTATAATCCTGTTTTGGTTAGACTGTGTTGGCAAGTTTCTTTTCTGTAAGCCATAATTTAGCACTTCAAGACTAGAGTTATAATAGTATTTTATGGGCTTGTTAGAAAGGTTAAGTAGATAGGAGTACATAAACAGGACAGCGATTCTGCCCCCAGGAGGAATGCCCTGTATCTTCTTTGAGTCTATATTTAAATTATTAGACTGTTTCCAAAGACTTCTTTCCTCTGATTTTAGAGGGGCAGTAGTCTTAGAAAGCAGATGGAGAAATTTATCTAATACCCAAAGCAGAGCTAGGTTCAGCCTCCTCCATGGTTCATAGCAGTGTACGTGGGTCTGGGTTGCAATGATCTGCTCACAGCCTCTGATAACTTCGGATGCTGTACTACAGACTCTTCAAAATTCCCTTTCTCTCCTATCCACCTTGGCATCCAGAGTCCCAGCACAAGCCCTTCTCTATTGTTCTCAACCTCTCTTTGCTTATATCTGTGCTTCTTTCTTTACTGAGGTTATCCATACCTGTCTTGCCTTTGGGGCTGGAAGATAAGAACAATTATCTCTTTTATGTTATGGCCAGAGTTTAATAGTGCATATATATTACTGGGGTTCAATGTAAGTGAATATATGAACTACATTTATTCTTTTCAAATGCTAGAGATGAACTCGTAAGCCTCAAACGTTTTAGGAAAGAAATAAATCACTGAGCTACCTCACGGCCCAGTGGAATGACATTTCTTAATCATGATCTGAAGCAGCATTTATACAGATACAGATTTCCAAGATCCCAAATAGAAATAAATCACTTCTGTAAACTGTTTCTGTCTACTTCTAAGAGGATTTCTAAAATATCTTACTGTCATAATTATATTTCCTTTGGGCTCATAAAAATAAGTTTACCTTTCTGAATTAGCACTAAACATTAGTTCTAATCATGATTCATGTTAAAAAAAAATGTCCCTGATTTTAAGAAAAACGTCAATGTATTATTTCTCTCTTATATAGAAAACTAGATATTACATTAATATCACCTGTAGTTAGTTAAGCTCTTAGAACTCAGTCAAGCTGATATGAGTGCATGGTTATCATTTATCTGTGCACTCTGGCAGTACTGAACGTCTCTGGAGTTTGAGACACCATTGAACAATAAACAAGACCAAGTCGTTCTTCCTATGAGACCAGTCCAGAACAGTAACAGCTGGTGACCAGCGTTATAAGAAGAATTGAAATAGGACAATAAACTAGCAATGAAAAAATGTGTATCATAAAAATTCTTTGAGGAAATGACTGCGGAACTGAAATCTGAATGATGGGAAGGAAGCAGGAACGGGAGGATGAAAGAGCTGGAGGAAAACTCCCCCAGATTGGGAGGGAAGGAGCCTAGAATGTTTGAGGATCAAAAGAAAGATGGATATCCCATGTGTTTAAGGAAGGACTAGGAAAGGGAGGTTCACAATGAATGACTTCTGATAGAGGCCATGGGAAATAATATCTTTAAGGGGCTGGACACTGGGATTTGACCGTGATCCAGGCGTATATGGGCAACACAAATTGTACTTGGTGTATTTTTTTATGCATGAAGCTGAGAGAAATGGGACATGAGTGTAATCGGGGTGTATTGTGTGAAATTTCTAAATAATCAATGGAAATATTATGTTGAAAAAAGTAGGGAGGAAGAGGATGGGAAAGTCCCTCTTGCCAAAGAGAAAACAACCCTGTGGGAGTAGAGGCTGGCAATCTTCTTAAAGAAAAACAAAGCAAATTCTTCATCTCTAAGTGTTTCATTGACCCAAGATAATCAAACAGCCCTGCTAGAGAAGGGTGATTTTCTTTGTTAGTATCAGATGGCCAGTGGGTGGAGCCCCCCTTCTCCCCTTGAAAAATGAACTCAGATTAATAGCCCCTTTCCTGGTTTACTGTGGATGTGAATTCCCAGAATTTAGGCCAATTTCATCTGTTTACCTCGTTTCCCCCTATCTCATATGATACCCAGGCCTGCCAAGCTGAGCTCTGTGTCCTGCCCCCAAGACCTTGAGTCCAACTGTGTGAAGGGTTAAAGTGCTTTGTATTCTGGTGAGATTTGCAATTGCTGGATTGCGGTTTTATGAGATCCCTTACTGCTTGGCTCCAGGCAGAAGCATGCTTTCTTAAAACAAGAAAAGGGGCGGGGGAGGGGGAGGATACATTTAAAGAAAAATTAACAGTTTTGCTTTCTCTAGCAAGTGTCTGGAAGGTGAACAAATTGTGTATGCAGTGTGTATATACACAGAGTCAATCCCCGAGTATAGTGGGTTGACATTCATTTCTCAGTTCAATACTAGGAAAGCATTCCAATCTACCCACTTGGATTTTCACTTACATTACAACCTTCAATCAATTACATATGATTTTCAGTACTTTATTTCAAAACTTAGATAATGTTTCCCATCTGTGGGCTAATGTTTATGAAAGGCTAAGCTAAGCCTTGATGCTCCTTAGATTAACTGTATTCCATGAATTTGTGTAAAGGTATTTTAGCTTACAATGGATTCATTGAGATACACCTCCTTCGCAAGTCAAGAAGCTTGTATGTATATATTCACACAAGGACAAGTCTATATATCTCATACATATGTGTGTATGTATGCATATACAATAGGTTAACATACAAAAAGAAATGTAGAATATTAATGTAACCATAACTATAAGTTTGCTTCCAAATAAACGATAAATTTTAATCCTTCGTCTCTATACCTGGGTATTTTCTCAGATCAGAAATGTAAATATGTTGCCCTGTCTAACCTGTAGAATGCAGTTTCTTTGACACAAGAGATAACTTTTCTTTCAATATTTAACTGGAAATATCTTGGGCTACGAGTAATCCATTCAAGGAACCCGTGTTATAGGCTGCTGTCGGAGACCTGCCTTGACAAAATTTGTACGTTCCAGGGTAGGAGCGTGAGGGTTAGAATTACTAAACAAAAGAAACAGAGGTATGAGAAAATATGAGACAGAAACACAGAACGGCATAGGGAGGGAAATTAAGTGAATGCTGACTCCGTCTGCATTTATTTTCCACATACTTAAATACTTCATTCCAAAAGGGGAGGGGGAGGCAACAAACTTCATGATGTAAGGAATAGACTTGAATTCTCCAGCCTTTGGTCCAGATGGAGCAGATTAACCTCTATACCCAAAATACTAGCTAACCATACCGTAAGTCAGAATCTTGTCAACAACATTGAGAGAGCAAGAATAAGCTAAAACTCTCTGGTCTTCCGTCAAGGTGGAGCAGGCTCACATCTGTGTGCTGCTCACCTGTGTGCCACATCTGACCACCGTGGCATGTTTGTTAACTATAGTTGAGGCTCACTGTACCTTTTCTGAGGATCAGTAGCCCCGTAAAACTGAAGTAGTCTACTACCACAAATTTCCCATGTTCCTATCTTTTCTCTAAAAGGTAGCTTGATGGTGTAATCATGATGATCTAGTACAACTACCTAGATGGTACCGTGTCTTTAGCTGCTGGGGAAGATGAGCCTCAGAATGGGGGAATCAGGTGATAATGGCCCAGAATAGATCTTGCCTCATGCTGCAATTATCACAGCGAGCTTTGGTATCACTGTGCACATGACCATGTCTTTTCTTAAGTTCTCCTGTGTGCCAAGGTGTCTCCCACAAAGCAAGCTAACCATCTTTTAAAGCTCATGGTTGCTAATTATTTCTTTGTTCGTTTCTTAGTCTTCAAGAGTTCAGGTCCTGGGCCAAGGGGACTTAGTGCTGTCCGTATAAACCACGCTCTAAGAATAGTACCCAAAGCAAGCCAAACTTTCCTTAACGACCTGATTGCAGACGTCCTCGTGTGCCCGCTGAGGCCAGTGGAGCGCTTCCGTGACCTACGTCCTGATGAAGTGGCCGATCTGTTCCAAGTGACCCAGAGAGTAGGGTCGGTGGTGGAGAAACATTTCCAGGGGACCTCCATCACCTTCTCCATGCAAGTGAGTAAACAAGTTGTTCAGACATGTTTCTTTCCTTTCTTCTCAAAGTTGTGTGTATTGGCTCTGTATCCCAGCCTTTTTATCAGAGAAGTAGTTTTAGTGATCCGCAGAAAAAAAGATGCCCCTAATCCAAGGCAGCTGCCCCAACGTGGTCTACGGAATGGCATCACAGTAAGTACCTGGTGTGCTGTTTACAACATAGGTGGAAGTCATAGACAAGAGATTTTATGGGCTTGACTCAGTTGGGATAAGGCAAGCCAAAGGGGATTTGGAGGAAGAAAAGGTTCATTTGCCTTACATCTCCACACTAAAGCTGGCCATTGAGGTGGGCTAAGACAAAAGCTTAAAAGTTAGCGACCTAGAGGCAGGAATGGAAGCAGAGACCATCGCCAGCACTGCTTACTAGTTGGGGAAGGCTTTTTGCTCTGTGGTATGTTCTGACAACTGTGGATCCAAGGAGAACAATGACAAGGCTGAGCCTTCTCTTTGTAGGGCTCACTATTCTCTAAACGTAATACAGACCACAGTGTTGAGTCACAGGTTTTTACTTGCGGTTGTTGAGCATGGCCCGCTACAAATGGAAGAAAACAGATTTTTTAACCATCAGAGATGGACAGGTAGAACTTGACCTAGTACTCTTCAGGTCGAGAGAGGGATGTCCGTGATACATCTGTCAACAGTTGGGAATTGAGTAAATTAGTAACACCACATGAGCCACTTCGCATCCCTAGTCAGGTTCACAGAGATGTGTATTTAGCCAAAACCACAGACTGATAATTCTATTTGGAAAATTTTTATTGCAGAGAAATTTTCCACCTTCCCCCTGGAGCAGCCACTTTCCCTTTCTATGGCATTTGGAGACTAGGCCTGTGTGCTTGTATTCAACAATGACAATAACAGTAGGCCATAGTCTTGCCAGCCATGAGAATCTGGGAAGGGGGATAGATACATGGATAATGGTACACCCCCATCAACCACTTCTACTTTTCTGCCTCAAGGTCATAAGAGCTTGAAAAGATTGTGCCCATCTAAACGCTTCATCTTCTTGCTTTGTTGATTTCTAGAGGAGAAATTCAATCAGATATTAATTAAGTGATTTCTGATTTAAAGATAACCAAACTGGTCCTTTGCCTCCTCAAACATTTTCGGCCTTACCTTTAATGTGATTAAAGCCATAACTGAATGCAAAGAGCATGAAAAGTAGAAAGGAGTGGCTTGCTTGATAATTCATATCATTTTATACATATTCCTCACTCAGAGGGAATTGGAGACCTGTCTGGTCCCACACATTCAGAATGAATGGTCCCCATGGGACTACTACAAATTAACACACAATGAAATTGGATCTAAATTATTAATGAGCAATATTTCTGAATAAGCAGGCAATATCATCCGTCAGTTCTCACCTCAACTCTTTCTCTTTCTTTCTCCTTCTTCTAGGATGGTCCTGAAGCTGGACAGACTGTGAAGGTGAGTGGTTATTATGTGCACACAAATTAATAAGAGGCGATTATGGGAGCTAATAAAAAAATCACATCGAGTCATTTGCGGCACACTGCTGTTTCATTATGTTATCTTCGAGGTCAGAGAGACCCTCGGTGTTGGAGCCATAAATCCTGACATTATAAACTGTACCCAACAGTATGTTTCCCATTAGTTTACAAGACATTTGCCACTGTGTAGTAAAATTATTACTGTGAAAATGCTAAAACAGAAACCAAATCGAGGAGTCCTAAATCAGAACAGGGCAGGGTGCCTCAACTTTCTATGGGTTTTATGGGTCCTGTACAGACTAGATCACCCAGTATGTCTTTATTTCTGCACACAATTTAATTTCACTCATTCCTTCTTCAAGAAGGGGACATTGGTTGTTTGCCCCAGGTTCCTGCTTTCCCTCCTGGTCCCTTGACCTGTTTTCTCTTCATGCCCACATATTTCTCTTCTCTCTAGCAACTAAATATCAAAGTCCAAACTTAATGGGATCATTGGAGTTCAAAAATGGTTTTGAAGTGTGCGAGAGAGGAAGGACGGATTTATTATTACAGTCTCTAGGACAAAACTAAAAGAGCCTCTGCTGATTATGAAACAAGAGTCCAGCTTATTTCACAAAACATTGGGTTCGATGCTTAAGTGACAGAGAAGACTGGGTTTGCGGTGGTAGAAATAAGAAGCCAACCATACTATATATATATATATATATATATATATATATATATATATATATATATATATATATATATATATCTGATGCCACACATGGTGAAATAAAGCTTTGGGCTTTAGGGGGGGCCTTGACTAGCAGGGTAACTTGGCACTAAGTCACACCAAATGAACGTGTCTCCATTGTAGTATGTAGGAAATAGGATATCTGGGGACTTTCATGGTGAGTGGTTGTCTCAAAAGGAAAGCCAGCAAATTACTAGTGATAAAAAGAGTGACCCCAATTTTTCCAAACACATGACATAGTGAACACAACTGAGGGACATTCTGCTTCCATCCACGCCCCTGACCATGCTGAGCATCCAAATATTCAGATGCCAAAAGAGGATGCAATATCAGTAACTTTGTTTTGAAACTGATTCTTGAAATACAATGCATAGATATTCAAGCTTGGCTGCCAGAGTTTTCAAACTCAGATTTCAAATGTAATTTTAAAATGCACTGGATTAGGGTTTAGTGAAGTTTCAGCGAACATGGGAAAGTACCCAAGGCAGAGCAAGTGCATGGAAGAATGCACAGCTATCCAGTAGAACACAGAGGCTGATAAACAGATGAATGTTATGTGAGCAGGTGGATTATGTACTCTCAAGATTTTACTTCACAATTCTAAAGAGGGCAGGTAAGTTATTTGCTATACAAATGGACTTGAATAGGGAAAAATAACTTAGAAGTTCCCAGGGACCAGGAGAAGGAAGAAATGGGGGTGAGTGCTAAGGCTCTCTTTTGTGGTTGATAGAGATGTTGCGGTATTTGGAAGATGGAGCTGATTTTTTAAATGTAATTCTTTAAAGGAGACAAGTAAGCCTTGAGTCCAGAAGGCTGAAGATCATGACTGTGGGGCCTCAGACTATGTATTTTCCCACTTGCCTGAACAAGGTGTCATGTTTTTGTTAGCGTTATTGATGTTGATGATGGACAGATTTATAATATAAAGTATTATGTGTGAATTATTAAGTGGACTTACCATAGTCAGTATTGTTTCGCTTAAGTTGATTTCTGTAAACAATTGTATCTTTTTTTTCTTTAAAATAAGCATATTACGTTTGAAAATTTTTTGTTCTTTCCAGACGAATCACCCCATTTCCACAGTATAAATTCATGGGGTCCGTTCACAACCTTTGTGGAATATCATACATAAAGAAAAATTCATCACACACACACACACACACACACACACACACAGAGTCCACCATGAAAAGATAGTAAACCTTTGTTAACTATTCTGCTACAGCAAGTCCTTCTATATAGAAGTATATATTCTGTATTTGTCAAATTTTGTGTGATATTTACACCACATTCCATGAAAGTTTATCTGGATGCCAGCTAAACAGCCTAGCCGCCACCACAAAGAATTTCAGCTGTTGTTTGGGTAAACCTTCTAACTAAAAACGCTGGAATAGGACGGGAATCTTCATTATTACACACAGTCTGATCTTTCCAAAAGTGGGTGTTTCCCGGCCATGTTATCTTCTGCTGACAAAGTAACTCGGTGATGGTGTTTGGGTACCAGGGATACATAGAGACCCACCCTGCAGCACAGGCAGCTTCTCCAGGGAGCAGAGTGGCACCTTCAGAATCCAGATGTACCATTTGAAGGTTCTGGGTTGAGGCTGGGAGCATTTGATGTTTTGAAATTCGCATTGTTGCACATTTTAAAGGGACGTTTGGCAGCCTACCATGGAAAGCCTGGGGCATGTCTTTTTTTTTTTTCTTCCCCTTTTCCTATGTGTGAGATTCTCAGTGCTGTGTCTGATGTCTGAGCTCTAAATCACTTTTGTCTCATGCCAGGTAGTAATAGCAATAGCCCACTAATGGTCTTTTTCCCTGAAGCAACTGTTGTTATTGTTAATGAGGGGACACCACTGAGTTAGCCTCTTGAACATGATGGCACTTCAAGATTTTTTTTTTCCTGGGGCTTTAGATTCTGCCTAGCAACACACAGGGTGGCCTGGCTTACTCAGTAAGACTCATGTAACAAGGAAAAGGAAATATTGAAGTAAAAAATGACCTCTTATTTGACAATTGATTATTTGGTTTCCTTCTCAAGCTTAAAAGTAGAACACTGCCAGGCACCAGATGTTCAGTGCGGTGATCTGGACACCCTGCAGGTTTCAGAGGAAATCTGTGTCCTCTCTCAGCTACTTAGCCCTGCCCTGCACCCACGCAAGTTGCCCTGGTGAACATCATGCTCCCTGTCCTGTTGGCTAGTTGGAGTCCTGTCAAGAAATTCTTCATTGTCTCTTACACATTTGTTTGTTTACAAATGTTCATTTTTCATGCTCTCTTTAGTTTCCAGGGAATGTATACACACACATATCTGTTATGATTTTGGATATTGTCATTACTGATGGTGCTTAGAACATGTTGCCTAGGAAAGTTGGCTCATTGGCCACTACAATAGGCTAAGATGAAGGAAACTGAGAAAACTGTGGCAGGAGGAAGATTCACTCTATAACATCATTCATCATTCTACCTTGAAGGAGGCCATAAAAGAATTATCTGACCTATCTACCCCAAAAGTAGACATAAGACAATCTCCCCCAGAAGGGCCCTGCTTTTTCTGGTAAGCTGTGAAGACTCGGGACAAGCAGGTTTCCACAAGTTACCCCAGCTTACTGCTGTTAGATCACAGCGCTGCTTTCTTTTCCGAGCTCACTTCCTCCTCTCCATAAAAATACTTTGCCCTGTTTCTTTAGGCCTTTGTGTCTGAAGCTGCATAAAACTTAGATCAAGAGGATGTGCTTCTGTGCTTTTTGTGCTGAGAATAATCTACTCCTGAGTCTCTATCATTAGTCCCAAAAAAGCAAGAGTTGATGCTCCTCTGTTTTCCACTGTACAGCCAGGCATTTAGGTTTCCTGAAATTTCTGTGAAATATTCCCTATATTGTAAACATCAGACTAAATATTTCCATAAATTATATTCCTAAAGTGAAGTGTTTATTTAATGATTCTTTTATCAATAAAGACTTGGGAGTCAGATATTGGGGTAAGAACCTGATTGATCAGAGAAGTAGTGGAGAAGCAAGTGGTGACCTCCTCTTTCTCTCCTTCTTTAATCCAGAAGATCTAGAATCTCTCTAAGTCTTTCCCTACTACTTCCTGTGTCTCTTTATATGTCCTTGGCTCTCTAAAACCTTAATGTCTAATTTTGTTCAGTTAGTAGCTAGTCTGCCCTCTGACTAAAGCAAATTTTATTGCCAGTCTCAGCAGTGTCAGAGTGAGATCAAAATATCCCAGAACATTTCTCCCTTTTGTTCTAAATAGTAAGGTAAAATTTTGACTCTAATATAGTAAAACTATATACAATAAGAACAATTATTAGATATTGGATTAAGAATATCCAGCCCAATTACATTTGGCAAATTCACAGAAAATACTCCATTATTTATTCTATCTTGGTGAGTTCAACATTTTGGACCTGATTCCCTTTTTATACTAACGTGTATTCCCAATCCAAAATTATATTTTTAGGTCTCAAATATTTTCATAAATAAACAATTTAAGCTTTTATGTCTCTTAACCGTATACACTTCATACCTCTTTTGTGAGTTTCTTTTCTGAATTTGGTAACATGGAAAACTGTAACTATAACTATCTATTCTTCAACTTCATCAGTGCCTTCCAGAAGAATATAATATTACCCGAATAAACAAAAAGTACAGAACAAATAATTTCCAAAGCTATAGAAATGACAGAAATAGCTGGCTTCCTGAACAGTCACCCAAGGTCCTCTGCAATGTTTGGTCATCCATTGTCAGCCTATAGGCCTGGAATATCTGAGAGACTTTTCTATGAAGCAGGAAATTTGAAGGACTCTCCTAACCTGTCATAACAAAGTTTGGAAGCTGCTTTATTTTGTGTACTTCTTGTTCAGTTTGCTAGCATGGTGTCAGCAGTCAAGGCAAGGGCATTTTCTTGTCCAAATGGCTAACTTTTGCTACAAAGAAAGCAAACTCCATATGGAGGATCTTTGATGCCCATTATCTTCTCTCAAGTAGATTGATGCTGCCAGGAGAAGATGTGTCTCACTGTCGTGAAAAACCATATTATTCAAACATCTTAAATGCCATACTTTATAGACCTCTGAAGTGTTTGAAGACCACATACTATCTAAAGTTTATCTCTTTTTAACCTTGAAAACATACTAACATGGCCACAAATTTAATCACTAGATGACTAACTATTAGACTTAATATCCTAAACTATTAATCTTAATTATCCTAAATAGTTTGTAATAATAACTTTCAAGGACTAGAAATTTAAATTATATTGTTAAATAAGCTACATAGGCACAACACCTTAAACAAGTGTAGAAACATATAAATAGCACAACAAAGATAACTTTAAATTTGTAGTATCAGTTGTATTTTTAATCCATTCATCTATTGGTGCTGATCTTGCCTTTAAAGGCCTAGTCATCCTTTTGCATTTTAAGTTAGCACTTTTTCAAAAGCCAAATTTTCTATTAATATTTGTCTAATCTCTGGATCTGCTATCCTATCTACAGTTAAAGCCAATATTTGTAAAATATCAGGGAAGGCTTCTTTTGAGCCTTGTATAATTTTAGTAAATGACTCAGTCCTCTTTACTTGTTTTCAACCCTGTTCCAAGCATTTCAAAGCCTCTATATAGCATAGGGCCAAGGTGAGATCATCAAATCTAAACTGTCTTTGGCAAATCAGCATGCTGGCCTTCTCCAAGAAGCTGATCTTAGAAAATATCCATACGGCTAGCTCTAATTTCTTGTTCTATAAACCCTAGCTTCCTCTTTCCACTATTCTTTCCATTACAACTGAGGACCAACTTCCAATCTTGCTGTAGTTTTGTGGAATAATTCTGTTCTGAGTTGCCCATGAATTTAGCATCTACTCCATAAAAGGTGAATGCATACCAAATAAAACCTCTGCTTCCATCAATCTGTTCAAATCTAACATTTCTACAGGAACCCTGTTAACTTTTGCATAGCTTTGAGGCTGCCTATCATCTGGTGGTCATTATTAAGTGGTAGTTGGATGAGTTAAAGTTTGTTTTCTAATGACCTTGGGCTGCTCGTCTTCAGTTTCATAATGCAATGGGGCAGTAGGCTCTGCTCTAAACTCCTCTGTCTCTGTGTGAATATTTTTCTTAGTCTCATGTAGCGGCGTAAATAAATGCAGGCAGATAGTAAAGAATATATACAGCATTTTTTTGTTTTTGTTTTTGTTTTTTGTTTTTTTTTTTTTGTTTTTCGAGACAGGGTTTCACTGTGGCTTTGGAGCCTGACCTGGAACTAGCTCTGTAGACCAGGCTGGTCTCAATCTCACAGAGATCCGCCTGCCTCTGCCTCCCGAGTGCTGGGATTAAAGGCGTGTGCCTCCATACAGCTTTAATGGTTAAATAAACTTACAGAACCGAGGTTCCCGCGTAGCACAGGAAGCAGGAAAAGGGCTGAGCAACCTCCTGCGCGCCCGATTTATCAGTATACATTCGCCCGAGGCAAACCCGCCCCCTAAAAGGGGCTGGCTTAACCCTACAGTCTCATTAGTCGTTCTTTCTAAAGATTGTATCTTATCATCTTATCAGGCATTTTTTTTTTATATTTGGCCCCAATATCAAATCATTTTTAGGAATAAAACATGCATTACCAAACTGTTAATGATTATAATCAACATTATGTCAATTCCAACTAAGTTGCTTATCCCTTCATTTAATTTTTTCCATTTTCAGACCATCCATTGTGGAACCAAACAGATAACTAACTCCTTACACTGTAATAATGTTCCCCACTCTTAACATGGGTAGAAACTCTTTAAAACAAAAATAACAACAATAACAACAACAACAACAAAACCGAAACAACTAATTCCCTCTTTAAGAATTCCCAAGTACCTCACCAGGTCCTCTGATCACCACAGCAATGTGTGAGGCTGTCTGTCACTGAGCTGTGCATCTCGGCTGAGAATGCAGGCAGAGCACAGCCTGGTTGAGGACTTCTGCATCTGCTGACATTTAGCTGATAGCTGAGGGTGTGTGGCAGCCCCAGCAGCAGTAAAAGCCTAAGCAGGTATTGAGGCAGCCAGCCTGGCAAGGCAGTATTGCAAGGAGAGGTTCCAAGGGAAGCCCGCAACCTACAGGGAAAGGGTGCAAGACACCTGAAACCTGAAAAGCAGGCACAGGGGGACTTACAGAAGAGGGAAGAAGCTTGCCTGATGGAATGTAAGAGTGTTGGGGTTGGGGGAGAAGAAGAGCTGCCTGAGTGACAGAGATAGTACAATAGCATATAGGTCCAAGCCACCTGTGGTGTTTGGTACCAGGGATGGTATAGGCTGCTGTAGAGAGACTATAACAGAAAATCTCCAGACTCACATCGAGTTGAAAAGCCAATGGTGAGTAGCTGCCTGGTGATCTTGTGCCCTATGTTGGATGCCAGAAAAGGTGTTTGCCTAATTATTCTCTTATCAATAAAACCTCAGGAGTCAGATATTGGAATAAGAACCTGATTGATCAGAGAAATAGTGGAGAAGTGACCAATGACCTCCTCTCTCTCCTTCCTCAATCAAAAAAGTTGAGCATCTCTCTAAGCCCTCCCCACCACTTCCTGTGTCTCTCCATATGTCCTTTGCTCTCCAAAATCTCTATGGCTAAATTTGGCCAGCTAGTAGCTAGCTCTGACTTCTGATTCAAAGTAAACTTTGTTGTCAGTCTCCAGAGTGTCAGAGGGCAATCAAAACATCCCACACCACTAAATCCTAATCCAAAGTGTAATTCTAGCCAAGCCAAGGCACTAAGGTAAACTCATTCTTTTAAAAGGAATGCCTTCTAATAAGCTTAGAATGAAATATTTTCTCCGAGGCTGTTACATGAGCATCTTTGGGTATATTGAGGGAAGAGATTTATTCCTAGTAGGTAATCTTACAATCTATTTATAGATCATGTTTGCGTATACTCTTCCGTTTTTGTGGTGCTTGGATACTGTACTTAAAGGTTTAATTTTATGCTTTTAATGCAGGAGGAAGTATGTCTTAATAACTTGAAATATTAGCAATTACTTTCTAGATTGCTCCAGCAGAAAAAGAGTTCTTTAAAAGAAAGGTTATTAAAAATTATCTTTAATCTCCTTTTCCCTGTGGCATTTTTGAGTTTCCTGGATCAGGAGGTCTTCCACATGACATGGCCGTATTGTTATTGAGTGCACATAGACGACACCTAACTATCAGCACAGTCGGAGAGTTCATGTGCCTTGGCATCTGCCAGAGGTGCCATGGGAAGGTGAGCTCTATGACTTACTAGCTTTGCCACTCTGGGGCAGCCTCTTAACTGTGAGCCTTGATTTTTTAATTTTCTAAATGGAAAACCTATTGAATTAGATGGTGATGAGAAGAAGCTGACATGGATATATAGGGAATGTGTGAGGTATTGGGTAGGACTGATATGCATTAATGAGATTTGGACCTAGATGCCATATCAAATCCCATCCTTCTCGACATATGCTGTCAACTGGTGTGTATGTGTGTGTGAGTGTGTGTCTGTGTAAGTGTGTGTCCATGTCTGTATCTCTGTGTATGCTTATTTGTGGATGCCAGAGAATACTTTGGGCATTGTTTTCCAGTGTCTTTCCACCTTGAGTTTAATTGAGTTAGGGTCTCTGAACTGGAGCTCAGGAAGTCCAATAGACTAGATGGCCAGCAAGCCACAGAGATCTTTTTGTCTCTGCTATCTCATTGCTGGATCTAAAAGCATACACATCATGCCTAGCTCTTTCACATGTGTGTTTTATCCGTAGAACTCAAGTCCTCATGTTCACACAGCCAACACTTTAGTGATTATGCTGTTTCACCAGTCCTCTTTTCCTTTCATGCCTGTGTGTTTGTGTGTCCTATCTGTGCATGTGTCTGTGGACATTCTTGTGTGTGAATCCAGGCGTACACAAACCTCAGAGCACGTATAAGGGTCAGAGGGCTCCCACATATCATTTCTGAACTTCTACCTTGAGGCAGGGTCTCTTTTTTTGGTTTTTCAACTGCATATGTCAAGCTAGCTGGCCTATCAGCTTCTGGAGATTTTCCTGTCTCTATCTCCCATCTCTCTGGCGTTGAGATAACTGACGCTCCTGATACACATTGTTTACATGGTTCCTGTTGCAAGGAGGCCATTAGTTTCTTTCCTGGCTGATAAGCTCCAAAATAATCACACAGAAGCTATATTATTTAAAACACTGTTTGGCCCATTAGCTGTAGCTTTTTATTGGCTACCTCTTACATCTTAATTTAATCCATCTCCATTAATCTGTGCATCACCACAAGGTGGTGGTTTACCAGCAAAATTTCTCCGGTATAGGCTCCATGGCTTCTCTCTGACCCCACCTTCTCTCTCCCAGCGTTTAGCTTAGTTTTCTATGCCTAGCTCTGTTCCCCAAAGCTCTGCTTTAGGACCAAAGCAGTTCCTTTATTTATCAATGGTAATCACAACATACAGAGGTAATCCCACATCAGGTTCCTGAGGTTGCAGACTTAGATTCTCATGCTGTGTAGCAAGGATTTTTCACCCCCTGAGCCATCTCCCCAGTACCAGTACACCAACACTATTATCTGCTTTTCTTTTGCTTCCTTCTTTTTAAATTTTTATTTATTTATTTATTTGTTTGTTTTTGTTTTGAGACAGTTCCTTTCTATGTAGTAGTTCTGGCTGTCCTAGAACTCACTATGTAGACCACACTGGATTTGAACTAGTAGATATCGGACTCATCTGACTGCTATGTGATGGAATTAAAAGGTGTGGACCACCATACCTGGTTTATTTTTCTTAATAACAGTTTCACTTCTATTTTTTTTTCCTTTGAGCTAGGGTAAGATTGGTCCTCAGTGATGTACACCTGATACTGACATTGTGGCCCATAGTTCACTTTATTAATAAGAACTGCATTTTCTCACAATTGATTACTACCTCATAGCTTAGATTTTTGGAAAAGTTTTGATCTGATCATATATTTTGGGTTTTTTTCAATGCTTCAAATTTGTTATGATAAATGACCACTTGAGCTGGATATGGTAACATATAATAACTCCAGCGTCTGGGAGGCGGAAGTAGAGGAGAAGCAAGTTCAAGGCTGGACTGAGCTACAAAACAAGACTTCATTTATTTCTCACTCCCCTTACACACACACACACACACACACACACACACACACACACACCATACATGAAACAACTTGTAAGTTAAAGAATGTGCATATTTTCGAAAATATTTCTTGAAAATTTCCTGAAAAATATTTCTGCAATTATCCTCCTTTATTGTTTGTCTGCTCTGAATGTTGATGCTTCTGTGTCATTCTGTGAATGAATCAACAGTGGCCAGAAAAACTGTCTAAAGTGGGTTTTGATTATTAAAGCCTATCCCCTGTTCAGTCAGCGGGTATGGATCTAGAAGTTTGTTTTGACAGATACCACAGTGATTCTGAGCCATTCTGAATCCTGGCATCAAGACTATGAAGGGGTAGTGAGAACCCAACATGGAAGACTCCCTGTGCACTCAACATTTTCATCTCAGAGTTGCTGCAAAGGAAGACATAGTGTGCACAGGATGGAGGAACCTGTAGCTTGATAATGAAAAAGATTTGGGTCTGTTATTTATTATTTTCATTTGGAATGAAATTTCCAGAGAGCGGCAATTCGCCACAGGTCTTTTATCCTCTGATGAAAGCCACTGTGAACACTGCCTTGTCTCTATTTATACCTAATGCCTGTATTTACTGCCGGAAGAATTAGTATCTTCAGGATGCAGTAGCTTTTATCTTGTAGAATTGCCTTATAATTTGCATCTGTTCCCAGAATAAATCTAATTTGACTGAGTTCAATAAACCAAGGATGGTTGCAATGGTCAGTGGACAGTTTTGAGTGTACTTGTTGGGATAGTCTTCTTTGGGACGGCTTGTTTACCTCCTTCTGATACTTTGGGGGCAAAACCCGTGGTTCCTAACTCTCCTGGCCAAAGAAGGCACTAGAAGCCTCCCAGTACTCCTTAGGAAACTTTCTCTCCTATTAAACCTTCAAGATTTCTCCTAAGTAGCTACTGAAACAGTAAATTTCTCCATTTCTTTCTTTTTTCAGTTGTGCACGGTGGTTTTCATTTATTGATGTGCCTGTCACCTTCCCCTTGCAATTTCTCTCCTTCCGCCTATCCTCAGAAAAGGGCAGTTAAGGAAGAGATTTGGGGGAAATCTGTTTCCTTCTGGCAGTTAGAAAGGAGATGACAATTAAAACAGTCTTTGGATATGATAGAGATTGTCAATCAAGAGTCTAAAGCAGAGTACGAAGGGTTCTCAATGAAAAGGGAAGAGTGAGAGAAAGAGGAGGTACAGGAGGCCATATTATTCCTCCTCTTGCTAAGAATGACTGGAGAAAAAGCCTCAAAGTACAGGTTTTGAAGAAGGGAGGTGGTGTTTGAATTTAGAGGAGGAAGTAGGAATGAAGGATGCTTGTGAGAGCCTAAAGCACTAGGTATTAGTTTTTCTCTGGGTTTCTTATCTGAGCTTTGGGGGCCCTTTCTACCACCCAGACCTTGCCCAGATATTTCCACTGGATCTTCTCACTCCTGAGCTGTGCTTCTAGAATGGCTGTTCCTCTTTCTGCATGGAGTTCATTCTCTAGGGAATGGGAAGGAAGCAGAATTTTCCCATTTCCAGTGGGCGTTCATGAGCATAATATCTGTTGCGTCAGAACACATGAAACCTTAACCATGCTCCGTGACACTTTCATGTTTTAACATTTTATTGGGGTTTTTATGTTCTATATTCTCCAACATCTGATAAGTAATCTAGGAAGGATGGGGTGGCCCTGGTTGATAGAAAATGCAAGGCAGTTAAAATATAAAGATTGGAGAGAGGACTACAGAACAAGACTTCCTGGTTTCAAACAAATGTTTTACCTGCTAAGCACTACTGCCCTCGGTAAGCCAAGTTTGCTGAAATCAAGTATTCATTTACACATATGTAAAATGAGGATTTCACCAGTCTTTTATGACCTTCTACGGATATTGTAATAATCAAATGAATGACTATGTGCCCAGGCCTTTAAATCTGTGCCTTGCAGATCGTGAAGCCGCAGAAAACATTTGCCATGAGCTTTCATAATTTCTACTTGCATTTCTCTGCAGCTCCCAAAGGCAGGCATTAATATTTTACACACGAGGAGTTGAGGTTTAGAGAGGAAAGTCATTTCCTGAAAAGCACACCTAGCAGGTACTATAATTGGGAAATGAAACCCAAGGCAGAGCAAAGACCCATATCTTCCTTGTGTCATGTGGTCAGTCTGTCCCTTAGAAAAACTTCAGTCACCCCATCAGCATGGCCAAAGTGGGTCCAGAAGAGGGAGAGGTTGTATAAATATTATCCTTGCTGCAATCCAGATTGGTTCTATATCTGTTTGCTTGGCTTAGAATAAGGTTGTTGGCTTCCTCCCAAAAATACTCAAAGGACTCTCATTGTTAACTAGATTATACAGGTGAAGATTAACAAGTCAAAACATTGTTTTATTGCTGTATGTCCATTTATAGTAGAATTATATGTTTTAGGTGTTGAATTTTTTGTTAGTGTTACCAACAAATTCCACCAGTAATTGGAGGCCCTGACATATAGCAGAGTTGGTATTTAGTGATTTAATTTTATTTGAGATCTGTAATGCAGAAATATAGAAAACATGACAGATGTGATCCGGCTGTTGCTGTTTTAGCATTCAGTAGACTTCCATCTGAAGCTTAGAGTTGGGGATTTCTATATAATCACTGTGAAAAACAGTGTTCTGTGGAAAGAGAGATGTTCAGTATATCCTAAGATCCCCCCAAAACTCAGCTTTTTATATAATCAATTTGAAAAACAATGTTCTGTGGGAAGAGGGGTGTTCAGTAGACCCTAAGATTCCACCCCCCCAAAACTCAGCCTTTTAATTCTGTTGGTGCAATAGTGAAGCCAGTTACTCACTGTGACCATTTTTGCTGTGTGATAGACACTTGGTACTCTAAAAACAATAGTTGAGGGGGCTTGGAAGTTGGGAAGTTGGTAAAGTGTTTGCCTAAAAAACATGAGGACCTGTGTTCATCCCCAAGAAACTATGATAAAAAATTATGATTAAATCTGGCATGCCAGCACACACTTGTAATCCACGTGCTGGAGGTGTGAAGGCAGGTGGGCTCTCTGAGACTCACAGGCCAGCCAGCCTACCCTGTGTGGGGTCTCTAGGCTAGTCAGATCCTGTCATAACAATGAAAGTGCATAGTGCCTGCCTGACACAACACCGGCAGACTCCAAGTTTGCTCTCCAGCCTCATGCAAACGTGCACATGCACATAAACCTGCACACACCCGAATGCTCACAGGTAGACACATGTGCACAAAATAGCAATGACCATTCCATTCAAGTGTTGATTCTCACCCCCTTGCTGTGTTTCAGGCCTAGATGATTTTGTTTTACATCATCTAACTTCACGTAGTCAGCTCCTTCTGACTTCAGCTCTTTAAGCCTGCCGTATGTCAACAGTGGGCTTGGCAGAACTGTGGAACCAGCTAAAATAACTGTGCCCCATTAGTCACATGAAAAATATTCAATGCTTTTTTTTTTTGAATGCACATGGCCAGTTTAGTTTCCATAGATGAGCCCTTTGTTACCATAGCACTTCAGTGAGGGCAGAGTGTTCAGTGAGAGCCCAGAAAATAGTTTATGCTGTGGTAGAAACTGGGCATTCAGCTGAAATAACTCCAGATGTTATGAGATTTCATTTCCAGAGTTACTAATAGCTAACAATAATAAAATTTAAGAGCCGGTTGCCTTGAGCTACCTATCTAAGTTTTAAAACTATATATTGTTTAGAAATTGCCTCTGGGTGGAAAGACTAGATGGAACACATCGAGGGAGGTGATGGCTCCTCAGGTGGCCTAAATCTGTTGCCTTTCATTTCCAAATTGAGTAATGTATAATTGAGTTGATAATCATAAATCTGAAATTTTTAAATCTTCGTATTTTATGGCTTATTAAATAGAAAATAGAAATATATAGTGATCTTGGTAACTTTTATTTTACAAGGGCCCCATTGGAAGGATTTTTGACCAAGGCATGACTATAGCAATTTATTCTATTTCCTTTATTATCCCGAATATATACGTGCTTCTCATAACCTTGAATTCAAACCTCTGAGGATTGGGATCATAGCAGAGTTTTGAAAAGCCACGATTGGATGTTACCCAGATTTATAGTTTACTCTTTCATTTATTTATATAAATATATTTTTGAATCTTGCCCTAAATAACCTGATTGACTCTTGGCCCCATATCCGCCTTGAATTATTTGATTCCTTCCAGGGGCTTCTCTTTTCCCTTTGTGCCAAAACCACTAGTAAAGTAATTCTCAAGACTCAAAAGGCAACTTGGAAAATTGAGGATTGAATGGCTGAGCCTGGCTCAGGTGGGAACAGGAGTAATGAGAGGCGCAGACATGTAGAAATTAGTGATGACCTTCCTAATGATAACTGAGTAAAAAGTCTTAGGCTGATGAGACTGTAATGGCCCTTAGGACAGATACAGTGAGCTCCTCGCCTCCCCGCCTTGTGAATCATGTCAGTGTTGGGAAAGGGTAATTTGAAATTTAACACTTATGCCAGATATCAATCCTACATCTATATTTTGATGACAGATTCTTTCTCTTGAGAAGAGTCTTGTCCACCATGATCAGAAAAATAGAGACATGCAATTATGGAAGCTTTCTCAAAAGGAATGTTCTAACTTCAGAGGCAAAAGACGAACAGTGATTTGAAGTCTTGTGTCCCATCAACGTAGAGATAATGTTCTTGGATTCTGATATAGACACTGCCATTCCTTGGCTCTGATATCCCCCCCCCCCCCCCCCCCCGCCAAATGCCTTTCTTCCTCCTGAAAGGGTAAACAAGGAGCTGTGTAAGAAGTTGACCTTGCCTCAAGTGGTTAAGAAAAATCAACAACATTGAGTGAACAAAGTGAACTGCCAAATACTCTTTTACTTTGTGATGAAATCCATTTCTCCTAATGCTCACATTCAAATCTCCCACTCTCGGCTCTATATAGCAGTACCTGGTCACCGAAAGAAAAAAAATGACTTCTGCTTCCTATCCTACTGCCCTGAAAACAACCCAAGAGGGGCTTTCATTTGTGCTTCAAATCATCTATCGGTTGTAAATGCTATAAATTCCCAAATGCAATCATGTCCTAGCAATATAATTCTGATGAAACTGTTCAGCCATGAAAAGAATAAATGTGACTTTAAACTCAGATCCACCATCAAATGGTCATAGATGAATCTCACTATTGAGGAAGAGACTCAAACCACAGGCCTGCAGATAATTCTGGAAGACCTTTTGACCTGGGAAAACAGTTAGTGTCATCTACTCTACAACCTCCTTCTCCCAGCACGCACACACACACGCACACACGCAATACACATGCACACACACAACATTGAAGTCTGTCTTTTATCTTTAACATCTTGAAATCCAGGACACTGTGAGGAAGCTCTTTTCAGTTATGCACAGCTTTCATTTGTAGTTGATGCTGACAACAGCCTCGTTACCTGGGATACCCTAAACCCTGCCTCTACAGGAAAGGATCACCCTGCCTCTTCTCTCTGTCTGCTTAGCAGTCTCTCTTTGGGGACAGATTTTTGAAATGAATGTACCAATAGTGGAAAGCTGAGTAGCTGTAGAAGTTCTATATCCCCCAATGGATTCTTTTTCCAGTCAGTATTTTTATGGAGGACTTGCTTCATATCAGATACTGTTAGACTCTGGGCTGGAGTGCAAGGGAGGGCAGCCAGGAAATATTCTTAGTTTTCCATTCATTTCAACAACCAAGTGAACTAACAAACCATCACAGACCTGAGTAGTGTTAGAAAAGCTGTAACATTGTGTGAAATGGAAGAACCAAGAGGAAGAAAAGTAGGAGGACTATCACTACTTTATTTGGGGGGGGGACAAAAAAAAGGGACTGTTAAAGAAATGAATTTTATTATGAGAACTATAGGCTGGAGAATAACAGAAAGCCAGTCAGTTGGTGAAGACCATTCTGGACAAAGAAAATAGCAGTGGGAGTGAAGTTATCACATTTTAGGAAATGAAGACAAGGATGAAGCAAGAAAGATGAAAAGCAGCAAGAGGCCAGTTGGAAGATGGAGAAGAACTTCTGCCAGACCTTGCTCATCATTGACAGGAAGAAGTGCTAATTCCCTTTGGGGTGTGTCTGGTGTTTCAACTATCTAAGGTCAAAGATTTTTCCACCTACTGTCGATCATCTTAACTAGATTCATATTTAAGTGTCTAGTATACTGTTCTAGAATTTGAATAATTAGTGCCTCATGTCTATTATGTTCTTGATAGTTCTGCCTAGATTTTCTACACATGTCAATTGTTTAGGGTACAAGGAGTTAAAATGGGTTGAATTCTTTTTATGGTGCCAGGTGCATACTTCATTTTTATAATCCAAAGGTTGCCAAATTTCTTTTTGTTGAATTCCAGACAGTAAACCTTTTAGTCTCTGGATGCAAGATGTACTCTGTCACAGTAATATGATTTTGATTTTGTAGCATAAAAGTCATCACAGAATTATGAAAATGAAATTTCACAAGTGGACATGACTGTGTTGCAATAAAACTTTATTTGTAAGAGAGGTAGTAGTCTAAATTTGGCCTAGGATTTATAATATTCTACCTAATTACTTATGCCATGATTTTATGGAATTAGTCTTCACTGACGTCCTTCAAGTATAGTCTTACCATATTTGAGGAGCCATCTCTCTGAGGAGCCATCATCACAGGGGTTTCCAGGCATTCACTGCAGGGGTGGATCTTCTTCTCATGATTATTTATCAACAAGAAAAGAGCTTGTCCTAACATCAGCTGCCAATCATTGTGCAGTGTTTAGGGCAACTTGCTGATGATCCGAAATGGCAAAAATAGAATAAAGCTCCATTCTTGGTGATGCCATCAGGTCCTGCTGTTAACCAATCTTGAAGCCTGCCCTACCTCTAAGCATTTTCTGTTAGGGGTGTCCACCAAGTTCTCTGTTGTCAATGCCAGGCAGAGATGACTCTTGCCACTCTCAAGAGAAGACAAGCTCAACTAGAACCTCTTCTCTAAAACACTCAGTTATGGTTAGTCCCTAATATGCTTAACTGGCAGTTTGCATAAACAATTTCTAAGTGCTCGTGCACATCGGCAGGGCTCTCCTGGTGCCAATGGCAATCTTTGAATGAAAGTCTGCAAATCAATGGCCCTAGAAGAACTTAACTTCCAATAGGTTGCCTCTGGTGCATGACCACGTAGTAATTCCATTAACTTTAATGACGGTACTGCTGCACAAAATGGACCCTGTTAGTCTATTCTCCTCTTTGTTTTGGGCATTAAATCTTCTCCCACAGCTAACTCTTCAGGGTAAAGTATGCGCAGCTATGCCATTCATTTCGTGGCCCTTATTAATATATGCAGGACTCTCCTTCCCTGGGAGGGAGTCCCAAATGAGTGCATTAAAAATGAATTTCCTGTGTCATTTATCGATGCTGAGAAAACCCCAGAGTCAGGGACATCAGTGGATTATTATTGATTGTTGCAAGATACAATAAAATCATAAATATGACTCAAAACAATTACTCCGGTCACATTAGCAAATTACTAAATCCATAATTTTCTCTGGAGGCTGGCCTCGGAGATTTAAATAAAGTGCCAGAGGGGGGAAAGTTGTATTTTAGGAATGTGACAAGTGGGGCTAGGAGAGGGAAAATTATGGTTTAATTTGCTGGGTAATCTAATTGAAAATAACTATCGGATTTCGAAAAAGTGAACTTTGATTAGCTTCAGGTGTCAGAAATAAACTGGAAATATGGGTCAGTTTTTGCTTTTTAGAAAGTCTTTGGGGAGGTGGGCAAGAAGGTATTCATTGTGAGGAATAATGATCTTATGTGACCTTCAACCCGTTTTCTCCTACGTTCTTATTGCCTGTGTTCAAATAATTGGATTATACCCGAGACTAGCTGGCTTTTCCCTGGCGCTCGCTGTTTGCTTCCTTCACCAAGTGTCAGTCCCCCTCCCCGACTTAGAAATAAATCAATTGGAAATGAAATTACCCACAGCATTCATTTTTCACCATCTAGTAAATGAGCCTCTCTAAAGAACAGGAGAGCCTCCCTTTCGGCTCCAGCTTAATCAAATCCTGCTCTTTGGCAGAGGTGGCACTGAACCACTGTCTCCATCTTCGTCAGGCTTCTCACCTTGACTGGATTACGAAGCAGTATCTGCTCTGTGAAAGCCATGGTGGCATGTCCATAGAGTCCTGTGCGTGTTTTCTGAAGATCTAACGGGAAGCCTAGTTCGTGGTCTTAAATTTCTAACCACAGCAGCTTGGAGTAAAGGTGTCCATCATACCATCTTCCTGGCTAGAGACTGTGGAAGTTCGCCTACAGGCTGGCCCCTGTTGCCCTCTGATGACAGCCACACCCAGTGGCCGCAGTTTTAGGGTTAGATCTGCTTGTCATTCATCTTCCTTCAGGAAAGCAGCGAAATCAATTTGCACAGAGATGAAGGAGATTTCATAATGATCTGTGGAGAACTAGCTAACAGATTTCTTCATGCCGTCTGTGATAGTTTGAAAACCCAGCAGAGAAATGATAAATTCCTGCTAACTGTCCTAATTATCCCCTGACACTCTGGTGAAACCTGACGAAATTTTGCTGAAACTTACAAATTGGGAAGATTTTAAAAGTGAATACATTATGCATAACAGAAATGATTTTTGAAGTAAAAAGGTAAAAGCCAAGCACAGAAGAACCACGTTTATTCCCCAAGTCTCCCGAGTCTTAGAAACAGGTGGGGAACGGTGAGGTGGTTTGCTAGATGAATTATAATTTTAATTGTGACCTGATTGTACTCAGCATGCTCAGTAAGTTAAGAAGACTGAGTCATTTCCCATGGTCATGACATTAATAGTCAAGGCCAGGATGTGGTTTGTAGCATCCTTTCTCCCTGTAAACATCATGGATAAACATACTTAGTGTTAAAAGGTTGAACAGTGGTAAAATTCATTTCTTTGTATTTTAGCATGATGCTCTTGTATTAACCCATCTTTTCTCTGTTATACTTCATAATCTTAGCATTAATGTATCTAGTGTACCAACTTATGTCCATTTTTTTCTTGAAGTCGCTTACTTTGGACCACCTGTCTTTTTCCATAAAGAATAATCCTAATTAGGAAAGTTCACTTTTCTTCCCCCTCCCCATCCTTTCCTGTGTAATGCCTCTATGTCTTCACAAAGACAAATATTCAATCCAATTGATAAAATTAAAGTCCTACTTACAAGTGAGTGGAATCACTACACACCAATGTGGAACAAAGGTCACTTCCCTCATTTCTATTTCACTTTTAAGTTGGGAAAAGTCTGATCTCTCCAAGCCGTGTCCTTCCTTTTCCTGCCTTCTTTTCAATTTCCATCCATGAGGTCACAGGATGTCTATGGTCCCTGCTCTCCTTTTCCTCCCACCTTTCCTTCTTTTACTTTCTTCCCTTCTTTCCTCTCTTCTGCTGTCCCTCCTTTCCTCTCTCCCTCCCTCCCTTCCTTTTCTTTCTTTTCCATGCCCCCTAAAATATTCATCCTTTCTTCCTCTTCCAAACATTTTGGGCAAACTTAATTGACTTTCTCTTACATTTCATTCCTAGAGGCTTTGTAGACTTTGAAAGAGGGTTTATCTCCCCTCAACCCCTGACCACAGAATTTGCCATTGACTTACTATGCACGTGGAATGACTTTTACTCCTTTGCTAACTCCCCCACATCGTGTTCTCTATGTGGTAACTCCTCTAGTTTAAACTGCCTGCTATTGTATGGGACATTCAGGTGCCACTGGAGAAAGCCACAGATGGCTTTAATAAACAACTGTTAGTCTTCAGCAATGCTTATTTTTTTTATAGAAAATAAAATGATTGGAAAGGTTGTATTTGCAGCTCTGTCATGGCTTGGATCTTACATAGAGGATACTTTTTGCACTCTGAAGACCACTGAATGTGGTTACTGGTACTAAAATTCTGTGGTGTCCGCATCAGCAGGACTAGATAGTTAGGCAATAAATTGGATGCTTAATCTAACCATGTCCACGTTCTAGCAATTCAAAGGATTCTGAGCTAATATGTTTAATCCGTGGTGCTGCCTCTACAGGGGTGCTTTCCATACCTAAGGTGCTTCCATTGCTTGGCTGTTCTCAATCCTTATACTTTCCGAGCATCCTTCTAGTCATTTCCCTTCTAATTGGTATGCATAAGCCATCTGGAACCCCTTGAACTCTTTAATGATGATAATTATAAGCAAAAATTCAATTAAGAATGGATAACTCATTCGCCTCTGTGTTCTAGAAGGATTTTAACATGCTTAAAATATTTAAAGTTATGGAGTTTTTCTATAGGAAAGTTCACCTACACATAGCATTCCTTATTTAATTTTAGAGGTTTCTGGATCACTCAGGCCTAGGCAGACATGAATTATTAGGCTAAGCTTACCTTATTTAGTCTCTTTCTATTTAGTACTCAGGGAAAGATAACATTTTCCCAAGGATAACCATGTTCTACCCATATGAGAGATTTGGTTTTATAAAACTCTCATTGACTCAAAGTTATTGCAGTATTTTTAAGATTCAAAATCTGACCCTGTCTATTCTTATCTGTGTGGCTGTGAGTAAATGGTTTTCCCTTGTTCCTCTGTCTCTAAAACTGGAATAACATTACTCCTTCCAGATGGGAGCTTTGTAGGATGTGAGGTTATGAATGGGTAGGGCTTCTTAAAGTCTTTGGCATTATTAGACTTTATTCCCCCAATTATTTATGGAACAGCCATTTCATGCTAGTTTCTATTCCAGCTTTTATGATCATGGCGATGAGTAGAAAAAACACTGGAGATGAATGAAGGTAGTTTTAGTTTGTTTTCAGTCTCTTCTTAATAGGTCAACATTTCTGAGTTTCCAAGAATCAAGGCAGTGAGTCAGATGAAATGGAATGTCTAGAACTGATTTGATATTGCAAACAGAGTTACCAGATGCCAGGAAAGACTTGGGATGGATGTGGCCGTGTCCTCCCCAGATGCATGGGTTGTCTGTAAAACTGTGCCCTTCAAAAATGTGTTGGCTTCACTGAAGCTATTTTATTATGAGCTTACAAAATACATTCTTTAAAAACTGATTTAGAAACCCTTTCTCCCATACTCCAGTGTAGGCAAAGCATGAGTTTGAGGTTCTATTTTCATTCCAGAAAGTCAATGCTTGTAGGTGGAGACTGCTTGTTTTTTTCTGTCCACCCAAACCTGAATAATCAAACAGAAACTATAATAACTACAACACTGTTTGGCCTATGAACCAGGCATATTTCTAGGTAGCTCTTGTATCTTAAATTAACCCATTCCTATTAATCTGTTTATTGTCACTAGGCTGTGGCTTACCGGTGCTGGCATGTTACTCCTTCGGCAGTTACATGGCAGTTACTATATATATATAGGATACACACACACACACACACACACACACACACACACACACACACATATATATATATATATATATATATATATATATATATATGATCTTCCAGCCTGGTTGTATTCTGCCCTGTCAAAGGTCAAAGCAGCTTATTCATTAGCCAATGAAAGCAACACATATACAGAAGGATGCTTTAACCTTTAACATATACACATTAGATGCTTTAACCTCTGAAGTACAGGTACCATAATAAAGCCAGCTCATAATTCACAGGAACTCATGACAGTTTGCTGTTAGGTATTTTTTCCTAGACCTTTGTCTCTTCAAACATGCTAAGTTTAAGTTAGAATTAAGATACATAAAGTTCTAAAGTTAAGGCTTAGGATCTGAGTGTTGACATGTGTCCAGTAAGAGTTTATCTTACATTAGACTCACTACATTTAGACTTAGTTAGGATTAAATTTGGAGTTTTCTATTTTGGCAGAGCTCCTGCTGTCCCTTCCCATGCCTGTCAGGTCCCTGTAGCTTCTGGGGACAGCTGTTGACTCCAGCCATCCTGGGCGCCACTGTCAATAGACAAGAGCAGTAATTGGAATATGCAAGGCTGAGACGTTTCCAGGTTTTGCTCTCTGCCACCTAGAAGAGTGCTCCCCACCTCCTTCCTCCCCTACTGCAGCAGTCCCCACTGCCACCTCCTTAGCCTGACCCACGAGAACATTTGTTAGGCAAACAATCTCAGTTGTACAATCTGTTGTACAACTGAGGCTTCCAGAACACAACAGGAAACAGGTGTGGCGTCAAAGCAATTCTGTGAGTAGACAACACTGAGTGGTTGGAAAACAGAACTGGGAAAATAATGTTTCATGTTCCAATCTTTTTTACCCCCCCCCCCATGCCTAGACCCACAACACTGTATTTTATCAGCAGCTAGACCCTGGTAACCAGTTTAGGCTCTAGGTTTATGCCAGTTTCTTTACAGAAGGACATATGAGTTACAGGCAGAGAGAAATGGGTTCTGTGGCATGAACACATTCTTGAAATTCTGCTGGACATGCGTCATGACATGCATCCCTGGGTCAGCTACCGTGGCAAATGCACACTTTCACCCATGTTCTTGCATAGGTGTTATAAATCCAGAGCAGCAGAAATAGTCTGTCTGTCTCTGTTGTCAGATGTTGCTTAGAGTTTTCAAAATTTACTGCCAGAGGAGAATGAATGCCTTGATGTAAATGGTATTCTCGTGATTTATTTTGTGACAATGTAATGTACATGTAATTGTTTCTCATCTAGTATGTTATTAGTATAATAATCCCACCTCATCTTACACAACATATTCCAAGACCCCAGGTGGATGCCTAGCACCACATTGGCACCACATGCAGTACCAATTCCAATATATAGTATATCTTTTCTTACACATATATACCTGTGAGTGATTTTATATTGTGAATTGTAAGATATTTAGCAATAAGAATAGTAAACTAGAAAAGCATACCTATATCAAAGTTGCCATTTACAACTGATGAGCTAATTTACCTTTTAATATTTTTAGATCACATTAACTATTAGTAACTGAAACCCTAGAGTGTAAACCTGTAAGTCAGGAGGAACTACTATATTGCTGTATGATATATATGGACATGAGTTTTCATTGAGGGGCTATTTTTGGTAATTCAACCTTCTAAGGAATGCACTGAGTGACTATTCGTATTCACGCCAGAACCACTCCATAGTTTACAGTTCACCAAGCTCCTGCATCCACGTTTTACTTGCTGCTGTGCACAGGAATCAGGCTTCAGAAATAACATGTCAAGATTCAGACCTTGCCTTTCCTCTTGCTAGATGTGAACACAAGTTGCTTGACTTCCTTTTGGTTCCCTCATCTATACAAGGAAGATGATAACAGTGCCTGATTCTAGAGGTTTTACAAGGACCATAAAACTCAAGGACATTTAGAACTTAACATGGTAATTAGCATATGGTATACCTTAAGAAATCATTTTGTCATTTAACTGTGAGCATAATTGGCATTATTATTCCTGATGTTTTTTTTTTTTTTTTTTGGATTTTTCGAGACAGGGTTTCCCCGTGGCTTTTGGTTCCTGTCCTGGAACTAGCTCTTCTAGACCAGGCTGGCCTCGAACTCACAGAGATCCGCCTGCCTCTGCCTCCTGAGTGCTGGGATTAAAGGCGTGCGCCACCACCGCCCGGCTATTCCTGATGTTTTATGAAGTACATGTGGTACTAAAGCATTTACGTATCTTATTTTATTTTTGAGACAGGGCCGTGGGTAGTCAAGGGAAATCTCAAGCTTGTTTTATAGTCAAAGATGGCATTGAACTCCTCCGCCTCTTGCTCTACCTCCCCAGTGCTAACATTATGGCTGTATGCCCTCATGCCCCACTTACGTAGTGTTCTGGATGAAACACAGAACTCAATGCATGGTAGATAAGCACCTTATCTACATCCCTGTTCTTACTCTTCTTTAAACATTTAAGAGTGAGGCAACCGAGATTCAAAGGAAGCCATGATTTGCTCGTTAAGTAGGCTCTCATCAGAGACAGAGCTGCAGAGCGATCAAGGCCTGTGATAGCTCGCCCCAGGAAAAGTTGCTGAAATCCAGATGACTTTCCCTGGGTGGTTTCAGCATCTCCAGCCTCAATGGCATGTGGCTGAGAAGCTCAGCTCCCAGGAGCAATATTTAAGTGGTGACATAGGCCTTCTGTTGGCAGAGGTTGGTGGAACCTGAATGTGTTCTTTAGCTAGAAGGCCTGTCTTCTTGGAGCTTTGTGACTGCAGAAGATAGAAGGAAAAACTATTGAACGTGTCATAAATTTCAGGCTAAACACTCAACTGTAAATTTTTAAAACAGGTTCCTTTATTTTTCCCAGAATATTCATATCACTGACTTAATATATTCACAAATAACTATCTTTATATTTAAGAAATTATGAAGTATCTGCATAAGTCTGTGATGAACACTCCCAAGCCTTATCGAGGACTTGTTTCGTCGGTTAGTGTTATTAGACCCAGCGGAGGAAGCTGGATAACTTTCAGTTCTCGGTTTAGCTTGCAGTGCTATGGGGAGGGTGGAACCTGAAGAAAAAGTCGGAAACAAGGGGTGAAAAGCACATGGTGTAGACTTGAGTGGCTAAAGCATTTCCTGCTCTGTCAGAAAACTTTCTTCCCCAGGGAAGTTGTTATGTAAGAAAAGGGGAAAATGAGGTCCTGAAGGAAACATTAGTGCCAGGGACCCATGGCTGTTTTCAGTGCTCCACAGACTAATGTTTCATTATCAAGAGGGACCCTTCATGGGTGGTATCATTAAGTCCAGTCTTTGAAAAGGTAGACCATTGGCTGGACTGTTGGTGAGGGCTGGCTGCTGGTCCTCATGTCATCTGGTCAACCCAGAAATGTTGCCAGTCCTGTCATCCTCACTGAGGCTGGATCTTTTGGTTGCCACGATTATAGAGTGGGGACAGGAGATTGTACATGCTCTCTTTCTACTGCTTATCCACAACTGTGCTGTAGATGAAAGATGCTCCCCCTGTCTTTGTCACACTTATGCTGAGCGTCCTAAGAAAGCATAGGAGTCTAAGGTTAGAAAACCGGAAGTCCTCCTTGTTACTTAGCATCTCTGGGTCTGTGGACTGTACCCTGATTATCTTTTACTTGACAGCTCATGTTCACTTACAAGTGAGTACCTCTCGTGTTTGTCTTTCAGGGTCTGGGTTACTTTACTCAGGATGACCTTTTCTAGTTCCATCTCTTTGCACTCAAATATAATGATGTCGTTGTTTTCAACAGCAGAGTAAACTTCACGATAAAAATGTACCACATTTTCTTCTTTTTTTGCATACATTGTTTTTATTTTGAATGTCAAATTAGTTATTTTGAGAACAGATTTGTTTGTTTGTTTGTTTGTTTTTTATTAAAAATTTCCGCCTCTTTGGACTGGAGAGGGAGGGGGAGGGGAGTGGGGCACCACATTTTCTTTACCCATTCTTCAGCTGGGGTAAATCCAGATCATTTCCAGTTACTGGCTATTGTGAATAAAACTACAGTGAGCATGGTTGAGCAAGTGTCCTTGTGGGAGGATGGAGCATCCTATGAGTATATGCCCAAGAGCGGAATAGCTGAGAGTTTTCTGAGGAACCATCTTACTGACTTCCATAGAACCCGTATAAGTTTGTCCCACCAGCAATGGAGGATTATTCCCCATTGCTCCACATCCTCACCAGCATGAGCTGTGAATTATATTTTTTTCATTTTAGCCATTCTGACATGTGTAAGATGGAATTTCAAAGTAGTTTTGATTTGTATTTTCCTGATGGCTAAGGATGTTGAACATTTCCTTAAACGTTTCTCAGCCATTTTTAATTGGGTTATTTGGTTTGTTGATATTTCTTAAGCTTTTTTTTATATATATATTTTGAATATTAGCCATCTGTCAGTTGTGGGGTTGATGAAAATCTTTTCCCAGTCTGTAGGCTGCTCTTTTGTCCTATCGATGGTGTCCTTTGTCTTACAGAAGCTTTTCAGTTTCACGAGGTCCCATTTATTAATTGTTGTCCTTGATGCCTGAGCTGTCGATGTTCTGTTCAGGAAGCTGTCTCCTGTACCAATGCATTTGAGGCTATTCCCCATCTATGTGGGTCACTGTATCTGGTTTTATGTTGAGGTATTTGATCCACTTGGACTTGGTTTTGTGCAGGGTTGTAGATATGGGTCAATTTGCATTCTTCCACATGTTGCCATCCAGTTAGACCAGCAGCATTTGTTGAAGATGATTTTTTTTCTGTAGTGTATTTCAGGCTCCTTTATCAAAAATCAAATGTCCATAGTTGTGTGGTTTTATGACTGGGTCTTCGATTTGGATGCATGAATCTTCCTGGGAAGGGGAAATATAATAGATTTTTCAGGTGGATTGTAGGTGGGTGGAACTGAGGAGAGGGGAGCTTATGTGTGGAGTTGGAGGTATGGAGAGAGTACTGGGAAAGATTATCAGAATTGGGGGGCATTTGGGAAGCAATGTAGAAACCTAGTGAGAAACTGCCTGGAATATACAAGGGTAATCTTAGTAAAGTCTTCTCATAATGGGGGATACAGAGCCCGAAATGGCCATTTTCTCTAAGCAGGCAAGGCTCCTAGCAGTGGCACTGGGATATCAGCCCAACCACAAAACATTTGACCTACAATCTGTCCTGCCTGCAAGAGATGCTAGGACAATGGGGGCACAGAACTTGTGGGAACGGCCAATTCATGACTAGTTCAACTCAAGGCCCTCTCATGAGAGGAACCCCATGCCTGACAGTGCCTGGGTGGCAAAGAACCAGAGAAAGGTTATCCCAGAGACCCAAGTAAGAACCAAACATGACTGGCAAAAAAAAAGGAAAAAAAAATCAATGAAATGATTCCTAATGGTATTCTACTATATTCATAGATTGGGGCCTAGGTCAATTATTATTAGAGGTGTGTCATCCAACAAACAATGGGAGCGGATGCAAAGACCCCTAGGCAGAGCTAGGGGAACCCTGCAGAAAAGGGGGAAGAAAAATCAGAGGAGCCAGGGGCATAGGGGACATCAGAAGAACATGACTCACAGAATCAACCAAGCAGGACTCATAGGGCCTCACAGAGACAGAAGAGACAAACACAGACCCTGTATGGATCTGCACCACGTCTTCTGCATGTATCTTATGGCAGTGTATCTTGGTGTTCTTGTGGGATTCCCAACAACAACTTCCAACAGTGGCAGTCGGGGTGTCTCTGATGCTTTTGCTTGTGCTCAGGGGTCTCTTTCCTCCTACTGGGTTGCCTCGTCCAGCCTTGATATGAGAGTTGGTATCTAGACTTATTGCAACTTTTTGGGCCATGTTTGTTGGATATTCCTGTGATGCCTGCTCTTTTTGGGGGAAGAGAAGTAGAAGAGTAGAGAGAAGAAAAACGGTGGTTGGGATATAATATATGAAAGAAGAATAAAAGAAAAAAAAGAAACAGAAGCACACCACACACACAAACAGTAGGAAGCAATATCCTCTCTGGCAGTAGTTCTTCATCTTCCTAATGCTGCAACTCTTTAATTCAGCTCCTCATGTTGTGGTAACCCTAAACTATCAAGTGATTTTTGCTGCTACATAATAACTGTAATTTTGATAGTGAATCATAATGTAAATAATTTTGGAGACAGAGATTTGCCAAAGGAGTTACCAGTCACAGGTTGAGAACCACTGTCTTATTGGAAAATTCATCTGTATTTAAAAGGAATTAAGTACCTTGAGTTTGAGAATGAAGAATTTTTCAGCTCCTGTACGGGAATTGATTATTTGGCTCAATTTCTGAGATAAGTGCTTCGAGGCAGATTCTGAAAGTCCTCACGGTGTGTTGATATTTGTTCCCCTCTAAGAAGCCCTCGTAGGGAAATGACTTGGTGCAATGTTGACGACCCTTCTCCACAGATCGGTTTCAGCTGAGCTACAACTTAATTTTAGCAGTAGTAGTTCTCTAAATTTGGTGCTCCTATTCATTTGAAAAGCTCAAATGTGAAAGAATTTCTTAAAGAAACAATGCCAGGAAGATGGAATATAACTCAGGGCAAATCGGGGCAAATGTGTGCCTTTTGCTTCAGTTGCGTTTTCTTCTCCCTCATTTCCCCTTCCTTACATCTATCAGGAGTCTGTCAACTGCAAGTAACAGAAAACCCAAACTCGCTAAATAAATGGAATTTATTTATTTAATTAAAGAGTCCAAGGAACTCAGATATATCTTGATCAAAGGAGCTCAAGACTCAGCATCTTCTTTTCTGCCTTTGTATTCATCTTTCCCTGCAAAAGGACAGACTTGAACTTCGGCACAGAGTTGGTATTAATGAGTTGGGTATATTAAGGCCATTGAAGAAATATCCTCGAGAGATGATTGTGGGACCCCTGACACCTTTCAACCCGTTTCACCTCTTGTTCATAAAGTCAGCAGCTTTGAGTCCTTGAGTCCTACACACCTGAGACCCCTGTGCAAAGGATTCAGCTGCTCAGGGACTGAAACCTCAAGAAGAGTGAGCTCCAATGAACCTTTATTTCTTTTAAGTTCCTTATATCAAGTGCTTCTGAAATAGAAAATTGATGACCACAGCTACTGCTATATCTATGTTCTTAAGATAGAATACAAGTCAGGTGAAATTTTGAGGAAGTGGTAATTCAAAGTTAAATATAAAACCCCATTTGCTAAAGGTTTGCTGCAAAATCTGATAGAACCTAGGTATCTATTGAGATCGCTTATATGGTAGAACACATAAGATCACGGAGTAAATTATTGGATAAAACCTCTCTCTACCTTGAGAAATTCTTAGGATCTTTTTAACTAAATTCAGAAATGTCACAAATATGTATGATTTTGACTTTCAACCTGAATTTAAATGCAGAGAGGCTGATTGTGTATATATGTAGAGGTCATGGTACAGCCTTGGGTGCTATTCAAGTTTTGTCTACCTTGCTTTGTGATGCAGGATCTGTCAATGGCCTAGAACTTTCCAAGTAGGCTAGACTTGGTGGCTACCAAATCCCAGGCATCTACCTGTCTCCATCTTCCCAACACCAGGCATACAAACATGAAGTACCATGCTTTGCTGTTTTTACATTAGTTCTGGGGTTGTGACTTATATCCTAATGTTTATTCAGCACGGACTTGACTAAGATGCCTCCCCAGCTCAAGACTATGATTTTCTATTTGCAAAATCTGAACGTACTATAAAGATCCTCTCCTCTCACTGAGCATTATCTGGGAAGATATAAATACCTACTGATGCATAACCTGGTGTTTCCTATACATCGTTATATCAAACAAATATGGCCTTACTCCATGAGCTGATAGTCTGCCCATATCTGTTTGCCTTCAGGGCTACCTACAGTAGCTTATCTTCATGTCTGAACTCATGGAAGGATTATTTCTGGGAAATGCAACTGGAAATGCAATTAATAAGCCCTATTCAAGCCCAGACCCCTTTAACTTTACTATATGTTTTTAAACTTTTATAAAGGATTATTTCTTATAACCCTTTGTTCTTGATTCAAGTCCAAAGCTCTATAAGAGCAATCTTAAGGAATGATTTAATAATTGAGCTGCCTTTCTGCTATGCTTGGAAGCTGCTAGATCACCTCCATGATATGTGTGACGTCACCATGGTCAATTAAACCCCCTTCATTGTTTTCCTCCAAGTGACCATTGATAACACCCGCTTGGATCTCTGATCACACCACTCCATCTGCTTTCTGCTGGTGTAGATTACCACTAATTATCACTTCACAGAGTATTAGCCAAGAGTTAGCATGATGCAATAATGGGACAGAGCCACAAAGGCAAAATGCTCTAATTAGGGAGGAAAGTTGAGGGGTAAGCAGTTTTAGAGGGGCTGAGGCCTCACCGCATTCTTGCTTGTAATTTGAAACACTGAGAGCTTATTTAACATACTTCCTCTAAATGGATTTTAAGATCTCACATTTATTCCTTTAACTGCAGACTTCAATGAACTATGAAAATTCCACAGGGAATTGCAATCCATTGTAGTTCTCTCTCTCTCTCTCTCTCTCTCTCTCTCTCTCTGTCTCTCTCTCTCTCTGTCTCTGTCTCTCTCTCTGTGTGTGTGTGTATGTGGTATGTGTGTGTATCCTTTCTTTGTGTGTGTATCTTTTCTTTGTGTGTGTATATACATGTATCTGTGTGTGTCTTTGTGTGTATATATATATGTCTCTCTCTCTGTCACACACACACACACACACACACACACACTCACACACAGGCACCCATGTACACATTTCCTGATAGCAAATAGACAGGGAGGCTTCTATTCTTTTCCTTCTGGCTCCAAAGATGGCCTTATTCATCAGAGATATGTGGAAAACACAGAAAACCAATTCAGAAAATTGAAAAATTACCTGTTTATTTATTTGCTGATGACATTTAGAAAATTACCACCCAAACCAAAAAAAAAAAAAGAAAAGAATAGAAAAAAAATCCTTCATAAAAAGAGAGAGTCTCCATTTGCATCTAACAAAAGGTTAAAAGAGGTTCTGTGGTATGAAACAAACCTGTGCAAAATATGGCTTTCTTCCTCTCCTACATCCACCCTTCCACACTGTCTCTCTTATGTAAGGAAAAAGCCCATTCACGGCAAGCTGCTGCAGTGATATTTCTGTCTCTGGTATTTTGTGAGGAGGATGCTATTTGGTATGTGGGATGTTAAACACAATTGTTGGAATCAAAGCTGTGTGGAAGTTACTAGGGGCTGAGAGGCAAGCATGACAGTCAGAAGCACCAAGTCTCCAGGTAGGATGCTCTGTGCACATATATTTGGTGAAGATCCACTTATCTGACTGAATGAACAAAGCCAAGCTTTGCTATGATAGATTTATTCACTTTGAAATAAAGTTAGTTGTTCAATAAACTAGAAGACTGTTTTTACTTGTTTGTTTTGAGACAGGTCCTCACTGTTATCTAAAACTCACAGCAATGGGTCCTGCTTCAGCTTTAGAAAAAGATACCATCTGTTGACTAAGGTTTCTGTCCTACCTGGTTCCTCCCATGTTGGGCGCCATTTATTGACAGGGTTTTTTTTTTTTCTGTCCTGCCTGATCCCTGTCCTGCCCAGTTCTCACAGTCATTAAGTCCCAAAGAAATACACAGAGGTCTACATTAGTTATAAACTGATTGACCCATTAGCTCAGGCTTCTTATTAACTCTTATAACTTATATTAGCCCATAATTCTTGTCTGAGTTAGCCATGTGGCTTGGTACCTTTTTTTGGTGAGGCAGTCACATCTTGCTTCCTCTGAAGCTGGGTCACAACTGCAGACTGAAACTCCTTCTTCCCATAATTCTCATTGCCACACCTCTACTTGCTGCCTAGTTTCCATCACTCCCCCCCCCCCATATTTCCTGCCTGGCTACTGGCCAATGAGCATTTTATTAAAAATAGTACAAGTGACAGGATAAAAGACCATTGTCCCAGAGAAAACATCTTTCGGCACCTCAGATCTTAACAAGCCCATGCCTCAGAGGCCCTACAGTGTACTTACCCTTGTCACCTGTGGTCCACTGTGGAACTCAGTATAGAAAGAGAATGCTGGGTAGAAAGACCAATATCTCTGTCCAAGCCAACTGAAACTTAGTTGATTTATTCCTGGGTACCGGCATGGCTTAGAATCAAGGTTCAATGTGTGGAAGAAGTCCATCATGTCCTTCCAGTTTGCTAAACTGGCTTAACTAGAGCTGTGGGCCATGTTCTTATTGATTTTCTGGAAACTGGAGATTCCAGTTGCCCACACCATAATGATGTCCCTTAGACCTGAAGCAAAGAGACTGGATCTAGAATACAAAAGTCTGTTTTTGCTAAAAGAAAGACATTGAATGGCAGAGAAAACTCATTCATTAACTATTTTCTTTCATTCTCAAGTATGTTCATTTCATCTAGCTACCAAGAAACCCCTCAAAGCCTGGCCCCAGGCAAAAACCCTCTCCATTGCACCCAACTGAAATTTCTTAAAATAGAAGAGATTTAAGTAGGCTTATGACATTTATTTATGTTTAGCAACTTTAAATTATATATACTGCCAGGCTAGGAGGGAGAATGTCTTTCAAAGTTGCATCTCACTTAGCCCCTTGTCCTTTGCTTTTAGAATGTTCACCCTGTTCTCTTCCAGAGTAGGGTGTGACCAACACATTCCATTCTGCCATTTTGAAATGACAACCTTCCCACATAGGCAAATCTGAGGTTCCCTTTCTCCCAAGGTCCTTAGATTGGAATCTTCCTCTCCTGTTCAGTCACTTGATAGAAATTCTTCTTCTGGCCTGGGGAGGTGTCTCGGAATATCAAGCACTTGCTACGCAAGCTTGAGGACCCAAGGATGACCCTCCAGATGCCGGGTAACCTAATTGGTAGCCTGCCTGTCTGTCACTGCATGTCCTTGTGGTGCGATGGGAGAGGGAGGAAGGAGCTTCTCCAGAAGTTTTTAGGCTTCAGGGTTCTCAGCAGCCAGCAACAAACAGACCTTGTCTCCACTAAAGGTGGAAAGTAAAAGAACTGACAGCTAACGTTGTTCTCTGACCTCCACATGCAAAGATGACAAACATTGCATTCATGGGCATTAAACATACTTATGCACATACAAATTAATCTTCCCCAGTAGACTGTGTGTATTTATTCTGCTTATTAGAGGGTATCAGGGACATTGAGTATGCTACAAAACAAAACATAAAAGCATCCACTTAGTTAACTTATCATATATATATATATATATATATATATATATATATACATACACACACACACGCACATATACACACACATCTGGCTGGCTGGCTGAGTTGAATTTTGGGAAACTATGATATTATTATGATATTTGGATTAGGTTTATTTTTTAAATCACATTTTCATATTTTTGCTTTATTTGATCATGTTATACATGAATCAACAAAGGTTTCTTTCAAAGCTTAAAGGATTAAAAATATCAAAGGGGAGATAGGTAGGAGAGTAATTCATGAAGCTTCTTAAATTTTTAATCCTACTTTTAAAAGGTAAAGTCAGATATGTTCTCAAGCTGTTTCTGCATTTTTAACGAAGATAACTCTGGAATATTCAGCCTGGAGGGTAGCCTGCAGGATCTCTTATTAGGGACCGGAGGCCAGCTGCTAAGTTCTTATTCTCTGTCCCTTCCAGATTTCTGGGAGTCAGAGCCTCACAGGTTTTACTTGAAAAATATATATGCATTCCTCTAAACCTCCCAAATGTGTGAAATAATTACCCAGGAGACAAAAGAGGGGGACCCCCACGGCCAGTGCCCACTCCGGGATCTCCTTGAGGCATTGTTCTGTGCTGACCAGATTATGACTTGTCTCCCTTTCAAAATATTTTAAGTTGCATTATTAAATTGCACCATAAGGTGTCTTTGTGTTTTTGAAAAAAAAAAAATAGAACTTGAGATGGGCCAGACATGCCTAGCACCCCCATCTTTGGCATTTTCCTTGAAACATTCCTATACTTTGAAGAATATAAGTAGGCCACAGAGAGAAATGCCTGATGCGAATTTCTTCTAATAGCCCCAAACTCTTCTTTCAAATGATCACAAAAGCAATTCAGCATTTTTAGAGCCAGATTGATGAAACAAAAAAAGTGCATGTTAAGCTTTCCTGATTAATTAAAGGCAGCGAGGAAAGAGACATCCAAGCTCAGTTTCTGAAAACAATGCTTGGAGATGCGCTGGCAGATAAAGCTGGGCTCTGTTGCCTGTGGATACTGTCTCCATTCCTGGTAAGGACTGTTGCCCACCGGAAAATGTTAAAACAGCTAATTACTGGGGGAGGGCCTCAGAAGGCAGAAGAGTTGGAAAATGTGGATTGTGATTCCAAGTTACACTTGGAAAACCATTCGAGAAAACCCTCCAGGGATCGGTTTTTCTGCTGTCCCATTAAACAAGCACTATGACCTAATACATCATCCCTGGCTCTGATTCTTCACCTTCTTTGTGGCTGAGGTTATTTTCACCAGGTGAGTGATGAGCCAGGTCACTGCGAGAAGCAGCAGCCAGGAAGAAACTCTTATAGAGGTTCAGAAAAACAGCAGCTCCTGGTCTCCCAAGGCGATCTAGCCACTGCCATCTGGGTAGAGAGTCTGGAGAAGGTGGAATTGCAAACCTTCCTTGTACAGCCAGTGTTTCTTTAAAATCATCCTTTCGTACATGAGGTGTTCAAAAATTTGAATGTGACAGTTGATTCTTCCTGGGAATTTCCTCGTTACTTCAGTTCCCTCTACCCCATCCCTCATTTCTCCCTCTCTCTCTTTCTCTCTCCCCAACTTTATTTTGAGGCAAAGACTGCCCAAATAGGTAAACTATCTGGTCTGGGAATACAGGCCTGCATGAACACTTAGTTTTCTGGAAAAACTGATTCTGAGTTTTCCCAAAAATATTAGGTGATAAAATTTTGGAATGGGTGACCATAAATCAAATCCTCAATTTGCTGGGTTTATATTAGCCTCCCCCTAGGCCCTTTATTCCTGCAACATGCAGGAACATTCAGGGAAATACACTTTTCAATCTCTTTTACCCCCCCCCATTCTCCTCACTGTGCTCTTCTTTGCCTCCATCCTTACCCCATCCTCTTCTCTCCTCCCCACCTCCCTGTCTTTTTCTCCCAGGTTGGTGTGATATTAAGGCTGCATAAAGATCGCACGAAGTCATCAGAGATAACAAATTCACTTTATCTTGACACATCAGTCCCAACCATCTGGAGAATGGAGAGATGAAGCATTCTAAATCTAGACTCTAGATTCAGCTGGAGAGTAACAAGCTGGGGTCAAGCGACAATGTCTTTTAAAGGTTACACCACATAGATTGCCAACAAGACTCCTCCCAACTTCAAAGACATTTTTTTTTTCCAGAATAGTAAAGTCATAACTAAAATAAAGACCCCATGGCTTAGTGACCATTATGCCCCGAGACAGGAAATGCCACTGGCAGACGTACACAGAACATAATGTACCATTTATCAAACCGCAAGTTAGGAGAATAGGTGTTCAGTCAGAGTGAGAATTGCTTTTGCTGCTTATAATGGATATTTTCAAAATAGTTATGTCTAGTCCTTTTCTCGAGTTACACAGTTAATTATTGTCTATATGCATATAAGAGCTCATTTAAAGCAACGCATGACGGTACACTGAGGTTTCACAAACACTCCATATTCAGAGGTTTGGGAAGCACCCCACTTTTCACAACCATTTGGAGGGCAGAACACTGTAGATTGGAGATGGAGATGAGTTGTTCTCTGCCAGGAGCATTTGATGTCACTGATTCCAGTTCGGTCCCCATGCAGGTGAATTAATGTAGTCCCTTTCATGTCTTGAAGCTTTGCATGCCACTCAGCTGTCAGAGTTAGAACTGGTAACTCTGTAGTGCCTCTAGGAGCAGCCAACAAAGAGATGTCCCCAGAATGCTGTTCCCATCCTGTTATTCCTGGACAGAACCGATGCTCTTCCAGCACACAGCTGATTGTTCTGTTCACAAATCCAGTGTTTGGGTCAGACTTCACCGTTGATGACTCCGCTCTGACTTTTAAAATGAAGGGACTTGTCAGAAGCTGATGCTGTGAACTAGATTATGATGTGGCAGCCACAAAGATAAGCTTCCACTTAGCCCGGCTGTGTTGTGTATTAATTAAATAAGACTATGGTCTTAGATCCACTCTTCAATGTACTCCTAGCACCTAGAAAAATACATATAATAGGAGCTAGGTAAACATTTGATTAACAGATGAGTGTATGCCTTGGTAAATGGCAGTTAATGGTATCAGGCTTGGCTGTGTGCCTTGCCTGCATCACCGGGGGACTCATGCTGAGGCTGCTGTCTAACTGCGGCCTTCTCCTTTGCACAGCAAGGCATTCTCTCACTGGGGCAGCAAGCAGACCTAAAGTGCTAGGGAATTTCTCACTCTAGAAGCAGCCTTTAGCCAATGACACATGGAATTTGGAGACTAATTCCCCAAGTGCTCTTTCTCTTAGTGAGGAAAATCTGTCATGTATTCTATGCAGTCTCCCAGAGGCCAGCCATCAATGGGCCCCTTGGTTACTACAAAAAACAGTGACCTGTTTACAAAGACACCTTGCAGTAGCTTTCTTTGCTCTGTTGTATTATCTCCCTTGTCCCGCTAATAACACTCCCGGGAATCATTTCTCAGATAATCTACTTGTACTCATTATCATATCTGGGGATGTGACTATGGGGGAAGCCTGTCTAAAAGGCACTGGTAATAAAGTCAGAGGAACCAGAGTGTTTGGTATTTTTCTGCGTTTGCAACTAGAAAACCAGTTTCTTGTAGTGTGTCCAGCTGAATGGGGTATTGTTAAAAGGGCTGAGTATGTGGTTCACTGGTAAGGTGCTTGCCTGGCATACTTGAGGCCTTGGGTTCAATTTCCAGTACCATACAGACACATACACAGCCCTGTAAGGAAAATAGGCTACTCAATAAGAGAGAAAGAACTATTTAAATACTAAGACATCAACTAATACAGACCTTCTAGGAATTTTCATACACTACAAATTCCGTTGAGCGCAGTACACAAACTTAGTCTTTGCCCTTCTATCTCAATATGTGGTGTTTCTGTTTATTTTAATCTGCCCAGCGTCCTTTCTCTGCTAGGTGACCATTGTTGCTATAGTAGGTAAACCCACTTTGGCCACTGGGGTGATACAATCAAGTCTTTATCTTTGTTTGGGGGAGGGTTCTTCTGGTCCAAATGATTCTGCTTTGGTCTTCCTCAACCATCAGTGAGGGCAAGGCTGGAAACTTTCTGAGACTACCTTTCCCAGACAGGTTACTTCCTTTAGTTTTTGAGAACTAAGCCAGTGCCCCAGGAGAAGGCCTGTCCCTGCTCGTTTAATCTTTCCTGGGGTGTGTTTATGTGAAACAATCAAGGCAGTCTGCCCGCTGTGAGGAAGGCTGTAGATGAATATACTGTGTTCATAACTTCACCTGTTCGTCTTCCTTCTTATAATCTGTAATTGCTAATAGGAAACTCAGGATTTGGTAATGAAACATACCCAGAAGCCACTGAGGTGTGTTAAAATGTCTCCTGGGAGACAGAGACCATGACTGATGACCTAATGTAGATCTGCCTCTTCGTGTGTGGGGTCGCACCAAAACCATTTGAAGCACTATTTATGTGACTTTTTTTAATTTTTAAAAATGTATTGTTGACATGTAGATGTGATATGTACGTGCAAGAACACACAAGTCATGGCATGAATGTAGCATCCAGAGGACAGCTTTATGGAGTTGGTTTGTTTCTTTCACCTTGACAAGGTTGTAGGGGTGGGATTATTTGGGTGTTTGACTTTCAGAGCAAATGCTTTACTAACTGAGCCTTGTCAGAGCCTGGTTGTAATATGAGCCACAGGCTCTCACCATAGCTCCTCCTGTGATTTAAGAGCTTGTCTACTCTGGAAGAGAAGCACAAATTGCCAGAAGCAGACAGTAAAAGGCAAGAATTTATCTTGAAACAATGCCAAAAGCAGGGAGGTAGGCTATTGGCATGCACTCTGCTTTGGCTAAGTTGATGTATCCTAATTCTTCTGCCTTCCAAAGTACAGCATGTCTTGATCTTGATTCCTCTGGATAGACTCAGGGAACAGCAAACAAGAAAATATTTTTTTCTGTAATTCTAATCAACACTAAACCTCAAATATATACGATTCTCCATTTCCTTGGCCCCAGAAGATACAATTAAAAGTCAAAATGTTAGTGTTTTCTTTTTTCTTTCTTCCTTTAGAACTGTGATATTGAGGAAGGTTATTTAGTGTTTGTTTAAACATTCTATTAGGATTTATGTTGCAACTCCTTTGCTCTCTTCTCTACAGCACTTGAGAAAAGAGGTCTATACTGCACTATTTATTCAGCTAGTGCAATGTAAAGAGCTTTGTTTGAATACTCCATTTATCTCCCCGTGCTGGCCCCAGAGAGAAGAGAGCCCCAGTGGTCCTCAGCAGTCATAGAACACCTCCTCAAAAGGAAGGGAGATCAACTGGGTTTTAATCCCAAATCAATAGTAGACTTTTTGCTGACCATGGCAAGAATAGAAACTAATAGATACCTTGAATCCTGTGAGATTTTATTACTCCCAATCATAAAATATAATTTAAAATTAACCACATCAGGCTTTTTCCTGAGTTCTAGAAAATGATTAATGTTCATTCCAGAGCTGAAGGTCTTTTGGGTTCATATAAAGTTAATTTCGTATATTTGGGCCATTTCACGTTAAATACTTTGTTGTTTAATGTCATTATTCAGCCATTTATCACACCAGAAACTCCACAAGAACAATTAATTATCTAGGACATCTCTTTGCCATAATGTGTAGATATTTCGATTTGTTCTTTACTCTGGAACTGAGGAAATGTGGGTCATGTGTCAGGTGTTGGCGGGTTATCTATAGGTTAGGTAATTTAGCTGGACACTGCCACCGTGGGAGTCTAGGCGTAATGAAAGGATTTTTCAAGTCCCCACCGGTGGCCTACTTATTTGTAGCTCAAAATCAGAGAGCACAGTTCAAGGACAGCAGTAGAATTTGAGTATTAAATCTGTCACAGTGTAGGTAGCCCATTTTCACGAAGCCGTTTGCCTTCTGTTGACTGAGCCAGGTAATCAACTAGAAACAGGGATGACCTAGCAACTAAGAATAATTAAGATGAGACAGGTTAAGTCCTCATCTCTCAGGTACAATGCTACTTCATTCGTGGTGGGAATGGTAATCCCTGGAGAGTAAATTTTAAAATAAATTCTTTTGGATTTAGCGATAAAGTCTAAAGAATAGTATTCTGCTAAGCTTCATTTCTGTGAAATGTTCTGAGAAATTTTATTCATTTACAGTAAAAAATTATTTTATTTTACATAACTAAGCAATTTCAAATTCACTTCTCCATGGAATAATTGTTTCTGGTAGGGGTGGTGGTGGGATTGTTTTTCTTCACATAATTGCTTATATAGAACAATTGAAATTCTACAGATTTGTCTAGAAATATTCTTAGGTGATATAACGACTAAGATTTGAAAGAAGAAATATTGTTATTTGCAAGTTTGGCAGAATTTCAAGTTCATGGTACAGTTCTCAATTTTAGTGCATATTGGCAATTCAGGAAAACAGCGTCTTTGTCTATTCAGCTGCTGTAACATAACATAATGTAAAACGGGTCATTTATAAATAACAGATTTATTGCTGATAAGTTTCAAGGGTAAAGAGTTCAAGATCAAGTCAGTGGCGGGTTCCATGCTCTGAGGCTCCACTGCCTGGTGTAGGATGCTTCACAGTCCTTTCTCACATGCTGGGTCATGAGGAAGTGACAGGGAGGAATGGTGAGCTCCCGTGGCCACAGGCTTTGCTTGGCCTCCACGTACCTACTTTTGTGCTATTTCCAGGAATTGAAAGATGTCTTGTTGGTCATTCAGTTCACTTCCTTGGCCTGGAAAGTGGCTGCCTCCCAGTATAATTGGGGAACTGGCACTCAGGAAACTGCATTTGGACTGATCATGGATAGAGCCGAAATGATGAGCTAATGTGGTGAGCTGGATTTGGTTCCTATAGACTGTGTCAAAGACCGTGAGAACAAGAGGGAGGGAGAGAATATAAGAGGAAGTGGTGTATGAAAGTCTTTTTTCACTTGAGAAGAAACACTGATAAAAGACTCAAATTCGTTAAATTAGGGAGAAGAGTCAACACAGTGTATTTGCCGTCTGTCAGCTGCAGTAAGTCTTCTCTGTGGAGCAGTGTTGTCAGTTGATCAAGTCGGGATGGGCTGAGAAGAGCTGCCATGTCATCTTTCAAGTTTCCCGAGCCCTCTAGATTTTTGTTCTTGGTACGCTCAGTTTGGGAAGAAGCTAGCACTCTTCCCCGATTTCTTTCTTGTTGAGAATACATACACATGGGCTCGCTCACTGATGGGTAGGTTGGGGGAAGAGTTACCAACTTATTTCTTGGTTGTTCTTTATAGCGGCACCCAGCAGTTTCACCATATCTGAGACTAGCTAGAGCATCAGTGTGACTCATTGACCTAGAAGACTCTGTGAGAGTGTGCAAAATCCTGCCTGAGATTTTGCTCTTTACAAAGGATTTTGGTATCTATAAAAAAAAAATATCTCAGAGGATTTTTTAAAGATCTTTTATTCCCATAGCTGATATTTTACAAAATGCTTTTTCCTTTCCTATAACTACCATGTAATTTATATGATCTCCATCATAAATGCTTCCCACTAAACAACCTGTATGCCTCAAATCTTAGAAACAAAGCACATGCAAAATATTTCATTAAAATTGGATGGGGGAAAATGCTAACCTCTAAGAAGTGTTTCCAGCTTGCTATCAATTGTATTAACTATGAATCTATGATGTTCTAAAATGGACTTGATTTTTTTATTACAAGTCAAGTTCAATATTTTTCTTGATTTTCATAGATGTGATCTAGAGGTCTTGGTTGGTCCTGGGCTGGAGGCATCTCAGGGTCCATATGATCCATCATTTTGTCCCACACATCAAAACAGTTGCTACATGTTCCAGAGGGAAAACAAGGTGCTGTCAAGGAAAGCAGCACAGAGATCATGCCACACTTTGGCGTGGGTATATGTGTCTTCTCAGCCCTGTTCTCTGGCAGAAAGGAGTATGTGGTTAATTGTGCATTGTAGTTAGGTTCCATTGTGGGCAACAATGCTCCAACAACTGTAGCTTGGGCTGCTGTGTGGAAGGCAATCTCACACATACATGTTCAGGCTTCTCCCCGAGGCTCAACCTCTGTGTCACAAATCTTTGGAATCTTCTCCTGAGAAGAATGTGCAGATTTCTATGTGATCATATTTCCAGGATTTCATAATGTGCAGAGAGTCTCTACCTTCCCCTGGCTCCTCTCCACAGCAAAGCCCTGCAGAGACACATGGCTTCCAAGCTTCCACTTAGATGCTATTTCAGTTTTCTCAGATAACCAGTGGAAATGTCAAAAGATAGATGGGGGCGTGCTAGTTGACGAGCCGTCCAACTATTGCTATCCACAATGTTGTCAGTAAGGCTTTTAATGATGTTTTCAATATTCAGATAATGGGTGTAGCTAATTATCCACAAGTAGTTTGGGGGCCCTAGCTAAAACATTGTGTGTGTGTGTGTGTGTGTGTGTGTATGTTAGGTACTTTGCATTTTAAACAAAGTCCTAGTTGCCACATTAGGAGTTCTGTCAGCAAAGCATTAATTACAGGATATCATCAATATTCCTTGTCTACACCGGATGCACAGCTTATAAAAGCAAGCATGTTGTAGAGATTGAATCCAGATTGAGACGTTTTAGCTATCTAACTAGAGGAAGTCACCTAGCCTGTTTGAAGGCCTCAGTTTCTACAACTATAAACTGGAATTAATGGTTATCATGGGGACTGACGGAGATCATATATGAAGATCCGCACAGAGAAGTACCTAGCACACAGTAAGCATTAGCTACACATATGTCATAATCTTGTGTTCTTTGTGGGTGGTAAACTGAACTCACACTTCCATGGCTGTCTTACCTCTAAGGACAGAACACGACAGAACATCTACCACCCATGTCTGAATATTCCAATGATTGCTGTCTTTCATTTGAGCTCATAAGTCATCAATCATAATATCAATAAGCGAGACAAGTAGAACTCTCAGAAACCTGGCCTACAATTATCCCCTTGATGGCTTTGGCTTGTCAAAGTCATTCTTCTATCTTGGGGCTGAAGACAAACATTTATAAATGCACTCAAACGTGACGTGAGAGATTCACTCTGCTTTGGATTTGCTGAGCAGGATTAGGGGGAAGGAACAGCTTCAAATCATGTATCTGTTAGACTAGAAATGCCAGGCAGGGAAGTGCTTGGGAGACAGAGACAGGACCATCTTTGGTGTTTTATGGTTGCTAATATAGTCTCGCTGGTGAACTCCAGGCTAATGAGGACAAAACTTCCCAAAAAGACACACTTGTCTTTTGAACTACACACACACACACACACACACACACACACACACACACACACACACACTGCTAAATAATACAGTTGCATCTGTGGTGAGGCTGCCAAACTTTGAAGTGAAATCTGCTTTACTTGCCCATCTTAACCACAAAGAGAAGCCCCCACTACTGTCATTGTGCCCAGTAACTTCAAGGTGGAGCCAGGCAGTGATGGTGCATGTCCTTAATCCCAGCACTTGGAAAGACAGAAGCAGGCGGATCTCTGTGAGTTTGAGGTCAGTCTGGTCTACAAAAGTTAGTTCCAGGACAGGCTCCAAAGCTACAGAGAATCCCTGCCTCAAAAAACCATTCTTCTTCTTCTTCTTCTTCTTCTTCTTCTTCTTCTTCTTCTTCTTCTTCTTCTTCTTCCTCTTCCTCTTCCTCCTCCTCCTCCTCCTCCTCCTCCTCCTCCTCCTCCTCCTCCTTCTTTTTCCTGGTTTGAATGCTTTCTTCCAACTTGATACAAACTAGCATCATCTGGGACCAGGACACCTCCGTTGAGGAACTGCCTAGCTCAGACTGGCCTTCAGGCTTGTCTGTGGGGCATTCTCTTGATTGAAAATTGATGTAGGAGGGCACAGCCAACCGAGGAAGGCAATGGTTCTAGGTTATATACAAAACCTGGCCATGGGCAAGCCAGAGGGATCAAGCCTTGCAAGCATCATTCTGCCATGATCTTTGCTTAAACTGCTGCCTCAGCCTCCTGCCTTTAGTCCCTGCTTTGTCTTCCATTAGTGATGGATTGTGACCTCAAAGTGTAAGCCTCTTAGACTCCCACCATGGTGATTTGGGTTAGGTGCATTTTATATTATTATTATTATTATTATTTTTACAGTAACAAAAAACAAACTAGAAGGAGGTTGAAATCTATTTCACTGTTATTTGCTGTTGCCATGGCCAATGGTGAATTTTTCCTCTCGTGGTGGCATGGAAGACTGATATTTTTTAACAGGCGCTTCCAAAGTGCCTGTGTTTTCAATAAAAGTAAAGCCAAGAATTTTGATGGGATTTTGATGGGGATTGCATTGAATCTATAGATTGCTTTTGGTAGAATTGCCATTTTTACTATGTTGGTCCTCCCAATCCAAGAGCAAGGGAGGTCTTTCCATTTTCTGGTGTCTTCTTCAATTTCTTTCTTCAAAGACTTATAGTTCTTGTCAAGTAGATCTTTCACTTCCTTGGTCAGGGTTACCCCAAGGTATTTTATGCTATTTGTGGCTATCGTGAAAGGTGATGCTTCTCTGATTTCCCTCTCTGCTTCCTTATCCTTGGTGTATAGGAAGGCAACTGATTTTTTGGAGTTGATCTTCTAGACCGTAAAAGGCTAATCAACCCAATTATAAAATGGGGCACTGATCTGAACAGAGAATTCTCAACAGAAGAACTTCAAATGGCCAAAAGACACTTAAGGTCATGCTCAACTTCCTTAGCGATCAGGGAAATGCAAATCAAGACAACTTTAAGATACCACCTTACACCTGTCAGAATGGCTAAAATAAAAAGCACCAATGATAGCCTTTGCTGGAGAGGTTGTGGAGAAAGGGGTACACTCACCCATTGCTGGTGGGAATGCAAACTTGTGCAACCACTCTGGAAAGCAGTGTTTCGGTTTCTCAGGAAATTCGGGACCAACCTACCCCTGGATCCAGCAATACCACTCTTGGGAATATACCCAAGAGAGGCCCTATCATACAACAAAAGTATATGCTCAACTATGTTCATGGCAGCATTGTTTGTAATAGCCAGAACCTGGAAACAACCTAGATGCCCTTCAACGGAAGAATGGATGAAGAAAGTATGGAATATATACATATTAGAGTATTACTCAGCAGTAAAAAACAAGGACTTCTTGAATTTTGCATACAAATGGATGGAAATAGAAAACACTATCCTGAGTGAGGTAAGCCAGACCCAAAAAGAGGAACATGGGATGTACTCACTCATATTTGGTTTCTAGCCGTAAATAAAGGACATTGAGCCTATAATTCATGTTCCTAGAGAAGCTAAATAAGGTGAATCCAAAGACAAACACATAGGCATCCTCAGGAATATTAACCTTCATCAGGCGATGAAAGGAGACAGAGACAGAGACCCACACGGGAGCACCGGACAGAAATCTCAAGGTCCAAATCAGGAGCAGAAGGAGACGGAGCACGAGCAAGGAACTCAGGACCACGAGGGGTGCACCCACACACTAAGACAATGGGGATGTTCTATTGGGATCTCACTAAGGCCAGCTGGCCTAGGTCTGAAAAAGCATGGGATAAATCCGGACTAGCTGAACATAGCGGACAATGAGGAATACTGAGAACTCAAGAACAATTGCAGTGGGTTTTTGATCCTACTGCACGTACTGGCTTTGTGGGAGCCTAGGCAGTTTGAATGCTCACCTTACGAGACCTGGATAGAGGTGGGCAGTCCTTGGGCTTCCCACAGGTCAGGGAACCCTGATTGCTCTTCGAGCAGATGAGGGGGGGGGGACTTGATCGGGGGAGGGGGAGGGAAATGGGAAGCGGTTGAGGGGACGAGGCAGAAATCCTTAATAAATAAATAAATTAAAAAAAAAAAGTAAAGCCAAGTGTTGGAAAGGAGCATAATGGCTGTCATCCTAGCACATAGAGCCCCTTGCTCTAACGTCTGGTTTCACAGAAGTCACTGACAAGAGAGCCTGGAAGCAGATGGCTGGAGTTCTAGGAGGCAGTTTCCTGGGAGCTAATGTAGGCCATCCCCAGATATATGGCATAGAGGAAAGCCTTATTTTACCTAGCACTCTTCTGTGTTGTCCTTTACACAAGAGCATTAGAAATACATTGTAGGTCCTTATTATTGTTGGAAACTGCACCCCATCTGGAGGACAAATCTCCCTCCCATGCCATTCCCCCAGGCTCTCGCGGGTCCTCTTGCAATGGCACATGCCCTCTGACACCTGCTGGCTACAGGAAGCACCTCGACTTAGAGCTCCCCCATAAGAAGTACATAGAAGCCATGTCTAACCCCAAATATCCGGACTGTATCTTGTGTCCTGCTTCTTCATCTTGACTGGCTAGCCCCTCTGCTATTCAATTCACCAGCACGCAAAGGCAGAGATGTTATTCCACTTGACATTTTGAAATGACAGACCTTGGAGTCAGCTGAATTTGGATCTCTCTCTTATGTATCTCTAAGTTTAGGCAGGAAATGAGTTATTGGGTGTATTCTAAGACAAATCTGTATGTGATAGAGTTAGATTTGTTGGTGGGTTTTTTTTTTTAAGGCTTAGCATAAACTTTCTGAAAACTTTTTCAGCTTGTTTTGTAAAATACTTCTTTATCTGATGAATGTTTTTCCTAGCTCTGCCTGGTACCCACATGCTCACTGAACGTTTCCCAACTGAATTCTCCTGGGGGTACTGTCTACTCCTAGGCTAATATTTCTGAATTTTGTCTTCGGATGACACCTCTGTCTGTCTTTCCCCTCTGGCCTCCTTTTCTCCCTAACACACATTAATAGTTAACCATTTTGCCACGTTGTGTGAAAGCATTGCAGCTTGTTGTCAATCACAGAAAGAGAATAAAAGCAGTGTCTACCCTTCAGGGTTGTTTTGCAGGCAGTCATAATTGATAAAAAAAATGATAATAATAGCAAGCATGTGAGAATAAGTGCAGATGTCATAAACACCTACTGCATGCCTGTGCACTGTGCCCAGGGTGTAATTCTCCTCATTGCTGGTCATACTGCCTCCTCGTCATCTCTCATGAAAGACACGGTCACAAGAAGCTTGGAAAGGTCAAGAGGTTTTTCCAAGATAAAAATTGAGTAAGGTTTAGAACTTAGTGATGGATCATCAGTCTGTAGGTCTGCATTATTCAGCTACGCTGCCTTCTAATTTATAGGAAACAATAGGAACAAATGGTGCGTAGCCAATGGTAAGATGCCCATTCATTTACTGAGCAAATACTCATAAGTCTTTTGTGTCCAAGCTTCTGGAGACCACAGCAGCAAATAAGATTGAGGATTAAAAACATATATCCCATGCTGAGCGTGGTGGCACATATCTGGAATCTCAGCACCCAGGAGGTAGACACAGGAGGATCGAGAATCGGAAGTCAGGATGGGCACCGCACTAAGACCCTGTACCAAAGATGAATGAAAACGAGTGCCAGCTGTGGGCTAGCGAGGCACAAAAGCTAAAGAAAACCAGTATGTGCTCTCTAGTAGTACGTGTGGTGGAGAAAGCCAAGCAGGGTAGGTACAAGAGGACACTGGGAGTTGACCCCGGAAATAATTATAGATTACAAAGAGCCTTGTGAGCGATGATGCCCGCTCTTCTTGTTCAGTCAGTGCCGACTGCTGGCGGCTTCTGAACCGGTGTAGCCCTTTTCTCCGGGAGACTGACTCTGCTTCTATATCTGGGTCCTCAACATCGGAGTATTAGCTTTGCAACATAAAAATAGAATCCCGCCCCCACCTAAAGTCACCTAGGGTTTTCAGCGAGGGCTCTGTGATTTAGTGGTTATCCGTCTCGGCCGCTCAGTAGACTGCAGTCACTTAGGTGTGTGTAAAGTCGATACTCCCTGCGTGTGGACACAGTTGCCTTCACGCAGACTCATCCTTCACCAGGCTTCTGCCCCGGTGCGTGCTGCTGACAACGGGGTGGCATTATGCGTGAAGACATGGCAGCATAGAGGAAGTAGAAAATATAGGTCGTTCCATTAGCGTGCGGGCTAAAAGTGTTTCCTACGCTCTGGAATTGTCGGTGGAACTTGGACAGAGGGACACAAACACCTGGCACTGGAGGCTTTAATTGCAGAAGTGAAGCATCTATCCATCGTGCTTAGCAGCAGGGCTTAACGGGCAAAGTTTATCATCTTTCCCTTTGGAAATGAAGGTCTCTCAGCTTCCTATACAAAATGAGACCAACTACGCACAGAGCATGAATACACTTTTTGTGTGCAGGTATGTGATATATGCCTGTGTCTCTGCCTACGTGCAGGTGTGTGCACACATGGGTGATGGCAGGTCCTCTTGTCATTGTATACCTTCCTTTTTTTGAAAGTGTCTCTCGTTGAACCTGGGGTTCTCTGCTAGGCTGGCAGCCAAAAAGACTCAGCAATTCTTCCGCCTGCATCCCATCCCTTCCTGTAGATCTGGAATTAAAGATGCATATGCCCATACCTGGCTTTTAGGGGGGCAGAACTCAGAACTCAAGTCTTCATTCTTAAACAGCAAGCACCCTTACCCAGTGAGTCATCTACCAAGCCCTAAGAACATAGCTATTATTTTATTCTCTTTTCTTCCCTTGGGTATTTTATGTCAAAACACCTGTCATTTTGAGTGTGGGGTACAGTTTGGCCAAACAGCTCAGCAGTGGCAAGTCCCACTTGAGCCTATTTTATGGCTTTTGCTGTGGCACATAGTAAGAAGTTAATCCCCATCAGTGGTTGAGGAATACCATATGGCCGAAGTAGAGCATCTTCTTTATAGATGGCATAGACTGGTTTGTGGGTGGGCTACCTTATAAAAGTGTGTGCCTCTTAGAAGACAAAACAGTGCTGTGAAGTATGACTCCTTGAGTCCTAACTTAAAGAAGTACTAATAGGAACGGGAAGTATTAGACATCACACCCTTATTTTTGTTGGAGGAAGGCAACTGCAGAGCCCATGATGGGTGAGTCATAATGGAAAGGGGGGGACAAAGCAGGGCTGGCTTGGTTACTGCAATCAGGGTAGTTATATTGTATTGGCCAGTAAGAAATTAATCTCAAAAATCCTTAAGCCATATCTCTGGTATGTTCTATTTAAGAAGGCATGTCCATGCTTTGAGATCTTAGTTCATAGATAATTGTCCTGGTTCAGAAAAATAAAGGAAGGATCCTTTGGAACTCACAATAGAATTGATAAACAAAAAGTTAATAAGTACTACCTAAGTAAAAATTCTTGAAGCATTGGAGGCAGCGAGAACACATGCAAAGCTGAAGAGAGGTTGGTGTAGGGGACAGGGGACATACGTGACATGAGACTGGAGAAGAGCAAAGGTTTGGGGTGAGACAATGAAGGGAACTGGGCTAACAAATGCCTTCTGGTTCGTGTTTAGGGTATAGGTTTTTATTGCAGGTACTGTAGATTATTGGAGAGAGTGAGCTACTTGTTGGTTCTAGCTGCTTATCCCAGAAATAATCACACAGAAACTGTATTAACTAAATCTGCTTGGCTCATTAGCTTTAGCTTCTTATTGGCTAACTCATGCATATTAATTTAACCCATTTCTGGTGCGAGACAATTTTATATTCTGTCAATTATGTTTTAAATAAATGCTGATTGGCCAGTAGCCAGGCAGGAAGTATAAGCGGAACAACCAGACAGGAAGTAGAGGCAGGCAATGAGACCAGGAGTATTCTGGGAAGAAGGAAGCTCTTTCTGCAGTCCTGCCCAGACACCGAAGAAAAAAAGATGTGACCTGCCGCATTGAAAAAGATACCAGCCATGTGTCTGATATAGATAAGAATAATAGGTTAATATAAGTTATAAGAGCTAATACGAAGCCTGAGCTAGTGGGCCAATCAGTTTATAATTTATGTAGACCTCTGTGTGATTTTATTTGGGACATAAAAGCTGTGGGAAGTGGGCAGGACAGAAACCCCAAAAAGCAGGCCCCCATGTTACACATTCCTATTAATCTGTGCATCACCATGAGGTCATGGCCTGCCAGCAAAGTTTTAACACATCTGTCTCCGGTGGCAGCTCCATGGCTTCTCTCTTTCACTGTGCCCTTCTTTTTCCCAGCATTCAGCCTAGCTTTCCCTACCTATCTAAGCACTGCCTTGTTATAGGTTCAAAGCAATTTTTTCAGTCATTAATGGTAATCAGAGGACACAGAGAAGACTCGCACATCAGTAGATAGTCCAGAAACAGAAGGATCAGATTCGTATTTTAATAAAGTCAATACAGCTTTAGAAGGAAAACAATGTATGTACAAAAGAGAAGCATTTGGAACACAGGGCTTTAAACTGAATGAGAAAGACTGGACCACTAATAATGTTACAGAAGCATGAGTAGTGTCTGGAGAGAGGAACTGAAGTCAGGACACTGGGAGACAGAAACAAGACAAACTCCTGCTTAGGGCTCATGGAAGAGCAAGTGTTCAACTGAGTGTGATTTCATTGGTTGAGGAGCTCGGATTTTCAGTGGGCATAAAGGAGACATGAATTGGAAACAAAATGAAGGCAGAGCTGGCGATAGGTATAGAGTAGCAGCCTGACTGAAGCCTGAGGCAGAGACAGTGATAGAGTTCCAGTGGTGTGACTGAAGCCCAAGGCCCATAAGGGGCTCGTTTCTCTTGCTCACAGAGGCCATGAAGGGGTCAAGCAGAAGCACAGCTGATAAAGCATAAGACTGACTTGCCCTGGAGGCCTGCTGGCACCTGGATGAGTGGGGTGGTGCCAGTGGCAAGGATGACTTCCTGTCAAGACTTCAGCTGTGGTTTCACAGGGCCCGACTATGGGTCGGAAGTCAACGGGTTCTGAATTTGGAGCAGAATGGACTCTCCAGAGAAATGTGGAGTGGCATAGCTTTGAGGCTGGTGAGCCAGGAGAACAAATATTCTCCGTGGTTTCCACTGGAGGGTGAAGAAGAGCAAGTGAGCATCCTGCCCTCATAGAAACTCACTGGAGTTTGTGGTTCATCGCAGGGAGCACCATGGGCATTTCCAATTCAGTCTTGTCAGGAAGTGCATCTGGGGTGTTTGGTGACTCGAGGTCCCTCCTGGTCTTAGCAGATGCTCACAGGAAATTCATTGTAGTTGAGAGCAATGGTAATCTCATGGTGGGTTTGAGAAAGCCTTCCTTGCAGCCTACCTACCCTCTTCACTGTCCCATCATGCTACCTGAACCTCTAGAGTTTTTTCCTTAAATGTGTATCATAGTTAAACTTACAAGATGGATATTTCTGAGTACCCATAGTGGAGCATGGTCCACAGTTTATACAGTGACAACATATGACATGAGAGTTCTCTAAAAGAGACCATGCCATAGGCAGCATTGTCCAAAAGAGGCTAGCATGCAAGAGGGCATGGTATATCTGAGCAGTGCCTACATGAAGGAGTCAGCCTTCATGTCTTGGGGACAAACTGGATGGTGGGAATGAAAAAGACATAGAAATTCACCTTCCTACCACCATTGGTGGTGTTTGCTACCATTAAATGGTGCATAGATGAAACCCTAACACCTCATTTCCTTTGAACAGTAACTCTTAAATAGTCATGGTCATACTCAGGTTAGAGATGAACAAAGTGAACTTGAAGGAACTTCCTTAGCTTTCTTGGGGCCTTGTAAGAGCCAAACCCAGATATAGATCAAAGGTAGTGTTAGTATAATACCGTAGCACAATGTACACACATTGTGTGTGCATGTGTGTGTGTGAGTGTGTGTGCATGTGTGTGTGTGTGTGTGTGTGTGTGTGCATGTGTGTGTGAGTGTGTGTGCATGTGTGTGTGTAGGAGGGATTTATTAGAATGATGTATAGGCCATGGTCTAACTAATCAAACAATGGATGGTTATGAGCAGAAAATCCAAGAATCTGGAATTTCCTCAGTTCATGAGACTGCCTGCCTCAGCTGGTCTGCAGTATATGCTGGAATCCTGAATAGGTAGCCAGTGAAGGAATGGATTTGCTCACAGGGTGAGACCAGACAGGCAAAGAGCAAAGGCTTTCTTCTGGCTTGTCCCAGAAGCTTTGGTTTCCCACCTCAAGATTGGAATCAAAGGCATGTCCTCCTACCTCAAAGGTCTGTACTAGAAGTGGATCCACCCACTCCAAACAGCAAAGAAGTCTCTCTCAGCTGTGCCCTCCATTTCTGGATTGTAGCTCACTTAAGGTGTAATCAAGGTGACAACCAAGAATATCCACCAGAGGTTGCCTGTATTTGAAGTTGACCAAGGGTTCCATCTCAGTGTCTATGATCCACAGAAACTGATGAGTTGCCCAAGATTCAACTGCTAAGGGAAACACAAGTACAGTTGATAGAGTCATCTGTCCCCCTCTTGACACAGGACCCTTCCTTCATTATAGTTCCCGTGTCTCTAGTCCCCAACTGCAATGGGATCCTCATCATAAACACCTCCTAGAAAGATAATAACAGTGTGTTGCCCGGTTCTCATGTGTGATCACATTTTTTTTTAAACGTTATCACACTTATCAGTGCAGCTGTTGGACAAAGATTTCCCATTCCCTGTGATTTTTTTAAGCTTGTAAATCTGCCCACTTTCAAATATAACTCCAGAATGCTGAAGATGGAAATTCATTTCCTTGAACTTTATTTAACTAGGCCACAAAATCATTCTGAGAAAATCATTTAAATTAATATGTGGCTTTACTGTATTAAAGGAAAAGACATTTCCCCTTAATTCCCAATTTCAGAGTTTCTCAAGACCTCTGTTCTGGGCTCTGACCCCATGATTGTACTCGACCTAGCTCCTGACAAGTTGCCCATCCTCTGAAACAGCGTTGTCAGGCTCTGAGACGGAGATGGGATTGGATTGGATTTTTTTTTCTTTTTTAGTTGTTCAGTCAGCTGGCTCACCAGTGAACTCTGGCTGGCTGTTGAAAACTGGAAGAAAGAAAGAAATCAAAGGCTGCAGTAAGATGGGCAGGCAGTTGCATCTCAAATGACAATCCTCCCCCAGCTGAGTTAGTGCTGGGTGAGACAGCTTGTGTGAAAATTTAGGAGTCCTGGAAAACAACAAAAAGCAAAATTAACGAATGGCAGGATGGGCAGCAGAAGGGGAAAATAGAGCATATGCTGTTCGTTCGAAAGGGAGTTTCATTAAAAATCTTCTTCATTGCACCCTAAGACAATCTGTCCTTGCCAGATAACACATTGGGCACCAAAAGGCGGCCCCCTCCACTTGCTTCCTTAGTTGTAAGCCAACCCTTTAAAAATCAGAACACAGCTGCTCATGACAAAATAAATTTGTCAGCTTGTCTTTGAAGGTAAAATAACTCGGGGGAGTGACACCCCCTCCCTCCCCCTGCCACTTACTGACAGCAGTGAGCTGCGCTGCCTGTGTGCAGACAACACCAGTCCATAAACATCTGTTGGAATGAGAGTGGTGGCTTATTACGATGCATTATGCTTCATTAGGAATTGGTTTTGTCTTCAAGGGAAGGGGAGAAAAAAAAGTCTCATGTAATTAAAGAATAGTATCATGTGCTCTCATGTTTTTCCCTTAAAGACCTGCATTCTTTTAAAACCATTATTTACAGTACATTTATCAGCATTTAAATGTAACTGCCTCTCCTTGAAAAACCATCTGTTCATAAGCACCATCCTTTCGGCCCTCCCAGAGGTAAACTTGGCCGAATGACAGCGAGTGGCGGCATTAGTCGAGGATTGCAGTTGAATAGAGACATGGGAGACTTCTTCCAGCCACTTAAGAGATGTTTATATCTATCGAAAACAATCGGCACTTTCCGGATTGGGAAAGAAAACAAAGTTATTTTCCTGAGGGATGATACTCTACATGTTGAAGGAAAGTCTTTGGAAAGGACTTTACGAAAGGGTGGGGTAGTTAAATTCCCAAGGCCTGCTAACTTCAGCAACCCTGTTTACAGATGTCTAGGTCCTAGGTCACTTGAATTGCTTCTGCAATATCAGGCACACTGTACATTTTGTCATATAGAAAACGCCTCGTCTTTGAAGGGTGGCTGGGAATAGTAGTGTAAGCAACAAAGGTGTACTGCTGATACCAGTCGCTTTCTAGGCTCCAGGAATTTCCCAGTGAGGGAAGCGTCCTTAGGTGAACTTAACATTTAATATCCTCAAGTACACAAATAAAACATAAAGTAGCTAGTAATGGCCCCAAATTATTCAAAACACAGCAACTGCCCCCATTAACTTACTATTTATTTATCCAGCACCTTTCAGTGAAGACTAAGTAAGCACTTGAGAGGGAACGAAGCCAGGCAGAGAGGAGACTGAAACCGAAGCCTTGGGCAGATGACAAACATTCTCCTTCCTATGTGGTGCAGAGTGAAGTCTACAAATGAACAGGGCGATCGAGGGGCCATTTTGTGTGCATCAAAACTTTCTTTGGAAACCATGGTTGTCCTGGTTTTCTTTCTGCTGCTGTGATAAACACCACAGCCCAAAGCAGCGTGGGGAGGAAAAAGTTAATTTCATTTACATTTTCTAAGGCCATCCTTGAGGGAAGCCAAAGCGGGAACCGGGAAGCAGGAAGGAAACAGAAATCAGGGGTGAAGCTACTTCCTGGTTTGGTTTGATCTCAGGCTACACGATCAGCTACTTTTCTTACGCAGTCCAGGCTTGCCTGCCTCCATGCTGCTGCAACTGACAGAGGACTGAGCCCCCTCCATCAATCAGCATCCGAGAACATCCATTCAGACATGCCCATGGCGTGTTCTGACAGAGGCAGTTCTTCAGTTGAAGATCTTTCTTCTCAGGATGTGAAAAAACAAAGATTAGCCATCACAGCGGTTAAAGACTTGCACATGGATTGTTAGAACATACAGCTTTTAGGAATCTGAAACAATTACTTGGAAGGCGTCTAATTTGTAAATTTGAAGGCCCGAGAGACCTCAGCAAGGTGAAGGTGTTTGGCACTCTAGTCCATTGACCTGAATTTAAAACGTAGAACCCAGATAGAGGTGGGCAAATTAGAAAGCAAACTCTACAAAGCTGTCCTCCAACCTGAACCACACACACACACACACACACACACACACACACACACACAATTATTAAACTGTCAGTTTGAATGATAGACTAAGATTGCAACAGAAATGGTGTCCTTGGGTAGTTCTAAAAAAAAGGACAGATGCAAACAGAGCAGGTGATCACTGCACATTCATAGCCAAGAAGACTTTTGTGCCGGATGTGGGTCATAGACCTTAGGAAGAAGTCTGCAGAAAATGGAGAGGATGTATGATCACTGCATAAAGTAGAGCTTTGTCACTGTGTGTGCCTGAAAATGCTCTGTTTCCATTTGGCAGAATACACGTCTGTAAGATATTCAGCAAATGTAGAAGAGTAAGACACATTGGGGGCTGTTTGGGACATACTGCATCCTGGGCTTCTTTCCTGTTCATTCACAGTTACTTTGGCATCTTCAAGCCTCTGAAAAATAGTGATCAATATGTACCTTTAGCTCCAGCATCGCTGGAATTTCTTTTCCATAAGCCCTTCTGTTCAGCATGTGTTTTAACACTTAGCAGCAGGAGTGCTGTGGGAACACACTTTAGCAAATGCTGGCCAACAGTGGTGTCTACCAGGCATGTGCAGCCATTGTGCTTCCTGGCGAGTGAAGTGGTGAGGGGCCATTTGTGAAGGTCCCCCAGGAAGCCAGAGACCTTTGATAGGAAGCCAGCTACACTAGATATCATGGGAAGGTAGTATCTGGTTTTTGAAATTGAGAAATTTGACATCAAAAGAACATATAATCCAATAAAAAAAAAATGGGGTACATACCTAAACAGAGAATTCTCAACAAATCTCAAATGACTTAAAGACGCTTAAGGAAGTGCCCAACAGCCTTAGCCATCCGAGAAATGCAAATTAAAACAACTCTGATATTCCATCTTATACCTTCCAGAATGGCCAAGATCAAAAACACTGAGGATGGCCTATGCTGGAGAGCCTAGGGTAAGGGGAAATGTTCCTCCATTGCTGGTGAGAGTGCAAACTTGTACAGCTGCTTTGGAAATCAGTATGGTTATTTCTCTGAAAATTAGGAAACAATCTACCTCAAGTCCCAGCAATACTGCTGTTGAGTATATACCTGAAGGATGCTCAATCATTCCACAAAGGACATGTGCTGACAGATATTTCTGTTCCACCCGATCCTGCAGCCATTCACTCACAAAGAAACACACAGAGACTTACATTAATTATAAACTGGTTGGACTATTAGATCAGGCTTCTTATTAACTCTTACATCCTACATTAGTCCATAATTATTGTCTGTGTTAGCCACATGGTTTGGTACCTTTTATCAGTGAGGCATTCTCATTTTGCATTCTCTGTATCTGGGTGATGACTGCAGACTGAGCCTTTCCTCTTCCCATAATTCTTATGTTCTGGTCGCCCCACCTATACTTCCTGCCTGGTTGTCCCACCTATACTTCCTGCCTGGCTTCTGACCAATCAGTGTTTTATTAAACCAATGCAAATAACAAATCTTTACAGTATACAAGACCCTTGTCCCACACCAGACATGTGCTCAACTATGTTCATAGCATCATTATTCATAATAGTCAGAATCTGGAAACAACATGAATGCCCCTCAATTGAAGAATGGATACAGAGAATGTGGTATATTTACATAATGGAGTACTATACAGTAGTAAAAATAATGACATCTTGAAATTTGTAGGCAAATGGATCTAGAAAAAAAACATATAGAGTGAGGTAACCCAGACACAGAAAGACAAATATATCTACTTACTCACAAGTGGCTTCTATACATAAAGCAAAGGAAAACCAACCTACAATTCACAGCCCCAGACAGTCTAGACAACAGGGCAACTCTAAGAGAGACATACATGGATCCAAATAAGAAGGAGAAAATGACAAGATCTCCTGAGTAAAATGGGAACATGGGGGTCACAGGAGAGGGCAGAAGGGGAGGGTGAGGAAGAGAGGGAAGTGGAGAAAAAAATATATAGCTCAATAAAAACAATATAATTATTTTTAAAAAATTAGGAGATTATAGCTTGCTTCTTGGTGAAATAGATACCCCCAAGGAGGAGGGAGAGGTGGATAAAGTGAAGACCTGCTCAGTAACTAGGTAAGGGGTCATAGAAATGGTAAGAGGTGGAGGGAGGCCATGCCTATTTTTAATATTCTTTGCATTGAAAATATTAAACTTACGATTAGTTACATCTTGGTCAACTACCTTTTTTTTCTACAAAACCAGTCCTGAAGGCACAGCTCAATTATTCTCCCCCTTTTCCCTTCCCTCCCTTTTCTTTTTTCCTTCTTTTGTAAATTTTTAATGTTTTTTGCGAATCTTGATTGTCACCTTGATTAAGATGAGAAATGACTCAGCTTCTAAAGTGTACTCCTGATCTGTCTTTGAGGTTGTGGCCAGAGACAGTTGAATCATAAGGGCTTAGAGCTAAGCTATGAGTTCATCAAGGATTCATAATGTGGTGGCATTGTTGGCATATGGGAAAAGGTAGGAGGTTGGAATTTCCTTCACTAGAGGAAGTTTGTCACTGGGGGTCGGTTCTTGGTGGTGAAGTCTTTCTCTCCCTCCTGTCTCTATCCTCTTCCTGATTACTGAAATCACAGTATGAGCTGCTCTCTCCCGTAATTTGCACCCTATCATGATTAATTCTAGACAAAAGCAAACTCCCTCCTTCACATTGCTTATGTTGGCTTGAAATTAGAACTTGCAGGTGACGTTAGATTTGGGGGTCAAATTTAAAACAACAAGGGATTCATCACTAACTGCCTTGTCTTTCTTGTTATCCTTGGCTTATTCCATAGACATGGTGGAGGGCACTGGGTCCTGTGCAGAGCGCTGTTGTAGTGCATGCTAGTGAGAAAAATGGGAAGATCACCTTGTTCTACAGTTACATCCCATATGAATGTGAAAACTTGCTTGCAACAAACCTGTTGGGTTTAATAGTTAAATAGATATAGAAAGTGAACTGAAATTCTACTGCAAAAGAATAAAAAAATTACAATTTCTCATCAGCTTCCTTTCAAGTTTAGAGAAATGTTCACATTTAAATATTTCTGAACAGTGGAGATTTAAAAAGGCAATAATAGGATAATAATAATAATAATAATAATAATAATAATAAATAATCATTTATCTCTCCCAGAATACCCTCTAGTCATATGAAAGCTTGTATTTCCCTTCCAAAACTTTCTGCTTATCACAGTTTTGATTGATGCCCATATTTAGCTAAAATAAGTTAAAATGGTCTTAAAAAACATACAGTCTGCCTCCTTTAACACTAACTAAACTTGGAAGAAGCAAATGATGAGAATGGACAACATTGGATTTCCTCTCAGAGTCTCGGCTGTAACTGATAGCATTTTTTAATCAAAAAAGAAGGCTGACTACTCCATTTCACATTTTCATATTCCTTATGAATTACTTCGCCATATGGGTTGGTTTTTAGAAAGATGTGAGCAATAATGCCCCTTTGGTTATGGATGTGGCCAGTACTACTGAATTAAATGTTTTGGTTCAGAGAGTCTTCTATTTGAACATCCCTATAATGTCAATTTTTTAAATCAAATGAATTCATTCATTTTATAGACTGATTCTGCTGTGTTGGCAAGAGTTACATAAGAGGCTCTCAGTACATTTGTTATATACCAGGCTCTTTTCTAGACCTGGAAAATTTTTAAAAAGCAAGAGAGAGAGAGAGAGAGAGAGAGAGAGAGAGAGAGAGAGAGAAGAGCTGCTGTCTAGTCTTTCACTAGAAAGCTCATAGGCTATTGCACACATTTAAAACAGAGCACAAGAAAAGGAAACTTTAATAGAAGGCTGTGAGAACATGGAAAGAGTGCTGGTTAAATCTGAAAAATGTGAGTGCCTGATGTGCAATAATATCCAATAAGAAGCTGAATCATTGCTCGGCACACAAGTCTATCATACTTATATACTCTCTTACTTATGGGCATTTCTGTCATAAGAGACTGCATCCTCTTTCAATAATATCTATCAGCTCTACTATAAATCAGCTGAGCGATAAACTTGAAATTGAACTGAAACAGCTAGAATGTTCCAGTGCCTTTGAATCCTCCCATTGCAAAGTGTGGATTTAATCTACCCAGCAGTTGAATATTGGGAAACCCATTGGGCATCAAATTCTTGATCAGCCTTCACTCCTCACCATTGCCATTTACACATGTTTTGACTTTTGTGTAGTAAATGTACCAAAAATCATCTTGGAATCTCAAAGATGGTCTCTTCAAACATACTGCTGCTGAGTGAGTTTAAGCCAATCCTTGCTGTGTGAGCTGTCAGGGTAATTTGACTTTTTAAGACTTTCATTTGGTTCTGCAGAAAGGTAATGACTGATCCGGCCCTCCTCTCATCCCATAAAAACCTGAGTGGCTATAGGGATATGTGACGTATAATAGATAAGCAAAATAATTTTTAAAACTAGACCAAGACCAATGTCAGCAAAAATAGAAGGTTAAATTGGAAGGTGCGAGAAAGAAAAGTGCAGATATTGATATCTAAAGAAAGAAGGAAACGGGAAAAACACAATGATTATTGTGTGGGAGATGGGAACAAATATCTCCTTACCCCTGATAAAACATCAGTGACAGACCAAAGGATGCTTCCATCCAACTCCATTTGGTTTATTGGGCTTACTGACAGAAACAAGAAATACCCACCAAACAGCTGTAACCACCACCACCAACATTGTTGAAAATCTCTCAAAAGCTGCAGAGACCAACTTCCCTGCTGTCAACCTTCAACTTCCTAAATACCCTGGAACCTCTTGAAACCATGAGCATCTGAGGCAAAATTACATACCGCTGGAAGAAGGCATCTAATCTGGAGGGAGGGAGTGGGTGGAATCTCAGGTGAGAGGCTAACACTCAAACTCAGCCCTTTTCTGAGGGTCCACCAACAGGCCTGATCTTGTAAGTCTTGTATAGGAGATTCCAGCCACTCAAATTAAGATGGTAGCATCCATGCTATGCTGTGAGGACAGTATTACACAGCAGAGACTGATGAATATGTGCTGACTAGTTTGTCATGAATACTGTTTCCCATAGCAACCCCCTTTCTTATCTCCCAAATCTCAACAGTTATCACTACCTACATGGCTGATCCTGAAGTCAGTACCTAATTCTCAGACCTCTTGCATCACCTTTTAAAATGTGTGATTTAACTACTCTTTTGAAACATTTAAGCGGGCTGGCCACACAGCTCCTAAGCATCCAAAAGGCCGCCTGCTTAGGTTTCCTTTTGGTAATGAATAGTTCAAATCACAATCTAGGATTGACCTTTGACTCATCCTACCTCCCTATCTTCTCAAATTCAATATGTCAATAAGTACTCAGGGTCTCACCTCTAAATGTTGTCTTTAAAACCCCATCCATTTTCCCTTCCGCTGCACACCACCTAATCACAACTTCTAAGTTCTCTCCTTTAAACTATCAAACAACTTACATGTTTACCAATTTTCTTGTTTCTGTTCTTGTTCCATTGTATTCCTTGAGTTCTCACTAATCACGGGAAATCATAACTGTAACCTCCTCTTCAACACATCTCTATTTCTCTCCATCGCATCCTTCATGATTTCCCTCTCCATCTCTACGTGGTCCAGCACCTGCCTGCCTCTCTAGATACCGCTTTCCTCTCTGCCTGAACAAGTCCCTGGACCTCTTAAATAGGCCATGCTTCTGCCACGCTCTTCTGTATATTCTGGTTGGACTCAGCAGTGCACTGTTTCTGTTTTTCTCCCTGGTATTATCTTCTTAGCAAAAATTCACTCTTCGTTTCTGACCTGAGCATCATCTCCACAAGTGACTTCCAACCCAAGGGGGAATCCGTTACCATAGGGTCACATTAAATATTTTTTTCTTTCTATCTGAGCCTTATCTCAACTTGTGACTGTAGAGTCATGGCATTGACTGATGTCTTCTTTCATTGGACTCTCAGTTCTCAGGGCAGTAGCCTAGCTTGTTTTACTCAGCATCAATTACAGTAACAGATACAGGAATTATTATATTGTAAATATTTACTGAATACATTAGTGATTGGATACATGAATGAGCAAATAAATAGCTGAGTGGACGAAGAGCTCAAATTCCCTCCAGTGTAGATCTTTAACCTTCCCCCAGCGTTGCTGGATATATCATGCATTGAGATATTACTATCCTAAATAATTAGGAGTATGGACTTCAAATCAGGACCCTCTAGCTATCATGTTCTGCCCAATAGTCACTTAATATCCTTCAGCTTTGTTTGTATACCAACTAGAGGCAGTAATGTCTTATAGGTGTTGTCATTGAAGGGATGAAATGGAATATTCCATGCAAAGTATGTTGACAGGCTACTTATTCGTAGTGAGACTAAATTCAATGGTAGCTATGACAATGGTTGAGAAGTGTCAAAGAACTAGAAAGGCATTTGGGACCTGTGACAGTGACAGCTGTATCACAGGACAGAGCGGACCAGTCTCATTGCGCTGTCCTCTATCTGCTGTGATTATACACGCACACAGTATTTCACAGCAAACGCCTCATCTATCCATCTTCCACCAGAGAAGACCCTGTGGGCCACTTACAAATCCAGTCTCTGGCAGTTACCTCATCTTGCCTGTTACTGTTTAGTCTAATTACTTCAGTGACAGTCAGGACCTTGCTGCATCCCTTCGGTACACATACCAAAGCCACACATAATTAACTGACGCTAGGTAGAGAGAAGCAGTTGCTGTCTTGAGACCTGCTATAGAATCTGAGTCTGGCAATTTGATTTGTGTGTTAGTCACTTTTCCATCACTATTACAGAACACCTGAGATGTTTACTTTAGGACCAGGAAAGACATAGTCTGGCTCATGGTTTCAAGGTTTATCTTGACTGTTGTTGGTTTTTTGGTCCCTGTAATAAGGAATCGCATAATGGCAGGAATATGTGTCAGATGAAGCTGCTTATATTGAGAAACTGGGAAAGAGGGGGGGAGAAAAAGAAGAGGAGGAGGAGGAGAAGAATGAAGAAGAAGAAGAAGAAGAAGAAGAAGAAGAAGAAGAAGAAGAAGAGGTGTCTGTGTTTGTTATATTCACACATCCCCACCAAGGGCAAGCTTGTAATGATCTAACTTCTCCAGCAAAATCCTATCTCTCAAAGTTCCAACTTAACATACTACTGACAGGGACCAAACTTTAAACACATAGGCCCATGAGAGACCTTTAGATTCAAACTATACTAGGGGACTAAGTTAGAAGTGTTCATCTCACTTATGACAGCAACTGTAAGGACTAAGGAGTAAGCCTTAGAAGATTAGCATCAGGAGCCTGAGGGGCCATTATAATGCCATACATCATATGTGTATATGTATGTATATATGTATATATAGATATGTATATATACTGCATTAACTTCTCTTTAATACTTACTTTAGTTTTTGTATGTGCATGAAGGAGAGTTGTCCAGAGAGACCAGAAGAAAGCATTCTATCCTTTGGAGCTATAGTTACAGGTTGTTAAGTGTAGAGAACCTAATGAGTTCAGGTTTTCTGGAAGAGCAAGCAACACTCAAATACTAAGTCATTTTTCAAGCTTCTCCTTTCATCTTTTTAAAATTCTGTTTTCAGGAGTGTGTGAGTGCATATATAAGTATGTGTGTGACCATGGTATATGCATGTGGTGTATACACACATGCATGGATACATACACCTCTGTCATATGCAAAGGCCAGAGGAAGAAGTGTTTTTCTTTATTCCTGATCTTATTCCTTTGAGACTGGATCTCTCACTGAACCTGGAGGTAAGCTTCAGTGACTCACGGTCACCAGCTCCTTCTGCCTTTGGATTATGGAAACACACATGACCATGCCCAGCTTTCTTCATTTTCACATGGGTGCAGGGATCTGAGCTCAGGTTCTCGTGCTTGTGCCGGAAGCACTCTGTCCACTGAGCCAGCTTTATAACCTTAGCAAGTGTTTTCTATTGCATATCTTGCACCAAGATCCAACATCATTTTATAAAAGGTCCTTTCCAACTGTCCACATCAGACTTCTCAATACATTTCACTAGAGAGCAGTAGCCACTGAACAGAGTTCATAGTAGCACACTACCCTAATTTGTACCCTCTTTTTGAATAGCAGTATTTAATTATAACGCTCCATTATATATTTTTCCTCAATCTGAAAGATGGAGAAATAAATTTGCTTCAAATGGCGATGTCTCACACCACAGACCATCCTTCAGGAAGTCCCAACTGTAAAGTGGTCCCCTCGGTACTTCTTGACGGACTCTTTAAAGGGCCATGCCCATTTGTTCTAGAATCCATTAAAAGAACCAATCGTTTTCTAAATTAGGTGCATTCATATGGACCTCTACCACTAGGGTTTCACAGTAAAGATGGTATATGTACCAATTTTGTCGTGATTTTAGGCATAATCCTTTTTATAGGATAAGGTATATATGCCAGCTCAACATGGGTTCTCTTGAGGCTCCTCTTATAGCTACATTACTAATTTGAGGCCCTGTGTTTTATGGCTGTTTTGCTCTGGAATAAATTATACATATATCTAACGTAGCAGGCCTCCTTCACATCTCTCAACACTTACAAATGAATGCAAACATGTTCAAGGACACATTTATGAGACCAGTGAGCCTAATGTTTGGGGAATGCGATATTCTGCTCATTATGTCTTGTTTTGCCGTGGCGTCTGGGCAATATTTGTTTACTGGGCATAAAATGCCTCATGTTTTCAGGATATCCATCCAAGAGACCATTGTAAGCATAGTCAAGTTCCAACAGATATGCATTAGTAAACAGAGAGATGTTCTGAGAGCATTTTTGGTGTCTCAGAAAGGGCAGTTTTAGATCATCATAAATAATTGCATTGCACTTTATCATCACAGTTGAGATGCATCCTAAATGTCACAGGGACAGCTTTTCCCCCCTGTAACTTGCACAGTGAGCAGAAGGTGGCTATGCTACTCTCTTGTTGCTCTCATTACTGTTACACAAGGGCACGAGTCATCCTTTGTGGTAAACTCACCCTGCGCTGGGCAATGCACTGGCACACTTGTCTGTCCCTATAATCATTCTACTGATTACATAGTTTGCGAGTGTAGACAAAGCAAATACGGGTGACAGAGGAACAAACGTTTATTTTTCCATGGTTTCAAAGACTATGCCCAAGCTCAAGGTATTAGTGGGTGTGGTCTCCCTAGATGCCCCCTCCTTGGATAGTACATGGCCATCCTTTGCTGTGTCTTCACCTGGCCTATCCTTGGTACGCAAACACCCTGGTATCTCATTGTATACTCCAATTCTCTCTTATTTTAGAGAGATGATAGTAGAGCCCAACCAGGCACGTGGCACCATGGTTGCTACTCTAAAGTCTTAATCTCAAATTTAGAGGAGTTGGAGTGGGCCTTCCATTTATGGATTAGGGGCTGGGTACACTGTTCAGCCTGTATAAAGGGGTGCCCATCATGTGTCTTATCTTCTGTGCTCGATTTCCTGGGTGATGACAAAGACAGACACAGTTCTCTCTTCTCTTCAAAATAATTTGGTGGACAGAGGTGGAGAATAACTACCAAAAGTAGTATTTAATGTCCAATTAGGATTAGTTCTATAAACTGAGTTGTGGCACACACCTTTCATCCCAGCACTTGGGAAGCAGAGACAGGTGGAGCTCTGTGAGTTTGAAGCCAGGCTGGTCTACAAAGTAAGTTTCAGGATAGCCAGAGCTGTTCCACAAAGAAATCCTGTCTCAAAAAAGAATCAAACAACAAAAATAAAATTGCTTCAATAAAATAGAACAGACTTAACCCGAAGGACCTGAGGGCTCAAGTATCTAAGTACAACTTAAGAAATATGTAAAGGAGAACTTGAGCATAAAGTGGTCTTTTCAGCATCACTTATCGAATGCTTCCTCTATGCCCAGTATCATTTTCGGTGCTATATCCGTTCTATTTCACTTAATATTTAAATGGATCACACAACCAAAAATCAGTTTGACATCATAGATGGTGACTCTTAACTATTAGGCGAAGGATAAAGAGGTCAGTGACTAGGATGTGAATAATGAGTTTTTGACACAGCACGGATTGTTCCAGGAATGGATAGCAGGCAGGACAGAGTGCAGAAGAAGCTTGTGTTCAAGTGCTATTGGGCAGATCTTAATAGAAATGAAGACAGAAATAGCATGTGTTGCCTAAGGAGATCATTAGCACTTAGTGATGGTAAGAGGACAGAAGTCTCAGATTTCTACGTGGGCAAGATATGAGGGGACGTATTGTTTACCAAGGTAGAGTTGCATTCGGGGATGAGGCAGTACAACTTTTAGTAGATTAGTTTGAGATTCTTCCTTATGGAAGAATTTACGTGAAAATCTTAAGTAGATATTAAGTGTTGAGCCTGATCAGGAGAGAAATTCAGGCTGACCATAGAAAAGTGTATGTCACCAATGTTTTGATTATATTCAAACATGTGCCACCAAATGGAGATGGCCATAGATATAGGGCCAAGATCTTAGACACACTGCCAGTGGAAAATCTGACAGAAGATAAGCCAGCAAAAGAGAACCTAGAGAAGAAGACTAAATGCCAGGGAAGAAAAATCACTCAAGGAGTCAAGTTTAAAGTGGAGGTGATCTGGGCAGAAGGTCACTCCTGTTACATGCTCTTCTTCAGAGATCGCCAGAGCTTAAAAAAAAAATCCATTGGATTCAACAACATGGCAGTCAATGATGACTTTTAATATGACATGGACATACTACTGTTACTCCTGTCTTACAGAAATGAGGCCTGAGACTTGGTTATGAGTTTCTGGTGATGGTCTACATGGCTCTGTAGCCCAGCTCATGTTCTAGAACTGAGGCTAGCTCCCTGAGGGTCTCATTGCATCAGGATTTTGCTATCTTAAGGAGCCAATGGTGCTACTCTTATTATTTAAATTTCCTTTCCTCTGTTTTTCTTGGCATGTATTGACCCATGCATGCTAAGAGGTATAGTTGTATATCAGCCATGTATATATTTCATCATTATCCATTATTCTCTTGTTTTGTTCCTTCACCTGCTGATCTTTTTCCTCTTCTCAACTAGTCCTCCTTTTACTTTTTTGACTTTTTTTCTTTACTTGCGAGAGGAGATATCCCAATGAGCCCTATTAGTTTTGTTTATAAGAACATGAATGAGAAAGTTTTTATAGGAATGTGACACCTTACTTTGGCTATACCACTGAAAAAAAAGTTTCTGCCTTTAGACCCTCATATGGCCTCAGAAGCCCTGTCCCAGAGCTACTATTAGCTGCCTAGAAATTCTCATTCACCTTTCAATAGTAGCAATTCAAATTCATATATTAAATATGCATTTGTTTAGTAAAACTTTATGGGGAAGTAACCATGGGGCAGAATCCTTCATATACATTTGCATAACTGTCCTTCCTACCAAGGGTGACCTTTGAAGTCCTGTCTCCTTTAGATCTCCTCTCCCAGGGGGAAATGTTTGTCCCCTTCCAGCATCTTGTATAACAGCTGTCTTTGCACACAGATTGAGGGAATAGGTTCGGGGAATCATCCTGTCCACTATGAGTCTCCACAAGCTGGGAGCCATGAATCTTCCTTATGCTTCCCTATGAACCTTTGGCAAGGCGCTTCACTCAAATGTTGGTTGAGTTGAATCATTTGCAAATGATGAAAGCTTTGTTGAGTTGACAGCCCTGCTCTTGGACTTGAAATGAATCAGGTCTGTGTTTTAACAGAGACATGAACACAAAACAAAATATAGCCTAGGAAAACGCATGGTTCCCTTGAATGCTTATTGAGCCCGGAATCAACAACAGACTACTCAAGTTTCCCTAGAAGACTCGGTCCTTCTGATTTGCTTCTTTGGCTTCTCTCCCTATTCCGTTCTTCTCTATTGTTCCATTTTAAATGCTGTTTTCTTGTTGGAGCCATTCCCGACTTGAGCATTAAGACCAGAATGCATCCATTTTACAAATATTCCCATTTGGGCACAAAAGAAAGCAAAGGTGTTGGCTTGGCTCATATAGTTTATTCTCCAAAGCACAGGCAGCATCTTTTAACACACAGCTTGACCCACGCTAGGTGTACCAAAGCCATCAAGGCTCCCTAGTGGGTACAGTGCAAATGCTCTGGGGAGCAGGATGCTGTCAGCTGGAAGGATACTGACTGCCAAAGCCTTAGTTGAAGATGGCGTATGTGCTCAACCTAGAGAATACAAAGGATTTTAATGTATTGAGAATGAGGAGGGAATCAGCATCAACACGGAATCTACAATACTTTGTCTCCTTTAAGTCACTGGTCTGGAGGTTGTTTCTAAACCCTTCAACCTTATTGCCAGAAACAATAGAGATTCTGTCAGCATTCATGAGCTTCTGTTGGGGACAATAAGGTTGCTTTGCTAAAATCATGTATAAATGCATGGCTACAGTATGTAGTTCATGTGGCAGAGCAGAAGAAGACAAATTGGCACACCCAGAAGGGAGAAATTACAGAAGATGTTGTAGGTCACATTAAGGAACTAGATATGACCTGGAAGGTTGGATGTCTACAAAATAAATACAGATGGGGTAGACTTTCTGTGGCCTCAAATCCTATGAGGCTCACAGATCCGAAATCAATCAACTTGAAATGCTCAACAAAGGCTGATATCCCAGGAACTGTGTACACAGAGAGACATTTGCACTGAGAGAAGAGCATGCAAACACAGACCCTGTGCCCACTCAAAGACCAGAGAGATTTGCACAGAGAAAGGTCAAGACTAATGAAGAGAATTAGACAACACTGAAACACACACACACGTGTGTGTGCCAGAATAGACACAGAAAGACACATACACACAAAGACTAGAACACACAAAGACACACTATATAAATGCAGTTACACACTCCCAGATATTCTCCTAGATACATAGGTGGACAGACATGTGACCTACATCTGTAGGACATATAGACAGCAGAAATGCAAAGAACAACTCTAGTTATGCATTTTATGGAGTGGCCGGCAAAAAAGATAGAGACAGAGGGAGTAGTAGCCAAGGTTAAGTTGTGAGCTAGCTCACTGCAGGAAAGTACACTTTGAACAGGCTGTGGTCCTTTCCAATGACCACAATCCCTGCTCTTCTCATAGGGGAACATTTTGCTATGCTGACTGTGATCCTTGGTGGTTCAATTCTTTGTTGCTGGTGTTGACACATCTTCCCCCTGAGCTCAAACCAAGTCTCTAACCAGTGCTGAACTGTATAACCAGTATGTTGTCCCAAAGAAGGAACATGGGAAAACTTCAGCTTTGTTAAGGAGCAATCCATAATTGGAGTTCACTGTTGATGTAAAGAAACTGCGAGGCAATTTAATCTTGATTTCCAAGCTTCTGGCTGACCTCAGAACTCTTCCTCTACATGTTAGAATAGCTTAAAAGGATCACATCTAGCTGTGGAGGAAAATATGTGGCATAAAGACTCGATGTGGTGATCTCAGAAGCAGAAACCACTGAAATAACACTGGGGGGAAACAAAACACCTAGGCATCATCTGTCACACTAGTCTACATAAGGAGTGGGCACAAGGGAAGGTGAATACTTCCCAGAGTTTTATGGAAGACTGCGGTAGGGGAATCTCAACATGGCCTTAAGAGCCTCCAGACTTGTCTGCAGAGGTGACTTTGTTGATGGGACAGCATCCTCAGCATTAACCCTGATGGATTCCCTGATGGATTTGATATGCAGTATGGTTGTTCCTTTGGAGACATCCGTCTGCTTGTTTCAAAAAGGGACATTACAGGCTTTGACTCTGGGGTGCAGATTTAGAAGGTAGTTAGGTTCAAGGACATGAACATTGGACATACCGTATGGTTTGCTGTGTTGCCATTACCACTGTTACTAATCCCATTTGTAGGCGTAGACTCCTGAGAAGTCCGGAGAATTCAGCAGAAGGATGGTGGCTTTCAGTGTTTCAATATTAGAATCAAAAGTGGTTCGAAACTTACATAAAAGTAAAAAAAAAAAAGATGTTTGTCTGATATCTATGGCATCTGTCAAAGAAAAAGTAATACCATTTGAAAAATTTTTATGGCCCAATAAATCTTTCTGCCGATGCAATAATCCAAATCAGACCAAATCAAACCGAATTAGAAAAAGCCCAGGTTTAAGGGATGCCAGTGCTCCCAGGTGGCTGGGGAAGGGAAACTGAAAAACCATGTGTTTGTTCTCTAGGGGACAGTTTAACTAGCCTGTGGGAGTCATCTTGAGCCTCTCTGAGGGAGGGGTCACCATTTGGTGGGCTTTCTCGGAGGTGGAGTCTGGGCTGAGGCAACTCAAAGAGGAGGGGGCTTGGAATGGTACTTTCCACCTAAATGTTCCAGACTCCTTGGATATATGGATGCCAGGGGCTGGGGTGAAGCCCCACCCAAACACCATTCCTCTCCTGGGAACCACAGTGGAACTCACCAGAATTACAGCATAGAAGGAAAAGAACTAAGCATGCTGTTTTCTGGTGGAGGACTGTGGGGCCTGCAGACAGGGAAATGAGAAGGCTGTGCTGTGGGCAGAGGGAAGTTCCACGTGTGAGTTTAAAGGCCATGTGTGAAAGACAAGCAGGCAACAGTTTCACCCAAAGAATCAGTGCAGGGAAGAGGGTACAGAGGGGTGCTAGAGTGGGCTCCTCAAGACTGAGCCTGACATTTTGATAAACAGAGGAAGGTCAAGGTGACTTATACATGAATGAGAAGAAGGAATGCATGATGTCAGGAAGGATATGGGAGCCATTCTGAAAAGCCCTTGGAATGGTAATTTCTTCTTCTCTTGCGTAGGATTAAAACAGTGCCATCTTTTTAACCAATGGCTGTCATATACTCATGTGTATACTTTATTCTGTGCTTTTCCTTTGCAAAGAAGTTGGCTTCTCTTGTTCCACGTGATGTTTAAAGCATCCCTGGCAAAAGGAAGGCGAGATGGAAGTGGGGAAGAGTATCCCCTCCTTCATGTCTCGGGAAGAACACTTGGGCCCATCATGGCTAGTGTCCCTGTAACTTAGTCCTCCGCAGAGCCTCAGCTCCTTTATAAGAAAACCTCCAACATAGCTCAGGTGTCTCATTACTTAAGTATGCCTTGTTGTTGTTGTGATTCGTGAGGAAGGTGGCTGTTTGTTTAATTCAGAGTCATACCCCCACGTTCCCCCTCAGCAATGCTCACTAATTAAATATGAGACTGGGAAAAGGTGAGAGGCGCTAAACAATTGCCTGCGTATTGACTATGGTGTTCCTATGTAAACACAGCCCACAGATCACAGGCTTTGAAATGTATGTGTACTTAATTAGCCAAACACGAGGTGCAGGTTGGCATAAATAGATACTCCTCAATAAACAGTTACATGTCACAGCATTAGCTAGAAGTGTGGTAGCTGAGAAGAAATTAATCACTAACACATCTGGGTGTGTGTATGTGTTTCTTCTTATAATTAGTTACCCTTTCCAGGGTATTAAGCGATTTATTTAGATTCCAAGCCTGTGTAGTCATGGTAACTATGGTGTGTTCCTTTTGCCAAACTCTTGTAGTAAGTGAAAGCAAAATCCACATAGTGTTGACTCAGTGGTTTGGTGGACGTTAAGGGAACAGCAGGTATGTAACAAAAGCTTGGCAAGGCTGTAGGGGGAAAGCAATCAAATCAAGTGTGCCTTCTGTTCATAGATTCAGAAGGTGGATCAGAAATGCTGACCGTGCAAGTTAAAGATCAAGAGGAGCCAATGTCTGAAGTGGAGTATTTGGAAGAAATTAGGGAAGGAAAAGACTTCTACCTGAAAGGACCAGGGAAAGATTCCCAAGACTAACATTGTCCCTCACAGGGGGCATAACAATTGCCCTGCCTTAACAAGGCCCTGGGAGTGTGGATCATATCTTACACAACGATTTGTGTGAGTGTGAGAAGCTCAGATTCAAGATATAGATCAATTCATTGCTTCAGAACCACCACTGTGCCCCTTTCTAGATACATCCTCCCATGTGTCTCAACACACACGCATATAGTTACTGACAAAAAGAATTCTATCTAGGCTGTATAGCAGACTTTCACAATTCAGTGGTAGAAAACAGAAGAGCAATCCATCTAGAAAGTGGACTTAAGGTCTAAAGAATGTCTCAATGAAGCAGGAAAAAGACTATAAATAAAAACATGCAAAAATATTTTGCATCTGCACTCCTTTGGGAAAGTAAATCAGTATCATGGTTATCACTAAATATATTAAAACCGATAAAATTTAAAAGCCACTTTATCAGATGCTGGTGGGGATGAGAGGGAGAGGAAACAGACGTCTCTGGTAGAAACATAAAATACAACTCTGCAGAATCATTTATTGTAGTTTAATTAAACTCAGTGGTTCAACACTACAGGCAACCTAGATATCCTTCTTTAAGTGGATAGGAAAAGAACATCTACAACATAAAATATTACTCAGTGATGAAGAAACTGTCCACACAACAGCCTGGACGGATCTCAAAGACATTAATGTTGAATGGAAGGAAGCTGTGGAGAACGTTGACCGAGATAGTGGAGGTGGATAAGGTATGGGGTAGAGGGGAAATGTATCTAGAAGTGGCACAGGGGTGGTTGTGTCGCAATGGATTGATTGCTCTGTAGCTTGTGTCTGAGCTTCCCATGCCCATGTTAGTCAATGCAGAAGAAAAGTCCCGCAGAACTAACTCTGCACCTGCCACACAGGTGGCTCTATCCATCCTTGATGTTGTACTCTGGATATGTATACTATTGCCACATGGATCAGTAGCAGGGGAGATTACATGAAAGATATAATCTAAAAACATTCTTTTTATTTTATTTCAAAGCTTCCTCTTAAATTCACAATATTCTTAAAATAATTTTTAATTACTGAGAAAATAATAAAACTAAGACTTTGAGAGTGCCCGCTCTATGCTAGGGCTTTGCTCAGAATTTATTTTTCATTCTAACAGGATGATGGTAGGAGCTGTTTCAACAAAATTATTGTGTCAACCTTCACAAGAGAAAAACTAAGGTTTGGAGAATTCCAACATTGTCTTGTGGATCCAGATTTATGCAAGCTATGTTAAAAAAAAGTAGAATGATTTCTCTTTATATTATGACCTCACCAGTCCACAGCCCATATATCCTCAACTCTCCTCATGCTAACAAATACTCACCTCATACATTTGAGACACCAGAGGCATTTGCTCTCAGGGTGCCCATGGTGGTCTGTGCTTCTGTCTCCTGAGCCCTTAGCTGAAGGACTATCTCCCTGGCTCCTCTGTGATATCTTGGTGCCTTTGATATAGTTCTCATTCCATCTGTAATCTTTAATCTCTCAGACCATGTTTGAATGGAGATGTTATGTCTGTTTTCAAAACAAACTCAAATGCTTGGGAAGAGTCCCTTATCTGGTTGTGTAACAGCAACCGGAGGCTATGAACTAGGTTAAAGAATAGGGATAAAAGAAAATTGTGAGGGTTTGAAAGGAGACCTTTGTATATCCATGGACATACAATTGAGAGATTGCGCAGGAGGCAGGAATCACAACACAAAACAGTTTTCGGGAGAAGGCATGGTAAGAGGCAACGAGGGCACTGCTCTTCACAGCACATGGCTGCTGCTTTGGCTTCACCTCCATGTGGCTCCCTGCAAGCACAGTGGATCTACTCTTCTCTGACCCATGCTTGCTCAGTGGTGAGCTGAGGAACTTTCCTTGTTCGTGCCTCAGTGTTACTACCCAGGTCCCACGAATCTCCCTGGCTTCCAGTGTGGGAGCTGGCTCAGATAACAATGTTTTCCTCTTGATGCTTTTGTTGCCATCTTCCTATCCCTAAACCAAGCAGTAAATTAGGATGTCCTTATTAGAATGGGCATCATTGGTCTGATACAGGTCATTTATTCTGTCCTATGCCACCAAAAAAAAAAATGCTTGTATGTTATAGAGAAATGGTTAAGAATGTATGTTTGTGTTCAGTGTGTTATATAATAACTATTTTGAACATCTCACTCATGGGAAAAATACTCTTTGCTTGCTTTTAAGTAAACCTTATTGTGTAGACTTAAGATATTTGACATGAATATTATTGAATACACATCCATGCTCAAATAATTACTATGATAAAGAAATTTAACATATATCAGTTTACATAGTTACCCACATTTTTGTTTATTTTGCAGCAAAATATATTAAAATCTCCTCACTTTGCAGGGATCCCATATCTATTACAGTTGACTTTCCATATCTGCAAGTACTGCATGGGTTCAGATAAGCAGGGGATTCAAAACATTTGAAACTGGAGATTTCTCTCCCATCTGCCAGTTCCCAAATATCCATTCTGAGGCTTAATATTAAGTATAAACTGGCTGATAGCTCAGGCTTTCTACTAACTAGCTTTTATATCTTAAATTAACCATTTCTGTTTATCTATGTATTGCAACATGGCCATGAAGTTACCTCACATCTTGCTTCTCTGGTGGATGCTGGCATCTTCCAGATTTCACCTTCTTTTTCCCTTTATCTTGGCTTGGATTTCCTGCAAGTGCACTTGGGACATACTAGATAGACCCCCGAAGCTACCTCAGCAGCTCAATGGATTTTAATTTATTCAATCCTAGAAAAATAAATCATTTTAAGTGTCTAGCTCTGGAATAAATAAAGCCATCTAAATCATGAGTCAACCGAATTCTACTGTTTGCCCACTTGCTCTCTCAGCCACCCTGGCCCTAGCTTTATGCTTCCTAATTCAAGTACGTTAGAAAATAGGAAAGCTTGAACACCAAGAGAAAAGTGGAATTTGCAAAATTAAATCCGGTAGAGAAATGCGATCAGATTTGGATCACATCAAGTTCTATTTATGCGGAGTGTTTTATTTTGTTGAATTCAAATATGAAAGTAGCAATATTGAAATGATGGAAAACTTATATTCCTCTCATATTTAGGTAAGATAATCTTTGCTGGAAAGCTTTTGCAGTGATACTCAAAGCAAGCACATCCCAAAATGGTAGCACAGCTTTCCCTTAGGAACTCAAAGCCAATGCTCCATTTTCCTTGGAGCATTCCTGGTGGTAAATATCACCACACACTCAACATGTGGCAGACAGGCGTGGAGCTACTCACTGGTACTCAAGACACATGACTTCCTACAATGTCCAATGAATCCTTCCCGGCAACATTTATGTAACTCATGCCAAGCCATCAGTAAAAGCAGTGTGACAAACTCCAGCGTGACAGCCGTCACTTCACATGTCTCTGCACTGCTCCGCAGAGGCTGAGTACCTGATGCTTGTCACACCATCGAGTCTGTCCCTTGCTGTCTCCCCATGTCTTTAGTTCTCTTTAGTTAAATTGCCCTGTCCTGACTGTTGACAAAGAGGAGAAAATATACCATTGTGCTCTAGTTGTTTTTAAAGGCACCTCCTCTTAAGACTATAATTGGCAAAAAATTACTCGAGGTAGATTATCCTTTTGAAATGATCATAGTGTTAAATTCTGTTGAGTAATTTTATTTAAAAATTAAAGCTCTTGCATTGAAAATAATGCATCATGTCACCAACATGAAGAAGCTCAGCTTAGAATTGTGTCAAAATTTCGTTACTTCTGGGTGATTGTAAGTTTTTATTTAATTTTTTTTTACGTGTGAATGTTTACACCTGTACTTCATGAATGCCCGGGGTCCACAGAATCAGAAGAAGGTACCAGATCTCTGGAACTGAAGTTACAGGCGGCTGAGAGTTCTTTGTAGATTCTGGGGAGCAAACCTAGGTCATCTGCGTGGGCAGTAAGTGCGCTCAAATTCTCAGCCAGTCTCCAGCTTCATGGCTGTTCTGTGTGCACCTATTTTATAACTCATTTTGTGTGCCCACGGGTTTGAGTGCACGTGCTACAACACACATGTAGAGGTAGAAATCAGTGAGGGCAGTTGTTTCCTTCCACCGTGTGAATCGTGGGGTTGGCCTCAGTCTCTCAAGCCTGGCAGGAAGCACCTTTATACTCTGTTGTCTTGCTGACCCCCCCCCCCCGTGTCTGTATAATATTATTTTTACTGAATCCATTTCCACAAGTGTCCGTTTGACTATATCCTAATAGCCCTTAAAGGTTTGGTTCTCTTGGCTAGTCTTTTTGTTAGCACAGGAAAGACAATTTGCTGCAATCTTGACCTTCATGGCTGGCCTGTCTGTGTATCTCATCACTTTCATTTAAACCAAATTTTAGAGGCAAAATCTGTAGTAGATATACACCTGACTAGAGAGATAATTAGGACATGCCACCACTATAATTACTAAGTTACGGTCTCTGGGGGAACATAAAAGCTTGTCCTGTCTCTTTAACGGGACAAGTTATTAATTCCCTTAACAATTTCCCCCCCTTTGGACTAGAAGTATTTCATGAATTTTTGCTTTGTAAAATACTCCTTAAGGGAGGCTTAAGCCATAATGCACAGATTATGGAAATGATGCTCATTAAGTATAGGGTGAGATTTCTGGAAAGCCATGGTGCTGCCTCACAACATGTAACCCCCATTAAAGGCTTCGACGGAATGTTTATTCATTGAGCAGTAAACGTTTATTATTATACATTTTATTGAAACATAAATTAAAGAGCAGTAATTATGTGTAGGGCAAACAGCAACGCAGTATGAATTTGGCACGGAATAAGGAAGACAAGGAAAAATGTTATCCTTGTTACATTTGCATCCAATTTCTTTATTGTATCCTCAACAGAAAGAGAGGGGAGGCACTAACTCTCTAGGTTACTGTTTTGATATGGCATGCGAGTGAAATTTGCCTGGTTTTGGTATTCTGTCCATCAAAGAGAGGGTTAATCTATGAAGGTCAGAGGCAAGATGGGTTTCTTGTGTTTTGAGAGGGAGCCCTGACGGCTGTTAGGAAAGTCAGTGTTGAACAAGGACTAGGCCTCCTTGGCAGTCCTCACAATCCTGATGGTAGGATCAGCTGTTGCTCCAGACTCAGAGCGCACCTGAGGAGTTCCAAAAAACAAATTGCACAGGAAAAACCATTAGGGTGGCAACTTTGGCTGGAAGATGTTCTTTCGCATGGGTGAATGATGTCTGCATTTCCTTTGCAATGGCTTTTTTGTCTGCCATATCCTTGTATGACCAGGGACTCCCAGGAAGAGGTAAAAGACATGAATGGTCAAGAAAATCAGTACATAGACATTTTAAATTTTACGTAACCTAAGAGTGCTGTACTGTACTGGACCTTATTTAACTTTCCGTCCATCCAGTCACTTATCTATTTGTTCATTCATTCCTATATCTTTCCATCATTCATCAGTCTCCTTATTTATCTCTCCCTCCATTGGTCCATCTCATATTATATCATCCCATTTCAGTAACAGATAATAAATACGTTCTTTAACCTAGGAACATGGAATGGGTAAAGGGAAAAAAAATCAGGACAAAACCACAATAATAAATATCCCCAAATTCCAAAATAGTGGAAGAGAAACACTTGTGGATTTTACACTGTACAGTTAAAACCTGTCAATCTACAATCACAGGAGGCCTCAGTGAGGCCTGGGAGAGTTTGATATTTTACAATGGAATCTGCTTTGGAAAGACTCTTAGAAGACTAGGGTAGGAGGAAGAGAAGGGATCGGAAAGGATTTTCGCAGGGAAGTAAGAAGACTTTTAACTAATTACCAAAAAGCCAAACCCATCATAAAAACAGTGATTACATTGTCAAGGGATCAAGTAACAGTCTTGGGATTCTTAAGTTACCCCTATTGGTAAAATAAGAGCCAGGCAGTACACAAAAGCAAAGAGACACATGCTGAGAGGCCCTGAGAACTCCTTCATTCTAGCTGAACAGGAAGACTCTCTTTCTAAATCACTTTACCCAGATTCTACCCCTGTTGTCACACGAGCATCACCCAGTACAGCAGGGCCTGGCTTCATCCCAGGTCCCTGTGCTGGCTTTATGCCTGCTTTGAGCTTGTTTGCCTCTTTGTGGGCAGTGATTGTCAATGTACTCTCTTCTTGCCAATCAGTTTTAAGAACTTAGAGCTGTGTGTCATGGAAAGTTAACTGGGAGCCAGAAGATACTACTGAGTATCTGTAAAGACAGATCTCAAACGTGTTCTAGAGCCCTCCCATGGGCTTCCCTCGTCATTCAGTTTTCTGTCTCAAGGGTCAGTAGTGTGCGAAGAGGGTTTGGAACCTCTGCTAGTCTGAGCTCAGCTGTACTAGGATGTCACACTGTGGATTTGGAAGGGAGCTGAAAATTCGCTCCACTTCCGAAGGCTCGGTTTCCTCACCTGTCAACAACAGCAATGATTCTGATTACATATGTTAGGGAGGTTCTTGAGATAATATAGGTAAAGCGCTCATCTCAGTTCTTGGAGTATGGTGCACAGCAGATAGTAAGAGTTTAAGAGGAGCAGAGGTAACTGTTGCTTCCTATTATGAAAGTAAAGAATACTTTAACTGCTGAAATTCCTGGAGTACTTGAAGTTTCTGTGCAAGAGTAGAGAGGATGTGTTCTATTCTAAAATATTTCTTTTCTCTCTCTGAGTTCTGTTAGGAACACAATGAAGGTTCAATCACATTGACAGAGTTAAAAGGTTAGTGGTCAGTTCTTTGAGGACCTCATAAGAACCATCTTTCTTTATTCCATTTCCTTCTTGGTTTTCTACACTGCAGTCACTGGAGAACGCTCAAATCAGCAGATATAAAATACATGACTTGATGAGGGAATATATAAATTATCACCTAAACTAGAATTTTTGTTCCAATGAAAGGATTTGTGATGTTGTGTGATGCCACTGGCCTGCTTACAACTGAAGGCCCACCCTTAGGCTAGTCACATGAACTACAATGTGCATCACAGACAGATGAGACAAAATGAGAGTCAGTATCTCATGGTCCTGCTTAGAACCTCAGCTTTGCCCCTTTATCAGCTTGATAAAATTTGCTAATCTTGTGAGTCTCATTTTCCCAAAGACCCACTCTCCCTCCGTGTGTGTGTGAGAGAGAGAGACAAAGACAGAGAGACAGAGACATAGAGACAGACAGAGAGACTGAGAGAAAGCACTAGAAGGAAACACATAAAGAGGTCTAAGAACAATAACCAAGTCATAGTGTTTGGTATTGTTGTGCACACGTGTGTTCATATAATATATGCATATATGACTGAACATAATTCTTGGTGTATAGCATTTTCACATCAATAATAGCTAATAAAAGTAACCGTAACTTTTAGATGCTAGCTAGATGGGTGGTATAATATTACTGTGCATAGATGTTTTTACCTTGTGAAAAACTTTCAATGGATCCCTCTGTATAGAAGAAAGGATATAGATTTTGTGAATTCATTTATCAGCTTGTACAAGAAGAACCCATCTTTGCTGACGTGAAATCTGACGGTTCATGTCGTTCAGCTGGCAGCCTCAAAGTAGCATGTGATGCATTCCATACCATATGTTATAATCATCATTATATATTAGTCCTCTGTTATAAAAGAAAGGGGCTTGAACCTTCTTTTCAGATACAAAATTATTTGGAAGTAAATGCCAAAAGGCTTTAATAAGTTGAGGGTTGGAATCTACTGGGGAAAGTCAAAGGAATGATGCTGTTAATCCTCACATCCAAATGTTTCTCTCCACACGGCGGTATCTCTACCACTAGCCGTTCCTTTAATATACTTGGTGAAGGAAAATGGGAGACACCACTGGAGATGTAATTGTCTCTCAGCGTCGCTATTAGTGTCTATTACCAAACCGTCGGGAGAGTATCATATTGTTCTGCTTATTGAGGTGAGATTTTGAACAAGGGGGAAAAGTTCTCGCAGCACCTGTTTTCCTAATTGATAGTAATTACACTGAACACGCCCACCCCCAGCAAGTAGGTCTTAATTAAAGTGGATGCATTCTCCTGAAATTGTATCACTTCCTCAGAAGCTGCATTACTTAGTAACAAGTTACAATATGGCCGGTGACTGAACCCTGACAGTTGCTTCCATGTCCACCTCTGGATGCCCACATACCATTCACCTTCATTTTTCTCGTTTGCCGTCAGGGCTTCCTGTGCCTTAAAAACAAATGCTTAAAAGGCTCTTTTTTTTCTACCCTATTTGGAGGTTGAGAGCAATAGGTTAGGAAGTTGATCTCCCTTTTACTTGTTCCTTTTGTTTTGTTCTGTTTTAGATTCTGGTAGAAGATTTCTCTCCTTCTTAGAGGAGAGAAAACAGAAACAATCTTCCTGAGTTTAGCTACTAGTCTATCACAGCATCTCCCGCCGGGGAGTGCTTGGGATGGTGATCAGAGTGGTTCATGCTTATAATATGGAAGATAGGGGTAACGGATTGGCATGTTCTTATGAAAAAAAAAAAAAACCTCCTGAGCTTGAAGCCAAAAGGCAATGACAGGTTGGCAGGCTCTCAGACTCAGTGACTCTATAGAACATCACATTCCCTCGCCTACATTGTGTCTGACTTGAAAAGACCTTGATTTTTGGAAAATTTGAAATTTAAAACTGTCTGGTGGCTAAAAGCTCCTTTAAACGCTCATTGTGGCTCGGAGCAATACATCATCACATCCATGGCGCTGAGATGATGTACGGAGCCCATATATCAGAAGAGTACAATCCCTCTCGTGATGTATGATTATAAGCCACCACTGGAGCGCCACCAGTGATAGATGGCTTAAAAACACCATTGTTAAGCTGCAAAACTCTAGAGGGGCTCCACAATCCTGTAGGGGGTTGTTTTGTTTTGTTTTGTTAACTGAATTGGTTCTTTATCCCTTTTCTTTAAGTTTTTCAACTTGACTGGGACAGATGGAACATATGGAAAACTCTGTATGCCATGTTTTGTGAAAGAAAACCCAATGCCTGAGCATTGCCCATAGGCCCAGTGAAAGATCTCTGTGCAGCTAGTTAAGAGGCCATCTGTATGCCTTCATGTATGCCGTAGAATTTTGACTGCTCACTCCTTTTGCTCTTCAGCTGGTCGTGCTAAAGTGTTCTCCAAGCTATGTGAACGACATTTATTTCACAATGAAGTGACTTTCAGTGATGTCACTCTGACCCTAGCTACAGCAGAAGAAGAGGAAGCCTCTCCACATCAAATCAGGCAGATGCAGTCATGTCAAAAGCACAAGCTTTGGAGATAGTGACAGGCCAGACTAGAATATGCTCAGTTCATCTCGCTGCAGAAGAACCCTTCCAGTTTATAGTAAAAGCAGGTGGTTCATGCTGTCTTCAGAGGCACTGCCATGTGATATAGTCAGTCTTAGGCTATAATAACCTCAGTCCAAACATGATAGCAACATGAGGTCCTGTAATATTTGGCTGTGAATTAGTTTCCTGGTTTACAAACACTTGATAGATGTGGAGAGATGAAATGAGTTTAAGATAACAAAAGAACAATAGCAACAATAACAACAGCAAAAAGCCCAAAGCACTAAGGAGGCACAGGTCACATTTGGACCGTGGCATCATCTCTGGGATCCCAGACTCCTCTCTGTGGAGCTCCTCCCTTCCTCAGATCTGGGCCCACAGGATGGGATGACCTGGTAAAAGCCATGGAAGGCAAGGCCAGTCCTACAGCTACATTCCTGGCTCTGCCATCGGGTTGCTGTTAGTCTTTCAAGAGGCACTCCCCTGTTCTCGAAACTGAAGAAATTCAACTGTGTGTCTCCCTAATGTTTTCTAATTTGCATCCTTAGTAGTTTTTATTTTTAAAATGTTTTCGATTTTTCAGTTGATGTTGTACATGGAATCCCCAGACAGGAAGAGCTAATAGTTCCAGGTGAATCGAATGTGCTGTTCTGTCTTAGGTAGAAATCTGATTCCTACACATGTGTCATCCCCAGCTGCTCTAAGCTTGCTCTGGAAACTATAGGCCTTTGTGATGGGCAGGTTGAGAACCAGTGATGAGATTTTTATCAGACTGTTATCTCTCTCTCACCCGTGGAAAGAAGACTGAGATCCTAACCCTGTAGCCCAGGAGTAGAGCATAAGTTTCCAGGTATTAGATATGAGACACCTTTTGCTACAAATGGGGGTCTGTACTCTACCATATCACCGTGACCCCGTGTTCCGTGGCTGTGACATACCCTTGTTGACCCGATTTCTTTCGAGAAACTGCTAGGGGCAGAGTGTCACTTTTAACTCTCAGGACATAGGAAATTGTCATATTAGATGATGCACACCTTCCCAAGAACAGTTCTCAACCAGTATATAAATAGACGGCTCCCTCACCCCTGGAGTGGCAATCTTGGGTACATGATTTAGACTGTCATGGGACAAAGCTGGTCACTCACAGAGGTAACTCGCTTGATAATGTTTCATGTACTGGCTAGTCTCCCGGTCCTTTGTCCCACAGTCCCTGACTGATGTGTTTAGGGATCACCTCCCCAATAGGCCACATGCATCTCTGTCCTAGATTCCAAGTGTGTTTCAGGGCCAAGGAGACAAAGAGAAGTGTTTATATTCTTACGTTTCTGAAGAAAAGGAATTTTTATGACTCGGTCAAGTGAACAACTGGATGCTCTTGATTTTCTCCTGAGTGTTTTTCTGTCTTCTCTGTGTGTTTGATGTATTAGTTTGATGATCAACAGATTGGAACTTTATTATGTAAGCATAGTTGCCTATTGCCATTTGAGAGCTTTTGGTAATTTTCCAAATTTCACAAAAAGCACAACAGACATAAAGCCTTATTCAGTCTTAGGGTGGAAAATTTGTGTTTTGCTGTCTTAGTTGGGGTTTCTATTGCTATGAAAAGACTCCATGACTATGACAACTCCTTTTTTGTTGTTGCTGGGTTTTTGGTTTTTTGTTTTATTGGTGGAGGTAGGGGAGCGTGAGACATGGTTTTACTGTGTAGCCCTGGCTGTCCTAGAACTCACTCTGTAGACCAGCCTGGCTTTGAACTCACAGAGATCTGCCTGCCTCAGCCTCCTGAGTGCTGGAGTTAAAAGCATGCATCATGACCACCTGACTGACCATGGCAACTCTTATAAAGGAAAAACATTTAATTGGGGTAGCTTATATTTTCAGGGTTTCAGTCCATTTTCATCATGGTGAGGCATGCAGCTTGCAGGCAAACATGGTGCTGGATCTGAGAGTCTTTACATCTTGACTCAGGGGCAACAGGAAATGCTCTGAGTCACTGGGTGGGATCTTGAGCATATATAGAACTTCAAGGCCCCCCTCCACAGTGACACACTTCCTCCAACAAGACCATACCCACTCCAACAAGGCCACACCTCCTAATAGTGTCACCCCCTTTGGAGAGCATTTTCCTTCAATCCACCACACTTGCTTTCTTTACCTATAGAATCAATCAGCTCATACTGACTCCCTCAAAGTGTTGTACTGATAGAATAAAAAAAGATATAAAATCCATATTTCAAATCAGCTCATCAGCATTTGTTTTGTACTGGGCTATTTATTTGTATTTGGTTTTTTGTATGTTCCTTTAGCTTTTGTCATGACCAAATACCTGAGAGAAACAAGCTAGAGAAGCAAAGATTGATTTCTCATGGTTTCAGAGATTTTAGTCCATGGTCATCTGATTCCATTGCTTCTGGGCCATGGTGAGAAAGAACATAATGGAAGAAGAATATGAATCTGCAAAGATGACAACTTCATGGAATCCAAGAATCAACACAGAGACGCTCAGGGGACAAGACAAGGCACGCCCCCAGTGACCTACTTCCTCCAAGGATGCCCCACATCTGAGGTCTCCACTACTTCCTAGTAATATCATCAAAATATGATTCCATGATGAATTAATTCAATGAAGAAGTCTTGGACCTCCTGGTTGAAGTACTCTGAAAAAAAAAAAAAGCCCTATTTGCTGTCTTCAGTGACTTCTACTTGGATGCTCTCTTGTAATGACATTGATCCTTGCCAAGTAATTCAACGTAGATTTCAAATTCAAGGTCAGCTGGTGTGGTAGTTTGGATGGGATTTTCCTCCATAACCTCCTAGGGAGGTGTGACTTTGTTGGAGCAAGTGCATTATTGAGGGGGTAGGCTTTGAGGTTTCCTATGCTTAGAATACCACCCGGTGTCTCAGTTGACTTCCTGTTGCCTGCAAGATGTCTGCCTGCTCTCTGCCATGCTCCCTGCCATGCTAATAATAGACTAAACCTCTGAAACTCTAAGCAAGCCACCCCGATTAAGTGGTTTTACTTCATAAGAATTGCCATGGTCATGGTGTCTCTTCATAGCAATAGAAACCCTAACTGAGACAGCTGGTAAGCAACCTCAATTCATATGCAACCTGAACTTATCCTGTTCTGTAATTGGCCATATTTACAGGTCTGGGATTAGAGAGTGGGTATCTTTGGAGAAGACCTTATCTGGCCCCTACAACATAATTTTTATTATTCTTTAAAGCCAAATTTTCCTTCTATCTTTGTTCTCAGGCAGGTGTTGAAGAGAGGCGTTTACACAGGCTTAATTGGCTGGGTGTATAGATAATCCAGTTATAAAGGAGGCTAGCCTTTTATGCCTTTTCCTGCCCTTATTGTAGTCCCTGCAACTGAACTATGATACAGTCTAACAAGGAAAAGCCCGACCATTTTGACAGCACTGACCATCTCCAGGTGATGGATACGTGTGTGGAAAAAAAATAGAAGGAACAGTACAGGCAGGAAGAAAGATTCAGAGCAGAAAAGGCAATGCTAGTGTGGTTGTCTCTCTTCTCCTCCCATCCTAGCAATGCCTCTAACAAGCTAGAATCCATATACTTCACAGTGTGAAAGCAAAAACTTCGGTGGGTTTTAACACATTCACAAAGTTGTGGGACCGCCACGACCATATGAGATGAAAGAACCATATGAGAAAAGAAATCATCCATCACCCCCAAGGATACCCAGTTTCCACTGACAGTCACTCTTCATTGTGCTACAGGAAACACTGATCTCTCCCTGTGAATTTGCCTAGTCTGGGCATTTCATAAATAGAATCGTGTAATATATGGACGTTCGTATCTGAGTCCTTTCACTTAGCATAATGCCGTCCCTTAGCGGCTTCATTCCTTTTTATTCCCAATCATCTTCCGTTGTCTTGTTATTACAGCATTCATAGTTGATCGTCACTTTGGATTGTTTCCACTTTTTGATGATGGTGAATAATATTGCTATAAATATGCATTACAAGGTTTTGTGCCTACATGGTTTCAGTTCTCCTGGGTATATACTGGGAATATAATTTTGGGTCATTTGGTGTCTGTATGTTTAACATTTTGAGGAATTGCCAAACTGTTTGTCAAGCATGCAGCTGCATCATTTTGCACTCTGTGCAAAAGCATTTGCGACTTCTTTGCCTCTGTGGTCTCACCCGCACTTGGGCTTCTCTGTGTTTTGATTAGAGGCAGCCTGGTGGCTATGGAGTGGTATCTCTGTGTGGCTTTGATTGACATTTCACTAATGACTAATGGCACTGAGTATCTTTTCTTGGCCTTTGCAGGGTTATCTTTCCAGCTTCACTGAAACCAACTCAAGCATTCAACAACGATGAACACTATTGATGTTTCCCTCTTTCTTGAAACTCCCCCTTCTCTGGGCTTCTGGAAGTTATCATCTCTTGGTTTATATACTTATTGTGTTCGTAGGTTGAGTCCTACTTCTCTTTCTTAGAAGGCTGTGCACTGGCTTTGTCATGATTTCTTGGTCCTGAGAGACTGAGAGGGATGTCAGAATCCTGTGATTAGGCTGTCACTTAGCAGTCTATGTCAGTGTATCAGGTATCAGGAGGAGGTGAGATCATGCCCTCAGGGAAAAATCACCTAGACAGTGAGCTGTTTACTATATTTGGTATCACAGCAAGTTTTAAATGGTGTCCGGTGATGGAAAGTGGCATTTCCAGAACTGAATGGTAGTAGCCTATAGAAATACTCTGATGAGTAAGCCCAGAGGAGGAGGGGATTGAAAGGGAATCAGAGACAGGTCCAGACCCTGGAGTCACTGGCATGACCTTGGGGACAGGCAGAGAGAGTGATCAGTGCTGGAAACCTGGGCAGCATATGGAGATAGCTCTCCACATACCACAGCAAGGCAGGCCAACAAGGTGTTTCCTCAGCACATTTCACAGGGGTAGACCTAAGAACAAAGGGATGGTCTGAGTCAGTGGCTCTCAAGTGAGCAGCATCACTTGGGGAGTTATTATAAAGTAGATTAGAACGTCCCTAATCTTAGCAGTACGTAGCTATTTACTGCTGTTTGGTAATCAAAACAACAGAAACAGAATCTGCCAGAAGAGATGCTTTCATGGTGGCCCCTTTAAGGAGCTTCTGAAATACCAACTTTGCTAATATAAAGCCAGTCACTGAACATGACCTCCGATCTTCAGATTGCATTCTTAGCAGTAATGCTGTCCCCACTGCATCTGTGTGTGTTGAGAACACTCTGCTAAATAGCACCACAAGCATATGACAACCATGCACTTAGCAGATTTCATACGTTAGGTCCATAAGGTGGGGAGGCTGCAGTGCCCCTTACAGCGAAAGATGCTGAGTCACAGGCCTGCCGTGGCAAGGTAACACAGCTAGTAGATATTGTGTATACTGTATTCCAGATAAAAGCTGTTACTGTTATGTTCTGTGTCCTCTGGCAGTATGAGTACAAAATTTTGCTCTGAAAATTGTGATGACTTACACGTAAGGAATGGGGTGGAGAACAGGTAAGTGACATCAAAGAAACAAGAGAGAAAGGGTGTTGGTGAGAAAGGAAGGGAGGGGGGAAAAGGAAGAATTATACCAGGATTTGCAAGTGAAGACTAGCGGACAGAGGGCTCTCACCCTGTGCTCAGCCATTTCCCCTCCGTGTCTTCTCTGGTCTGAAGTCTGATTCATTAAGCTACTCTGCATGGTTACTTTCTTCTTGGGCCCATGTTGCAAGGCTTTCTTGTAAGAATTTGGTTCCTAGGTAGTTTGTAACTTACTTCTCCATGTCTGTCTGTTTCTGTATCCCTCTTTCTTTGTTCACATTTGAGACTTAAGTATGTCTATGTCCCATTGACTCAAGGGTTTGAGGTTGCCTTCATCATGAGCTGGAGGTGATTTGGGAAGAAACATGTCACTGTCTGGGGACTGTGTACTCAGGGACAGACGTGAAGCTCTTCTTTGCTTCATTCACCTTGGACAGCCCAACTTACTGCCTCTCCTGTATACCTTATTGTTCTCCCTTTCTTGTACACAAAACCACGAGATATTTCACGTTCTGTTCTCTGGAGGTCCATCATTGTAGCCCAGCGGTAGGAACCAAGATAGGGTGTGGGGGGAGTGATTGGGGATGTACTTTGATTCTTTGCCTGTCTTTCCATACTTTGGCTTTTCCATTTTCCTTTCTCTGTAATTAATAACAAGCGCAGGAAGTTAGCTCAAGGCTATGAATAAGGTTTAGGTTTAGAGAGATACAACAGATACCATTAGTAGAGTAAAACTCCCAAGTAGCATTTTAGCCCTTAAGAATATATATATTGAATTAGATACGCTGTGATCCTTAAGTCATGATCTCTGACTAATAAGTCTGCTATGTCTATTACATGGGTGCTTTAGTAGATTAGACCAGGGAAATGAGGGATTTAAAAGATTAAGTGAAGGCCAGTAAGATGGCTCATCAGTAAAGGTACTTGCTGCCCAGACTGACAACCTGAGTTCTATTCCCAAAATGCATCTGACCATCATACACATGTGCACACATGCGCGCGTGCATACACACACACACAGACATGATTGCACACACACACAGAGACAGACAGACACGTCCTAGATTTATTTTTTTTAAACGTTTTTAAAAAGATGACGCTCAGAGAATTACTGTGTAATGTTAATGAAAATGAACAAGAGGACAAGACCCATGTGACGTCATTTCCTGTGAGAACTCTACCACTCTCTGCTCAGAGCACTTATCTCTCTGAGTATTAGTTTTTCCTTCTGTAAAATGAAGATCACTTCAGAAAAGAACTGGGAAGTACTCCATGAAATATCATCCAGGACTAATACAATCTCTGGTTGTCATGGCAAATAAGAATGAGCGAGAGCTGTCTGTCTTATATAATTAGTAGTCAAAGCCAGTGTTCTTGATTTGGGCCACACTACTTCCTCTTTTCACCAATTCCCCGGCTATTTATTCAGTTCTCTCTTGACCAGTCCTTCTCTCTTGTCAGCTTCAGAGTCACAGTCACAACAACTGTCTCTGAAGACACGCTGTCATTTCAAAGCCCTGGCTGACTACAGCCCAGACTGACAGTGACGCATGATTCCACAGAGCCTGTGATGCACGCTGACATCTCCCTCAAGCTCTCGTAGGCCGCCAACTTGTATCCCTCTTGTTCTGTGTTTCTCCACTTACAGCAGATTTCAGATGTAGTTTCTGAAAGTGATCATCAGCCTCTCCTGAAAAATAATCCAGCAAGAACCCGTAGAGGGTAATTGGCCTTCGGGAGAGCATCACTGTCAAGTCAAGAGACAGACGGTGAATTAAACACATTTTTCTTTCTTTCTTTTGTACCTCCAGCATGTGCATGTCCACATTCTTCCGAGAAAAGCAGGGGACTTCAGCAGGAATGACAGCATCTATGATGAGGTGAGTCTGTCCTTTGTGACCTTATTATTGGGTCACAAGGCCTGTCAGTGTGACTGAATCAATCTAATTATCTAGACGTCACCGCAGACATGATCTTCAATGATATTCTACCCAAGAGGATTTGGGAAGTGGTAGTAGAAGCTAGCAAGCTTAGAGTGACCATCAGGGGCAAAAGAACTGAATTATATATATATTTTTTTTAACTAATGAAAGCCAATAGCAAACCAAGTGTTTTTGTGATTTCTACTTTGTCATGTTTATCAGGACACTTAATATCTGTGTGAAGACATGATCCTGAATCTCCATAATGTAAAGTGTTACCAGTAGAAGTCAAGCAGAGTGTCATATGATTCTTTGAGATGGATGTGCTAACTTTGGGAGCTGGGGAGATAACTCAGTGGATATATTGCTTCCATGATAAGCATGAGAACCCGACTTTGCTGCAATCCAAAGATACCAATGTCAACTCAGCACTCTGTGAATCATCAAGGGCCACATGATTCTACTCTGGGGTCTTATCCACATGAAAACCTTCCAGTGTCTGCATGTGCTGAGTAGAACATTGCCTGTGGTAGAGTGGACTAGAAGAAAATATAAAGTTATTTCACTTTATGTACTGACCATAGCAGTGGAACAGAAAATATATTTCTTGCTTTTGAGAGCTGATCACATGGCACCAGTGCTCCAGGGTCATTGCGTTAAAAACACTTTGGCTGTAACAAGAAAAGGTGCTTGGCTTTATTGGCAACGTCTGCCTTGGGTGTCAAGATAGAAAGATATTAGTCACATATTTGGTTATCTTCTTCCAGCCTTTTGGGGGAAAATTCACTTTTATTTTTAATTTTACTTGTTTATTATGTGTCTCTGTCAACTAGACCTATAAGAAAATAAGATCTTCAACTTGTCCCCAAGGTCTACATGAACTGGATATATCTCTGTGTGTTCATTGGGTTTTCTCTAATGAGCTAGGCTTTAAAATGGTTATCCAAACATTGTAAATAAAGAATGTCAGCATTTAGTAAGGACATACATTGATGTCTGCTCAGGGACTCGGTGGATCACTTGATGTATTCTTCAACACTACTGTGAACTTGTGTAAGCTAGACATTGCTTAGCCACAGTTTTGAGAGCTGACTTGTGACCTAGAAGCTTTCTGAAATTCTTATTTATTTAGGGATATCTTTATCTCTAGAGATTGTGTTTGGGTAGATGGCAAAGGCACATGAGAACAAATTATTAAAGTACCAAACCCCTCACAAGTGATTCTGATATAGTTATAGGTGGTAGAGTAGGTCCTATGCACAGCCTGGGCTTCGCAAAGCCTCTGAACACTCTAGATGTGAACTCCGTTCAGCGGATGTGAAGTGCAAGCTGACAGTTGGTAATGGCTTTAAGTCTGTGTGGGAAGAAAGTAAGAGCTACAGAATCATTATACAGAGATATATTAAATACACAAGTACACAGCTTATTAATGTAAACCAAGGTTAATAAAAATGTTGCCAAGTACAGGATATTTTAATGAATAAATTACCACATGATTTATATACAAGTGAATGCAGTTGGAGTGGCATTAAAAGTGCTTGAAAACACTGTTTTCCTAGGCCGATCAGTCACCTTGAATCTTGTTTATCTACCAAATGGGCTATTGACAGAAGCTGTGTGCATGCATTTCAGCTCCGTCCAAGACACAATGGCTGACATTGCACAGTACCTGGCTAATACTCTCTTGCCCTTTTTGCACACTCCAGCGACATCTCTCGACTCACAAATAAAGCAACATGTGTTACTACAGCCCATATATCCCTGTATATGAACAAGTAATTTCCAAAAGAACTATTTTTTTTTCAGTCAGTATTAGCTGATAGTGTAATATTAGCTTACAATATGCTCTACAGAGATAGTGGCACAAAACTAGAAAGTGGTTAAACAGATTAAAGTTCATTGCAGCCTACTGAGGGGCAGACCGTCATTAAAGCCACTTGGCTTCCATGTCTTAATTTTCTTATCTTTAAAATGAATAATGTTTACCACTCCCAAACTTGGCATGCCTATTATGGGACATAGAGCTACTAAAAGCAGATTTTGAGGATTGGTACATACTAAACAGTTATTAGTAGGTTGCTACTTATTATTGTTGTTACTAATTTGCTTTGGAACATATACAGAGGGTAAGGGATGGGTAATCTAGGTTTCAAACTAAACTGTTAGATGTCCTCATTTAGCACCCTTTGCCAGGGTGAGTAAAACATCATGCTTCCAATTTTCCCTCTGCCTTTAGCTACTCAGCCTCAGCTTGATCTTCCTCTTCATTTGAGAAGCATCTCTCGTTTGAGTACATAATAAGGCAATGCCTTCCAAGAGGCATGGGAAGCATAAAACGTCATGCAGGCCTTACTGGTACAAGATGTAATAGACATTAGACTGAGTGATGTTAATCAGAAATGATAGGGTGATGAGGGATGACATTCCTTATACTGATGAAATCACTCACTCACTGGGAATTGTGTAGACACAACAAACAGGCCGGCTTGGAGGGAGACAAGTGGGAAATAGAAATAGCAAGAGACCAAGCCCAGTGAATGCAATTGCACCCCTACAATTACAATCTACAGTATGATACCTAAAGAAGCCCCAGGTTGAATTTGCTCATAAGGTGACATTCTTTGTTAGCACAGTTTTAAGATGAATAGCAATAATGGAGAAGCTTCGCAGAAGGGGTGCAGGATGGCAAGTTCTGGGAACAGAGAACTGGGGACAAAGACACTTGAAAGGGGAAACAGAATATGCATAGATAGAAGATGACATAGTCACTGCTTCTAACATTCTGGAACATTTTTTGAAAGGACTCTAAACATGTCCCATGTGTCATTAATACATTCCGTGCAGCTTCTAAACACAGATCTAGGAGTATCAGGCTACAAGGAGACCAAAGTCAACATCAGAAAAGGATAGACCACATTTAGGAAAAAGCTTTGAACCGTTAGAATGACCTTTGCATGAAAGGGTGATTCCATCTTTGGATCCCTTCAGGTCATAATTGGTCAGAAGTGTGTGAGATCACTATGGGGACCACGGGGTTGCACTGCCTGCCTCTCCATATCTGGCTCGTTCTCCCGTTTATGGCCATTGTCACTGCAAATTCTGAAAAATGGTGCCATTCTCTGGTTAGTATTATGGTACTTGGGCAGCTGCCTATCCAAACATTCTTTGTTTAGTTCTTAGAAATACAAGATGTAACTCTTTCTTGACTTGTATGAGACTATCGATTTGTCCTCATTTCCAGCAGCCTCTTCTCGACTTTTCTCTAGCTCAGCAATGCATACTGATGATGCGTAGGCTTTGCTGGCTTCCCCACATGGGTTCTGTCATTCCCTGCAAAGTGCTTTTTAATGATGTGCTTCATTTTTGTCTGAAAAGTAGTTTTTAATGAGGGTGGATGCTGGTAAGCATGTCACTCATGCTGTAGGTCAGGAGGGCTCCCACGATTCTGCCTCCTCCCTACACTTCTGTCCCTCACTTAGGCCGTGCCCATGTGTCTTTCCAGGCTCTCCAAATTAAAGCCTTTCCCCCAAATGCAGCATGAGAGGTCAGTATAAGCGGCCCTGGTTCCCAAAATCATCTAAATTTGAGCTCCTGCCCCAGTTCCTCTCTTATCTCTATCATTCAAATGTCACTGCTCTCTGGAACATGTGTCTGGCTCAGAATTTCATGACAAACCACCTGTAATATCCATTTCACCCTTCTGTTTGTTTCTTTATTTACAATGCTCTGGCCCAAAGCGATTTCTTCCGATTCAATGTTGGGTCTTGCCTACGTTTCTGCCACCAGAACTTGTTCTGCCTTCCCATATAACATGTTTTTTTGCCAAACTTAGCATTGGCATTCCTCGGGGCCTTTGTACAAATTGTTCTCTTTGCCTGTGGTGTCTGCCATCTGTTTCCATTCATGTACATCGGTGTCTTTATCCAAATCTTAGGTCAAGGCCACCCCCTAAAAGAGCACTCCTTCCTCTTTTAAAGATTTAACGAAAGTAACCACTCTTGCCTTAGCACCATAGTTCCTTCCTATTAACATGCCAGTTACATCCTTAACAACTCACTCCAGATAATTTTCAGTTGGTATGCAACACCTGCATCGCCCAAGTGCATTGTAAAGCTTTGAGGGCAGGGACCCTAGCCTGGTGTAGGGTAGGTCCTCAGTGGATATCTGTCACTAGAGGCACATATGCCAGGACAAGAGTCCCACTTCAGGAACTTGCCATCCCCAGCAAGCTAAAACCTACTATAACAGGAGAGTGCATCTTGCTTTCGGGGGGGGGGGGGAGGGGGGTGATTCATCAACTCTTGGCTTCCCTGGGTGTGAGTGGAACATGGTGCCATCAGCCATCTAAGGGTAATTTAATGGGGCGTTGATAGAACAGAACCCTTTGGTCAGAAATCAATGTGCTGCAGAAGGCTGAAAAGTGTGGCGCACCAGAAAGGTTTGGAGAAGCAATTATAAACCTCATCTGATTGCTAAGCAAGTCTGGTAGCCTTGTGTCAAGGACGATAAGTAACTTTTCCCCTGGAAACCGAGATCTGTCTTCCTGTAACAAATACAGATGTGAGGTTTGCTGAAAGCAGGCTGGAGGCCCACTCTGCTTTTGTTCTTTAATTATTGTCCTGGAGTTTATCTTCAATTATTCTCCCTCAAGCTTTGTGTCTTAGACTTGTCCTTATGCATTTTACTCACCTTTCCAGTCCCAAGATTTCAGAGCAGGAGGCTTTCTCCTTTCCCCCAAACTAACGTTCAACTCCACACCTTCCAAAGCATACAGCTCTGTCTTCACTGTTCTCCATAGAGCTATGGGCAGCTCACAAACTCTGTGTTGTATTTTCTTGGAACTTGCATGAATTATATAAGGCCATCTCTGAACTCTCCAGCACCTCTATTATCTTGACAAGTTGATGAAGATTATGATAATGACATAAATGGTTCCTTGGATCAAAGAACATGCATAGCAAATGTGGAGGAGGGAAGTGCCCATTGCTTAATGCCACACTACATCATTTCATTAGCTCAGGAAGACTTACCTTGACTGTGTCTCAGATAAGCATGCTCATAACTGAAATGGTCAATTCATCCGATGTTTATGGGTGAAATTGAATGGTTATGATTGTGTGCTGGGTCTAAAATTCATTCCTCATCTTTAAAAAAAAAAAGAAGTGCCTAATAGTAAAGAAAAGGGGAATTCCAATCAGCAATTGGAAAAATTCAACCATGAACTTTATAGGCAGAGCAACCACGGGGTTAAGCGTGTCATGGAAAACAATTGCTTGGCTTATTGCAATGTATAAACAAAATCAATTTACTCAAATTCAGGTCATTTGGCCCTGCAGGCTTGAGAGAAGCATTATATTGCTGATGATATTTATTGTTGAACTTGGATCTCTTTCACACATCATCTGACAATGTACTCCAAGTTCATGGATCCCTAGTTGATTTTACCAAGAGGAAAGAATGTCTCAGTGAGACAGTTAATTAGCTGTTCTCCCTCTGGGTTCACGGATTTCTTCCTAGTGGTTGGTAAGCTTCTGAGTTCACGAGAATTGTAGAATGCAAACATTGATACTTCTTGTTCAGATTAAAATTGCAACTTTATGTGTTTTTGCACTCTTTGAGACTTTTAAGTCAAAGAATATGGATATAAATTCATGGTCATTCTTAATTAAATGATATGTCTCATATCCCCCTATATGTACCTTTGAATATGCTTTTAGATACCTAATTTAAGAGAACTGGACTACTGATTCCTATGCCATGTTATTCTCCAGTCACATCTTTATAAACCCTCACAGGAGAAGGGATAGTTAGTAAAGAGTAGTTCATCAGGTTAAAATTTTTATCTCCTTTTTTCTCATAAAAATGAATGTTAGAGAAAATCAGGTTGGTTTCATATATAGCAGTGCTTACTAAGCATGGTAGAAAGGAAAAGACAATAATGATGATAATGATGTGTTGGGGACCTCCAAAGACAATCACGAATTCATTGTACATAAATGAATCAAATCAAAAGCAAAGCCGAATCAATAACAGATAAAGTTCAGATCCCTGTAGGAGCCCCACAGCTAAAGACACAACTTGATGGAGTCTATGTTTTCCTCATTAGAATTTACTTAAAAGATGTTGTGTTAGGTCCTTTTTCCCCCTCAGGTTTTCTCTGTTACAAAACTTGAATATCTTCAGTTACATGTTAGTACTACCAGGGATGCTCATGAGACCAACCATGGACTTGGAGAGCAGGAGAGGCACTGTTTGGGTCATTCTTTCTCCTGACAACTGCCTTTGAAATGGCTTTCATGAGGGTGGCTGAAATTTCTCATTCAACTTTGAAAGGAGGCACAGTGTTCCTTTGTGGTAACAACATCTAAGTTTAAATTTGGGGGATCTAGACCCAGCTTGCTTCATGTTCATTTCCTATTCCATGTACTTGAACAAACTGTCCAACTTTTCCATGTCTCGTTTTTTTCATCTATGACGTATATGTAGGGTTGCTATGAAAATCAATTAATGTCTTACATTTGAAACCTTGGTCTACATGAAAAGTCCTCAGTAAATACCTGCTTCCATAATTTCCATGAGTTTAATAGTATTATCATTATCCTGACAGGCTATTGTGGGGAACTAGTAGAGTGAGTTCGGTAGGTGACAGGTCAGAGGTCATTTTCCATCTACAGAGAGTTCTGTTACCATATGTATGTGAACTGAGATCCTTCAAAGACAGCCATTCGTGAGCACATTAATTCTTCCAACAGTCAGAAGTAGGGAGCCCCCATGATCCTGCCATGTAGACATGATGAAGAACTTGGAGAGAAAATACCCTAGATGAGAATGTTACTATACGGCTTTTGGATCACTCCAACAGACGAGCAAGCCACAGTTTCTAGAAATTTTATTCTGGTGTTCAACTTCCTCCTCCCAACTTAGAGTCACACTTTGAGAAATATTGGGTATTTTTATATTCAAGAAATTGAAGAAAAGGTTTCTGCACTTAAATATCTGCATTGTATGCATTGGACTAGCATACTTAGTGACTCATCCTGTATCTTTAAATATTGAGCTTCATGTGAAAACTCCAGTGTCTCCCATAAGATGTACTTGAAATGAGAAGGAGAAAGAATGCAGAAACACTAGGCTTCTGCATAAGATTACTAATCACAAACCAATCAATTCTTATGTTTTTGTCCCCCAGAGAACTGATGGAAAATGATAATGGAATGGCATTATGGTTTAATGAACCCCAATAATCTGGACTCTGTGTCAGGGGCTAGGCACACATCATCTTATCTTACAGACATCAGGATAACTGTAACTGAAGCTGAGCCTCACAGGGAGGCATCTTCCTAGATCTCAGTGGCAACGCTTGTTTACATCTAATCTGTTGAACACAGAGTCTTCTCTCTCTCTGTCACACTTTGCTTTAATCTTTATTTTTCTGGAAAAGTCAAATTAAATGAGCTAAGCATTTTTCTTGAAGGCCATGATTTCTGATCACATACACACACACACACTCATACACACACATGCACATAACACATACATGTACACACATACACATATACATACACACACATACACACACACACACACACACACACACACATCCTAAATATCTTTTAAGTCTTATAAGTCTTGAACTTCTGCTGACTAAGTAGGTAAAACACACATTGAAGAAAATGGCATTTTACAAAGCTAATTTTTTTTTTCTCCTTTTAGGATGTGGCCCCGTGAGTTTGGCAGCTTAGGAACTTCATTATAACTCCTCTTGGAGTTTTGTTTAAACACAATGAAATCATCAACATACTCTATCTAGCCCAGCTTCTACAATTCCCAAGGTCATTCTTTCGAAGCTGATGTTGTGCACCAAACCTCTTAAAGACTTCTGCATGCCTTATAGAGTATTCATGTCACAATAACACACTAAAATATTTAAAAGGAAATCACTGCCTTATTTTTTTCTCAAAAAGAAACAGCTCTTGCTTACAACTCTCAATGGGCCATAAATATCTTCCAGGCCTGCTGTGCCAGTACCCGTTGGAAATCTGTCTTACATTAGTAGTAACTAAGGTACTCATAGAATATTCCCTTTACACTGAAAAGCAGTCTTGTTCTAGCATGCATCCATTTATTTTGGAAGAATTTTGTTTCTCTTCGTTGTTAGAACTTTGCATGCTTGGGTTAAGCATACTGTGAACTTTCTGCTTGATTTCACTGGTGATCTTGGCCATCAGTTGACATCAGGACTGAGGTTCAGTTGAGATTTTTGTCACAAGATAAAAGCAAGCAAATGTTACATAAGTCCCCCACATAGCACACACACACACACACACACCAGGTGCATGTATCACGCATGTTGTTTTGTTGTTATTATTGTTGTTTTTGGTTTTGGTTTTTGATTTTTCAAGAAAGGGTTTCTCTGTGTAGCTTTGGAGCCTGTCCTGGAACTCACTCTGTAGACCAGGATGGCCTCAAACTCACAGAAATCTGCCTGCCTCTGCCTCCTGAGTATTGGGATTAAAGGTGTGTGCCACCACTGCCCGGCTTTATGAATGTATTTTTGATTGAATAGTTTCTTTATTTAGGTTGTATCTCAAAAGTGAGAATTTCAGGAATTTGGTGCATTCACTTGTTCACAATCTGGAATGAGGCTGAATTGGATTTGAGACAGCATAGAGCAAGACTGTCCTAAGTGATGCTCTTAGAATGGAGAGGAAAGATAGGATGGGATTTGACATTAGCCCAAGATGATCAGTTAATACGGACACTGACTTATGTTTTTTTCCATCAGATGCAGGAACTAAGGCACAGGGGAACCTTGTAACTTTTTTCAGGACAATAGAAAAATAGGGACAGGCCTGAGATTCACTTTCAGGCTGCCTGTTCCAGTCTACCTTCTCCTTCATGCTGCGGCCTCCACAAACACTCCCAAATGTTTTCATTCCCTTCCTCCTCACTACCTCTGACACACAGAGAACTCTACTCTCTCTTAGGACAGGGTCTCCAGAATGCTAGCTGTACTAAATATATTATTTTCCCGGTCCTTAAAATGCAGAGCCTCATTTCCCCCTTCCTCACTTCTTCGGCTTTCATTTTTTAGCAACAAGGCCCCTTACTTTCTTGGCATTGCTCTCCTTTCTGTCAAAATGTCCTTTTTGTACTCAACCTGCACACAACAGAGCAGTTCACATTCTCAACCTTCAAAGAATGACAGCATATTTTTCAAACTAACAAGGCCTTCTAGAAGAGAGCAGACTTTTTAAAGATGGAATATCAAACCTTAATCTAGACATCAGTGAGACTAGTAACGCCGAAACCTAACCACAAAGGCCAGCTCTGTACTCTGAGTGCATACCTGGAGTCTCTCTGAAAAGTAATTTAGTCAATTTGCCCCTGAAAGCCCAATCAATGCTCCCAGTGACAAAACCATCCACATATACTTTCATTTGGAACCATGTCATCCTGCCAAAACAGTAATAAGCATTTCTCTGTCCCCCTCTAAGCTCAAAAAATGGTCTTATCTGCAATAGTTTCTATATTATCCCAGAGTGATTGCTTTGAATATGGGCAGTGTGTCCCAAATTAAGAAATACAGAAATACTTTAGAAAGGGGAAAAGATCAATAATAATGATGGTGGTGATAATGATGGTGATGATGATGGAGATGATGATGGTGGTGGTGATGATGGTAATGTTGATGGTGGTGATGATGTTGATGGTGATGATGGTAATGATGATGGTGATGATGATGATGATTGTGATGATGATGATGCTGATGATGGAGGTGATGGTGATGATGATGATGGTATTGATGATGATGATGGTGGTGATGATGGAGGTGATAGTGATGGTGGTGAAGATGATGGTGATGGTGGTGATGATGGTGGTGGTGATGATGATGATAAATAGAAACACCAACCAAATGAAAAAGAAACAGAAATAACCAAAACAGAAACAAATGGATTTACCACTAGATAATTCAAAAGAATGTGAAGACGGGTCAACACTTTGAATAGTAGCACATAGAGAGTCAGGTAATAAATATGTTCAGCCACCCTGTTTCTTCAAATTTGTTGTAGCAGCAAATAAGAGAATGAGTATAACCATCAAATGTAGAACCTAGCCTCACCTTAGACCAATTCCTCTTGTACTTGGATGCTGAGTCAGTGCTGGAGATTAGGGATAGGCAGTAGGCTGGCCTTCAGATATGGGAGAGGAAGCAGCGACATGGTCCAGCTGTCACTACTCTGAAATATTAGCCTGCTGCACATGAGAGAGAAATGAATGGCAGTGACAATGCTGTGTTGGAAAGTAGAAGCCTCTAAGTCACCCAGGATCATGCTCTTTGATAAGGGGTCACAGAGTCCAGGGAAGGAAGTGACCACTTGGTAACAGGGTATCTGAAAGTCCTCACATGGAGACTCAGGTCCTGGCTCTGTAACTGATAAGATTATGGGCCATTCATTTTGTCTGCAGCTTGTTTCCCTATGCTTCAACTGAGATAGACTCATCTTAGTCACCTCAAAGCCTTCTTCCAGTTCTGCTTCCTTGTGATGCTACAGCACTAAATAGTCCAATTGGGAAAGAGCCACTTGCCCCAAAGACCCATTCCCTTTAATTTCTGCAAGAAGGCCTCACTGGCAGAGTAGAAAAGATATTTACACTATAGATGACTTTTAAAATTCCCTGAGAGTGGAAGATAAGAGGAAAACACACCAGATGGGGTGTGAGTGCTCTACTATTTCAAAACAGCCATTTCCACTAAATTAGTTGGCACAAACTTAAAATTAAATACCATCCTGATTGCTATTTACAGTTGTCAAAGTGACAATACTCTGTTTCCAAAGGATGGAAGATGGTGCTAAGACTGATTAGAATACTTTTAGAGTTTTTTTTTTTTGGCATGGAAACATTAAAGGAATAATCAGTTGGATATGAAAATATCAGGGAAATCATGGATGCAATTGAGATGTAACTCAGCACCTGGATTTCTAGGAAGAGACTCCCAACAAATACCGGGAGCTTGTCTGAATGCAAGCACGTCCACTGAGTACACGGCAGTGTCTTTCATCCTGATGGGTTCTGCAGGCTGTGATTCCTGATGCATTTCCAAGTATAGACTCCTTTGAAAACCTTCCCCAAGACAGTTAAGTGTTTTTAAACATATCCTTACACAGACAGGCTAAACTTTGAGCATGTTTTTAGAGTTGTGTAAGTCCTAAGTGAGGAAGCCCTGGTATGATAGAGAAGAATGAGCTTGACATTCAGAAGATTACTGTCCTGTGTCTTCTGAAAGAAGTATTTTAAGAATGAGAAGGTAGTCCCTAGAGTCCCCAGCATTTGAGTGCTTGGTCCCCAGCTGCTGGTGGGGCTTAGGGAGGCATAGGAGTTGTGGCCTTGTTAGAGGAGGCGTGTTGCTAGAGATGAGCTTTGAGAGTTCAAAGACTCTTGCCATTTCTAGTTTATGCCCTATGTTTAAGGTACAAGATAGGAGCTCTCAGCTGCTGCTTTGAGCCCATGCTGTTTGCCTGCAGGCTCTGTTCTGCCATCATGGATGCTCACCCAGTGAAACCATGAACGCTTTCTTATTTAATATGCCTTGGTTTTGGTGTTTTATCAATAGAAAAATAACTAGTACAATTACTGAGACTGGCTTTGTTCAAAAAGGTTTACGCATGTTCATACCCAGCTAAATTCAAGGAACGGCACTCATGGCCTTTGGGTTCAGTGTTTCTTTGTAAGCTCTAGCTCTCTGAATTCAAAAACATTGTGCTAATTTATTCTCAGAGTAAATATCAGAAGGTACTGTCAGGATATCCAGTGAGGATGGAGCAATATTCTGCAAAGGAACTCTTCAAGGACTTTGAATAGCACTATTCATAAGGGGTCCAACAACTAACACTCTTGAGGTCCAAATCTCTCATCTGTTTGTTAATTAAAGGTCTACTCCAGGAGCTACATAATAACTTCCAGAAAACTGGCTAAGTATTTCAGGTGTGTGTGTGTGTGTGTGTGTGTGTGTGTGTGTCTGTGTGTGTGTGTGTGTGTGTGAGAGAGAGAGAGAGAGAGAAACAGAGAGAGAGAGAGAAACAGAGAGAGCGAGAAACAGAGAGACAAAGAGACAACAGTAAGAATAAGACAGAGGCAGAGAAAATCAGAGAGAAAGAGACAGAACTTCATTTCCAATGTTTGATGATTATAAAATATTAAATTATATGAAATAATGGTTTTTAATCTTACTTAAGAATCCTTTTAAGTTTCTAGGTAATCTCTACGTGGTGAAAAGTTACGTTCCTAGTATTTTTATTCGTCGAAGAAGTTAACCTATTGCAATTTCCTGTTTTCTAATGTGCTTTTCATCTAAATATGTAAAAGATCTGTCAGGCCTGGTTAGTTAAACTCAGACATACAGATTTAAGTGATCAGCTGTTCAGACTTATGTATTGGACATAGAAACCATGCCATGATTGCAGGAAATGCCCCCTTCTTCACACATACCATTAATGATAGCACCCCCATTCTGTATACTCTAACCTTAGCATTCTTGAATTTTATCACCATTTTTCTCAATTACTAGGTGCCCTAGATTTACTTCTGTTACTCCAATAAAATACCCTTACAAAAGGCAACTTTGGTGAGAAAGGATCTTTTGGGGTGATGGTGCTTACAATTCCAAGCTACACACCATCATTTCGAGAAACTCAAGCAATGTGTCACACCCACAGTCAAGAGCAAAAGAGAATAGCTCCTTGTTATGTGTCTGCTCACCCTCCTCTAGCTTTCTCCTCTCTTTTATAGTTCAGGAGCTCCGTTAAAAGGGGAATATTGTTTTTTTTAGGGGGGTAGGTTGCTGTTATGTTTGGGGTTTGCTTGCTTTTTTTTTTCTTTTTTTCCTAGACAGCATTTCTCTCTGTAGCCCTTTCTGACCTGGAACTTACTCTATTGATCATTCTGGCCTGGAATTCACCTGCCTCGCCAGTGCTGGGATTAAACATGTGTGTTGCCACGCCCCACATCTTCTCTTAATTATAGAGAAAATTCCATGACTTTGTCAAATCATTCTATTTGCCCAATACATCCCTAAAGCTTAACGTGGGAGATTCTGATGTAATTCCAAAACATAGCAAAATCATGTACCTCCCTGGGACTTCCCTCTTTGCAGTCTTTTTTCTTAATTTTCAGGCATGGATTTTTAAACTACGCGCCTACTTTCCTACCTAGAGCTTATCAGTAAAACCTAACCCTGGTATTAATCGTTCTGCTATGGCTGTTGTGTACTGATGTGGGAGGCAGACTTCTAATTTCCTGACCATCCTTGTGGCTGTCCTTTCTTCTGACCCTCATTAGCAAACAGCCCTGCGGTCTGCATCCAGTCCCCTGAATTTCTGCCACGCACTTTGGTAGGTTAGTGTCTTTAAATGTAAAGCCGTCCCTCCATGGTAGGTTAGTGTCTTTAAATGTAAAGCCGTCCCTCCATGGCAGAGTTAGGGACCTTCCGGTGTCTGAGCTGAGCTTCCAAGAACCTTTTAAAGGCCACTTTGCTGTCTTGACTTCTTACCACCAGCATCCAGGCACCAGCTTTTAGACAGACGTGCCTGCCAGTAAGCCAGCTCATCCCCGTGTCTGTTCTTTCTAATTGACATTCATGGTGATGCTGAAAGTGCTGCCTCTGGCCCCACCCTGTCCATGTTTCTGAAGAAGCTCACCGAGGACTCATGGCTCCTCTAGACCCTCTCACATGTTTTCCCTACAGTTCTCAGAACAAGAGAGCAAAAGGGGTCTCGATCTCAGAGGACCCAAATAATGAAAGAGTCAAGTTTATGACTGACCTCAGGTGGACTAAAAATAATTTTTGTCATCTTTTATAACTGTGCCTTTGTGTCGTCCACTAAGTGAAATCTTCCATTTTTAATACAACTTTATTGAAATATCACTCAAATGCTATGCGGTTCATTTATTTAAAGTATATAAATTAATAATTTCATGTGATCCACTAATATTTTATTAGGGGAAAGTTTCAAAATGTTCATACGAGTATTTCATCTATTCCAGTGTTGTTGAAGAATGATTGAATGCATTTGTGTGGTGTTTTTGTGGATGTGTGTTTGTGTGTGCCATAAAAATGATGGCGTGACACACATTGTGTACATGATGAAGCAATTACCACAACCAAACTAACTAAAATATCAAGCATATCGTCACAGATGACCACCAGATTTGTTGTGGTAAGAACAGTTAATATGTCCTCTCAACACAATCAAATATACAATAAGTTGTTCACCATGGTTACCAGGCTGTAACAAGATTATCAGAACATAGTCACCTTGTAGCTAACCTTGTATCCCTTAGCATCACATCCTCACAACTGCCAGTGTACTCTTCGTTTCTGGGAGTTGTCTTTAAGATTCCACCTTCTGTCTGTTTTTAATGTCCTCTAGGTTAATATGCTGTTAGTAATAAAGATTTTCCCTCTGTTTTAAGGCCAAATTATATTCCTGCATATCATGTACACACACACGCACACACTACATTTTTTTTTTATCCATTTGTCTCTCAGTGGACACTTTGCTTCTTTATCTTGGGTATTGTGAATGAAGCTATAGTAAGCATGGGAGTGTTCCTATCTCTTGGAGATAATAATCTTTATTTTTCTTGTATACATACCCAGAATTCAAATGACTTGATTGCACGGTAGTCCAATTTTAAATGTCAAGAATCCTATACAATGCTTTTTCATGGTACCAACATTAAAACACACTCCCACCAGCAATGGACAAGTGTTCCTCTTGTTCTTCTGAGTGTTTGTCATATGCACCCTAACAGGTGTGGAGTGAGAGCCTGTGGTTTTGATTTGTGCTTTCCTGATGATTAATGGCATTGAGCATTTTATCATGAACCTCTTGGCTACTCGTATTGGCTCTCTGAAAGAATGGCCGGGGATGTAGCTCAGTGGCAGCACATTTACTCAGCATGCAGAAAACCTTGGTTTTCAGCCATGATACTGGAAAAAGGCAGTGTAAGATCTTTATCTATCTTTAATATTTAGGTTACTATTATTTTGCTATTAAACCATATGCTCTCCTGAGATAGTTTGAATATATTATGGACATATTGCAAATATTTCTTCCATTCCAGAGATCTCTTTTAAAAAAAAATCATTTCTTTTGCTGTGCAGAAACCTCTCCATGTGTTGTCAGATAACATCCTCACATTTATCTGTTCATTGTTGAGTGGAAATTCATGGGTTGTTTCCATATTTTGCTTCTTAGTAATCACTTATAAGTATTAGATGGACATATATTTTTATTTTTTTACATAAAAAGCTAGAAGTGAATGGAGTTATTGTGTCATGTGTCAAATACATGTTTCATTCCTGAAGTTTCTGCCAAAGTTGTCGCAAATGCAGTCATTAGGTTTTACATTTTCAGCAATGGCTCCAGTGCCCCTGTATCTTTATTAAGAAGCCTCCTCTGATTTTGCAATTATAGCCATCCCAGTGTCTGTGAAGTGATAAATCATTGTGATGTTGATTGGATTTTCCATCCCTGGTAGCTAACCATGTTGGATATTTCCCATGATTTTTTGTCAACTGTGTGGTTTCTTTGGGGGAAATGTCCATTCAGATCCTGTGTTCACTATTTCAGTTGGATTTTTGTGTTTGTGCTGTAGAACTGGAAGAGGGATCTTCTGTGTGTAAGCTCTTCTACCCTCTTGATACCCCTCTGGGATACCCAGAGAAATTCATGTCTAGTTTTGCCTTCTGTATAGAACTGCCTGGTAAAAGGGTATTAGTACCTTGTAGGAATGCACCAGACATTTCTTTCTCTGCAACTTCTTAGTTTTATTTACTTTTGGTAAATTAGATATAATATGTTTACATATCTCAGAGAGAGAAAGAATAAGGGGTGTTGGAAGTCAATGATTCTAACCCTAAGGCAAAGTCCTATCCAGACACTGTATCATTTTCTTCCTATAACCTTTGTAGAGTGTCTGCGCTTTGTCTCCCCGATGCCTTAGCACAAAGGCAGCAGAACATCCCTGGGAGCTGGGTCTGATTTTATAAGTAAAGTTTTGTTGGAAAAGAGCCATGATTACTTGTTTACACATGATCTCAAAAATCTCAAATTCTCTCTCTCTCTCTCTCTCTCTCTCTCTCTCTCTCTCTCTCTCTCTGTGTGTGTGTGTGTGTGTGTGTGTGTGTGTGTGTGTGTGGTATTAGTGCACATAGGTGTAGAGACCAGAAGTGAACCTTAGATATGGTTTCCTAGGCATCATCTATTTTGGGGGGTACAGGATATCTCATTGGCTTAAAATTTGCTTGGTTGGGGAGGGAGGGACTATCTGAGCAGCAAGTCTCTGGGATCTATCTGCCTATCTCCACCTGCCTGATGCTAGAATTAAAAACATATACCATGCCCAGCTATTTTCTCATGCTCTGGGGATGGAATGCAGGCCCTCACACATGTATGGCAAACAGATTTCTGAGTGAGCTATTTCTTCAGCTCCATCTATGCGAACCCTTCTAAAAAGAGTTTTCTGTAGATGAACGTTTCTGTCCCACCTGGTCCTCAGCCATTCAGTCCCAAAGAAACACACAGAGCCTTATATTAATTATAAACTGTTGGGTCTATTAACTCAGACTTATTATTAAGTAGCTCTTACAACTTAAATTATCCCATAATTCTTGTCTGTGTTTAGTCATGCGGCTTGGTACTTTTTCTCACTGAGGCATTCTCATCTTGCTTCCTCTGTGTCTGGCTGGTGACTGCCTCTCTGCCTTTCCTCTTCCCAGAATTCTCCTAGTCTGGTAACCCCACCCATACTTCCTGCCTGGCTACTGGCCAATCAGCATTTTATTAGATCAATATGAGTGACAAATCTTTGCAGGGTACAAGAGCATTGTCCCATAATAGTTTTCCAGTTCCTGGCCTGGCAAAGAATGTGATATCACAACAGCTGAGTCTGAAACTCTCCATTGCCATTTATCTTTTCCATGGTGTCTGTCATGAAGCTACAGCAACTTCAAGGATCCGTTGTTGCTTCTACTGAGATTTCTCTCCCAGTCACGGCTCCTTGATGTCCAAGGCTGGGGACCAGAAAAAGCGCAAGGCCACTGTTTTCTTTAAGTGATTAAAAAGAAGAGTTCTCCCCACTTTACGCCAAGTGTCCCAGTTTTCCCAGACACCTCTGCCCTCTCAGAAGAGATGACTTTGTGGTTGTGAAAGTGTGTGAGCAGTTCAGTGTCTCATCCGTGTCATCTCTTGTGGCCACATAGTCTACTAGAGATAGAGTCACTTCTTATTTCTGAAGTTCATTGTTAGTAAAGGAACAAAATGTAAGAGTTGCCTCTTGACTAGCATTATGCCTTATTTTATCTTTGGTGTCAAAATACAGGCCAAAATGGACATAGAGTGGTGAGAAGATGCTCTTGGCTTCATAATGAAACGATGAAAACGAAAGCTCAGAGATGCCTCTCACGGTTTTGGTCTCAGTGTTAATTGAATGAGGCTGGGATGCTTTTCGTGTCGTGGGAGATCTCATCTGACAATGTTTATTAATTGCCTCATGGGCCACCTGACATGCCAGTCTCATTGTATGGGCAGCAGCCACTATTATTGTCACTATTGTTTCTTTTCTATCGTGGCTGTAATTGTACTGTTGTGAATGAGAGATCAGTGTACAAACTTGAACTTCCCAGCTCTTCATTCACCGTGTGTGTTGTAAGGTGAAATGGCTGCAAAACAAAGACAAAGCCCGTAAATAATTGACGAGAACTGAGAGTGAGGGAAAGCAGAAGCCGTCTGTAGTGTGTGCTTGTTATCTGAGAATGGCAATTGTCTTCTCCCTTCTGGCTTGTGCTTGCCAATCCCAAATATGGAATTCAGACTCCAGATCTCATCAGCATTCCTGGGAAGACTGGGCGTCTTATTTTTGACACATTGGGAAACAATTCTCACCTTAGGTTATTGGAAATAAAATGAAACAGCCATTTTTTCACTAAAACAAAAGGAAACAACTCCCCACAACAAACCCTATGCAAGATATCACCAGACCAAAAGGCCAGCCTTCTTGGTTTGCAACTTCTTATCTCTAGGCTGTGGACCTTTCCTGGGAAATTCTAGGAATTTGAACTTATGTTGATTCACAACTAAAGATGGCTTTACTATTTTCACTGGAAGAGACATCAAATATTTGTCAAACAGTTCTCATGTATGAAGACAGGGCGAGTAGTAGAGATGAAACATGAGGGTGAAAGGGAGTGCTGCCCTCAAGGCCTTGATTTAGTAAGATGGACCAACATACCTTAAAATCATCCGTTACTGACCTGGTGAGTGGATGCCCTCTGTATCTCTGCAGACTGCCATGGATAGACAGGAATATGAAAAGGACTCAAGTGAGGAGCAGCCCTGGAGTTTGGGAGCAAAGCTGCTCCATCTGCAAGGTAAAAGGCTGAACACATGCCCCAGTCAGGAAGCAATGAGTCTCGGTTCAGATCCAGAAAGGTAGACAGGTAGATCAGAAAGCCATTGAGTAATCCCTGCCAACAGCAGAGGACAAATTTGAACTTCAGCTTCCGCGATAGCCATGAAGCCTTGTACTTATCCACCCATGGATCAAGCATGGATGTCACATGGTAAGTTGGTGTAAGGCCATGCCACCTCAATGTTAGGGTTCCATAACTTTATGGGGTCCAGGTGAGGAAGTTATACTCTTTCCTTAGTCTGGCATGTCTGATAAGTTCATGGGTCTAGTTCCTCTAATAAGATTTTAATGTGCCCATATGTGCTCACGATCCCAGTTCACCCTAATAAGTAGGTAGAGAGGCTTCCTGTCTATCCATTTATCAGCCTGTATCGACCTGACAGGCTGTGCAGACTCCAGTCCTCCCAGGGCTGCAGTCTTCCTTCTCTCTCCAAATGGAGCCAAAGGCTAAAATTTTGTCTCCTGAAGCAAGGCACAGCCTGAAGAAATGCTATTTGGGTACAATCTAGAATAAATTAAAGTAGGGCCGAGCCTGGTCTCTTGATTCTGCCTGTTTCTATGTGACACCATCCACTCTCTGGCTTTTTCTGTATGGCTGACTTCTATTCAGAAGTGTGATGTGATCTCCCAAAAGTAACATTGTACATTGATATCATCTTTCTTTCCACAAGTCTTTGGCATAGTACACTCTTATACATACTGCCTGTGAACATGAAAGAGTTGGGTAATTTTTTTATGAAAACACAGTTATGAAAGAAAACAGACTTAAATAAATTTTTGTACCATGCTAGTTGAACCATTTTTGGAAAAATACAAAATTACTTTTTCGGTTAGATACTGAGCATCATTAAGTATATATTTTTGTTCTTCCATTATTTTACTGTCTCTGAAGTGATATTTGAAAATATTGGATGAAGTTTAATTTGGGACTTATAAGGAGAGAAATTTATATTGTAGATTCAGTTTCCTAGTTGAGCTGCTGGTTGAGAAATATCAACATCTTTTTTAGTAGCTTCAGTGCTTAGTCTTATGTTTAATTGATATTTTAAATAAAGCATGCAATTTGAAAATGAATTTGGAAATTCTGAGAAACTCTTTTGCATGCGACAATTCATATTGATGCCTTCTCAGATGCTTCCTTTAGACGATTCACTTACAAAGAAGTCCTTTTATGCTCAGAATCCAGGAGCTTTACATTGACCTCTCTCTTATGCCCAGTGCTATGTCCAAGAAACAGCAGAAAATAGGCTCCCTGACCTCATGGTGTCAGTCTTCTTATGGTCAAGGCTGTACAATAATTGAAAAATAATAAAGTCTCAGACTGTACCCCACAGGCAGTTAAAAATAATATATCTGACTCCCACGGGTAGAAAAGTTGATGATTCAACACTTTTGTATTGGGCAAGCTCACTTTTAACAGGTTCCTGAATGATGTGACTTTGCCAGTCATGTAGGGATATAGAGGGCCAGCATTCCAAGGATGATACAGAGGCTTTAGAGTACAAAAGGAGCAGACACATTTTGTTAAGCAGGGAGATTGTAAGTGTGCTCAGTGTTAAGTCATGGACAGTGCCCAGCGTTTGAAGGCGTTCTGAGGAATTTGGAAGATTTTGAACATAGACATGGAGCAATCTGTGTTTAAAATGGCAGATAGACATCAAGAACAAAGTAGAATATGACTTATCATCAATGAGGCTGATGGTTTGAGAGTGCCTGCCTAAAGTTTTAAGCATGAGAGAAGACCAATGGATTCCAGATATAGTTGACTTTGCTCGTTTTGAGACAGGCTCCATAGAACATCTCATGGAGCCCAGGTTGACCTTGAGCTCAGTAGGTCAGCAGAGTTATTCTTGAACTCCTGGTCCTCCTGTTTCCATCAAGTTCTGGGATTACAGACAAGTGCCATCTTGGCCAACTTTTGTGGTGCTGAAGATAAAAGCCATGGTCTAGGGTATGCTAGGTAACCACTCTGTCAACTAGCTGCTTTGACGGGGAAAGTGATACCACACAGGCAACTGTGTTCCCAGCCCATGTGGAGGGACAAGAGGCTGGAAGAACCGCAGCTTTGTTAGTGGTGTCTAATGTGGTAGGGACAAAACAGGCAAAGTTATGACCAACCATCTCTAAACTTTTCCCTTTCCTTTCTGATCTTGGTATCAAAGAACTGCAGGCTTTTCTGTGTAGAAAAATGAAGGCAATGCTGTTGTTTACACAGCACCCCAATGGATCCCCCCACAAGCATTATGTAAGCTGCCATGAAGTGTGATGTCCCATGTCCCACACAGGAGACACGGTAGTGCATGGCTTCAGGATGGTAGGGAATGGTCTGCAGCTGAGTCCACACTAACAACACTAACATGTGCACAGGCGTTGTGACATTGGTACCGGTGGTATTTCAGAACAGAACTGTGGAGGAGTTTTGAATGGGAGAGGGAAGCCCATCACCATCTCAGGTATATGCTCTCTCAATGACAGAGACTCTTTCTACCCATGTGTGACAACAAAAAGGATCTCCTGATATCATCTGGAGACTATCAGTTCCAACCCCTGAAGCTTAATGACAATGACTCTCAGGAGCTCCAAGTCTGTTGTCCTTATGTCCATGATTCTAAAACAATTATTTCCCTCCTACTGACATAGACAAATTCCACATTTGCCAAGGCTCAAAACACATGGAGCTGAACCAGCCTGCTGCTGCTCACCGTTCCTGCAGCAGAGCTGAGGGGAGTAAATCTGGGGTTGGATGTTCTAAGTAGCCAGGGAAGTCCAGTAGTCTGGTTGTTTTGGTTAAAAATGTACCAATTTTTCATGTCTTAAAAGTTTAATTCAGTAAAATACCATGTGATCTTTCAAGGTCCAAATCCATGAGATCATCACCATTAGAACACTATCCACTCCGGAAGTGAGCTCGGCTAAATTGCTGTTTTGCACACACTAACTGCACAGGGTGGCTTCTGCTGCTCTCCACCGCCACCTTGACCTCAAAGTGTGGTGCCTGTCAGGTCTACGTATCAAGTGAAGATTGAAGTCGAAAGTAGACAGTTTCAGATAGGCAGAGATGAAACCAGCACCATATTATGATTAACAATAAGCAGTGATGACCAGCTGCTGGTGGTGAGGCTAATGTTGCGTTTTTTTTTTTTTCAGAAAATTCATTGTGTAAAATACTGGGCTTCACCGTAACATCATTTACGTTCTAGGCATGCCATTTGCTTTGATTTTGTCTGCCCCTTCGCCATCCTCTGTTCCTGTCCCTCATGCCCCCTTCCTCTGCCCAACCTCCTACATCTACCACAAGCTTTACTGCTTTGAGATCTAGGAAAAAAACCATGTATTTGTCTTTTTGACAAATACAAATCTGGCTTACTTCTCTTAACACAATGATCTCCAGTTTCATCTCTTATTTGGCATTAAGTGAATGTTTATTAAGTGAAAGTTATATTATGGATATTATAAAAATATATCTGTTATTTATGTAATGCTTATGATAAAATTATGGGATAATTTTTATTTTTTAGAATTTCATACTCAGTGAGTTGAAATTAAATTTCACATCAAGCTGCCGAGGAGCAGGGTTGGGACTCATCCTGCACGGTGCCTTGAGAATCCATGTTCTTAGCCCTCTAGTGAGCTTCTTCGCTAGTCACTGACAACTGGTCACCTGATTCTTTTTACATTAAGTCCATTGTTTGCTAGTACTCATGACCAGGAATGATATTTTAGCTGAAAACTATTTACCCATCAAGACCATAGTCTTCTTCATCCTGGAATATTAAGCTGTGAGTTTTTCTGAGGCCAAACATGGGGCTTCTGGAGACACCTGAGTCAATAGCCAGTGAACCTCTAGAGAAGAGGAAAACACTTGAAATGCGTCTCATCGGGAGCTTTCCAGGCTCCTTTGAACTGTAATCAATAGTACTAGCACAGTTCTGCTTCCGCCTTTGCCGTTTTCCACGCAGACAGAGCGCCCTTGCTTCAGTGAAAATCAGCAGAACTGCAATGCTGCCCTATTGCGGTGGAAAGTTCAGCCCTTCACTAGGGGTTTCTCTTCTCCTTTTGGGAGGACACCTTTGTTATAGATTAGTTACAGGGCTGTTTGTGGCAGATGAAAGTGTACAGAATAGTTTATTTCCCTGTGCTGTGTGAGTGTGTAGGTGTGTGTATGTGTGTGTGCATGTGTGCGTGTGTTGTATGCACATACGTGTGTGGACAGATATGCTTGTGAGCAGAAGCCAATGGAAGACCTTGTCTGTCCTCTGTCACTCTGCCTCATTGCCTTGAGGCAGAATCTCTTACCTAGCATAATGCTAGACTGGCAGCCAGCAAGCTCCAGTGATCCTCCTGTCTCCACACCTACCTCCCAACAGTCCAGGTCCCAGCACACACGAGATGATTTCTAGATTTTTCCAGTGATGCCAGGCATGGATTCAAGCTCAGGCCTTCAGGCTTGTACAATAAGCACTCTTGCCCAAGTGAGCCATCTCTCAAGTACCTCCCTGTGTTTTCTTTTCTTCCTCTTTACGAAGAGCTCCCAACAACAATCCAAAGTCCAAGGATAGAAAAAGATGTGTTTCCCTTTCCTTCTTTCTGTGGGTTCTTTTCCTGGACCGCTGGTAGGGGGAGCCTGAGCTGAGCCTCCAGTTGGCATGTTCAAATCTGGCACCGAGACTCTGTGCTGCTTAGAAAATAATCCAGAGGAAGATTTAGTTGTCTGCCCCTTTGACTGGGTTCATGAGCCTGGAATAAAACGAGTAGGCCAGCATAAGCTCCAGCCAAAAAGAAAATAAAAACAAACACACAAAAAAGAAAAGAAAATGACAACAGAAAAATCTTAAGGTTGATGATGGCTACGGGATCACTCACCGATAACACAGCTAAGTGCAGCTCTGAGTTCATAGGCATACATGAAATGCTGTCACAAGTATTTGTTTCAGTCCAGCATATTTTCAGATATATTAAAGACAGCCTAACACTTGTATGTGGTTTCTGTGGCATTTGAAAATCCTTGTCCAGAATTGGTTATTTGAGAACGCTCAAAGGAGACTAAAGATACGTTCTAGGTCTTACATCGTGTTAAGTACTATTTTAATTAGGATGGGTAGGTGGTTCATTTTTGGAAAGTCTTGATTTGTGTCTGGGTTCAAACTAGCGATTTCCCACTCCCACCTATGTTATATTTTTGTGTATAGGGCATCAATTAAGTTTTTTTTTTCCTCTTGAAAAAGCAATTAAATACATCCCATAGCATTAATAACACTCATTTCCATTTAGGTCCACAGCGCTCTCAGGGGAACAGGACTTTGTAAATCTTGCTTTTCACATTCTGGCTTAATTTTCCAGCTCTTAACTCTGCCTGGCCCCCTAACCTCTTTAACACCAGGGCTCAGGAAAGCGATGACTTTAAATTTACGGTTGTTAAATAGATTGTTAATGACCAAAAGAGCCCATCAATCTCACTGACCACAATTATATCTTAAAAAGAAGACGGTTAATTACCGGGCCATTTTGTTGATAGTTTTTTTAATCACACTGGCTGCCCTTCTTGGCATGGAGAGCCATTAGGCTGGACAGGCCGTCGTGGCAAAGTGGTGCTGAGGCTGGGAATTGGACTCCAGAGGACAATTTGTCAGTTAACGTAGGAGACTCAAAGCACAGTTTGCTGTACGCACATGCAACTGCTTGTTTTCCCAACTAAATCTTGTAGTTTTTCTATCCCATTCTACTTTAAATTTGCATGTCGTGCGGAATTATTTAGGATGAATTGTCATTCTGTGCAATTCAATGATCCCAGAAGGTAAGGACTTGGTTAAATCAAACCAATTTTTTTTTTTTTTTTTTTTTTTTTTGGTTTCACTGTTTGGCACCAGATTATTGTGGTGTTGGGGCATGGCTGCCTTTAAGCTTTCTTTCTTCTTTTTCTCTTTAGCTTTTTAATTCATGTATTTGTGTAGTGTGTTTGTGTGTATGGATGTGAATAGATGGATGCACATGTGTGTGAGTACATGTGAAGGCCAAAGGGCAGCCCCGGTGTCGTCTTCAGAAATGCCATCGGCCTCCTTTGAAACACAGACTTTCTTTGGCCTGGAGCTCATCAACTGGTTTAGAATGGCTGTCCAGACAGGAAAAAGATTCTGTCCATCTGCATCTCTCATGCTTGAATCACAGGTGCATGCCACTACCTGGTCATTTTTCCATGATTTCTTGGGATCAAGCTAAGGTCCTCATGCTTGCAAAGTGAGCTCTTTCACAACTGTGTTAGCCCTCCTTGGATTTATTCTCCTTTTTTTTAAAAAAAAATAAAAAACAATTAAGTCTGCATTCCAACATTGGTCTCTGTCTCTATCCTTAAAAGCAGCTTCACTTCAATGATCCTTCAAAGGAAGTTTTTCATAGTCAGCAACATGAGTTTACACACAAGATAACCAAACATACAACATTTAAAGAGCTTTTATTTTCATTAGGCAGGGATACAAATATATCCTGATACTGATGCCCACCCAAGAGATAGCTCAGAAACCAATAGACCGAGTTGCCCAGGCAAGGGAAGTCAATAGGCCTGCTTCATTCCTGACATGCAGCAGGACTTTATAAAGTGTATGTGTGGTGGATTCCTGATTTGAAAAAAATTAATGAAATTAGCTTGCAACATGTAGAATTGTCAACCTTTCTGATTTGTCTGTGGTATTAGGAGGTGAATAACTCGGAATGACTGTTCCCCTTCTACTTTAGCCATGGTATAACCTAGTGGTTAGTTTACCCTCCTGTATTCTTCTGACCATCAATGAACACCCTTCTCATTGGAGTCTACTGCCATCAACAACTTTGGCCTTCAGAGAGAACAAATCCCCCCACTTTTGATATCATGTATCTTATGGCTGTGATTAATTGTCCATAACCATGCCTGGTCTCCTTGGGCATGCACACAAATTCTGATTGAGATTCTGTCTCACCAGGGCCTGATGTTCAACCTGCAATTAATTAAGGGGCCTTCACCTTGGAAAACTAGAATCATGAATTTTGCCTATAGACTGTCAGGCACCGAGAATGTATGTCAGTCCTTGGTGGGTGTTGGTGCATGTCTTGCCCATTTGGGTACTGTCTTAGTCACTATTCTAGTGCTGTGAGGGGACAAGATGACCGTGACAACTCTTATAAAAAAAAAAGCTTTTAATAGGAACTTATTTATAGATTCAGAGGGTCAGTCCATTATCATCATGACAAGGATCATGGTGCCAAGCATGGGGCTGGAACTGGAACAGAAGCTGAGGGCTATATCCTAATCTGTAAGCATAGATAGAGGCAGGGAGGGACACTGGAATGGCTTGAAATTTGAAACCTCAAAGCCCATCCCCAAGTGGTATACTTCCACCAACAAGGCCCACACCTATTCCAGCAAGGCCCTACCACCTAACCCCCCCCTCCCAATCCTTCCAAACAGTGCCATTTCTTGGTGACTCTGCCTTTAAATATATGAGTCTATGGGGATAGTCTTATTTAAACTACCATATTCCACTCCTGGTCCCCTATAGGCTTGTTACCATATCATAATGCAAAAATGCATTCAGTCCACCTTCAAAAGTACCCATAATCTTTCAGTCTCAGCGCTGTTGAAAAGTCCAAAGTTCAGAGTCTCTCCTCCCATGGCAACCTTGTAACGGTAACCTCAGTAATATCAAAATGAAAAACCAGAGCACATATTCTTAACATACAATGGCACAAAATATACATTACCACTCCCAAAGGGTGGAAACGGAGTATAGTGAAACACAGGACCAAAGCAAGAAAGAAAAAAAAAAACAGAAGGAAAAACTGTAAATTTTGCATCTCCACGTCTGATGTCAAATCGCTCTTCAGATCTCCAACTCCTTTCAGCTTTGTTGACTGCAATGCACTTGTCTCTCCTGGGATGAGTCCACACTCAATACACAGCTCTCTTGAGCTAAAGGAAAAAAGGTGCCTTCCCTTTCATCTTTCTACTCTCTTTCACAAAATCCTGCTCCTGTATGTAGGAGAACATACTTGAGAAATTCCGATTTAGGCTCTTAAGATGCATAAACATGTTTGACTACTTTCTAAGTAATAGACTGATTGCATTTGTTCCCACATGGTATAAGAATTAACATAAACATTTGGCCACAGGAAGTAAAAAAAAAAATAAAGTGACCTTTTGAGCTTCACAGAAAATGGATGGATGTTCAGAAACCCAAACGCAGTCTCTCTGTAATGCTGTGCTATGAATTAGGAACCAGAAGGATGCTGGGACACTATTTTCGATTCCAATGATTGGGTTCTGAAAAAGACTCCTAGTGTGAGATTTGAAATTCTGTTTTTGAGTAGCCTACTGGAGAACATGTGAAGAACAAGCTTTGGGAACCCCCAAGAGAAAGCCATACGATTCCCTCCAAGGAGTCCTTAGTCTCCCTCCAGGAGAAAATCGTGTGTTCTGACCAGGTGCAGCTTCCAAGAGCTCCCCCGTCTCTACCTTCTCCACAAAGTTCATTCTCTGCTTGTAATAATGAAGTAACAGACTCAACAGGCCTGGCTCTCTGACATTTAATGTCATCTGCATCTCAGTGCCCTGCCATGTGCTGCCAATTATCCAAATGTGGTATGTTAAGCACCATTTATATATTAATTGTTTTTTAAATGGCCTCCTCATTGAAAGTCTAAAGCTATGCCTGGGATTCTAGTCAAAGTTTTCACATGAGAAAGAGGGCTAATATTAAGCAAGGACTCATAAAGCCTCTGAAAAAATTCTATACAGAATCTTTGACAGAAGAAAAGAAAAGAACAGCACACATCCCCGCCAGTGTGTGTTTTCTCATTAGAGTTTTACAATGATTATTGCACGGTGGCTGTAAATTCTTCTCAGTTATGTAGGTGCTTGTGAACCCATGAAGAATTAGTGTCTCCTTAATGAGAGAGCCAAAGAATGTTTGTATTAAAAGTCCTTTAACCCCTCGTGGAAAAGGGGAAGCTTTCCTTAGCACTGACAACTTAGGTTTAGAAAGCATGTTTCTTTGGAAAATGTGCAAAGCACACCCAAGATGTCTTCTCTTAGTTGGCCTTCCATCTCCCTTCTGAGGGGGAGGAGGACAAAGGCTGCTGTCTCTTTTATGAGAAGTGTGGGCTCCTCTGAAGAACAGAAATGACTTGGCCATGGTTGCCCCATGAGTCAGACACTATGCTCAGGGCCTCACCCACATGGCTTAATTGGAGAGCAGGGGAGGTTTCATTCAGTGTAAGAATAGTTTTCCTAAATGATCTGTGGTTGCAATGCCAGATTTATCACCTTTAGACTCATGCATGAACATTTTAGGAACCAGTTAAGGAAGCGTGTCCTTGACAGAGGGCCCATGCTGTCATCAGAATCTTAAGAACGGTTGGGGATGAGTGATGGGTGGGTGGGTAGGATGTATCAGGAATCCTGGACTAACTGTTAATACCCGCTGTCTAGTCCACTTCCCATGAGCTCAAATCCAAGCATCGTTGACCATCTTTGTATATCGTCTTAGGCAGCATACCAAGGTCAAAATAAGAGAATCAGATAGAGATTACAAAGACCAAGTCAGTCTTCTAAAAGGGCATATTGGGCAAGGCGATTACCATTGTGAGGAGAGGAGAACCCAGCCCCAACTAAGTGCCATTTGTGCAATCCCTTCAAGAAAGATAAAGTGAGGGTCAGAGATCTCTTTTCCAGTGTGGAATTCATGTTCCAAAAAGAAGCATTAGGGAGCTGGAAAGGATGTTTTAGCAGTTAACAGCAATATGAGGATCTGAGTTGAAATCCCTAGAATTTACTTAATTTGGAGTGTGACCTGAGTGTCTCCTATCCTAGTAGAGTGGAGACATGATCATTAGGACTTAGTAGCTTCCATAAAGCTGAAAAATGGAAAGCTCCAGACTCAGAAAGAAATCCTGCTTCAAGGGACATGAATGCATGCACAAATGCACATGAAAATTAAGAAAAATATTTTTATAAAGGTCTTCTCCATTTTGAGTAGATCATTTGCCCAGTAAGCAAAAGGTCCCAAATTCAATCCCTGAGACCTGCAGACACACACACACCCCTAAACACACACACCTTGACATTTCTACTTCAGATATTTTACTATACAATGAAAGGAATATTTACCAGTAAGTAATACACAGACCTCATTATGAACTAGGAGATAAAATGAGCATAATGATGATTACTGTGTAATTTTCTTGTAACATTGCTGCACTTTTTCTGTAGCCTTCTGATGGTTATACCAGTCGAAAAGTTAAAACACATTAACTTCAGATTCCCATATAATATAGACGTACTTTTCTCCTTATTGAAGAACATCTTAAGTTCTTTTTGTAAGAGAGGGCTCTTGATATGCACTACATATGTGGATTTAAAAATAATAGATTAGGAACTTTCTAAGACCCAACAGATATCTGGGTAGTGTTTCCAAGTCTGAATTACTAGGTGTGAATTTATCACCTGGCAATTTATGAATGAGAGCAGACTCCTTTCTTCTTAGAGATTTCCCTCATGGCAATAGAATCCTTGAAATCCTCAGGGAACAAATTGGGGATAAAAGTCAGAAAGCACAGCGCCTTGTTTTCCACGCTCTGAGCAGACCCAAGAAGAAAGACTGAATTTAATCAAAAAAGATTTTATTGATGAAGGTATCTCTCCTTCAGGCTAAACTTTGGCCCCTGCATGCTAATAAACCATCTTGTTTCTCAGAAGTAGCCTTCTGCACAGAACCCTGGGAGGGACTGTGGTGGAATACATCTTGGGAGAGGGACTCTCAGATGATCAATCAGATCGTCTGCACCATCCCGGTCTCCGAGTTAGGAGGTGTTTGTCTGGCTTTAGGCTGCCTGCGGTTTCATTCTTGGGCAGTCACCTGATGCCTCTGAATGCAGCTTCTACTGCAAAATGCAGCTCTCTTGCCAGCTCCTGCCAGCTGAGCCCTCCCCGGGTATCCACACCCTGGTGTTCTCTGCCTATCTTTTCTGCCCATGTGGGTGTTGGACCGGCCAGGTATGAAGATGAGCAGTCTGCAGCCTCCAGATTTTATGACTGCTAATTAGCACCCTGTTTGTGCTTTTTTAATCTGTTATTATAATAGGGCACCATGACACAAAGTTTTTTCTTCCGGCTTTCTGTCTGTGGCAGCCAGAGGGGGCTGTATTTTGTCCCTTCTCATTATCCTTGAGAGATATCATTAAAGGGGTATTTAAAAGGGCAGGCTGCATCCTGCTGTTCGCAACCTTGTCCCCCTTCTGCAAATGAGTTCCTGTTTTCATTGTGGTTGCAAACAGAGTTCTTCCCTAAAGAGGATGATTTTCAGAATCTGCAGCATGGAGCAGGAGACTGGAGAGTGTCTGGAGCCAGTATCTCTGCTTTCTTAGCTTTCACAGAGGTCATCAGTGAGGGTCAAACACAGGACCATGGACGTGGTGAGAGTGGAGAGTGAATGGGTTGGGATTCTGGATCCTCCATTTGTGACCAGAGCATCGTTGATCAGTGTTTTCCTTACTTTCTTTTTCTGTCTTGTCTTTTGTTCCTGGCCTCCCTTTCACTCAGCCCTGGCTTCCACTAGGCTCGCTGTCTATATCTCTGAGCTCAAGTAGGTCAGAGGCCGTATCGGCCTCACATTCTGGAAAACCTGCAGCACATTTTCCGACAGGTAGTTAGTGTTCAGTACTTATTCCAATGCTATGTCCCCAGCCTGTGAGGAGAGTTGGTCCCAGCTACTGAGAGAGGTGCTGTCCTCTGCTGAGGATGGACATTGCCTTTTTCCTTTTTATTTTTTCCCAAATGGCCACTATAGAGGAGTTTGTGTTTTTAAGTCACCATGCCACACATATGTAAGGATATGGACGTAATGGTAAAAGTAAAATACTGCAGGTTCCCCAAGTGGCTGCATCTGACAGTAGGTCCTGAGAGCAGACAGTCCCAGGCAGAGATGGCGCAGTTCCCAAAGTGGCTGCAGCAGGCCACAAGTCCCAGACATGGAGCTTCATGGTGGGTAAGAGACCTCAATGGGGCAGCCCATCCCACAAGGAGAGACAGATGGATGGGCACACCATGAGACCATGCTGCAGGTCTCCAAAGGCTGGTCCATGTGGTGGGCAAGAGATGGAGATGTGGATAGGCACACCATGCAGAGTGAGATTATATATTTATTTAGTGGGTTATGGAGGGGAAAGGGAGAAGAGAGAGAGAGAGAGAGAGAGAGAGAGAGAGAGAGAGAGAAGCAGAAGAGCAGAAGGGGAAGGGGAGAAATAGGGAGAAGGGAAAGACAGAAGCTGCCTCTTTAAGAGGGGGCTGGAAAAGGAAGGGACTCAGGTTGGAAGCTGAGGATCATCTTGCCTTGGCAGACAGGGGAGGGCGTGGACATGGCTTGTCTTTTAAAGGGACAGGACGGATCATTACAATGGAGGCCTTCACTCTATTGTCATCTTCATTTGTTTGGCAATATGATATGCATCCTCAGAATCACAGGCACTCTGGGAGGCTGTAGCATTTAGAGATAGAAAGAACAGCCAGGCCTTGCCTTATGGGATTGCTTCTGATGACATTCCTACCTTTGCAAGCGAATGCCTGGCACTGGCTTCTTATAATATATAAGTTCTAAAAATCACAAACAAAGATAGCAAGGTGCTCTTGACCAAGGTCTACCTCCCTGCTGATACTAACTCTGTGTGCTCTTAGAAATTCCATAGGGAACATGACAGGTGCCTACAATTACCAATAGAAAGCTGATTTCTCTTCCTTCCTTCCTTCCTTCCTTCCTTCTTCCCTCTTTCCCTCTATTCTCTCTCTCCTTCTCACTTTCTCTCTCTCTTTTCCTTCTTTCCTTCTTTCTTTTCTTTTTTGGAAAATAAATGGAAAGCTCGTGTCCTTCATACATACCTCCAGACTCCCTTGGAGGGAAATCTAAGAAAAAATATACCTGTGGTTGACATTCCAGGCATATGTATTTGGAGACCAAGGAGGGAAACTTGAATAAAGGTTCAAAGTAACAAAGCTTTGTTATGAAGATGCAGGACGAGAGGCTAGATCTTAAAATACAATCACCAAATGCAAATACCATGGGGTATAGCTGCTAGCCTCCTGGTTCAGCCATGGGTGCCCAGAATAGCTTGATTTAAACCACACCAGAAATGTCTATATCCAAGGGCCCAGCTATCATGTAGTTTCTAGAAGTCTTTTGGGGCTGTCTCAGAGGGTACTTTTCTTCCTAAGGTTATTTCATCCTTCAGACTCTTGAACAGAGAGGGTGCATGATGCCTGCCCACTCCCAGAATCTCTCAGTGATAGGTACATTAGCAGTGTTTGAAGTTAAATCAAGGCTTAAGGAAGCCGAGAGGTGAGTGGCTGAATGTAGAGTGCATCCTATGTTCTCTTGTGAGCATCTTTACCAAATAGACCTGGGGAACCTTCAAATAATCCTAACGGCCAATTGGGGAGCTTTCCCATGGGACAGAAGAGCAGGGACAGAGAAACTGGTGTGGTGGTGTCTGACATTTCCTTTTCTTTGAAATGTCACAATAAAATTAGCCAGTCTGTTTCAGAATTCTAATTCTATTTTGTTGTAATTATGTTTTGTGGAAATATGTTTAATTTTCTGAAAAATGCAACCATGTAATACTTGGCTCTCAAGGCTCTCTCTCTCTCTCTCTCTCTCTCTCTCTCTCTCTGTGTGTGTGTGTGTGTGTGTGTGTGTGTGTTTGTGTGTCCTGAAAATTGAATGGGTTCCATTCCTAAGCCTTTTGGATATCATCAAATAATATGCAGAAACTTTTAATATCATCAAGAACCAGAACTATTGTAGACCTGTCCCAATAATCTTGCTACATTTTCTGTTTCCTGTTTTCTAGTGCTTATCCTAGCTACACTTGGGAAGTCCACTGACTGTCTATTAGTGTTGACTTTTTATTATCTCCTCATTGCTCGTGGGGATCTACCTTCTGTCCCTGTGCGACTTCACTATCCCTCACCCTAAGAGAAAGAAAACATGGACTCAGAACTTTCCCAGCAGAGTTTGGTGGTTTGATATTTCAATCAAATTCAAACAACATTAGCAATGTGAAATGACTTTTTTGAACCTTAATGATCATTCAACAATGGCCCCTCTTTAAATCATAATAAAGTCTCTAGGAAAGTTGTGTGATAATGGCTTTGCTATATTTACAGCTAAAGGAGTGTAGGTGATGCTGCCAAACATGGCTTATATATACTCACAAAGATCCATCTGCCTCTGCCTCCCAAGGGTTGTGCGCCACCACTGCCCAGCTAACCTCTTCTTTCTATTTTCTGAATTTGTAAAACTGCACACCATCTTTAGGGCGTGAATGAGCTAAGAACTGTGCTGTTTTTACTGACTGACAATAGGTCAACCCAAGCTAACACATGACAACTTGGTCAGTGAACTGGGGAGTCAGAAGTCATACATTTAGAGGAAGCCACCTCTTGATAGATCTTGTTTCTGTCTCCTCCCAGTGGGGTTTTGTCTCTGCTCATTCCTTGAAATAATCTGAAGTCTGAGGAGGTCCCACCCTCTTTGACCATCTACCCACTCTGCTTGTCAATCTTTTCTGTATTCTGTGTTGTGAGGGTATGAGTTATATTTTTGACTGAGACAATGGAATGACAGGGAAATTAGATTCCATTGCCAAGTCTGCATTTTTTCCTGTGGGTACCATCTAAGAGGTTTCCTAAAACTCAATTACTGGCTGTTTGGTTGTTAGTGGACGCTGCTTGCTAATGATCTCTCTTCCTACTCTCTTGCCTCTGGATTTCAGTAGTACATTTGTCCCTTGGATCCACCCAACTGAAGACTTGAGTGTCAACATTTCAATAGTCTCGTTCTCAAAACTGATTTCATGAAGTAGGCTAGCTTTAGTCTTTCAGATGCATTGATGCATTGTTTTCTGTACTCTGTCTTCTATAGCTAAATGTTTTTAAGACTTGTTAAATCATTTCACAATTTACCAGCTACAATTTAATAATGAATATTGGCTTGAAAAAGATAGTAATTGTGAACATGTCTGTGCTTGGGAATCCGAACTGTTTAACTCAAGCTGTGGACAAGGTAATCAGCTTGCGCCTGACACTGTTTACAATTGGGAAAAAGTACAGCGATCATGAAAAAAAAGGTAGTAGTTCTTCTTAGTAGTTTCAAAGCACCTGATACTAAATGTCCATCCTTCTATCCTGTGTTGCCATTATTTAGTATCTAAAAGATTGCTTTCATCTTACATGCTGGCAGAAAAACTAGTCCGTTTCTATCAACTCAGGAATCAAAGGGGGACATGTCTTCTTTATCCTACTCATTTTGACTTTAATTAAGTTTGCATTATGTGTTTGTGAGATTTCCCTAGTGAAGACAATAGCCAAGCACCAAATGCTGGTGCCCTCTCCTTATTTTAACCTCTTCTTTCCTGACTTCATTTTACTTTGTTCCATGTGTTTACCTCTGTAAGAAAGAGTTATGTACTAAGAAAGTAAGGGTAATTTGAAGTGTCAGGTTTATCCTGGACTATATGGCTTCATAAACTGGCTTTGAGAGGTCTTATCTGGAATTTTTGAAGTTGGCAATTATACATAAACATATATACGTCTTTCCCCTAAGGAGCCTCAGTTTCCCTCAGTCCACCGACAGGGCTCATGTGATGCTCCAAAGCCAAGACTCACCTCCTGATAGGGACAGCAGGACCCACTTCGGGGGTTTTATTGTTATATTTAAGGTGATAGGGATTGAATGAGGGGCCTTAGGCATGGTAAGCAAAAGTTCATCTGTAGAGCTAAATTCTCAGTCTGCAACCCACTTTCTGCTCTATGCCTGTGGGAAATGATTTTCACTGATGAACCATTGGACTATAGTCCATTTTTTCCTTGTTTAAGGCTCTTTTAAAGTTGACTATTATTGAATTAGTTATTTTTATAATTGACTTTTATTGAATTATTTTTTTAAATTGACTTTCACTGAGTTAGTTCTTTAACAATTTAATGTCTCTTAAAGAATATTTTTATTTCAAAATCCTATTCAATGGATGGATAAATACGAACATATGTAGGAAATATATGTGTGTGTATGCTTGTGTCTGTTACATGTGAATGTGTATGATGTGTTTGTGTATATATGGTGTATGTGCAAGTATGTGTGAATACAGTGTGGGTATATATGTATGGAGTATGTCTGTGTGAGTATGTATATGTATGTGTGTGCATATATATATATGTGCATAAGTGGTGTGCATGGTTTGTGTGTGAGTGAATGAGTATATGTAGTATGTGATGTATGTGCATATATGTGTATGTGGTAATAGTTGTGATGTGTGTATGTGTGTGTAGTATGAGTATGGTGTATAGATCGTATGTGTTTGTGCTGTATGTGTCTGTGTCCTGCCCACATTGTCTTATTCCCTTGAGACAATGTCTCTCACTAAACTTGGAACTAAGCTGACAAAACACAAGACCCAAATATTCCTCTGTCCCCAACAAGATCCCCCACCTCCACCTCTGAGATTACAGGCATTTGTGTGCCCATGCCTCACAATTTTTATGTGTGTGCTGGGGATTTGAACTCAGATCCTCATGTTTATGCAACAAGCACTTTTACCCACTGAACCCCCATCTGTAGCCCTGAAAGGTTTTTTTTTTTAAAAAAAATGGAAAACGTATTTAGGGTGATTGATCATACATATGGTCAACAATTTATACTGGTTTGGAAGCTGCCTCTGGAGAAGCAAGTGTCACTGTGCTGTGTGTTCTTCCTATCATTTCTACCCCCTCTGTGGCCCCTGGAATCACTTAACAATATGGCAGATACAGAAGTAAGTATTTGTAAATTGAGCATCAAATACGTAGTAACATTACTACTAATGACAAAGAGTTTTGCATCAAGTACATCTGTTGCTCAAAGGTACTAGATTCGTGGATCTAGCTTTTCATTCATTTGAAGTACTGCTAAAGTGTCTGAATTAACAGAAGCAGTGATGTCCCAATGATAATCTACTGTTTTTGATGCACAACGGACTGTCACCGTTTATATACGGTATCCACTCTTTCCAACTTAGTGTGACACTCTGGAACTAGCTAGAACATACTGTCATTGTTGAAATAAAGATCAGGCCTGAAGAAGATGCTCACTGCTCGAACATTCACATAAACAAGCCATAACTGCTTCTGTCCTTGCCATTGTACTAGCAGTAGATAATGGGTTTTGGCAACTCCCTGGTTCTTTATCTCACCCAAATCTCTTGCTTTTGGTAAGCTTATTTAGTCTTCCCGATACTGTCATTCATGACCATTGCTGTCCTGCCCATCTGCCAGATGAGCGGCCTGAGCTGCATAGACATACAGTTCTTATACAGGATGATACAGCTGGGAAGTTCTATCACTGTGATTCAAGCAAGACAGTCTAACCTCTGAGAACCTGAGATCAGAGCTGCCTGGAACCGCTGCTGTCTGACAGAGAACGTGCATGCTTTAGAAACAAGAGTGTTCCAGACAGATGGGATTCTTTCTGCCCTGAGAGAAGAGGTTGCGGTAGAGAGCGAAGGGCCTGGAGGCTGCATAAAACAGATAGAGAGTAAAGAAACTTCCAGATGAACTAAGTTGGAAGAATAGAACATAGAGCTTTCTGACAGGCAGGAAAACGTGTAAAAGGTTTCTGACAATCTAGCAATAATGGAAATAGGACTACTAGCGAAAGAACAGTGAGCAAAAGGAGAGAGGCTGGACACTAAGGGGGCTCCATGTGGCTCTCCATCCTAGAGCCCATGCGAGCAGTGCAGAGAAAGACCACTCCAGCAGGTGAACCACGCCCAGTCTATGTGATCAGACAGCAGTCTTGAAGAAGTTTCCTTTCCTTTGTTTGATGTATCTTTTTGTTTCCTTTTTATATCAGCTTCTCCTCCTCTCATTGGTCACTTGGATGAAGGACTTTACCTCTTTGTTGTGGGGGAAAAATTATTTCATTTCATTGGTTAAATCATTGAATATTTTATTTGTCAAGTCACTGAATTAAAGACTTAGCATAACCCAGCCCAAATGTCCTTTAAAACAAACAAACAAACAAACAAACAGACAACAGCAAACCCCTGAGAGAGTCCATTCAGCCAGGAGTTCAGGCAGTATTCATTTCCCTTCTATGATGAACAATCTACTTTCAATTTATGGACCCTGCAGTTGATGTTATATGATGGGAATGTTACCATCAATGCCTAATGTAAGTGTTGGACTTGGACTGTGCTAGTTACTCTATTTTCCATCTCTTTCCCTCTGAATATTAAGCTATTTATGTTTTGTTTCAGACTGTGTTATTTTTTGAAGGTGCTTTAATTTTGTCATAGTATGCTTCCAACCATTGATGTTTCCAATCTTTTCTTCATCTACCCCATTATGGCAAATGCGGTTGATTAAGGCTTTTTTTTTTTTTTTTAGATCTTTATAAATGGTTTTCTACCTTGCAGACAGTACTGTTAAAACAAATCTATCATATCCCAGAGATCCTACACAGCTTGTTATTTCCGGGTGATTTATTACCCTCACCATGGAAATGTTGTTAGTGAACGTGGGGGAAGCAGAGGCTGTATTGAGAAATATCAATGTATCCTCATGTTCTGAGTTGCAGTGACAGTCAGAGATCCATCTCCCTGACAGTTACCTTGTTAACATTTCGATCACATGGCAAATTTGCCATTTTTCATGGTAACAAGTATAAGTTTGCACAAGAACCTCAAATAGATGGGGAAGATAAACCAGCCTTCTCTCGGTTTCTCTGTGTGATGTAATCAGTAATCTTTGGGGGGACAGCAATAATTACTCCACAGAAAACTCAGCCCCGTGAAAATGTGTTTGTGTGTGTGTGTGTGTGTGTGTGGTATAGAAAGCTCAAATTTTTCTTCATTAGGAATGTGCCCTTCATTTTTTTTTTTCGTTTGCTGACATTTTGATGAACACACTACGCCTACGTGAATTAGGGAGACATAACAAAAGGGTTTGCCATCAGCAGGTTGGGTTTAATCACCGCACGAGACGTGAGCGAGATGGGTGAAAATAACACCGTGGAGAATTCTGAGGAACGGAGAATTAGCGGTGGCGCTGACTACTTCTCCGGACTACTTCCTTTAACCTCATAGAGTCCCCATGAACCTCTCTGCTCTTAGCATCACTGCTGAGAGACGGACATTCTTCACCAAACACCTCTCGATCTCTGAGGTTAGCCATCTCCACACTGCACTTCTACACAGGAGATGATATTGTTGTGGTATTGGTTGGCTCCCACACTGGGCACCGCTATGTGAAATATTTAGTTGAAGAACTTTTGAAAGCCTCAGGCTTGGGTGCTTGATGCGGAAGAGGAGAATGTGTTTGAGAAAACATCTCACATTGGAATCCGCATTTTGTTAGGTTCTGGTGATCATGAGAGCTTTTGGTGCAATGCACAGCTGTCAGTTGGAGCACACAGGTCGGTGTCCTTGAAACCAGCGCGCAGGTGCTCAATGAAGGAAGATGGGACTCTGGGTGGCAGACATAAATTTCTTCTCTTAACAGTTATGTAGTTCACTGATACGTGTGCCTGGAGCTTCCAGTAACATTTGATATTCAAATGTTTCTTCCAGGTAGTTGTGGTGTGTGTGTGTGTGTGTGTGTGTGTGTGTGTGTGTTGTGTTTTCACAATTACATCAGTATATAAATTACAGGAGGAAAATTATGCCAAATGTAATCAATTATCCATTTCATTATAACATACATGTAGATGTATTTGCTTGACCTTTTTTATGGAGGGTCTCAGGTAGCCCACGCAGGACTTAAATTTACTTGAAGTTTGTTTTGAATTCCTGATAATCCTACCTCAGCGTCCGAAAGCATGAATTGCCATGTCTAATTATTTTATTTTTAAATGCAAAAATGTTGAAGGCTACATATATTTTAATAAGAATATACTTTTGACCTGAAATACAGCTTACTTGTTTATTCATAGTTTTTTTTGAGACATTGTTTTGCTATGTAGCCCAGACTAACCTCAAATTAATACTATTCCAACTTTAACCTCCCAGTGGCCAGCCTATGCTGCCCCTTCAGCTAACATATCCTTTGCATTTCTTCTTAATTTTAACTGTACACAGTTTCCCGTTAAGAAATTTGAACTAAAAAGTTATAATTTTGCTCATCTGACTTTAGCTTTTAGTGTGTGGTCAACTGAGGCTTTTGCTTTGCCTTCTAACTCACTGCGCAAGTGCCCTAGCTCATTTTGGGAATCAGGAGAGACTTCACTTTCGTTTTCCCCGGAAGTTGTCGCTCTGATGATGATCAGTGTCCAGTAGGAAATACAGAGTGAGTCGTAAGAAATCGGAGAGAAATCTCATGAACTGGCAGGTGATCTGATCCCTTGAGGTCGTGGGCTGCCAGAACACCTCGGAATCCTTCCTCTTTCACTGCTAACTGCTACTTTTACTATCTGTCGGTGTGGTGTTCTCAGGCCTTCTGTTGCTGGTCTGAAGAAGATCAGTGTCTTTTGTGAGATCCTCTGTGCAGACCCTGAGGGCTTGTTTACATGTGCTGCAAGTTTGCCCTGCTGTCCCGTCCCTCTGTGTTTGGATCATTCCTGCCTACCTTGCTCTTTATGACCACATCTTCCTGTTCCTCATCTCTTTCAAAACCATTTCTCCTCTCTTGTGTCCTCAGCCCCTCCTAAATCTCAGAGAAAACATTAAACTATCATCTGTTACCTTTTGTTGTTGTTATTGTTCAGGGAAACTTGAGGTGATTGCAATTTTCTGAATCAATTAAGTAAAATGGTTTTTGTTAGGCCCTGAGAAAAAAGAAGAAAGAAAGAAATCTTTATTTAAAGAGCTGTGGTACTTCAGAGTAGGATAGCTTCATGGTTGGTTAACTCATTTATACATACACACATAAATGTCATCGTTAAGAATATAATTTAACAAGAAGATCTGCAGGAGTAGGAAGGGGGCTAAGAGAGGGAATTGGGGAAAACATGATCATAATGCATTTTGTGTGCATGTATGTATGAAATTGTCAAATCAGTAATTTTATTAAAATTTATTAATTAAATTTTATTATAATTTATCCATGCATTTTCCCCGTATGGGCTTCTTGCTCAAGGTTGGCCCTTTTCATAGTCTAAGAAATGACTATTGTGGGATAGACTTTTTTCTCAACTCCCAAATAGAGAAAAAGGATTTTCATGTCTTCCTAAGTGCTGGTCCTGATGGACAGACAGACGCTCTTTGTTTCAGACGTCTCCTTGCCAGCTGCCAGGTCAGTGACCAGACTGTGCCGTCTGATTGTTCCTACCTGTGACCTAGATCAGTCTGCTCCAGATGGGATTAGCTTTCTGCAAACAGTAAGGACTGATGGAAAAGGGAGTTTCCCTTTGACAAATAGGGGTTAAACTAGTGAAGACAGGAGGAGGAAGAGGAGAAGGAAAGAAGCAGGCACACGACCTGCAAGCCGGTCCACAGCTCTGTGTCCCTGTGGAGTAGAGAAATCCCCTGATACTCATGTGATCTTTAACTTTCTTTAGCTTGGTTACCAGGTAACAGGGGCCTGTTTACCCCCACAGGTAAAGGCCTTGAACTCTTTCACTCTTGAAACCTATTTTTGTGTTCCACATGTATTGATGGGAGAACTTTGGGTGTCGTTTTGTTCAGAAGGAGGCCATACCCCCACAGCTCCTCTGCAGCTCCTTAGCCTTCTCTCTGCCCAGTGGCAGAACTTGCAGGCAGGTGACTCTCCTATTCTGGGCTATTCAGCTTTAAATGACAGGGCAGGTCACTTACCAAAAAATCCATACTAGGTAATTTCAAGCCTCACACAGTCCACAGTGCTGTTTTGAAATAAACAATCTGTTCAAGATGGTAGTTCTGTTTAGGAATGTAGTCAATATATTTTTAATTTTAAAAATATATTAGTAAAATATATTTAATATGAAATCATTAAATGTAAACCTGTGTAGTTTGGTGCCATGGTACACACTCAGAGTGCATGATGAAAGGGAAAGAGTCCTAGTATGTGATCCCTGCTATACCAACATACAGAATTCTTGAACACATTAAATATGTTTTATTTCTTCCACCCTCTGGCAACCACAATTCTACTTCCTGTCTGCGAGAGTCTGACTGTTGTGGAAGAGCGTACAAAACAGGCAGGTTACAAACCAGACGAACCAAGTAAGGTGGAACAAAGCCCTTATACTTCTGTCCAGAAGGCAGAATTATCCATATTTAAACTTGTTCATTTTTTGATGTGGAAACCATCATGACCAGAAAAGGTTTTTTTTTAGAATATTCCCTTTTCTGAACAAGGATAGAGTATCCCCCAAGGTCAAAAACAAGAGAAAGAACTTGTAAAAACCCCGCCCCATCCTCAAATTGAGGTGATTCCTGTTTTGTTGGTTTCCTGTGCTTTTTAGTCTTTCGATACTAACTTCAGCACCACAGATAAACTTCTGGAATATTTTAAAAATAGCAACCTGCACTCACAACTCCAAAGCTACAGTTCCATGTAAACAAGAGCTTGCATGGACAATAATACTGTACAAGTGATCTCCCGTCTTTGTTGTGTGACCGTGAGTTTGTCCTGTACCAAAACATGTATACCATTTAAAAAAAAAATAGATTTATTTATTTGGTTTAATGTGTATGAGTTTTTTGTGTGTATGTATGCATACGCATATGTATGTGTGATGGTTTGAATAGGAGTGACTCCCATAGACTTTTGTGTTTGAATGCTGGCCATAAAAAGTGGCAGCAACTATTAGGAAATATGGCCTTGTTGGAATAATCGTAGTTTTGTTGGAGGAAATGCATCACTAGGGCATGGCCTTTGAGGTCTCAAATGCTCAAACCAGGTCTAGCGTAACATTCGTTTCCTGACACCTGCCGATCTAGATGTAGACCTCTCAGCTCCTTCTCCAGCACTATGTGTGCCGGCCCACTGCCATGCTTCCCGCCATGACAATCATGGACTAAACTTCTGAAACTGTAAGTCAGCCCCTATTAAATGTTCTCTTTTTAAGAGTTGTTGTGGCATGGTGTCTCTTTACAGCTATAGAAAATCTAACTAAGAAAGCATGCCTGGTTCCTATGGAGGTCAAAAGAAGATATCAGATGCCCTAGAACTGACTTACGGGGGGGGGGGGGGCTTGCACCACCATGTGGGTGCTGAGAATGGAATCCATGTCTTCTGCAAGGATAAGTACCTTTAAACACTAGACAACCTCTTCATCCTCATGGACATCTTTTCCTGTCCCTCCATGGCAGTTCAGCCTTTTCCAAGTCAGGTCTCAGATTCCATGCTTGCTTATGGATCCTTCTGGTCTGTGAAGCCTTTAAAATAAGAATCCACATTGTTTCTGAATTCAGACTCAGTGTCTGTGTTTTAGGAACTCTGTAAGCCAGTGGGCCACTCATCCCAATCAGTCACTTGAAAGAACTAAATCGATAGTGAATGTTTTAAGTAGAATTTTTTTCAGTGTGCCCACACTGATTGAGAAGAGGAAAAGTGAGATCTAGAACAGCCCCTCAAGTCTGCCTTAGTCTGGGTTTTTAATGTGAGAAGTATGATTTAAATCAAGGGCAAGAGCTTTCAATGACCATGAGGTCCTGATCAAGGCCCATCCTGAAATGCCCATCATTGTCTTGGCTTCGGTTGCTCCTGCAAGGTTGACTAGCAAGCAAGTTATGAATGTTTCTCCCATGGAGAAAATTCCTCCTCTGGCTTTCCCTAAAGCAACCTTTCCTGAATGAACTTGAATTTCTCAGGGTATCTTATTTCAGTAGTCTCATGGTCAAGAGAAGGGATGCAAGTGTTTTTCTTGAGAATATGCCTATCTTTGCCATGCCAGTCAAAATATGACAATTTCATGGAAAGCCAAAGCCACACCACTCACCTGTGCCTCTGCAATGTAAGGACTGGTTTATGAGCTAAGCAGAGTTATTTCTTCCAGAAGTCCCACCTAAAAGGCAGTGTGTTTGAATGACTGACCTATGTTTTATTTCTGTCTTCTCACCCTGGGATGGAGGAAACTGTAATTTAGAATCTATAAAGTTCTTGTAGTAAAAATATTTTTCATCAAAGAGGACTGTTTAGCATCCTAAGGGTATATCTACTTTAGAGAAACGCTGATATTTATGGTAATGATATGATTTCTTATGAATGACATCTGAGTGTAGCACCAAGGGTGAGCGGTGAATCCCTGTCACAAACCATCTTTCCACATAAATCTGTCCCCAAACTGCTCCCCATCTCTTGATAAAGCCATTAATTATAATAATTATAAGTCAAAGCATACATAGCTGTCTCTAAAACACGTTGTTGTTATAGTTGATGATTTCTCATAAATTTGAACGATCCTTCTATAGCAATTGAAAGTAAGACAATAGGAACATAGTTATTTGAAAGTCTCCCCCCTTCACCGCAGAGGATGGGTTATAAATCGCAGTATGTTCCTTTATTCCCTGAACAAAGATAATACTCCCAGAAAGAGTCCTGGCATCAGAGAAGTATCACGATGGCCCCAGTGAGAGCTCTATGGCCCCCGTCCCTCCTCACCTTGCTGAGCGATGATGAAAAAGTGGTCAGCTACTGCTTCCCTGGGAGATACAGCTCGGAAAGTAAACAGAAAGGAGTAGTTAAGGGAAGCAGCTGACAGACACCTCTACCAAGCTCCTCAGAGGTCAACGAGAACGCAGATTGCTTTCCCTCGGACCATCGTGACAGTGACAGAGGGGGGGAAGCATCTTGAATCATAGTCTGAATTATTGTTCCCTAGAAGCAATTCTCAGGCCACTTCAGATATGGTTATCAGCACCGAACAAAGATTTCTACTCTCCTTAGGACCTGAAGCAAATGAGGGAGGTATCTGTTCACACACACACACACACACACACACACACACACACTACATATATCCACACCCACACAAATATACATACCACATGTCTACACACATACATACACACACCACATACATTCATATCCACACACATATCTAAACACACACTACATACATCCATACCCACACAAATATACATACCACATGTCTACACACATACATACACACACCACATACATACACACTCACACATATCTAAACACACACACACCATCTCCAAAGGAAACAAAAGGATGTTCATAGGACGAGCCTTGCTAATAAGGGTATTTGAGGGAATCATCAGACCCTGTGAAAATGAAGCTATCACTGAGTGTGTGTGTGTGTGTGTGTGTGTGTGTGTTGCTTCTAGAACAACCAGGCTTTGTTTAGTTTTGTTATTTCTACTTTTACTCTTGTAGAGTGGGAGCTGTCTTCCAAACTTTGAAGGATGATTGAAGGGGCTCATTAGCAGGTGATGAAGAGATCAGAGCACTAGAACATGGAAGACTTAAGAAGAGCTTCCATCTCTAGGAGGGGAAGCAGCAGGTGCTAGGGACCCATCTTGTCCCGACAGCACTGTTGGTGCCCGCGTGGTGTCACACACAGTCTGGAATGGGACGTTTCATTCTGGTTAACTGAAAATGTCATACCTCAGCCAGCCAACCTTGTAGAACTGCATGTTCTGAAAGCAGAGACCTACTCTTTGAAGGGAAACCTGTTCAGCGGTTTTTCCTCCCAACTTCCTCCTCTCCTGAATCTACAGAAGAATAAGGCAAAGCTGCTGACTTAGGAGACATCAGCTGGAAAACAGGAAGCTGCTTTTGTTTTGTTTTGTTCCACAGCGGGGTGTGTTTGACAGTGAAAAGGAGTGTTAGCCATAGTTTCCCACAGCATAAGTTGAGCCTCACTCTCCCCTGTCTTGACTTCTTTTTTTTATTAATTAATTTATTTATTAAAGATTTCTGTCTCTTCCCTGCCACAGCTTCCCATTTCCCTCCCCCAATCAAGTCCCCCTCCCTCGTCAGCCCAAAGAGCGATCAGGGTTCCCTGCCCTGTGGGAAGTCCAAGGACCACCCACCTCCATCCAGGTCTAGTAAGGTGAGCATCCAAACTGCCTAAACTCCCACACGTTCCCTGTACTTAATGTGGAGGCTTAGTGTAGAGAAGGTTCGTCATTTTGGTCCTTTGCACCGTGCAGGTCTCTCCTTCCTCGCTACCATGCCTTTCCACTTCACAGGTTCACTCCTCTGAGTGTGCAAGTCAGGCTCCCCTGAGTGTGACTGATGTGGTCTTCGTCACTGCCCCAAAGAGCCAGAAGCAGCAGCATACCTAGGAACAGCTCTTATCCTCCCACAGCAACTTTGTTGCTCTTGTGGTTCTTTTCGTCTGTTGGGGATCGTACTTTTCATTTTATCACTAGGAGCTGCCTGATAGCCAGAGCACTCATTAAGATTGCAGTAAAGGAAAAATAGAAGAAGAGATAACAGATAATAATTCCCTAGCTTTGTGACAGGCTCACAGAAATGAAGGTTTTGTGTCTCTCAGTCAGTCTATCAGGCTACTGAAACAATTCCCAAAGCAATGGGAATTTTCCTAGGAATCTCATCCAGGGAGAAGGAAAAGGAAAAAACAACAGCCACGGGGGAATCTTGTCTCCACAGAAAGAGATTCCATGGGTTTCAAACAACTTGTCAGACTTACAAGTGAGACTGAGCCCAGACAAGGGTGGGCCAGCGTGAGTAGCCTTTCTGGGGACTTTAGCTTGACCTTCTCTTTAAATTCTAGTCTCATTCAGGACTTAGGGGTTCTCTGGGTCCCTCTAACCCTCTTTCTAGTGTGGCCACATTGACGAAATCTCTCTTTTCTGCTTCCCACTTTTTTTCTTTTCTTTTTTTTTATTTTATTAATAACTGCTTCCCACTTTTAATTTGCTTCTCACTGAAAGCGAGGGACTGGGCCTGACACAGGGCCAAGGTTGGGACCCTGAAGTTTGATAATAGCTTCTGAAGTCGTTGAGCTAACTAGCTCTGCTGATCGCTTCCTTTAAACCTCGTTGTCCTCACCTGTGACATAGGGATGAGAATTATCTTCCAGGTGAAACAGGAGGGCTAACCCAGTTCATGCAGAACTAGTGATTGATCCCTGCCCAGCGCTTGGTACACAGAAGCAGGTGGCATTCATAAGTGAGAGGAATGTGCTTGGTAGCCTCAACCTCCCATGTCTTCACTTCAAGAGCACACTAATAGAGTCAGCTTCAACGGAAGACTGGAAAGGTTATTAGTTCTCACAGAGAGGCGCTCATAGCAAGCACAGCTCTGGGAAGAGCTTTTGTGTCCTTAGTGTGATGTCTGCACTGGTAAGTTCATGACTGGGTGCGTACATTAAGGTGGTGCTTAGGGACTTCCAGCAGGATGGGTGATGCAGAGGAAACCTCTTCACTCAACTAGTATAAAGAGGACAGTTGCGGTCCACATTAGTTGGAAAAAAGACAACTACTTTTCCTCCCAGGAAGAGCCCACTAGAAAATAGAACTTGTGTTTCTCATTTCAGAATAAATTGTTGTGAAATGGCACTGGACTTCTGGCATTTCTTTCTGCCAGGCTGAACTTGAATCCTTTTTAAGAAGGGCCATTTTCATGGCATAACCATTTCTTCTACATCCTTATGGTTTAGGGCAATATATTCTTACAGTAGTCCTATGCCACAGAGTAGGCATATGACCAGCCTATCTATACTGTGCCTTGGCCAAGTGAGCCCATGTCCCAAAAGGATCCAATGGAGATCACCCCTGGACTGTTACATATGAATGGAAGTATCAGGGCCCATGGATGTAGATTTGTTCCACCATGACCAAACTTCAGAGAGTTCAGGCCTGTTCTTGCTTCTTCAAGGTTACAACAGGAGGTTTGACCCAGGTTGTGGTTGCCTATAGGATGCTTGTGCTAAGTTGTGGTCATAGCTTGTCCTGCCTAAACAACAGAATACTCAACTCAGGATATAATTACTTGATGTTTCAGGTACTGAAGAGGTAATTACTCTGTTTGTTCTTTGTATCACGGTCAAGAAGTCTTTTGCCTTCTTCCCCCCTTTTGGATTAGGGTATATAAAGCATATGAAAAATAAACACTTGCGGATTCTGGGTTGTCCTCCTGACTCTATTCTGTGTCTAGTAATATTCTTTTTTATTTCTGTTTTTTTTTTTTCTGCCTAGCATTTCTAATCCGCACTCCCCTACCCTGGAACTTACAAACCCATCGAGATCAGACCCGGACACAGAAGGAACAAACTTTTTCCACCTCCTTTCTTCTTTTGTCTTTCCCATCTTAGTTTACAGAACTAGGATTAATTAGTCACGAAGTGTCTTGGAACTTCTACTTCTTCTAGACTCTGTAACACTAAGGTGAGCAGAGAGGTGAGGCAGAAAGAACATTGGAGGGCCTGTATTCTGGCTTTCTGAATGCTCTTAAGTTGAGCGACCAAGCTTCCATCCACTGTTGGTTGGTGCTGGGAGTAAAGGTAACATTGGTTTGAAGTTCTCTGTAGCTAGAAATGCACCGTGAGTTTTGTAGGACTTGGGGACAGAAGCTGACTTTTGATAAGGCCTTATTAAGGGCAGGTGGACTGATCAAGCACCACATACCTGTTTTCTATATCAAAGAATCCTTGATACAGTTTTTTGTATGACAAGAACTTTAAATCTGTGAAGAAAGAAACTGAAGAAGACACCAGAAAGTGGAACGATCTCCTATGCTCTTGGTAGGTAGAATTAACATAGCAAAAATGGCAATCTTACCAAAAGTAATCTACAGATTCAATGCAATGCCCATCAAAATTCAAGCAAAATTCTTCACAGACCTTGAAAGAATGATACTCAACTTCATATGGAAAAGCAAAAACACCCAGGATAGCCAAAACAATCTTGTATAATAAAAGAACTTCTGGAGACTTCACAATCCCTGACTTCAAACTCTACTACAGAGCTACAATACTGACAACAGCCTGGTATTGGCATAAAAACAGACAGGAGGACCAATGGAACTGAATCGAATACCCAGATATTAAACCACACACCTTCAAACACCTGATTTTTGACAAAGAAACAAAAAAATATCAAGTGGAAAAAAAAGAAAGCATATTTAACAAATGGTGCTGGCTTAACTGGTTATCAACATGTAGAATAATGAAAATAGATCCATATCTATCACCATGCACAAAACTCAAGTCCAAATGAATCAAAGACCTCAACAAAAAGCCAGCCACACTGAACCTCATAGAAGAGAAAGTAGGAAGTACACTTGAATGCATTGGCACAGGAAACCATTTCCTAAATATAACCCCAGCAGCACAGACACTGAGAGAAACAATTAATAAATGGGTCCTCCTGAAACTGAAAAGCTTCAGTAAAAGCAAATGACATGGTCAACAAGACAAAACGACAGCCTAAAGAATGGGAAAAGACCATCACTAGCCCCACATCAGACAGAGGTCTGATCTTCAAAATAAACAAAGAACTCAAGGAATTGGTCATCAAAAGAACAAATAATCCAATAAAAAAATGGAGAACAGACCTAAACAGAGAACTGTCAACAGAAGAATCTAAAATTGCTGAAAGACACTTAAAGAAATGTTCAGCATGCTTAGCCATCAGAGAAATGCAAATCAAAACAACTCTGAGATTCCATCTTACACCCGTAAGAATGGCAAAGATCAAAAACACTGATAACAACTTATGCTGGAGAAGTTGTGGGGAAAAGGGAACAGTTCTGCATTGCTGTTGGGAGTGCAAGCTGGTAAAGCCCCTTTGGATATCAGTTTGGCTATTTCTCAGAAAATTAGGAAACAACCTTCCTCAAGACCCAGCAATACCACTTGTGGGTATATACCCAAAGGATACTCAATTGTGCCACAAGGACATGTGCTCAACTATGTTCATAGCAGCATTGTTTGTCATAGCCAGAACCTAGAAACAACCTAAATAACCCTTGATCAAAGAATGGATGAGGAAAATGTGGTACATTTATGCAATAGAGTACTACACAGCAGAGAAAAATAATGACATCTTGAAATTTGCAGGCAAATGATGGAGCTAGAAAACATCATTTTGACTGAGGTAACCCAGACCCAGAAAGACAATTATCATATGTACTCACTTATAAGTGGTTTTTAAACATAAAGCAAAGAAAACCAGCCTACCAATCACATTCCCAGAGAACCTAGACAACAATGAGGACCCTAAGAGAGACATACATAGATCTAATCTACATGGGAAGTAGAAAAAGACAAGATCTCCTGAGTAAATTGGGAGCATGGGAACCATGGGAGAGGGTAGAAGGGGAGGAGAGAGGAAAGGAGGGAAGCAGAGAAAAATGTAGACCTCAATAAATATCAATTAAAAAAAGAAAAACAGGTATCTGTCTCTCAGTACAGAGCTTCTGTCTTGCCATCTTCATACCGTCTACTGTGCTGGCCTGCAGCAACCACAGCAGGACGTGTTAAATATTAATACTCCTTCACAAAAGATAAGACAAACAGACATGCCCAAGTTGACATATCCAGACAAAGGAAAACAAAACAGAACAAAAAGATCTATATAACTATAAAACGTCCTCATACATACTGAGCACAGACCTTTCAATATGACTGCTTCTGGGTCACCCACACATCTATCAGTGACTCGTTTCCAATTCTCTGTAAGTAAGCCTAATAAACTCATTGGTTCCCCAGGGTGGACTTTAAAATTGAGCTTCGGTCTGTCTTTGGAACCTAATGAAGACAGAATAAATATCACTTAGTAACCCCTCCACCATGGAAAACAGGCTCACAACACATAGTACATTCATTTCTAATACTATGGTATCTCATGGTGTTAAGAAATAAAAATAAAATTAGGAAGATGACAAGATAGAAAATGTTTTGGTAACGAAGGATTTAAAGAAGACAGGAAGATTTTTGCCATTGTGGATGTGAAGATGTGAGTCTTTTACTTAAGGTGCGTGCGTAGAAGAAGAGACTCTGAGATAACATAAATGGCCTCAAAGTCTCTGAGGCCTAAGAGCAACAGGTACAAACATTGCCTGGAATGGAAGTCAAATCAAAGTTTACTTAGGAATATCTGACTATTAAAATATTACACAGTAGTCAAAATTACCAGACTGGCTTACCTGACCTCCTGGGTGTTTGGTAGCCATTCTGGAAGTCTACTATAATGTAGTCAGAGGGACTGAGAGGAGAATATTTTCCCCATTGACTTTGAGGTCCCAGGGGCAAAAATGTTCTGCAGCTATAGAAAGTCACCATTCTCTTGTTCAAGGAAGCCATGAAAACCACACTCTTAATTCTAACCAGTGTCCAGCCTACAAAGAGAATGGCCAATCCAGGGAAGATGCCCTCCAGTGATACCAGGGGAGCCATGGTCAGAGCAAGGCAGGCTTTGGCTTCTCCTCACATAGGTGGACAGCTGTAAAGAAAGACTGGCTGAGTCAGAGTCATTACAAGTCAAATAACTCCGGAGGACTGGAGCCTCGGTTGGCCTTAACAGCATAAATCCAAGCATTAATTTTGGCTACAAAATACCCAGCAGGAAAGCATATATAACCAAGATTAAAATGACCCCATCTTTCTTTAACACTTCAAGGAGCTGCAGTTGTCAGACATTATACTTAACCATGTGAAATGTTATTTTGATGACTATTATTAAATATCCTTTTTCTTATTGTATATACATGTATATATGTATATAAGAACATATATATGTATATATATATCAGAAGAAATAAATATCTCAGAAGATACATAAATTCTGATATAAGTTTATGACAAGTATAAGATACATGTCAAGACCTTGGCTTTAGAAAGCAGCTAATAAAAAATAAAAATAAATAATAAATAAAAAATAAGAGGCCAAATCTGAAAATCGCATTTGCTAACTGCTGATCACTGGCTCCTTCTGCAGGAATTCTTCTCTGGCGTATAATGTCTCTCCATATACTGACCACTCAGGGGGTGCTAGGTACTCTGTCATCAATCTCACAAATTTGGGAAATTGTTCAGCCTATGCAAATGGTATTCTTGGGGCTTTGCTAGACAATCCCATTAAAATGACTCAGTGGGATTCTCTTTCTCTTTTAAATTGTCACTTAGATGCTGATTCTAAATGACTTACCTTGCAAAGCTCCTAGGTGCTTGTTCCTCCAACTGATGTGATAAAAGATGATTAGAGGAACCTTATCTTTCCTCAGGACTCTCATACCTGGTCTGACTAGTTGTGTAATGACATTGAACATAGACTTAATGTTCCCCAAGGATGCCCAGTGGCTGATTCAGAGCTTATGCTGGCCAATGAAAAAATATCTCATGTGTTTCCACCAAGCCAACGGCTTTACATTCTGTAATTGACGACAGTGGTAAAAATCACAAGTAGCTAACACCTGTGACATCGCCTGCCAAGGGATCTTCAGATGGTTTGCTTTGCTTATTCTCTTCCTCCAATGAAGGTAGAAGAGCCCTAACTGTTTTCTTAGCTGCAGACAGAAAGAATCCTCATAATCCTGATAGTCTCGCTGCTGTATGTTACAAATGCTTCCCCATCACTCAACAGACTCCAAGGATGCGTGCTGTCACCAAGTGACTGTCTTGTGATAGGCTTGGCCACCTGTTAAATTTTCCTGTCACCCCTTAGATGGACCCTCCTCTCAGGCACTCTAATTGCTGAATCTTCTGCACCACCCTTTGTAAGATAAAAGTAGTTAGGAGGGATCTGCACCCCTAAGTCCCTAAAAGCCATTCAAGTGGCCTCTGAAAAGGGGCCACCCAACTCATCCCTCCTATTGCCGCTGGGTGTGTTTTCGGGACACAGACTAGGCTTCTTTGCACGAGTTAAGCTCTGTGACACACCAAATCTCAGAAACCATTAAAGAAAGTTTGACTGGAGCACTAGATGTGACTCCTGCTGAGGATGGAATGGTGGCCTTCTCCAGGATGGCCAACACATCCTAACCGGTTCAGATGGGGCTCAGTGATGGAGGGTTTAGATAGAAAATCAATGCAAGCCTGAACAGAGTTGAGCACATGCCCTTGTTGTGTGACTGAGCTTTCCTGGGTACATGCCCAAAGATCGTATTGCTGGGTCTTGAGGTTGATTGTGTCCTAATTTTCTAAGAAATCACCATACTGATTTCCAAAGTGACTGTACCAGCTTGCACTCCCAACAGCAACGGAGGAGCATTCCTGTTAGCCCACATCCTCTCTAGCATAAGCTGTCATCAGTGTTTTTGATCTTTGCCATTCTGACAGGTATAAGAATCTCAGAGTTGTTTTGATTTGCATTTCTCTGATGGCTAAGGGTGTTGAGCAGTTCCTTAAGTGTCTTTCAGCCCTTTGAAATTCGTTTGTTGAGAATTCTCTGTTTAGGTCTATACCCCCATTTTTTTATTGGATTGTTTGTTCTTTTGATTTCAAGTTTCTTGAGTGATTTGTATATTTTGGAGATCAGTCCTCTCTCTGATATGGGATTGGTGAAGATCTTTTCCCAATCTATAGGCTGCTATTTTGTCTTGTTGATCATTTTCTTTATATTACAGAAGCTTTTCAGTTTCAGGAGATCCCATTTATTAATTGTTTCTCTCAGTGTCTGTGCTGCTGGGGTTATATTTAGGAAGTGGTCTTCTGTGCCAATGCGTTCAAGTGTACCTCCCACTTTCTCTTCTATAAGGTTCAGTGTGGACTTGAGTTTTGTGCATAGGTATACATATGGGTCTATGTTCATTCTTCTACATGTTTATAATGTGAGACCCTGACTTTGTAAATTCCATTTTAAAGAAGGGGCTTCATCTTAAGTCATATAATGAGCAGGTTGTGTGTGTGCCTAAACCTGCCCTCCATCTCCTGTTACTGGATGATTCTAATTTCTCTCCCAGCTCGAGTTCAACTCTTAGGCAGGCTCTTCTTGCGTTCTCTGTGTGAAAGTGCTCCTGATTCCACGTGTTCTCTATCCCATAATCGTGCTTGTTTGTCTTGGTACTGTGTTTCACTCTCTCAGATTTTCGCATTGATGTTGACATTTATCTGTGCCTAGCAGAGGGTTGTAGAGTGGCGATGTGCCCTGATACAGCGTCTTACACAGAACACAGAGGCCATTCTGAATGCAGTAAGGGGCACCAGCTAAGAGGCCTGCCTTTTCTAGCCCTAAGTCACAGAGTCTCAAGCTCACAAAGTGGGATGAGAGTTCCCGCTAACACCATTGAGGATGGGCTAGATACATTCCCACTATAGCCTACACACCGCACACACTTGGCTGACAGGTTAGCCTGTGAATGGAGAAGGCCCTCAGTGAAAGAGCCTTAAGTGGATGGCCAGAGGCAAAAGGATCCCGTTAGTGAGTGAATGAATAGATCTTAACAAAAGATCTGGCTCCCCTTAAGTCCTGTGGAGGAGCTGACCTAGAATCTCATTTGATACTCATTATATCCCAGGTCTGGTTCTAGGAGGAGGCCATTACTTCAGCCCATAAGCCAACATAAAGGCTTCCTATTCTTCAGTTACATAAAGTAATACAAGGCACATCTCAGCATCAGACATTAGGATTAACACTGACAAGGCTTCGTTAAAGCGCTCTACCGGGCAGAGACTCTACAGTGACTAAAACCAGCCAACGTGGCTGCACGGCTAATTCTGACTTCACGGGGAGAAGGATTTTTGTTTAAATGCTCTTAACACTTTGACTGTGATGGCTTTGCTCTAACAAGAATGGTATTTGAATGTAAGAATGAACGTGGATTTTATAAAAGTATGAATCCTTTACTGTCAATCTTTATGTTCTTAATTTTGATAGCATGACTCACTCCTATAGAGACTCATCTCTTTTCTTGATTTAAGCTTTTTACCACAGAGAAACCCTGTCTCAAAAAACCAAAAAAAAAAAAAAAAGTTTTTTTCTGCTGTTTTTAAAGTGAGATTGAAATTGTATTATTAAGATGAAGGCACCACTTGGAAATGGGGAACCATCTCTTGGTGTTTGAGTAGACAACTCAGAAATGGTTGGTTTTCAATTTAACCTTAACACTGACCATTAATTAGCAGTGACAGTAGTAATAATACCACTGATTACCAGCCTACAGCTCTTGCCCCTGGGGAATGACAGCCTTGATGTTAAGGGAACTTCCCTGGAGACTACAGAAGGGTCGAAACATCAGGCCTCTCTTCCAAAGGAATAACATTGCACTGGGTTTTGTTGGTTTGGTTTCTGTTGTTGTTGTTGTTTAGGCTCTATTTCCTCCCTTATATGATTTTAGAATGGCCTCCCTGCCCAGAAGCAGTACTGATAAAAGGGGCGTGGCATGAGTAGTAGGATGGAGAAGTATGTGAGGCTGTGGTAGACATATGACACACGATTTTCCAGCTATGGTACTCAAGGCCGTGGGATAAAGGACTAGGGTTGTGTTGCTGTATGCGCAAACCAGGTACATTGTAGAAAGTCAGTCTGTCCCAAAATTTACATATTATGCCATAGGCTTTGCATTTGTGTGTGTGTGTGTGTGTGTGTGTGTGTGTGTGTGTTAGACAATTCTTCTGCAATAGGCAAACCTCTCCTGTTACTTAAACTGACCCATGCTCTATCTTCTCACATATCACTGGTTACCATGGCACTGTATATCAGTTCTTAAATGCTTCCCTCTAAAAGTGGTCCAGTTCTTACATCATCATTCATCTGATAACAGCATCCAAGCGATATGGACCCATCTCATTTCAGGAGAGCTGTTCTTCTACTGAACAGACATGAGATAAACTAGAAATATCAGCATACAGTTAAAACTACCTTCTAATCAGTAAGAGGGACTCAGCTCCAACCACAATCATGGGAAGCACTGAGCCCTGGCTCAAGACTATCTATATAGCAAAAGAAAAATATTCTCCTCCTTTACAGGAAGTTACCTCACAGATAAAACAGTTCAGGCCCCAGCCTGGTAATCCAGCTTGCCTGATGGATGATAGTAATAATCTCTATTCATTTAACTGGTTCTTTTTTGCATTTAAAGGTATTAATTTAGCCCCTAGAATGTGCTAGAAATGGGAAGCAGATCTATGAATCATCGGACATGGTCTCTGACCTCACTGAGATTTAGGTCTCTCAAGGGACACAAATAATTTAGAAGAATTAATAGTGTGAATGTTAATGATTGGATGTGTGCAAACAGCACAGGTGTTCATCATTCTCCGCCCTTATACAGTCCCCTAACTTCCCCTAAAGGGATAACCCACAGCTGCGAGTCCTTTAGGTAGGCCAGTAGGAAAAGGCACATGGCATTCAGTGACTTGTTCTTTGAGATATGGGCAACACTGCAACAGCCTAAAAACTGCTGTGTATCTCAGGGCAGAACCTGCCATCAGGACCACCTGATGCTCATCACCCTTGTTTCCTGGGTCAGAGGAGAATGGTGGAGAGTGGAGGCAAAGTTCAACCCTGTTCAGAGCATCTCTGGAGAGGCCCCTGGAGTAGAGGTGTCAGTGTGCCGCCTGTAGTCTCTAGACGGTTCCTTTACACAGTCCTCTTGCTGTCTCTCAGAAGCACCAGAACATCCTAGCCACTGGTGTCTGCTCTGCCTATGGGGAACTTGTGAATGTGTCTAAGCACCATCACTCCCTTGGTAGAAAAAAACACATTGCAGCATGTCTGCACTGGTTCCCAGAGGGAGAGCCTGTCCTGTCCACAACAAGCTGCTCGGTAGCACACATTTGGAGGACTTCTTGTACCCCCTTGCACTTCTTTATTGCCTTCTTGGAGATTTCTGGAATCACCTACTGTGGTCAGTGCCTTACCTGGAAACACAGACAGACATGTCTGTCCTATTCCACAGTCACAGAATTTATTAAATAATTTGTGGACTCACAGTGGTGAGCCATACTATTCGTTCATAAGCCATATTTCATTCTTTGGCTGCGGTTAACCAAGGTGTCTCCGATTGCCATTGGTAGTTGACCACTGACAATCACAATTTTTTAATCACTAACTCTACTATGGAGCCTTATCCTTTATGCATAGACACATATATGTGTAGACTGCAGAAGAGGTACAAAAATGTTAAAGAGACTGTAGAGTTCACAGAGGCCTCTCTAGAAGCAAAATCAAAGAACTGACTACAGAAACAGTCAATAACAGGTGACCAATAAAATATTCAAGAGCCCAGTAGAAGAGCTGTCGAAGCAGGAGCCAGATACATGGGGAAGTCAGTGGGAGAAACATTCCAGATGGAAGGACAGGTAAATGGGACAGGAAGTGATCTGAGTGAGCCTTGCTGCACTAAAACCCTAGGGACAGTTGGGATTTCTCTGCTTATCTTTCCCTTGATGCATCTGGTTGGTCTGATGACATCCAAACCGTTGCATTTGCCCATGAAGTGTCCTATTATAGAATTTGGGTGTTATACTCTTTAGATCCTCAGAACTGATTTTTCTGATGTAGTTATTTTTGTATTGTTTGGTCTTTAGAGACAGGGTCTCTCTTTGTAGCCCAGGCTAGCCTTGAATCCATAGTGATCTCCTGCTTCAGCTCCTCTAATGTTGGGATGATAGGCATGAGCCACCATACCTGGCTCTCATATAATTTTAGTGAACAAGAAATCCCCTTGTTGACAGTCTACATTCATGAATTTACCGGTGGTACTTTTTATTTCATCCTGGATGAATAAGTGGTGTTTTCTACATGCACAAATGAGACATGCCTCTCTATCACACTCTTATAATAATGGAATCACCCATGACTAGATAAAGCTTGAAAGCCATTATTTTATACACACTTCGGAAAAACTTAGAGTAGGGTACGAACTGGTCTCCACACCTACTAAATCAATGTTCTTAATCTTGGGTGTTCTCCAAAGAAACCAGTTCATGAAGCTTTGTTTAAGCTGCTCAGGCGGCATTGCCTGTAATTCCAGCATTCAGAAGGCTGTTGCGAGAGCATTATGAGCTTGAAGCCAGCAGGGACTTTATAACAAGACACATTTTAAAGGGAAAAGTTGCATGCCTACCCAAAATACCAAGAGTCAGGACCTTTGAACCTTTCGCTGTTTCTCTACGATGAACACGCTAAGAGAAAGCAGTCAGACTGACGGCCATAACTCGGAATGGTCAACGAGTGTGCCTGGGTGGCCTCCAGCCCTCAGCTGATTGCTGCTTGCCTCCTGCTTCTGAAAACATTGCCCTTAGCCTATTTAGCCACAGCATCCTCAGATGGTGGTATACATTACAGCCCCAATTGCAGTTCTTTTTCAAAAAAAAATCTTGTGATAATTTGGTATTTTTGTGTTCTTATTCATCATGCCTAGGACCAATTACATTACATGGTCCTTTAGGGGGAGAAAACACTTTAGAACAGGAGGATGACTATAGAAAATATATTTGGCTATTTCATTTCTATTTCATCTGCAGTGATTCATGGTCTAGTTCAGAGTTCCTTCCCCAGACACACTGTTTACTAGTTAACTTCTTGTCCCAAAAATATGTCGATTAAAGAAATAAAATAAGGTCCAATTTAAGAGAATGGACTTCTTGTACTTAAGGAAACACAAGAAGTGCTGCTTGGGGAAAAGGAGATAGATGTAGGTTTTAAGCATAAATGATGATCGGCTTGTAATCCATCACCGTCCTTTCCTCACTCCTCCTTAGCGAAAAGACCTCATTTGTGCTCTATCAAGGAAAAATTCTTTTTAGGGATGTGATTGTTTGGCAGAAGTGCCGATGAGGATGGGAAAACCTTTTAGAGAACATAACCAAACTGGAAGTTCCTTCTGTTTCAAAAATAGCACTTTGAAAGTTTTCCCTGGGCCCTTTAGACTTTCAGGCATTGCTGTCCCTAAATGAGGTCTGAAAAGAAGTGTCTCCCTGTGAGGGATATGTATATGTGTGTGTATGTATGTGTGTGTGTGTGTATATATATATATATATATATATATATATATATATATATATATGACTTGACTTGACTTTCAGCTTGAGGGCAAGGCAGTGGGATGTAGGAGCATTTCCAGGGTTGTCCATTCCAAGGTCCCAGGAAGCATTACTAATGGCTAACTCTTCTTCTCCTCCCTCTTCACCTTATACATTTGTCCCTTGGTTTCCATAGGAACTTCCCAGATAATAAAACCCCTGGATACGCAAGTCTCTTATATAAAAATACAGTGCTTGCAAATAACACACGCACATCCTCTAATACGCAGTGACCATTGCCATGTCAATACCATGAGAGCAATTGTTAGCCCCTATGAGGAATTTTAAAAGAGAGGATCCTCACCATCTGTGCACTCCCCTACCTCGATATTTTTATCTGTTTTTGACAGAACCTAAGGATGCTCAGCCTGTAGATTCCAAGAATCAAGTATTCATGATCTCAACATGCATCCTGCTAAGTGATAGATAGTCTTTATTTTAGTCATCTGTGAAGTATATCACATTGCCTCTTGGGTCACGCATGTATCCTTATTTCTGTGTGCTTGTGCTGACTCAGCAATTCTTCCATCCAACCAGTCAGTCAGTCATGTGTATCCCTGCTCATAGCTTCTTCCTAGCAAAGGGTCTACTTCAAAACCCTTATGTCACGGAAACACAGAAGGAACTAACCATTTAGAATGGAATGTGACCCCTGAAACTTGGGTTTACTTTTTCCATCCCTGAGCACTTTTAATAGTTTTAAATTATTTCAAACCTGAAACAGAGTGGCAAGGATCGTGGTATTTATGCCACACAAATTACCCAAGTTGTAACACTGTTCTGATTTTATGTATTTATTTGAACATTTTCATCTGTTTCTTTTTTTTTCTCTCTCTCTCCCTTTTTATCCACTCTGGAGATTGCCTTTAATTCAGTTATACAATCGTTATTCTAAACATGGATAGTCTGAGAACACCAGTGTTAAAAGACAAAATTTTTAGGTTGGATTATAAATACTATAGGCATTAGCACCATGTGCAGCAAACCTACTTTAAGCATCACGACTCAGATAAAAGAAAATTATTATCTGAGTCTTGGTATCAATTAATGCATCATCTTATAAGACAACCACGAAAAATCTTTGCTAACTATTTATATGACATATAATTAATATGCAGAACATTAAAAAAAAGTCAAACTTCAACTGTCAGTCAAACCTAAAGTCCTAGCACTTAGGAGGCATGTCAGAGGATCTAGAGGAAAGAAGCAGTCTAGACTATATGTAGTCCAAGAGCCTATTCAAAACAAAAATTTACCGTTTTTATTTATTTATTATAATTCAATCAATAAACGAGTTAAGCAGCATAATAGACACTTTTTAAGAGAGATTCTCTCTCTCTGAGAGAGATAAACATGAGCATAGATAATCTCTTTCTTGTGGGACATCCTGCTACATCAAGTGTGTAACTTCACCAAGGATTGTCCTTTCTTTGTTACTATAAAAATCTCCCTGCTCAGCAAGCACTCTCATTCCACAGAGCCTTCCCCTGGCGATCCTTTATCTGTTCAGGTTCACAATATCCTGCAATTTAGTTTCTTTTCTGAGACAGACTCTCCTGTAGCCAAGGCTAGCTTCACACCCACGATGCAGCTGAGGATGGCCTCTACTTCAGTGTCTCTGGGTCTAGATCGCTCACCTTGGGTGTTGTGTATAAGGACTGCATCTGTTTCCTGAAGGCTGGTCCTCTTCTGGAACTAGGATTGCAGATTCTCTTTAGAGAGACCTACTCTAGTCGGTCATGTTGCTATTTTCCATGTTTTCCCGTCATGAGCAATTACGTCTTTACAGTAAGACATCTGGGAACCTCTTACATGAATATTCCTCAAATACCCTTAGAATTAAACAACACTGATTCTTTGCAGTGGAGGATGGTTTTAGACACTAACTACCTGAGAACTTGGTATGCCCAGAGCTCTTGTGATGTGATTGCATCTAGAACTGCCCAACACTAGCAAATATACACATACACAATCACTCAAAGGCACACACATACACACACACACACACACACACACACTTGTTGTTTCTCTGTCTCTGTGTCTTATATGTGTTTCCTCACATGCCCTGTGAATTCCTCTCCATATTTGTGATTCAGAGCCAAGTCTTTCCATTGTTGCACATTGAATTCAAGAGGAACTTAGCTTCATTATTCTCCATCTATCTATCTATTCATCTATCTATCTATCTATCTATCTATCTATCTATCTATCTATCTACCTATCTACCTATCTGTCATATCTATCTATCTATCTATCTATCTATCTATCTATCTATCTATCATCATCTATCATCTATCAATCTACCTATCTAATCTCTCCAGATATATGTGTGTATGTGGACACATATGTATATGAAAATAAACACACACTTATGGGAGTGGAGTATGTATGCATATGTAAAGTCATTTGCTCAGTATTAGCATCCTTTGCTCACCACTTTCAATTTTCAGGCATCAGATGCACCATTGTCTCCATCTCGGCACGATTCCTCCTCCACCATGTTGTCCTGAACCTTCAGCAAATGTGCCTGCCACCACCACCCACCTCCTGAGACATGCTCACTCCCACCAATGGCTTCCTCAAATACTGTCACCTATCCTGAGGAGGAAGCAGAAAAGGACAATGGGGAAGGAAGTATAGGGTAGCATCTGTGCCTTGCACCGAAAGCTAAATCTGGGGAATGGCTGGATTCATCCCTTCCCCCACTCTGGTCCCAGTGCTAAATGAGTACAGGTTTCTTTGCCTTGCACTGATTTTTCTCTGCTCTCTTGAATTTCCTATCTCCGTCCAGAGCTGTGTCTAAGCACCCTGGCATACAGAAATCCGTTCATAACATCCAGCTGAGTCAGTTGAATCAGAGATCGCTACTCCAGGACCAGTAGGTGGAGCTCAGAGGTTCAGCTCAAAAGTACATTTATTTTGGATTGTTCCCTTTTTCTATACCCGCTTCTACCATCTGGTTTTCTCTTTTCAGGCTCTTAAAAAAAATCTGTTGACATTCACAGTTACCAGTATTGCTGTAGACACAAATGGTGAGAAACACATTCTTCTTGCTTTCCTTCCCAGAGTTCCAGTGCTATAAAGACAAACGGAATGCCAGGCCTCTGAGATTGTGTGTGTACAGCACCCTGGAAATGATGCCATGGTATAATCTAGCAGGGGAGTTGTGTGCTTTCCCACTCTCAAAAGACACACTGGCTTGGAACCATCTCAGATCCCCATGTCATATAAATCTCCTGCTGGTCTCCTCTTCCTTGAGCAGAAAACTCTCATTCATTTCATTTTTCCCTGGTCACTTGCTTATGGCACCCTATGGAAATATGAATGGGTTATTGGCAACATTCTTGGCAGCACGAATGAAATAAAGAACCAGAGGCCTGCCTAAGGTATATGACTATAAATCTTCTATCTCAGGAGCCTGGGAGGGAGTTCCCAGAGGCAGGGAAGTGACCAGAATGTAAGAAAAGCCCCCTATGATTTGGAGTCTATGCCAAAAGTGAAGGGAGGTGCCCTGGCATCTCTGATCCCATTAATGTTCAGAACTCCACAGGCAACAGCAGAGAAATGACAAGGTCATGTCTGCCCTTGGCAGCCTTTCTGTCACGGGTGCGGCGATTTCATCTCACTTGGGACACATCTGACCTAAACTATTTCCCCTGGCAAGGAGAATGCGTCTCATGCCTTGTAGTTGTAATTCCACTGTCTTCAGAGGAAGTCCTTGGTCTCCATAGGACTTTAGCATTGTCGTGGGCATTAAGTACCCACGTATCACTGTGTCTAGAAACCACGTGTTATCCAGATATGAGCAAGGCCTATTGAAAGAAAGTCGTGCCACTGCATGAGATTTTAGATGTGCCCTGTTGACTTTTTAACCTTTAACTGAAGATCATGTCCCCAGATGCATTCTGCTCATTCCTAAATTACAAGAGAGAGAGAGAGTGATTTTTTTTTTGCATGGTATTAAGGAAGGAACTAATTACTCAGTAAGTAGATGTTCTAACCTATCATTGTTCAATGTCACCTCCAGAAACCAGGAAAGGGTTTTCTCCTATTCACCGCCTTAATTCTAGCAGATTTGACTAGATAATACAGAAAGCAATTTGGCAGTAGAGGAAAGACAGCGCTGAAAATGTTGAATTCACAGCCCTGCCTTATAGAACCAGACACTGCCTTAAAGCACCAGTGTCTCCACAGCTGCTCCCCATCCATTGGGATAGTTTCTCACCGTTTACAATGAACTGCCATCCTGAGAACTGGGCCCAGACATATTCCCGAGTGAGCTTGAGCTGTGAATTCCCTCTTGTATAGTGCTTCTGTCTGGCATTGCTCGAAGGGTAACCTGACCTTATAGAAACAGAGGAGACAATCTCTTTCTCATGTCAAGGAAAAATACGTAAGACTTCTCCTTGAGCTTCTGGGAATCTTGCGCACAAAACCATCTGGTGTGAGATTTTCTTTGCAAAGAAATATGTGTGTGTGTGTGTATATTACATATATTTATGTTACATATATATTGTTTTTTCTTGTCTCCCATTCTGACAAATTATACATTTTTAGGTATTTGTCCATTGTAGCTCTTTTTCATGTTAGTGTATAGAATCACGGAAAACAGTCATTTTCATCACATTTTAGTTATATTCATATCACTTTTTAATTCAAAATATTGTTTTTCCCTTTATTTCCTTATTTTTTATTAACTAGTCTTGTCAAAGGTTTATCTGCTTCATAAATTTTATCAGAAAATCTATTTTTGTGTCAGGCATGGTTGGTCTACATGCCAGACCTCTGAAGACCAAGGCAAGAAGATTACTGTGAGTTTGAGGCTAGCCTGGGCCACTTACATGTATTAATCCAGCCTGGGGTACAAAGTAAGACCCTTTCAAAAAACACAAAACAAATACCTACTTTCAGCATTTTCATCTTGCTTGGAAAACATTGATTTTTCTATCTCATTAATTCCTGCTCTTTATTTTTACTGATTTTTTTTTGTTTTGCTAAATATAGACTTTCATTGTTAATGTTTTACATGCTTAAATTTGACAGTTTATTGATTTTGAGGCTATCTTCTCTTCTAATATAAGCACATATTTTAATATACATTTTTATTGTTATTCAGCTTAAGTAACTTAATTTCGTTATAATAAAATATTAAATGGAAAAATAAGTTTGTGCGGATATGGATACAGTGTTAAAAATAGCTTAGACTGTAGAGCATTTTAAGAACATTTATGTGCACAATAGACCCACATAAGTAGGAGGAGTCTGGGACGCGGATGGTAGTTCTAGTGGGTTGAGAAGGCAGGAGACAAAACAGGAGGGGATTGTCCAAGAGATGCAATAACTTTCCTTGAAATGTGACAGTTAAAAGTATTTACCGTCCTCTAAAGAATAAGGTATTAAATAAAACGAGGAAAATTTTCCTAACATTGGGTGCTTAACGTGTACCAGAAACAAGTGAGACAATCATTAGCTTTTCTCAAGGGAAGTCATAGGCAAGACTATTGTTTATTTCTGAGGTTTAGTGCAAATCCAAGCGCCTTGCTCAATCAGTGCTAACCCAAGCTGCCTTGGGGTTCTTGGTGGGATCACTCCCCCAGCAAAGTGAAGCCTTCTAATAACCAGACCTTCAAGACTGTGAGAGTGATGGATGGTTCTGCACCAACTTGACCACGCTACAATTATCTGAGACGAGGGGACCTCGACTGAGAAAATGCCACTGTAAGATCCAGCTGCAGGCAAGCCTATAGGACATTTCTTAACTGGTGATTGATGGGGGAGAGCCCAGTGCACAGTGGGTGGCTTGGTGGTCCTAAGTTCTATATAGAAAGCAGGCTGTGCAAGCCAGGAAAACAAGCCAATAAGCAGCATCTCTCCATGATCTCTGCATCAGCTCCTGCCTCAGGTTCCTGCCTCATGTGAGTTTTTTCCCTGACTCCCTTAGATGATGACCAGCGCTGAGAAAGTGTAAGCCAAATGAACCCTTCTCTCCTGAACTTGCTCTTGGTCATGGTGTTTTGTCATAGCGGTAGAAACCCTTACTGAGACAGTGAGGGAGGAAGCTTCCGGTCTTGGGGATGGTTCAGAAGATCTTCCAGAGATTTGCTCTTGGAGAAAAGACCCATAAGCCTCTTCTTCACTTGCTCATTGGAATCATCTTTAAGTTGGGGTGGGGGTGATATGGCAGGTTCACTACTGCTGCTCCCCAGACCTGAGTTTAAATGCCAGATCTGTTTACCAGCCCCATAACCTGGGAAACTTCTCATCCCAACTGATACTAGAGAAATCTGGGTTCCTTCTTAGGTTCTTAGTCTCATTAATAAGATAAGAATGGATTTAACTTATGATAGTCCAAGGACAATTTGTTTTTATTTATTGAAAGAAAAGCACTCTAAGCCAGAAAAACTGTAAATCTCAGCATCCACCCAGAGGAGGAAAGTGGTAGGGAAAGTGGAGGCGGCATGCCCACACGTAGGTCAGACACATTGCAGACAAGTAGCCACACGGCAGAGAGAAAGGGAAAGGAAGTCCCAAAAGTCAGAAAAGGCATGTGTAGGTTCTGATCAACACCAGCAAGAAAGAGGCGGAGAAGTGGAAAAGGAAAAGTTGTGCCCTTCTAGTTCAGGCAAGGTAGGCAGAGCCATTGGAACCTCATGGTGGCTCCTGGGAACTGCACCAGGAAAAAGGAACTCTGGGAAAAAAAACAGTGAAGTAACCCTAAAGGGGAGGTTATTCTGACCATCTCTTTAGCATGGCTTAAGGTGAACCCTCCTTCCTAGGTATGATTGACCTGCCCCAACTCAAATGTTGGCTCTCCACCCGGGTCAGAGATTATGCTCTTTACCAGAGTTTTTTTTTTTCTTAATGGGCCTTTATTGTAACGTTAACATGATCTGTAAAAGTCACAAGATTGTGAAGAGTAAATAAAATAAGACCTAGAAATGTCACAGAAGCTACACTCATGAAGTATCATCACCATGGCTGCCTAAACAAGACCTGAGCAGGGACAGCACCACCAGACATGGTAAAGGGGAGTCTTACGGGGCTCTCGACCCTAGGCAAAGAATTTTAGTTAACTGAGAAATCAGGACAGCATTGTGGGATTAACACTCTTCCCCATGGAAGAGCACACCTATACAATATATACAAGTATTATACAATACCTGATCAGCCCTGAAATCACAGAGCAGGCTGTACTTATAGAGCTAGGAAAGTATCTATGGCTACCTATAGATAGATAGATAGATAGATAGATAGATAGATAGATAGATAGATAGATATAAATATACATGTATATATGTATATTTATATCTGTATATATATCACATATGTGTGCACTATATATGGATAGTTATGAATTAATATAAAAAACAAAAAAATAGGAACCATGCATTTGAGAGAGAGCAAGGTGTGGTGTATGATGAGAAGGATTGGGGGGGGGGAGGAAAGGGGAAGAGAAAACATTGTTATTTTGTTTTAATTTTAAAAACACTTTTTTTTAATTTAAGAAAAAATAAGATAAGATGGTGAGAATGATGAGCACCGAGGAAGATGCTGTGGCTCTGTGGATGAGAGAGGAAAATCAGACGTACTGATTGTGCGGTGAGCACCCAGTGATGTCAGACACGGCTCCGGCAAGATCCTGGGATGGGATAGGGATGGAATTGATGGGAGGCTCCCAGGTCGGAAGCCTCCATCCTCTTCCCAGTTCCCTTCCATGTGTGACTTGAACACACAGGAGTCTCCTCAGATCATCCTCCATTATTTATCAGGAGTCTTTGTATTCAGTGACACAAGTGGCAGATATAAATCCATGGCCCTTCCCCCCACCCCCGCTTCCCCGCCCCAGAGTGCTTCTGGGCCAGTTATACAGCTGGGACCCTTTAAGGCATCAGCTCTTGAAAACCAAGATGGATCGCCTCCCCAGCCTTTTCCTTTCACACATTTCAGGCTTCTTGGGATTTCTTGACAGTGCCGGGCTAATGACTTTTTGATACCAATCGATGCAAAGCTAATTAATTTACTTCACAATTTTCATGGACTCACACTGCCCAGGGGTTGAAATGATTAGTTGTTGTTATTTGTTTGTGTCTTAAGCACACACATTAGCGCTCACAACTGCTTGTCACTCCAGTTCCAGGAGATGAAACTCTTGCTTCCGGTTTCCAGAGCCAATTGTATTCACGTGTTCATACTCCCACGTGAAAACACATAATTAAAAATAAAAACAAATCTGTTTAAAAAAATAAATTAAATAGCAAGCCATCATGTCAATATTAGTCAAATTGCATTAATCTTTTTTTAATTTAATATTTTGAAGTATTTGAGGATTATTTAATGGACCACAGATTATACTTAGTTTAATGGTGATATAATTTAAATACAGCACTCATAGGATTTGTATAATGCAATTGAGAACAGAGAGACTCCATTGGCTTGCCCTGGTTTGATATTTGCTCAGAAGCTTAAAGAAGAGGGTGTAGGTCAACCCCAGAGAACCTACACAACAAAGAGGACCCTAAGAGAGACATACATGGATCTAATGTACGTGGGAAATAAAAAGGCAAGATCTCCTGAGTAAATTGGGAGCATAGGGATCTTGGGAGAGGGCAGAAGGAAAGAGGGCAGGAAGGGAGGGGAACTGAGAAAAATATATAGTTCAATAAAAACAAAAAAATAAGCCATACATGAATGATGTATGCTCCCACCTATCAGAAGCACTTGGAGTAGTCAAACCCACTGCACAGAAAGCATAGCACTGGCTGCCAGAAGGAGAAATGGGCAGTTCTTTAATGGGAAGTCTATGGTTGGATTATAAAATTTCTGGTAGACATCAGTGTGGCTGTACAACCTTAAGTACTGTTAGCTGAATGGAACAATCACAGGCAGTTGAAATTGTAATTTTAAGTTATGTTAGTCAGGTATAGTGGTTCACACACTAGGGAGGCAGAGGCAGGTGGATCTCTGTGAGCTCAAGCCAGCCTGGTCCCCATAGTGAATTCTAAGGCAGTCATGGCGATTACACAGAGAAACCCTATTTTCTGGAAAAACGAAACAAAAAGCCACATGTGTTTTTGCTATGCATGCCAAGAGGGTGTATGGCCAGACTTAATTCACACAAGGTGACTCCTCCAAACGGAGCCATTGTGGGCCTTTCTGAACTGCCTCTATGTTTGCCACAACTCCAGGGAAACAGAGGCTTCTAAACCCTTGCCTAGAGCAGAAATCCCCACACTGCTGATATGTGCAGCCATTCTTTAGAAGTGATATTTGATAAGAGCCAGAATTGTGGAAAAAGCCTGCAACAGCATATTGCAAAAACTGCCTAGGGTTATACTGGAAACATTAAATTAAAAAAAAAAAGCATTGACTGCTTTTACTGCCAATATAGTATTTCCTTATTGTAAAAAATAAAGATAATCAGAAATGACTTATAATCCTGTCACCTGAAGAATGATCCTGCCCACATTTTGGTCAATACCCTCTCACTAGCTTTTATTTTATAAATAAACATATATTTATCTAAGAAGAAGAAGAAGAGGAGGAGGAGGAGGAAGAAGAAGAGGAGGAGGAGGAGGAGGAGGAGGAGGAGGAGGAGGGGGAGGAGAAGGAGGAAGAGGAGGGGGAGGAGGAGGAGGGGGAGGAAGAAGAGGAGGAGGAGGGGGAGGAAGAAGAGGAGGAGGAGAGTGTAGGTTATGTGCATTCCTCGAGTCTCAAATCCCCAGCTGTAAAATGAGATCATAATAATCTCTGATAAGCATAATTGTTCAAACAGCAGTTCCACACCTGTTCTGACAGTCCCCAGACAGAACACCAACAACACAGATGACATCAAACATGGCATCAACAGTGACGCTCACTCACTGTATGTGGGAATATAAAGTGGTACAAAATTTCAGAACATCATTTTGGCTGTTCCTTAAATACTGCGGCACATCCGGTAACCCAGAAGCTGGACTCTCTGGTATTTACACAGAGGAGTTTCAAACTTAAGTCGGCAAAGACCTTCAGAGAGAGTCTGTAGCAGTTTTGTGGATGAGTGCCAACCGTGGGAGCAGCCAAGGCGTCCTGAGTAGACAAATGGTCCATCTAACAATGAAATACTACTTAAGGCTAAAAGGAAATGAAATATCGGCTCATGAAAGACCACGGAGGAAAGTTATGTTCTTTTGCTAATGGGTGTTGGTGTGTTTCTGAGGACACGTGCATATATTGTGTTCATGGGAACAGAGGCCGGAAGGCAACCTCAGGTGTAGCCTTCAGGAATGCTGCCCACCTCATGTGAATCTTCGACTTTGGGTCCTGCTATTTCCATGACCCACACGTTATCTAACAAGGAAACATACTTTGTGATTTTGATGATGACCGGCTGCAAAAGGCAAACTTTAAAGACAGTTTGTTAAGATCAGTGCTTGCTCACCAGAGTGTGTGTGTGTTGGCGGGGAGGGAGGAGATGAATACACACTACAGACATTGAAGGGCAGTGAAACTGCTTGGCATGCTACCGTAGTGTTAGAAGTGTGTCATTTGTACAGACCTATAAATATGCAACGCCAGGACAGGACCCTATTAACAAGTCTGGACTCTACCTGACAATAGTGTATCTATGTTGATTCAGAAATGGTGACACTTGTCCCACCCTGCTGGGGACACTAATGTTAGAGTCAGTAGGCAGGGAAAGTACGAAATACTCTGTTACCTTCTCAATTTTTCCATGAACCTGTAGTTTTTCTTTGAAAAAGAGTCAGTTTCAGTAAGTCATCATGTAGAAGGTGTGGTATTTTTCTCAGCACAGAAATGGGTTGTGAGAGCTTGCCTGGTTGCTTATGGTCCTGTTTCTCTTCAGTTTGTTCCCTGTCCTGTTCTCTACCCCAAGAACAAAGCATCAAGGGAGAGCGTAGAGATGCAGAAGCATGCATGGAAGGCCTCTGGCTAGTTTACTTGAGAAAGGAGAATATGGGTAACTGGAGGGCCATGTGCTGGCTACCCGGACTATCTCTGCATTAAATGATTCTATATGATTATCAAAGGCCCCTCAATATGACAGCTTTATGATTACTTAGAAATAACTATTATCACTATATGGGGTCAATATTACATCTGTCTGCGTAAAGACTCATGCTGTGTATGTTAAAACAAGATTGAGGCGTAAAAAAGAACAACATTGACAGGCCTGTGTGCCTGCTCTTTGTGTCTTCATTGGAAAAGTCCCACTGATTTGCTTTTAAAGCGATGACTGATTTTCATACCATTAGACGCTGAAAGAGCTTTGATGTCAAAGGTCAAAACCACTGACAAAATAATGAGCTGGGCACCACTGGAGACAAGATAAACTCCGATGAGAGCAGCCATTCTCGTAGTGACATTTCTAACATTTCTGTTAAGACACTGTTGTCCACTGAGAACGCTAACAAATTTAATGTGTGTGATTTGGTGTGTATGGGGGGGGGGCGGGGAGCGTCTCTGTAGTGTAGACGCTGAGAATAAAGCTAATCATTGCTCAGATTGTATCAAACGATAGTTGAACACACTTGAAGTTGGCCAGACCTGGACCCAAACCCCTAGTCTCCTGCCATTAGCCGTTTGAAGTTAGCAAAGCCGGTAGGCATCTCAGACTCTTTTTTAAAATTTTTTTTTCATTTTTTAAGTTCATATGTATGTATGCTTGAGTACCTGTACAAGGATATGGGCCTGCATGCAGTCCCTTAGAGGCCAGAAGAGGGCATCTTATCCTCTGGAGTTCTCGCTGATTTTGAGCAACTACCATGTGTGCTGGAAAGGCAAACCAGGCGCTGTGGAGAAGCCGCAAGTACTCTTATCCTTTGTTCCAGATGTTAGAGACTTGGAATTATCATTTATAAAATGTGCTTAAAAATAGGTCCCTTGTATAAATGCTGTGAAGATAAAATGTGATAACACAAGAGAAATACTAAACACAGTTCTGACCCACCAGAATACTCTGTTTGGAAGTCTAGTCTTTAATGTTTTCTATTAAGGGCTGCATTATAACTGACATTTAACTAGTGGCTAATGAGCTAAGGAAGTTTGAGTTAATGAATAATTAATGAGTTTGAATGGGTTTTGTGCTATAAGAACTTCCACACCCTTTCCCACCACGATCCTCATCAACTGTACCTTCCATGTGTAAGAACTTTGAACAGCTCATTAACTAGACTCAGCCAGATCCATCGCGTCCCAGGACTACAGTGAACCATTTATCACGACTTCACCATCAATGTCCAGATCCAGAAGAGAGGAGAGACTGCTTTTTAAATTGGGTTTTTGTCTGCAGCCCCTAGTAAACAATGAGACTAGGAGACTTTGAAGTAGGAAGAGGCGCAGCCTCTCCTTAGGAATGGGACCTCGGGCAGGCTCAGAGACGTGAGCAGACCTCCCCACCACCCCTGCTCCCCTTTGTAGGGCTGCTTTACTGCCTCATTTACAGATACAGAAAGCCTCTTGCTTAAGCCATGCCTGCAAGGTGCCTTTTCTCAGTCATGCATGAACCCTCCAGCTCTTGCTCCTCCTGTCACTGATGAGTTCAGGGACTGAGCAGAGAGGCAGCCTGATTTTAGTTGATATTTTAAGTAAGAATCCTTGTGGTGGACCTGCTTTCTGCCTCTAATTCTTTGCTTAAAAATATCTGAGCTTGTATTGCCTCATTAGTGTTAATGGTTTAACCTTTGACTGTTTCCCTGTGTGTGATGAACCCACATTCTCTGCAACTGTGTAATTGAAGAGGAGAAACCTACCACATTCTTTATGGAGGCCTTGGGTTATTTGGGGTCATGTGGCATCTTGATTTTGTTTTAATGGTATAATGCCAGAAAATAGTATAGCATTCCGTTACCTCAAAGAAAAGTACCCGTTGCCCCCCCCCCCCAAATAGACATCTCAAAGTTCTGAGTTAATGGTGACATGGATGAAGACGATGAGCTGCTAAGTTAAATCTGCTAAACATCCATCCCCTGATAATGGAAGATGACTGTTTCCTCCCACATAGGCGTAAAATCCAGAATATTTGCTTTTGGAATTCACAAGGGAATAATGAATGCTTTGTGTTAAATCTTTCCCCTTCCGGGTAATAGGCCCTCACCTTTCTAATTTTTATTGAATTAACTGCCAGCATGCAGAGGATTCCACACTACCCTTTAACCCCAAAAGATATTTTAAGAACACATATTTAATGATATCTGTACAGAAAACTAGTAAGAACCAATATGTGTTTTCATGCGCTATGCTTGCGGGTACATTTGCAAATATGCGCATGTGCTTGTATATGTGCATGTGTGTGTGTGTGCACAGGCACTCCTACTTGTGCGTTCTCCCTTTTCACCATGGTGAAAGCTCACAAGGCCAGCTGGCCTAGGTCTGAAAAAGCATGGGATAAATCCGGACTAGCTGAACATAGCAGACAATGAGGAATACTGAGAATTCAAGAACAATTGCAGTGGGTTTTTGACCCTACTGCACGTACTGGCTTTGTGGGAGCCTAGGCAGTTTGAATGCACACCTTACGAGACCTGGATAGAGGTGGGCAGTCCTTGGGCTTCCCACAGGTCAGGGAACCCTGATTGCTCTTCGAGCAGATGAGGGAGGGGGACTTAATCGGGGGAGGGGGAGGGAAATGGGAAACGGTTGTGGGGACGAGGCAGAAATCCTTAATAAATAAATAAATTAAAAAAAAAGAAAAAAAAAACAAAAAAAAAACAACTAGAACTTTTACTCAGTGAGCCATCTTGCCATTTCTGTAGTCTTATAATAATTCAAAGTTTTGTTCAAAATGGATAAAGCTTTTTTTTTTCTTCACAGTGGAAGTAACACATATTTCATTCTGTGATCTACTCATAGTCTGTGTGATCAGTTCGGACTAATTTCTTTCTTCTTGTCATTTTGTCCCATAATGTTTCTTGCTGCCTAGCTCTCAAACTTATAATCTTCCTGCATCCATCTCCACAGTGCTGGAATTATAGGTGTGTGCTAGAATGTGTGACCTCAGTATCATTAACCATTCCTTTGGAAGCAATGTGGTCTTTCTCAAGGAGAATCAAAAAAATTCAGACTGGAAGCCAACTAGCTCCTTCCTGACATTTGCCTCCTGTTCTGTCCCTTTATACAGTCTGCGGGTGCCTGCTGCATTGCTTGGAGAATGGATGGCCTTTCTCCTTTCCATTTCTCTGTACTTTCATGACTAAGAGACAGTTTACAAGTCAACAATCATATGAGCATTCCCAATTTCACGTCCAGAATTGTCTCTCCAGCATGCACGTGTTTCTTGCCCAATCATTACATCTTCCTCCTGTGTATTTAATAGTGGGAGATTCTTATTTCTGAACAAACCATCCATGTTACCTTGAAGAGAGTTTGTCTATGTAGGAACATGGTGGTGACCTTTTAGAGGAGGACACTGTCCTAGAGAGAATCCATGTGATAACAAGATTTATCTCATTTCAGAGCAAGTGATATTTGAATGAGCAGAATTACCAAGTCCAAAGAGGATGATCGAGAAGAGAGACTCCATGCTGTATCTTCTCTCCCACATCCTTTTCATCACTAGGGATGGGAGGGATTTCTTAGCAATGCTCTGTGAAACAGTTGAGTAGTATTTCCACAGCAGCACAGTGAGTGGGGCCTGAGCGAGCAGGTTACATGGAGTTGGTCCTGGGTAGAAGACTGGGGAAGTTTGCCTTCCTGCTCCATCACCTATCATCTCTAAGACATCTTTAAAAATCAGAACTGGAGATTTCATCAGGAAAGTTATCATGTTAAAACATCACTCATTATTTTGTGGTTTTAAAAACAATTCCTTTGTTTCAATATTATTCTTAAAATTTTCAGTATTACTCAAGTTGTTCAAAAACCCAGAAAACTGTCAAAAGTTTAATAGGCTATCTACTTATCTTTTTGGCAACCCCCTCTTCATAAATATAAATATATTAAAATATAAACGAGGAGAAGATTCTAGGAAGCTGGCAGACATGGAAGAAAGAGAACTCTGAAGCCTTCCATAGGCAGCAACGACAGTGGCAGCACCAGCAAGGTAAAATTATATAGGACGAGGGCTCATCGCTTCCAGCAAAAAGTTCAGGCTGTGCGCTGTTAGTTGATTGGGAACAACTTTGACACTTAGCATAGCAGAAATCATTCATTCTTCCCCGGCTCTATTTTTCGTTGTTGCTACTTTTCATAGTATTACTTAGTTGATTTCTTTTTCAGTTAAACTCATTATTAATTTTAAAGACATTACTGTTTTCTCTCAGTTGATTTTCCTTCGTGTTCTATAATTTTATTAAATTATCTACAGCTCTAACACCTGTTTCCTACATACACCACCGTGTTGTCTGGACTCCAGGGTGATTTCACCTCCTTCTTTCCAGTGTGAATATCCTTCAGTTCTCTCCTCAATAATAGCTTTGGCTCCAATTCCTCAGCCAGGGCTGAGGGACAGTGGTGGAGGCCGACACCCCTGTCCCATTACAGAATTCCCCATGTAACATCATGTGTGTCTGTGATATGGCTTTTATTGTGTTAGGATACATTGTTGAAAGTTATTATTTTCAAATAAAGACAATGTTTTAGATTTGTGTTCAAAGTAGTTACAAAGCTCAAGGTACCTACAGGAATCCTCTAGGAGTGGCTGACACCATCCACCTCCTACCCCACCCTCATTATAATCTCATAGGAGGGTATCACCACTGTCCCAAGATCATCCTTTTATTTAAAAAGACAATTCTGAATGCCAGATTTCAGTGTGAAGTATCTTTTTTTTTAATTTTTGGTAACAAATTCTATTTTCTTTTTGTTGTTGTTGTTGTTGTTTCTTTTGCTTTTTTTGAGACAGGGTTTCTCTGTGTAATAGCCCTGGCTGTCCTGGAACTCACTTTATAGATGAGCCTAGGCTTGAACTCACAGAGATCCTCCTGTCTCTGACTCCCAAGTGCTGGGATTAAAGGCATGTGCTATTATACCCAGCTTTCAATTTCTTTTTAATGCATTCTAACGGTCCAGTTAATCCTCACCTTTTCTGCTAGGTGAAACAAATAGGAGACGCTGTCGTTATTCTATCATCGCCAAGTTATATTTTTGACTCAGGAAAATGATTGCTGTAAAAGCATGAAAACCTGAGTTTAGATTTTAACACCCACACCAATAAACACTAGGAAAGTCAACCGCTGAAACAGTTCAGTGGCCCTAGTTTTATCCCTAGGACACACAAGGTGGAAGAAGAAAAGCAAATCCCACAAGTTGTCCTTGGGCCCTCTTCTGCCCCCTCTCTTACAGAGAGACCCTACCACAAAAAAAAAATGAGGTGAAAATGATTGTGTGAAACACCTGACATGGAGCAACCACACATGTGGACTTGGAAGGGCTTGCACACCAAAGCACAAGCAGCTATCTGCACATAGAAAGAAAGAAAGTAACTTTTAAACTTAAATGTAGCTATCAAGAGCAGAATTTGCAGGGAAAGAAACTGCAAGATGGGGCAAGTGTTTTTCCTTGGGAGAGAGGTAGAAGTGAGAAGCCCATGCTTGGTATAAGAACATGCAACTGAAGAACCAATCACCCGGTGATAACTGTACCCTCTGGTGAGTCTGCCTGTGGCCCCTGCAGCCTCATCTCCTGTAGCCTGGGTATCGAAAAGGAAGCTTTGGACCAAAAGAGAGGTGGTAAATCAGCAAGCTTCAAAGCCAGTGAGGGAAGTCATCCCTAGGAGTGAGGCACAGTAAGGACATCTCCCTGAGGGGCTTGTCACTTCAAACACTTAACACAGTCCAGACAGACATGTGGAAAACACACGGGCTAGAAAAGAAAAGACGTCTTGATGGATGTCCACCTCCCACCCTCCACCCCCATGAATGTCTAGGGTCAGTTATCCTCCCTGCCATGGAAACAGACCTCAAACAGAGACGTCCCTGTCTGGTGTTTGGTGATAATGGTTTGGTGAGAAGGGTGTGCCTTCACAGAAGATGGGATACACAGATAAGGAAAGTATGACTGACCGCCTGCTCAGGCAGGTAGAAAAGTGACTTCTTAGTGGACTTCACCTTTTAGAGAAGGGTGTCACAGTGCTGAGTTTCCTTATGATGGATATTTAGCTCCTTATTAGGTATAATGTTTGTTTTGTTTTGAGACAGGGTCTCAGTATATAGGCCAGGCTAGCCTCAAACTCACATAGACCCACCTACCTCTGCCTCCTGAGTTCTGGGATTAAATGCCTTTGCTTCCATATTGATCCCAGTACAATGTTTTTAGAGTTGTGGGTCTGAATACTTGGAGATGACTTAGGTCCCTCTTCTCTGGAGGACTAACAATATTTGAGCGTACTCTCATGAAACACTCAAACAGAGCAGTGACTTTCTTTCTTTTTTTCTTTCTTTGTTTTTCATTTCTTTTCTCCAAGCATGAGTTACCCAAATCACAACTGCAGGAGGAAATCAGTCAGGGTGATTCAGTTCCTGTTGGAGTGTGGGGGCGGGACTGGAGATCTGACAGCTTGGCTTCTTCTTCTCTTCTGTGCCAATCTTTGAATAACACCTTCACCAAAACAAGGCTGTAGGAAAGATACCCAGGAAAACTCTCGGGCCAAAGGTGAATGTGTACAAAGAATCTTTATGCTTTGAAACAAAAAATAAAGGACATCACTATTTTGTAACTATCTTCATACTGTTTTTTTTGTATTTCTTATAAACAGCATCTCTCTTTTATAACTAAGGAAACTATGATGTGGTAGAGATTATACAAGTGGATTAGGTGCCTGCGACTGTGCATTTAAAAGTTAGGATGCAAATTCAGTAGAGAAAACAAGCATCCCATCCAGAGGAGAAAACTGAAGGGACCATGGGCCACCCATGAGCTGAGACAGATTCCCAGATCTCCTAGAAGATTTAGTCTGTGCATCCTTTGTGGAGAGTACAGGGTGAGAGGACCACACCTAACGAGGTGGGCAGTGAGCCTGAAGTCCAGGGAGCCTAAGGAAGGAGACTAGGAAGTCTCAGGTTGGAACAAGGGGGCCTTGGGCTGGTTAGGAAAGGGTAGAGCAGAAGCTTCGAGAATGCCAAAAAGGGGGTGTTGTCTGTGAAAAAATACTGATCACCTGTGCCAACTTACAAGACTTAGTCATGATGGGTCTGTGGCCCACGGATACCCCCTCAGATAAGGAGGGCATGGGATAAGCAGTTGGCTCTCTCTTGAGACTGCAGTCACAGCACCTGTTTGCAATTCTGCCCTCACTGCATGTGGTCTCACGAGATGCTAGGGTACAAGAAGCTCCAATAAACTCCGTATGTGTGGTTATGGGGAAGCCTCAAGGGTCACCCACACTTCTAGCGGTAACTCGTTACCCATGTTCTGTAAGTAAAGCCCATAAACTCATTGGTCCATAGGGTAAACTCTGGTGAAATTATGCTTTGGTTCGTGGTTGAAACCTCATGAGGAACAAGTCGATGTTGTTTGTGTCTCTCTAGAAAAGAAATTATCTCCTTTTTGTGTGTTTGTTTCTTTTTCAAGACAGTATTTCTCTGTGTAGCCCTGGCTGTCCTAGAACTGTTTTGGTAGAGCAGACTAGCCTCAAATGCAGAGATCCACTTGTCCCTGCCACCCAAGTGCTGGGATTAGAGGTGTGTGCCACTGTACCTGGTTTAGAGAAGGAATTATTTTCTTAGATAGAAAGAGGGAATGGATGCAGAGGGGGTGAGAAGGAGTGGCAAAGGGACTGTCTGGACTCTCAGCATCAGCAGAAAATGCTGCTACTGCCTGGCTTGGATAACTCTGGCTCTCCAATCATCACCCTCATTGCCACTACCTGCTCCCTCCAGTTTTATCCCTGGGGAAACAGAATGCAAAGAGGCTTAGGAATTTGCTCAGGATCCCATTGCTCACAGATGCTACATGGAGAATCCCAAGCCACAATTCTGATGGCTAACTTCATTCTCTTGCCCACTGCGGTGGTATGAATGAGAATGGTCCCCACTGGCTCATATATTTCAGTGCTTGGTTCACCTGTTGGTGAACTGTTTGGGAAGGATTCGGAGGTGTGGCCTTGTTTGAGTGATGTGGCCTTGTTGGAGAAGGTATGTCACTCAGGGTGGGCTTTGAGATTTCAAAAATCCATGTGAGCCCCAGTGTCCCTCTCTCTGCTTACTGCCTGCAGATCACAATGTAAAGCTCTCAGCTACTGTTCCTGTGCCATGTCTGATTGCTTCCTGCCATGATAATTATGGACGAACACTCGAAAACTGTAATCAAGCCTTCAATTAAATGCCTTGGCCGTGAATCAATACGAAAAATCAGTTCTCTCAATATGAAATAAACCGACTATCTCAAGCAGTATCCCATGAGACGTTTTTAAGAGATTCCATGAAAGCATGTATTAGTTCAAGAGATGGTAACTTAAAGTTAGTCAGGTTCCTGTGCTCTGGTACCTCAGCCATATTTTGAATAGAATGGTATGCCCTGAGAGTTGCCTGGAGAAGCCTTTACGGTGCAGAGTCGGAAAAACCTCTTTTCTCACAGAAAACTTCCTTTGTGTTTCACCAGGCATTAGTATTGCTCAGAATGTGCTTGCAGAAATGATAGCATAAGCACATAGTGCATTAAGAATTAGAAATAGCCTCAGGACAAGCAAAACCTGACTATGTGGGCTGAGAACATGTCTTAATTAGAAGCCTGGCCCATTCCTGTCTTTGCAGGAGTCTTGTGTGCTCATCGCTCAGACCTGGGAATGCTGTACACTGCCCCCTACCTATACCACACGCATCCCAGCTTCATCTCTTTATTTCCCTTGATAGGCAGCTTCCTGCTGAGCCCCTACGTAACAGAAGTTCTTTCTCCCTAGTAGGAAGCGGCTGCACCTGTGAACAGCCTGGACTCAATTACTCTCCAAATTTGAATTGAGCTGGCAGTCTAAAGCAGCAGCCCTTGAGCCCATTCACTCCCTAATCATCTGATCTCAAAGGACACTCCTAAAGAGAACACGAGCCATATTCCCACACAGGAAAGCCCGGGGGCCAAGTCATCTGGCATTTGCACAGGTCAGCTGGATGAAATAAAGAACGCTGAGTGCATCCATTGGGTACCATGGCACCCACCATCCTTGCCAGCCAGCTGCCATCCACCTACTAGGTCTCTGACTGCATCAGTTGAAACGGTGCAGATGTACCTGGGCAGCACCAAACTTTGACTTAGTGTGGCTCATAGTCTTCCTTGGATAGCAGGTACCATGCATGGGAAGACCCAGTTGAAGAGAATGCAGCTGTGCAACAGTGTCATATACTCTTGGAGAATTCTGAAGAATAACTGCTCATTGCCTAGTGTCTTCCAAGAGCCCCTTTCTTCCATGCTAAGAATGGGCAACTTCTCTTAATCTTTTAAATCTTGATCTGAAATTCTTACCTGCTTGATAAAGATGGGGGAACACTGTGTCTTTTGTATGGATACATCGATGGATTTCTTTGCGAGATGGAGTGATAGGGACAAAATGGGTCAAGAATTAGGTGCCAATGTGTAGTAATTAGGGGCAGCAGGGCTGCGTTCTCAGCACCCCCGGCCGCCTGCCCGGCTAGCTTATGCCCAAAATAATTACACAGACACTGTATTCTTTTAATCACTGCTTGGCCCTTTAGCCCTAGCCCTTACTGGCTAATCCTGTTATCCCGATCAACCCATCTCTAATAATCTGTGAGAACCGGTCTTACCGGGAAGATTCTAGCCTAGTCCATCCTGGGTCGGAGCTTCATAGCGTGCATCTGCCCAGGAGCCAGGAGCATGGCGTCTCTCTCTGAGGTGTCTCTCTCTGGCATCTGCTCCCAAGAGAGCTGTGGAGTCTCTGAGCTCACTTCCTCTTCCTCCCAGTATCCTGTTCTGTTTTCTCCTCCCACCTATCTTCTAACCAATAAAATGGGCCAGGGCAGTTCCTTTATTAGCCAATGACCTTCCTCCATCATTTCCCCTTTTTCGGTTTAAACAAAAAAAAAAAAAAGGCTTTAACTTTAACATAGCAAAATTACATATAACAAAACAGTTATCAAGTAAAAGTTACAATAATCTTTATCATAACTATGGAAAACTATAATTATAACTAACTATTCTTAACTCCATCAAAGACTCCAGAAAGATACAATACTACCTAAGCAAACAAGAAAAAAGCAACTTTTAAAACTCTAGAAATGACAGAGACATCTCGCTGCCTGGACAGTCACCCAAAATTCTTTTGTACCGTTGGGGCATCCATCTTCAGCCTTTAGGCCCATGCTATCCAGCAGACATTTCCATAAAGCAGGAAAATTCAAAGTCAGTTCAGTCACTATCTGTTGTGTCCTGCAGCATGTCTCGCAGACTCTTTCATGAATCAGGAACCCCGAAAGATCATCTCACCTTAGGCAAGTTCAGTAGTCCTCTCTCTGCGGGTTCTCTGTGTCCAGTATATGCAGTAGTCCAGGCAAGAGCAGTTTCTTGCCCAAATGGCTATCAAACTCCATAAGGTGCCTCTTCGATGCCCATCTTCCTCTTGAAGTACATTGGTGCTGCCAGGAGCAGAGTGTCTCATTGTCATGAAAAGTCCTCAGTTATTAAAACATTAAATGTCCTATTCTGTAATCTTTGAAAGACATGAAGAATGTCTATCTAAAATATATCTCTATATATCTAGAAAATCTAACTAACATGACTACAAGCTTTACTATTATCGATGATTATCCATTAACAACCTATATTTCTTAATTATACAGTACATATTTAAATGAACTACACAATCACAATACCTTAATCAAAATCAGAAACACTTATATATATAACAAAATTGACCTTAAATCTCTATCAGTAAAGCAAAATCTATACTAATGTAAATTATTCATATCTATATCATATCCCCCTTCAAATGTAAAAGAACATTTATAAACATTTTTTGGGAATATGGGCGCAGTTATTTCTCTCCAAACTGCTTCCTGCTGAATGGGGGCGTCATTAATTAGGTCTCTCATGGTATAACCTGTATGCTAGTTTCATCTCAGTTGGCAGTTGAGCAAAGCAATTTTTTTTAAATATTTATTTATTATGTACACAATATTCTGCCTCCGTGTATGCCTGCAGGTCAGAAGAGGGCACCAGATCTCATTACAGATGGTTGTGAGCCACCATGTGGTTGCCCGGAATTGAACTCAGGACCTTTGGAAGAGCATGCAATGCTCTTAACCACTGAGCCATCTCTCCAGCCCCCTGCAAAGCAATTTTTTGAAGGCGTGCACAGGAACCATTCAGGAGGACGTGGTCCATCATACCAAATCAGAATAGAAGAAATGAACAGCGTCTCATCCTCTGTGAAAACAAAATAAGAATCTCTTTTCCAAAGTATCATATCCTTAGATACAAATTCAAAATATCTATGTTGGATTAGATCAGCAGCATTTATAAACAAATATCTTTTAGCAGCTGTTGCTCCTTCCTCAGCATTCAAATAATTCAAAGAGAGCATACTAGCATACAGTGTCAAAATTCTCTGTCTATTTTCCATCTTTGTACAGCTTTGTTTTAACCTCTATTTCGTTTATTTTTACTTTTAACTCTTTGCTTTTTGAGACAGGTTCTCTGTATCTTTGACCTGAAGTAACTCTGTAGACCAGGCTGTCTTTGAACTCTCAGAGATCTGCCTGTCTCTGCCTCCCAGGCATTCGGGATTAAAGGTGTACACTACTACACCTTGAACTCACAGAGATCTGTTTGTCTCTGCCTTCTAGGCACTGGGATTAAAGGCGTGTGTTACCACACACAACAACTCTCTTCCTTTTTTTTTTGTTTTTTACTTTAAGAACTTCAACTTTTAGTCTGCATATATTTTTAACACACTTTAAACCATTCAGAAATTTTCTCTGTCTTTGAATCTCTCTTTACTGTATATCTCTCTTTTTCTGACCACATGAATCTTTAATTTACCAAGCAATCTCAGTAGGATTAAAGGCGTGGCTTTGCCGGCTGGATCCAGCCCATTCCTTAGCTTTCCAGCCTCATGGCTGAGGTACTGGCTGTAGCCAGCAAGCGAGCTTCAGCAGCCTGTGCTTGCAAACCGCACAAACCGCCTGCATAAAAGAGTCAGAGTTTGTCCTGGCAGGACAGCCCAGAAAGCCGGCATTTTTAAACAGCGCAGCTTTTTTCCTGCTATGGCTGAAAACCGAAAAGCATGTGTTCAGCTTTTCGTCAACACCATTTAAGTGTTTCGTGGCAGGACCTCTTAATGAGCTGCAGGCTTTGCAGCTAAAGCTGAGTCAGGAAGCCTCTCTTAGATGAGGCGCATGCTTGCCTCTAACAAGCAGAGCAGACCCGAGAACACAGCGAGTCTAGTTGCCATCAAACTAATTGTAGCACTTTACTCCAAATGCTCTATTCAAAAGCTCTGTCTCCTGCAGGAGCCAGACAGAGATCGCAATGGCGGCACAGCCCCAGGAAGTCGCGCTTTAAAATGACACAGCGTTTTTTTTGCTACTGTTGCCGAATCAGGAAATCTCTCTACAGCACACCACCAACAAACAGCAAAAATCTGTGTTAAACTCTCGCTCCCTTATTTTTAAGTCTTCTCAGGTTTTTTAAGTGGATTTAGTCCATCACATGGGGCGCCATATGAAGTAATAAGGGCGGCGGCGGCGGGGCTGCGTCCCCAACACCCCAGCCGCCTGCCCGGCTAGCTTATGCCCCGAAATAATTACACGGACACTGTATTCTTTTAATCACTGCTTGGCCCTTTAGCCCTAGCCCTTACTGGCTAATCCTGTTATCCCGATCAACCCATCTCTAATAATCTGTGAGAACCGGTCTTACCGGGAAGATTCTAGCCTAGTCCATCCTGGGTCGGAGCTTCATAGCGTGCATCTGCCCAGGAGCCAGGAGCATGGCGTCTCTCTCTGAGGTGTCTCTCTCTGGCATCTGCTCCCAAGAGAGCTGTGGAGTCTCTGAGCTCACTTCCTCTTCCTCCCAGTATCCTGTTCTGTTTTCTCCTCCCACCTATCTTCTAACCAATAAAATGGGCCAGGGCAGTTCCTTTATTAGCCAATGACCTTCCTCCATCACCAATGAAGACAGTATTTGTTGTGGTGTTTGCTAACTGTCTTCTCCTGAGTGATTTCTGTATCCCTACCTTACTCTCAAGCTGTCAGGGCTCCTCTTTCCCCACTGCTATTTTTTTAGTGTGTGTACCACATGGCTAAATTTAATCATCCAGTAACTGTTCCAGTAAGGCCCTAAAGTTTCTTCATAGAATCACAAGGAACTAATCCACTTAATGAGCCAGTGGTCTTCGGCTATGTGAGTATTTGCTTCTAATGTTGCTAAGCTGAGGTTTCTCACGGAGTGCTTTAGTACTTGGGGGTACATAGTATCCCAGCAAATGAGGAGTTTTGAGCCAGCCCATGAGGAGGACACATTAACGGTGATATATGCAATCTTTAAGGTCTGTTGGCTTTGGGTGGGTTGGAATGCAAGCCTTTGTGTATGGAAACTCAAAGATCTATCTCTAGAAATTGGCTTGCTCGTGTTGGTACAGGGTACTATCCAAAACAGTGCTGAAAAACCTTTTAGCTCCAGCATAGTTCTTCTTCCCTTTTGTCATTGCAGTTTTGGAAGGAATTATCCCCACAAATACTCATGGTCTAGGTGAATGAAGAGGAGGAAGGAGAGTTTTATTTATGCACACCATAACCTCAGCACACAGAGAGGGAAAGGCTAGAAGACTCCATTGATGAGGAAAGGGAAGCTATTCTCACTTTTTGTCTACACCTAAGAAAGATTTTTGGTTTCATGTGATATCCAAAAGCATTACCCAGAACCTAAAAGCTCAGTCCATTAAGAAAGGAGACTAGAAAATCTATGATAATGACTATTTTGGCCCATGCCGATACAAGTCATAGGGCTTTGATCCACATAATCAATGTGTTAAGATTGTAACTCTTAGGCAAATACTGACTTTGCAAAGGCAGACAGAAGGGGTACTTACATATACCATGTGTATCTGTGCAAAGTTGAGTAAATCAGCTTCTGCTCGAGTAAAGGGTGCAATATATTAGTAATTTTAAAAGACTTAGGAATCTGTTGAGGGGATTCACTCATTGATTTCTAATGGTTCACTTAATTAAATTTTGCATAGGCAGGTAGAGATTCAGATCTGTGTTCCTACAGACTTGTACATTAACAGATCTTTCTAGACATTTGTGTTTATTTCTCTGTTACAGACAGAATGTTCAGGTTCCTCCAGGATGAGTTGAAAAATGTTGTAATCCCATACCCGCTGTGATTTCCATGAGAATAGATCCTCCCAAATGGAACTGGTGCCCCCATTAGGAAGCTAAAAAGCTAGCTCCCTTTCTGCCCTATGAGAATACAGGGAAAACTCCCCTCTGTAATCTCCAGCATGGAAGCAGGCGCTCACAAGAACCCAACAATGCTGCCACACTGGCCAGTCTTCCTGTCTAGTGTTCAGTACACATACTCTGCCAGACACAAAACAATGTACTCCTGTGCATTTCTATTTTACTTCCTAGGACATCATACATCCCAGGCATCTCCATCCAATTCATTTCCCATCCCTTCCTTCATATTTGCCCTCTGCTTTTCAAACGCCCCTCCATTAAATAAAATACAATTTAAGAAAAAGAAAAAAGAAAGAAAAATAAAGAAAAAACATCTCATCATTTGGAAGCTGCAGTGTGACATACTAACACAGTAAACCCTTTTATCCATATATCTTTATGTACAATTGTTTATTGTAAAGAGTCATTGGTCTGTTTTGATGCTCTTTTTTTCTGCTATACTATCAATTCTGAGCCTTCACTGGAACTCCTCCTGGATATACTGCTGTTGCCCTGTGTCATGGCCATCCTTCAGCTTTGGATCTGCAAGACTGGTTCCTTCATGTGCACCAGCAGTTCACAGATGGGGTGGATATTGGGGTGGTTCTGGGCCTGGGTAGTTAGTTGCAGGGTTGGTCAGCCTGCCAGCTCTTCCCTGTCTTCACCACCAGGGTGAGCTCTCCAGCATTGCTCTGGCTAATTCACCCTTTGCAGAGATGAGCAAGGGGCGGGGCCAGATCTCCAGCATTCACATCCTCAGGGTCCGCTCTCCCATACCTTCAGGGTCAACTCTATTGAGCGATCAAGGCAAGGTGCAGGAGCCACTCTCTCAAGGGCTGCAGCTGGTAAGGGGGAGGGTCAGCTAGCTCCCTTGCCCTCCACGGGTGGCAGGGCCAAAGAGTGGAGAGCATCTTTCCCTCACTCTTAATCATCACACGACAGACAGGGAGTATTAATTTTTTTTTGTTTGGGGTTATAACGTAATTACATCTTCTTCTCCCTTCATCTTCCTTCAATATGTCCCATATATCCCCTGGCTCTTCACTTTCAAATTCATTACTTTTTCTTTAATTGTTGTTTTACAGACATGCACACACATATACACACACGCACACAATACAACCTGTTTACTCTGTATAATATTTCTTATATGTATATGTCTTTAAGGCTGAGCATTTGATATTTGATAACCAATTATTGTGCTCTTGCGTGGGGAAGACCATTTCTCCCACTCTCATCATTCCTTAGTTGCCTGGTGTTCTAAGAAGACCACTTGTTGGTTTCCGGCTGCTCAGCCCCAAAATAAACACACAGAAACTATATTATTTTAAACACTGCTTGGCCCAATAGCTCTAGCTTCTTATTGGCTAACTCTTACATATTAATTTAACCCATCTCCATTAATCTGTGTATCATCACATGACAGTGGCTTAGGGGTAAAGTTCTGTCTGGCTCCAGGGGGGTGCTGCATGGCTTCTCTCTGACTCCGCCTCCTTTCTCCCAGCATTCACTTTAGTTTTGCCTGCCTATCTAAGTTTACATCTGAATTCACAGTCAGCAAGAAGTGACAGTGACGCACAGGCCAGGCTTGAGCTTCTGAGACCTCAATGTCCACCCCCGAGTGTCACCTCCTCCAACAAAACCACAGCTACTCCAACAAAAACACACTACCTAATAGTACCTTTCCCTATGGGCCTATAGGGGCCATTTTCATCCAAACCACCACGTACTATATGCACATGTGCCTATGTGTGGACATATGGGGGTCAGAGATGAGTGTTCGGTGTCCTATGTCATCCTTCTCGGCCCTGTTCCCTGGAGTCAAGGTCCCTCAGTAAACCTAGAACTTGTTCTTTCAGCCTCAGAGGCTCAGCCATCCTCCTCTCAGAATCTCCCACAGGGCTAGCGCATGTGCACAGACATGCACAGCATTTGACAGGGTGCTGGAGATTTAACTTGTGCACCTGTGGTGAGGCAGCAAACACTCTTACCCTCTGAACTATCTCCCCGGACACAGCACTGGACTGACAAGCTTGTATGTGAGTACACCCAGCTTTTTACACCAGTGCCAGGAATCCTACTCTGGTCCTTACGTTTATACAGCAAGCACAGGTAACCCCCTGAGCGACCGTCCTAGCCGGTCTTATACTGATTACTAAGACTATTCAGCAGGTAGTGTGTTGAAGGGTTGCAGTTCTCTGAGGCCATTGTTACCCACGTGGAAGCAACTTGACTCAATGGGAAAACCAGTTCCCTGATACAGGGCTGAATAACGTGGGGAGATGAGATAAGTGTGTGTGTGTGTGTGTGTGTGTGTGTGTGTGTGTGTTTGTGGTATGTGTGTATGGTATGATATATGATTGTGTGTATGTGGTATATGAGTGGTGATGTGTGTGTAGTGTGTGTGCATGTGTGTGTAGTGTGTGGTATGTGAGTATTGTGTATGCGCACATGGTATATGGTGGTGGTGGTGTATGAGTGATGATGATATGTGTGTATTGTGTGGTATGTGTGTATGGTGTGATATATGATGTGTGTGCATGTGGTGTATGAGTGGTGATGTGTGTGTATGTAGTGTGTGTAGTGTGTGTGTAGTGTGTGTGTATAGTGTTGTGTGGAGTGTGTGTGTGGAGTGTGTGAGGATGTAGTGTGTGTGGATGAGATGCCATGCTGTAGTTGAGTGCATTCTGAATTATTAGCCACTGCCCAAGGGTTCAGGCTCTGGAGTCAGAGTGTTGGTGTCTCTTCTGAATTCATTGCCTCTTCAGTTTGTGCAAGCTGCTTGTGCTAGCTTTGTTCATCACCGTGACAAAAGCACTCACAGAACAACTGAAGGGAAGCTGGACTTAATTAGGCCTTTAGTTTTAGAGCGATTTGAGCTCATCGTGGCAATGGATAGATACAGCCCTATCTGTAGTTACAGGAGCACGAGGTGGCTGCTTCTTCACATGGCGAAAGGCAGGAAGTGGCTTGGGCTGGACCTAGACCTGCCCGTAGTGACCCACTTCTCCCAGCAAAACCTCCTCTCTTAAAATCTCTGCAGCCTTTGAAATACTGCCACAACCCAGGCATAAGGGTTTACAGTGTGAGCCTCTAAGGGACTTTTCATTCTCAAATCACAAACTGCTTCATCTTTCCAAGTCTTAGTGTCTTCGTCCATCAGGAGATAACAGTCTAGGGTAGTGGCCCTGAAGGTTTCCGGAGATAGCCCACAGAAGTCATTTGTAGAAAAGAGTATCCGTGATGATCATTACCATGGACACTGTCATAGGATGCTGCTGATAACAAGAATAATGATGTATCTCTAGCAACTGTGTCAACGATACCCATAATCTAAGTAGGTAGTAGCATTTATTGAGTGCCTTTCATATGCCAGGCATACAATTCAAGTACATCTTCTCAAGAACCCCAAGTATTAGAACCTCTATTTTATAGAGGAACTAATGCAGGTGTAGAGGAAATTGCCTGCTAAATCACCTAGTTAAGAAAAGGCATGGTGGGTCCGCATCCCTTAAAGTTACACACTACTGTTCTTGTGATGAAACACAACAGCTCTATAACTGTAATAGTTATAATATATATATATATATGTATATATGTATATATATAGGGGTGTGTGTGTATACATTATATAATAGCTCTATAATAGTGGGTTCAGCAGATGAGATGTTTAGGGGGGTGGTTCCAAATGCCCATGCCTGTCTCTGCCTTACTGTAACAGTTCGGGAGAGGGGCACATTATTCTGAGACTATCACTCTTGAGTGTACATCTTGTGTAAATCACCCAGGGAGCTAATAACCCAATTGTAAAGGTTGGCTGCTCTACACACTCAAAACCCCCCCAGACCCCTTAGCTGTGAATCGGTTTGGAGAGTATCTCTACGGCTATGCAGAAGGCATTGCTCAGAGGCCTGCTGGGATGTCTGGACCCACTGTGGTCAACCTGATCTCCGATAATGAGGAAATTTGTGTCTGTAGAAAGAAAATGTCGCATTTAGTGTGCAGATTGAAAAAAAATAGGTAGGGTGTTGTGTTTAATACACGCTGATTAATTTACTTTCGCTTTGACTTTTTGCCTGTCAGGCAGAAAAATCCAAGCAATGTTTCCAACAATCTCTGATTGCTTTCTGAATTAAAATATAAGATCTTCGGGAGGTAGTTTTGACCCGACACATTTCCGAGTCCCTAAACAGGGAGTCCATTGCACATCTATTTAACACTGTGTATTTTTCTCACTACTTCAGAACATTCCCCTGGAAGTCGTCCATTTATTGCCATTTTAAAATTTTGCAATGTTAGAGGGAAATTTCCTTCGGAACTCCTGTCTGCTTTGGAATTTGGATGACGTTGTTGATTTTATAATGCTTCTCCAGAGACACAGCTACAGAAACAAATGTTTATAGTTTAACCTGTAGGTCAATATTGAGCTTCTGCTTACTCTGACCATACTGGCAATTATTATTATCATTATTATTATTATTATTATTATTATTATATATAATAATATTATCCCAATAATCTATTCTATTTTGGACAATACCCTCCATTGATCCCAGGAACATACTGCATGAGTCTATTGCTGTTGATACACAATGTGTGGAAAAAAAAAATCACTGCCCTCCAGGGTCACACCCATTTCAAAGCAGCAGTACTTTGTGGCAGACAATTCTGGTACCTGTATATGCAGCCTCCTCCTTGTGGCTGCAGCCAGAAACAAAAACAAACAAACAAACAAAAAACTGGACAGTTTTGTGCTGATTCCAACATGCCTTGGCCCTTAATGTAGTATTTTTATTCAGCATCCCTCAGCCAGAACTGGCCACAGTGAACTCACTTATCTTTCAGGGCATTGGAAGTAGGGAAGAGTAAATGTTTCCCAAATTATAAGCATTTCTTCTGTATTACCTACTCAACTCACTTGGCGAGGATGGTGGAACCCAGCAGATAATGGATGCTGCCAGTGTGGTAGCTGAGGCAGCATGGAAGGAGGAAGGGAGGGGGAGAGAGGAGGGAAGGAAGGGAAGGAGGAAAGAAAAGGAGGGAGGGAGGGAGGGAGGAGGGAAGGAAGGGAAGGAGGAAAGGAAAGGAAGGAATGAGGAAGGAGGGAAGGAAGGACGAAGGGAATGAAGGAGGAAGAAAGGAAGGAGGGAAAGAAAGAAGGAAAGACAAAGGGAGAAGGGAGGGAGGATGGAAAAAAGAACGAAGGGAGGAAGGGAAGGAGGGAGGGAGGGAGCAGGGATCTTTTAGCTGGGGTTTACCTGTTTTCGCCTATAAATCTGTTTTAAACAAAAAGCAGTGTGTGTGTGTGTGTGTGTGTGTGTGTGTGTGTGTGTGTGTGTCTGCATGTGCATATCATAGAACATTCTGGGAATCAAACTATGTCTTCAGGCTTGGTCACTAAATCTGGTTTTGAAGTTCAAGGATTCTTTATTACAACCTCATGTTGTTGGTGCAAAGATATAGGAAAGCATAAATTCACAAACATGGTTTTAATTTTGAGTTGTAAATATGAATTCTTTATTTAAATAGAATGCATAGAAAATACAAAGATTACCTTCCCTTACTTTTCTTTGATGTTCACAATTTAAAATCCTTGGTGCCTGTTGCTAGCTCCATGTCTTAGTCATTCTGGAGAGATTATTGTAGTTAACTGTTACTTTCTTCTTGGCATCAGGTGGTTACCATGTACGAATAAAATAAACATAACTCTACATACAAATTTCATCTTTTATTTGCTTCCCCACAGGCATTGTGGTTAAGCCAGAATCCCTTTAAAACACTAAGAACTGTCTGTCTTGGAAAGTTGCATAACACAAAAATCAATTTCTTGAGAAAATCTGTCTTGCTTTTTAACTGGGTGACATTGAGATATAGAGGGATAGATAGATAGATAGATAGATAGATAGATAGATAGATCCATTATATCCGCAGTATGCAGCGCCATTATTTTAAACACAAATTTTACTCTTTAAAAAACGCATCTAGATGTAATAAGCACATACCCATATTTCCAGCACTAGAGACTCTACAGCATGGAGATTGTGAGGTCGAAGCCAACTGAACTGACGGAGAGAGACTCTGCCTCAAAGGACAAAAAGAAAGTGCACTATTTAACAAGAGGCTTGCTTCTACCTTATACTGGTTTTTCAGTAACTCACATATTACTTTTCTTAGACAACAGCATGGAGTCCTTTGATCATGTCCTGGGTAGCTTCTGTCGGGGAAGTTAGCATCTCTCTGTGAGGAGATGGATACCTGAGGCCAGCATACTTGTTATCTGCAAGTACAAGCTCTTGGGTAGGACACTATTGCTTCAGAGGATAAAGAAAGATGTCAGTGAATAAGAGATACATCAAATGTATCTGAGGGTTGTAGCTGAAAACCAAAATGTATTGATTTCTTAGAAGTTACTGAAGCAACACAAAAAGTTTCTGTATTTCCAGACTTATTTATGGTACATGCCTGAGGGCAATTTCTTCAATCCTGGAGAAAAAGGAAAAAAAAAAAATTTACCCGTCAGTTTCGTGTTTTTGATGACTAAATTTTAAAATCTTTGAATATAGAATAAAACATCAAAATCTGAGAGGAGGTAGGCTTCAAAACAAGATATCAAATGGAACAATCTTGTGTTAAATACCAAAGAATTGTTTCTATTTCTGTCCTTTTTATAAAGTTGAGCACTTGTGTTATTCTGCTGTGCTGCCAGTGTGTGGCTTTTCATTTTAATTTTAGGAAAGATCAAAAGGGATCCTTACGTAAGTCTCTTGAAATGGAAGGGAGATGGCTCGCTAAGTGCTTCTTTAATGTGGGGTGTGACAGTCGCTTCCAGATGAACAGCTTCTGATCAAATGTCAATTCTGCAGCGACTGATGGATTCAAATTATAAAGGCTCAGGGCAGGATGGAGGTGAGTGATGGAGAACACTCCACCATGCATTCCTTTAAAGAAAACTTATAAGTGCTACCTGGTTAATTGTTTGTATGTGTCAGGAAAACTGAACTCTTTAGAAAATCAAAAATAGCTTATCTATCGAATATTGCGCAAGTTTGAATATAAACACTTGTCCCAGCAATTCCTGTCTGGGAGATTTTTTTTTCTTGTCTATGCTTTGGTTCTTTGTCTGAAAAATAAAGACTGTGCAGAGTCCATAGTTAGGTGAGAAAATAGTTTTAAAACATTTAACTCCAGCTGTCCTTAGCAAGGGCATTGTGTGAACATCTTTATTCATCTACATAATACATTTGTACCCAGAAGGACGGCATTTGATGCCCTGTTAATGATGTCTGTTGATGCCCAGTACTTTGTATCCAGGAGATGAACAACAATTATGGTTGATACTTTGTCATAGAAATGTCTGTTACTTTGGCCATCTCTGATTGAGATGTCATCCTCACTGTCACTCTCATTTAATCCATCATTCGCCTATCATGGTTGAATAACTGTCTAGATTAGTGAAAAGAAATCAAATATCTCTTTCTGTAGCCCATTTGTTACCCAAAATATGAGGATAAGTTAGCTGAGATAGTCTGATGACAAGGGATCGTCCACATCTGCGATCCTGAGTGGGGATGGGTAATTGTTTGCACTCTGTATCATGTGCGTTACAAAGCCTGGAGTTGAGCTCAGAGGCACTGAGTCAATACCAGTATACAGGTTTGGTAATGATAGACACAGAAAGAACCCTTGACAGCTGAGTTTTACCTTAAAGTGTGTCTCTCTTTAATTGTGTAAAAGGACTTTGATATCCATTGAGCAAGGCCCAGAGAAAGAAAAAGGTAGGTTGATCATTTGCAAAGTAGATCCTTTGTCCTGTGTCTCCTAGTGTCTTATAGACAAATCCTTACTGAAGTCATAAGGCTTTCTAGAAATGTCAAGGAGGGATTTGAATAGCTACAGTGAGGATAGCAGACCCCAGTGGCTATTGGTGGACAATGACCATCCATACCAGACACCCTGTAACTTATCCAGGAATCACACAGAGAACTATCTCTCCTTCAGTGCCAATTAGGAAAAAGAAACCTTCTGAGTATTAAGTACAGGCATTAAAGGAGCCTAAGACCCAATAAAATGCAGTAATAACCCTGCCCATGGCCTTAAAAACATCAGTGAATACACAGAGACCCTAGCCTTGTGAAGTTTTTGTTCTTCAAATAGCCAAAACGGTAGAAATGAGTAAGCCTGTCTCATGTCAGTCCAGGAGCTGACAAACAGAATGATTCAGACGGGAAGAGGATTGCAGAAGTGAAGTCGGTCACAGTTTGCTGTTGAAGTTGTTGAAGAAAATATTAGCAAACTCATTTGTTTGGAATATGGGAAGGTGGTATGCAATTAAACTGGAAATAACCACAGGGCTTATCTTTGGGGAGGATGCTCAAAATTGGCAAGTTAAAGTTAGTCGAAACCACTTTCAGCCTTTGAGATTGCTATCTTTAAGCAAGAAAACAGCCCTAGGGACATTATTGCCAGTTATGGATACAGACATATATGTAACCCGGGTTGATGGATGGGTAGCTGAAAATAAAATGGCCTTCATACTGGTTATGTGTATCTCAGCATGCTTGCCTAACATGTATTAGACTCTGAGTTGCATCCTCAGCACTCAAAATCAAAGTGATCGAAAATCAGTAGGGAATTATATGTTTGATATGAGTGGGACCCAGTCACTTTGTGAATTGAGGCTACTAGCTATAGTAACGGGGAAGAGAGGCTTTCAAAACCTGGCAGAGAAGACGGTGTGAATTAAATAATTCCTGGGACCCCCAAAACTCAGTCCATTGACTTACAACCCATTCTCATGCAAGACCCAGTGGTAACCGTGTTAATCATGTTGAGAGTGGGCATCCCTGGCATGTTAAGATGAAGAAGGCTTTTCTTAGAATACTTACCCTTACACTCTATGCATTAGATGTAGCCTCATTCTCCTGCAGAAACCATGAAGCAGCTGAATGAGACTGAACGCTTTTCTGATGTTTCACTAGGCTGTGAAGCAGTGTGATAATGGAGGGTTGTTCATGGACAAACGTAGCTGGTGTTCTTAGCTTCCCTCTTCTCCATAGAGGCAAAAGGGAACTAAAGGGGCCAAAGCTGCAGGAGAATTTATTTCTCCTCCAATCTACATGAGGGCTGGACTGTGCCCCCTAGAAACTCACATCATCTGTGATGATAAATGAAAGTGTCATTAACACCCACCGAGGCCCGCAGAAAGTTGTTCTGCCAAAAGAAACATTCCTTTAAAAAAGAACTCTCGAAAAGAAAATGACAAGATCTGAAATTAAAGATCAAAGGAGTGAGGTTGATCTTCATAGGAAATCCATCCCGGGAAGAAATATGACCTAAAGCAAACAGGCAGTACTGGAGCAGCATATGCACTATTGAAAAAGCTTCAAGCCCTCTGCACAGCGGCAGGAGGGGATGCTTGGGAGGTACTGGTGGGAAGACAGGAGGAAGCCCCAGAGGGAGACTATAGCACTTCAAACAGCAAACCTAGGCAAATAAACAAAACCTTTGCTTTGTTTTACCAAAACACACACAGCACTGTGGATTTCAAAAAGTCCTTTGAAAACCCCTTTGCAGAACTAGCTAGAGAATGCTACCTGCAAGCTTTCCCTAAAGGAAACATAAGCAAAGACTTTAGATAGCATCTAGAAGAGAGTGAGGGGAGAGGAACAAGAGAAAGTGGAGGGGCAGGAGTCATTGAGAAAAGCTGAGGGGGGGGCAGGGGAGGTGTCAGAAAAAAAAATGGACATTTAAATTACTTTTAAAATGGTGACTGAAGACATGGAATCTTCTAGTATGGTGTAGGGCTCACTTTTCCGTTAAGTGATAAGAAGCTTTTTCACCAAAGCTCAATTAATACTCTTATTATGAAGAATTGCAGAAAGAATGTTCAGTAGTTCCTGCCAACCCTTCCCCTCCCTAGTTGTGTTTTCAGGAGTTTTACTAACTTTCAGTCTAAAAATATGAGATAGAAAATTCCAGAAACGAATGGTTTATTATGTTTTAAATTGCACACAGCGCTGAGGACCCTTATCATCTCGTCCCAATGAAGTGTGAATTATCCATCTTTCAGTGCTCTAATTCTGCCTGCCTGTTGGCTCCCACCTGGGCATCTCGGTTTGTCAGGTAGACTGCATGCTGAGGGAGGTAACCCTCTGACTTAGTAATGGTCCCATGTCCACAGTTTCCATGTTGGGAAACTTGCATCCTCCAAAAAGAAGCCCCAAAACACTTCCAATAAGTAAAAGGTGAAAGTCTGTGACTTATTGGGGTTCGGGGAGGTCTTAGTATGCTAAACCCCACAGTGGGAACAAATCTAACTATCTAACTATATCTAATCTATAAATAAAAGTTTATCCCAGGTTTGTATGTGAAGCACAAAGTAGGAGGCATACAAGTTTTGGTGTTGTCTGCTTCCAGGCATCCACTGGGGTCTTAGAATGTGTTGCGCTGATATAAAGAGAGATTACTGTAGTACGTTACATATTTCCCCAATTTTGTTTGACGTGAATAGTGTTGCTTGGCTCTATGGATAATATCAAATAGGTTATCAACTCAGAGGCTGTCTCTAGCCATGCAAAAATATAATTATAACAGGCATGGACCTGCGTGCTTTGTGTATGGCAAAATTGTGTGACACTCCAAGCATACGCCGCTACTCCAGTCTGCTGAGCTACTCCACAAACCTGTCCAGCCTGGTACACATCCGACTCCAGGGTCCCTGACTTCTCTGCAAAGTAATTTCCATTATTTGTGTTCTAGCGTCCACCTCGTTTTCTCCTTCCCTTCCTTCTTTTTCCCCTCTTCCTATCTCATTTGTCCATTTTTCTCTCTTCAAATCTATGTAACCATTAAGAAATTGCAGTCAAAAGACAGGACTTCTCACTCTGGCTGTATCCCTAATTTTGGCTATATTTTTCGGTGCTTCGTGCTTGGTAAGGTACTGACAGTGCTGGCTGAGTAGCTGCAGGGGGCCCGGAACTGGTGAGCCAGATTTGTTTGCATTACTAGACACTGTAGGAGCTCAAGAGAGGCAGAACTCTGCAAAGCAGGGGCAGCTCCAGCTAGCATCCCATCTGCTCTGTGGGAAATCGTACTGACTTCCCCGGGAGTGGGTGTGAGGAAACCACACAAAGAGGCAAAACTTCAGCTGTCTCTCTGCAAATGATGAGTGTGGGCTGTTTCCCACAGAAGCCTCTACCAGGAAGTACCCAGTCTCCAGGTTATATGCCTGAGCACATCAAAGACCACTTCTAGACAGTGACACATCAGTTGCTTCTAGTTTCAAGAACTGTATCCATGCTTTTTTTTTTTTGTCTACCTTCGAGATACTTCTTATCTTTATCCAGTTCAGTCATTAACTAACAGAATTTCTTGAAATTTTCTCCACCCATTTGCCTCCAGGTTTCTCTTGTATTCCCCACATGAGCTTGGGGAATTGTCTCAGTCACTGCTTCCTATCCCACGTTAGAAGGGCTTAGATGGCACTTCTAATTAGCATGGTGTCCAGCTTTTATATGGCTACTGGAAATTTGAACTTAGCTTCTCCTATTTGCATAGCAAACACTTTAACCATTGAGCCCTCGTGCCAGCCCCTTAGTTCTCAATGGTCAGTTGTATCAGCGTGTCTCCATAGTATCTCTCTGCAGGTGTGCCTCGCGGGTTATCTGCACCAAGTAGGATGGAATCTGTGCCATGTGGGACTGTCAGTGTGGAAGGTCTGCTCAACAGAGCAAAGCCAGGAGTAGGCAGGTACTATGTGGGCAGAAGGCATGTAATACCAAGCACTAGCTCTTTGCCTTGCTTGTTTCTTTCCTTCTAGTTTTGCATCGGTACAGTATTCTTTGAAGGACCACCTTATACCAGGCAGTAAATGTTGGGATTGAAAAACAAGTCAAATGGACATGTTGGTTGTTCTTGCGTTCTGTCGCGGGATGAGACTGACAACCAGCAATAGATACAGCATGTTTGATGACTTCAAGAGACAGATACAGCATGTTAGGTGGCCTCCAGAGATAGATATGGCTGGTTAGATGACTTCACGAGATAGATACGGCATGTTAGATGGCCTCCAGAGATAGATACATCATGTTTGATGGCCTGAAGAGCTGATGGGAAGAGCTAGACCAGGGATCCTGGAACTCTTGTAAGAAAGTGAATGGGGTACTTTTCTTGGATTCATACCTCCCTGCTGTTCTGAATTGGTTCCTTTTTCTACTCTTTCCCTTCTTTCTCTAGCATCAGGTCATCACCAGGCTCCTTCTAAGGGCTGGAAGAGCCTGTCCTTTCTACATGCCATGATGTATAAGTGTAGTCTTGCCAAATGCCGTTTTCTTCTACTAGAAGTCAGAAGATTATTGTCTTCTATGAAATCTCAAAAAATATCAATAGTTCAATTATGTGATCTGGAGAAAATGTGTCTGTTGACCTAAGTGTCCACAGGTCATTGGCCTTTGTCTAGAAGTTGGGGCTTTCAGTGATTCCAACGTAGCCTCATTAGTTCTAAGTGTAGAGTTGGCATCAGATATATGTCAGTTGAAGGAAGTCGTTCTTACAGACAAGACTGACATTGTACTGGAAGCTCTGTGGCCTAAGCATGTCATTGGCCATGCATGCCCACTCTTTGGCCCAAAGAACAATACCATCTTGTTCAAGGCCACCTGGTCCATTAGTGGTACAGGCTGGTATGGTTAGTAACTGTTGAAAATAGAACTATGTTTCTAGTGTGCGTGCACACACACAGAGATAGATAGATAGATAGATAGATAGATAGATAGATAGATAGACTTAGTCCGTTATGACTGCTATAACAAAATACCTTAGCATTAGTAATTTCAAAATAACAAAAATATACTTCTTAATGTACTAGAGGCTGGGAAGTCCAAGACGACAGATAGTTTTAGCAGATTTCAATGCCTGGTAAGGGCTTGCTTTCTGCTTATAAGATGGTGTCCTCTCATGGAGGGAGAGGGAACAGACCAAAAACCAGAGTGCTTCCTTCAGCCAATTTTATAAAGACTCTGGTTACATTACTGAGAGCAAAGCCTTCCTGGTTTAATGGGTTCTTCTGAATATTATATTCTTAAATATTGTGAGAGTTATTTTTAGGGCCTGACATTAATTTTGGCAGACATATGGACCATACCATCCATTGACAGATAGATAATTAATAGTAATTAAATAATAAGTAAAAATCAAAGCATCCCCTTCACAATGTAACTCCATGTAAATGACAGTCTTCCTAAATTTTTACAACTATAAAGAAAGTTTTCTGGAAAAACATGAGCCAATCTGGAAAGAATACTGTCTCCAAGGAAGGGATTCCATAACTATGTTTCTATTTTAAAATTGAAAAGTCACAAAGGTCTAAGTTTGATCCCTAGAACCCACATAAAAATGCCTTGCTAGTAGCATGTGCCTATCCTATAATCCCAGAACCCAAAAGGAGGAAACACCTCGAACTCTGGGACTTGCCAGCTAGTCAGCATAGTCTGCTTGAAGAGTTCCAGGCCAGTAAGAGACCCCCATGGAACTCCTGAGAAACTAAACCCAAGGTTTTCCTTTTGCATGCACACACACATACCTGCACATACATATATATCTTACATACTCACATGTAGCCAGCCACACTTGATACATATGCACACGAGTTTTTCTACATAAATATGCAAATAAACTATACAAATTAATCACCTGAGGAAAATAATACATAGATATAATATATAATAGGTATATATAATAATAAATAATACTGCAGTGGTAGTGGTCTGTGCAAAGCTATGAGAGACACAAACATATCACCTCAAACAGAAGGGGGGAAAGACACTGTCACTAAGATAAGGACTTTGCAGAGCTTAATTTAATCCACACCAGTCGGGAACCTACTGACATCAACTTGTAATCTGGGCTATAGGAAAGGAAAAGCAGAGAACCCCAGATCACGGTGCTTCCTGCGAGAGAATGGAAGGAAGCTCCAGTGTGCTTACTGGCAGGCGGCCTAATCCGGAGCCTGTAAGGAAAGAATAGTTCTGTGCTCACCCAGCAAACATATTGTTAGCAGAAGCTGTACCCCATACAAGTTCTATGTTTAAGCTATAAAATGCAGCAGGGGGAAAAAAAAAGAAACACAGCAGATGGGAGTGTTTCTACGCTACTTCAAGTCAGCAGAGACAATATTTTAAAAATAACTAGGAGAAACCTCCGGAACATCTATTTATTTGTTTGTTTCACTTTTAAAGTTCATTTTCTCGCTATTGCCATTTTCACTGACTGACAGACACTGGTCATGACAATCCGTGGGCAGCCTGGAACTACCGCCCTGTCTACACATGACAGTCTACTCAGAGCAGAGGCAGTGGGAGCAGGACCTTGCGAATGGGGAAGACTGCTGTACTTCTGGACAGGTGACCAGTTCTGTGTAAGGGCCAGCAGGTGAGCTGAAAGTGACCTCACTGACAAAAAGCCAGCGTCCAGAGAGGCCAGCAGTCTGCCAGATGCTTGACACCCATAGACATTGAGACCTGCCATATCAGTGGAGATCACAGGAGCTATGAGAAGGTAACCCTTGGAAAGGGTTGGGAAGACACAGTCTCATGGACAAGTGAGTCTCCCCAACAACCTTACTTTTGAGAATTGAAAGACTTTGAGTTGGCCCTATTTTTATCATCAGGACTACTGTTTACATATGATTCATATCCTGCTGACTCCTGCAGGGTGGGTACCACAATCCCATTTCTTTGTAGCACGGGTGGGACGTTGCTATTTAGCAGGATCTGCAAAGGTAGGAACCCTTCCATATCAGGGAATTAACCTCACTTAGAAACTGTCAGTCCGAAGAGCCACATCGTCAAAGGCTGCACAAGCCGTGTGGTTGGGAGGGCTGCACAGGCTGAGGGTCTGGATTGAGACGGCTCTGCAGCCAGCGAGGTGGGGAGGGAAGGTCGGCTGATCCATAATGGATGCCCTGTGTTCTTAAAGCAGCGGAAAGTGTAGGAGATTGTTATTCTGCTTTGAAGTTCTCTCTCTCTTTGGAGTGGATCAAAGCTTCCTTTTATTTTTTTTCTTTTTCTTTACAGAATTCATATAAGCTCTTAATGCAAAGCCCTCCTCTTGATGCACTCGGGGTTTTTTTTACCCCCCCCCCCCACAAGTCTCACAATCACAAAGAATAGCAAGGTACTCTCTTTGGCTTCTCCATCCTCCAGCTCCTTCCTTCTCTGCCCACTCCCTGCCTCTTCCTGGCCCACTCCCTTCCTGTTACATCTCAGCTGACTGAGGATATATATGTCCTGGCTCCCGAAAGCTTTTCTACAGCCTTATTTTCTTGCTAACAAAACATGGGGGTTGCTATTGTTTCTTCATTCTCTCCTCTTATAAAAGCGGAGTTCGACTGAAGGGAAAGCGGTTGTGAACGAACCCAATGGAATCTGTTTCAAAGTTGCCTTGGAAGCGAGAGAGAATGAGAAACAGTGTTTCGGTGGCTTGAAAAGACTGGAGCATGTTGTTTCCAGGCTGTTCCCATTGCAGCGCCTGCTTGCTTTCTTTCTTTCTTTCTTTCTTTCTTTCTTTTTTTCCTTCCTTCTTCTTTTGTGGCTTCCAATGTTCCCACAGTACAGGAAGCCATACTGAAATTGCACCACCTGTGTGAGGCAGGGGACATGCTCCATACACTTGCTTGACTGGCAGAGCAAAGAGACTGCCATCTTCTTGGCGGAGGCCCATTGCAAATTGCTACTGTTCAGATCCTGGCACGCCACTCCTCTGTGAGGGCAAACCCACGGTTCAGGCACACGAACAACATACAAACATTCGTATTACATTCTTAAATCCTCTAAGCAACTAGTTTTTTAGGAAACAGTGGATCTTAGAGATGGCAATTTAGAAAATTAATTCACAAACACCATCTGCTAAGCCTCAGTTCTAGGAAAACGTTGTGCTCCGCCGAGAGACTCCGTGTCTGGAGCTAGTGCTTGGTTTGCTCCTGTATGGTCCCAAAGCACTTCTTTTTGGAACCTAGGGCTCCTGTAGTCAGTTTCGATCAGGCCTGACCAGCTCCAGAAAATGTGGTGTGGCGGAGACTCTCCTCCTCCCTCCAGTTCACTAGCTAGCATGCGTCTGGGGTCCCTCCCTGGGTTTAGACTGCTATCCTCAAGGTCCTCAGAGTGTTCATTCAGCAAACACTGCCGAAGCACAAGGTAATTTGCCACTCTCTAAAGAGGACATCAATGCGAACATGGGTAACTGTGCTCTTTAGACAAGGAATTAACTTCAAGCGAGGGAATAATAAAGTTCAAAGTGTGCAAAGCTGATGTGGTGGAGTGCAAAGCCCAGGGATCTCGAGGGACCCTACACAGTTCACTGCTTGTGTGGTAGCCTTCAGTGTGTCTGCCTCTACTCTCTGGAGTCTACCTCAGGGAGACCTGAGCATACAGGCTAGGAAGGGCTAGGGGAGGAGGCTTTGTCCTCGCTGATGTAGGGTAGCAATCATTCATACTGGATGCGAATTTCCAAGTGAGCTGCTTTGGGGCCACTGGGCTCCTGTCAGTGATCCCTCAGCTATGTTCAGTAAGTAAACCCAGTAAATTTCTTGGTTCCCAAGGGTAAGTCTGGTAGGTTCAAACTATGGTTTGTGACTGGGACCTTAGAAGATCAAGAAGGATCTAGTGTTCCCCAGCCTGGGTAAAAATTATTGAGATAGATAGATGATAGGTAGGTAGATAGATAGATAGATAGATAGGGCGAATAGATAGATAGATAGATAGATAGATAGATAGATAGATAGATAGATAGATGATAGATAGAGATAGATAGATAGATAGATAGGGAGAGATAGAGAGATACATTGATAAATATAGATAGATATAGAAATAGGTATACATAGGTAGATATAGGCATATGGGTATAGATAGATATCAAGATGGGCAATAAGTTGGTAGCCCTGATCCCATAACAAAAACACAACCTAAATTTTAAATTCCTTTACATGAGTTACTTTCTGCACGGCATAGCTTCAGAACTTCCTGTAACGATGGCTTCCTCAGAGTGAAGAGTGTACACCAGGATTTGAACTAGAGGCTAGGAATGCCACGCATGTAGGGCATATGTGGGTCCTTGCCCTTATGATGTTTCCATTTCTTCCCATTCCCCAGTGCAAACCATCCCAGCAGGAATATCTGTGGCATTGCAACGAATCACTGAAAATCTGCTCCTGTCAAATTCTCAACAACCCTCCGCTTATTCTTTAATCCCTTAAGCTCTAAAATCAACTTACCTATTCCAAAGAACACCCCCAAATCCTTCTTCAGCCTCTCCCTCTCAAAAATAAAATCTATGAATTGGATCCCACATTTATTATTAACTAAGGGTTCCAGGAATTATTTTCTCTTCACGCCTTCTGCTCCCTAGGAGCATGCTGACTCGCCTTCTTAAGTTGGCAGGGAAGCATGCGAGGCTAAGTCTTCACGCAAACCTTATCGACAGCCAGAAGCCACACATTTCCATAGTGTAAATATGCAGCCAGTGTCTGGAGCCTGAAACACAGAGTCACATGAAAGTGTTAAAAATCAAATAAACTCGACAGAGCCACTCCATCAGAAACAGGCAGAGAACGAGACGTTCTGAAAGGCTTGTAAGCCTGGGGAGTAAGGTGCTCAAAGACAATTACCAACTAAACATTTCATTAATGAAATAATGATTAATTATAATCACTAATTAAAATGCAGGATTATGCTGTTGGTTTTGAGCATTAACAGGAGTAATGACATTACCATTTTTAATGGAATCCCAGGAACGAAAATTATAACAACTCATAGAGAAGATATGGTTGGCAAACGTGATTAGGAGTTATTGTTAAACCCAGGGGCATAAAATTCTCCCTGCTGGTGAACTTAAGTTAAGTAAGTTTAATATGGTGTAATTTAATTACAATGCGTAGTTTTCTTCTCAGTGGGAAGAGATACCAGGTTTGGGCGCTGAGAACAAAAGGAAGACTGTAAATAGCTCTGGGTGATGGTTGGCTACTAGCAGGGAAAATCTAAGAGCATTCAGCTGTCTTTTGCATAATATTAGAGGGTAGATGCGTCCGTTGTAAATTTTATTTAATTAATGCTTAGAGGATTAACAGCAAAGTAGACTTTGCAGATGGGAAGTGTAGGGTTGCTGGGAGTATCCAGAAAGTGATTTTCCAGAGAAAGGATGTCCCCATTAATAATTAATGCTAGGCATTTTCATAAATGTCAAATTCCCACTGCAAGCAGCAACTTGACCCTCAGTAATAAACCACTTAAGATTCATTAAAGAGAAGCATCATTCTTAAACTGTTTGCCATGGCACGTGAGCTCATCCATAATGTAAAGTGTTGGCCTTAGCTGCATGTTTAAAAAAAAAAAAAGCCAACACTTGGCTTTCAGGTACCACAACACTGCTGACGTCTGGCAGAAGGGGAGGTCTAGCTTCCCTTTGGTCTTGTCCAGAGTCAAATGATCTTTAAAGCAGAGGAGAAGCTCAGACCCTGTTTCCAGGCACAGAGTTCTTCAGCATCATCGCTGTTGGGTGCTGGAGCTACGTGATTCTCTGGCACGAGGGCAACTTATCCCATACATTGTCAGGTGTGCAGCAGCAACCTTGGCCACTATCCATGTGGTGCAATCCCATCTACCAGACTCCCACCCCTGATGGTGACAAACAATCCCATATGCCCTTAGCAGTTTACCAGAGTCTATGTCCGGTAGCGTCCCCATGCAGGTGCATCCCTAAAGCTGTTGTCTTTCAGAATCCTAGATTGTCTCTTGCAATCACTGCCAACCATAGAGCCAAAGACCTCTCGCTCTTCAGTCATGCTAGCTGTAGTGTGTGGACACAAAAGTCGCTATCACAGTGGCAGAGAGTGTGTCATTAGAACTGATCTTGGTGACCTAAGGCTGCTTTGTAGTTGGCCCCATATGAAAATGACTGTTTCCTTCTCGTCATATCAGGATGGATGGTCTAGTGAGGAACTGCTACTGTTGTCCTGACCCAGCTATGAGGTCAGTGAATAGTCACGTCCTCCCTCTCTCCCACTGAAACCTCCCCTTCTCTCCCCCTCCCTACTATCCTCCCTCCCTCTTTTCTTCTTCTCTCCCCCTTCTTTTTCTTAACCAGAAAACAGTATGGAACCCAAGGAAAATTTTTCTTACAATTGTCTTAAGTTTGAAAACAAATCACAGAGGATTTTCTTTTTAATCAATATGGGATTGATTTCTTGATTTTTTAAAAAAAAAATGTGCTTTTAATTCTGTCTGCATACACAGAATGCCCACATGCTGACTGAAACAAATGATAAAAAAAATTGGAATAAGAGGAACATGAAGCCATTTGGAAAGTCACTTTGTCTCCACAAATCAGAGACAGATTTTGCTAGTGATCGGTCTCCTTTTGATTGTTAACTGAATCAAAAAGAGCAGTATTATCACAGTAACTCACAGCCACTGGGGATGTGGTATTCTCAAAGTAGATCACAGTGGGTGACAAAACGGGGGCATGGTGTCCTTGAAGTTGTCCAGGTCACCCAGCTAACTGGACATAGCTCACTCCTCATGGAAAGGATGAGATGTGTCAGTTACTAGAGACCCAGACAGGCATGTGTGTGCTGGTTTCTTCTAGTGATACCAGTCCCACAGTTCCCTGGATATAATCACACTCTGGCCTGAAATCAGACCACGGTAGCTATGTGCCCCTTCAAGTATTGCTCTTTGAACCGGCCTGCTTTAAATGAACCAGCCAAACACACTGTTCACAGATCAGAACCAGTGAGCAAAGAGCCTGCTTGCCTCACAACCTGAGTAAGACTTATTAATTCAAAGAGTAGAAAGTCTACATGTGCTAATTACCAAAACTACTAATTAGCTTTAATTATAAGCTTGGAAGGAAGTTTAAGTGTGCTGCGTTTGATAGGAATGTTGACCTTTTCAGTGTGTTTTGGGGGAGGGTTGAGAAGCAGAGAGAAAGTGTTATGAAATTCATCAGAGAACGATTAATTTAGGTCTTCTGGTGCTGTGCTAGAGATTAACACATCTGTGCACATCAGGCCATAAAGCTGCTTTAATGGAGCCTTCCTAGTACCAACTCCCAGAGCCTCACCCAGCTATGAAGAGATGTCCATTCCTAAGTGAAACCTTATTCTGTCACTGTTGCTAAGCAAAGTGACAGGCCGGGTTCGGCCAGATGGATGCTTTTATATGTAAATCATAGCTAAGACAAGGGCTGGCTTTGACTGATTTTGGAGGGTCACTGAGAGAACCTGTCCTTGTAGACATTTGATGAGATGCTCAGAAACCTATTTCATGCCAAGGTCTGGCAATACTGTCCTGTCAGTCTCTCAACCTGTCATATTTTTCAGTGTCCCTGGGACTCTCTGGCCAGAGGCTCGAGGCATTCCTTTCATGTGGCATAAATGCTCCCTACTGTCTTCTGATAGCAAGAGGTTTGCCCATCTGATATTTCCAGGAACACAAATGACAGCCTTCATAGCCTTCACAACACAAATGCCCCCTTCTTCCTAAAATCCATCTCAGAAGCTCGTAAAAGGCACCTGCAGCCAGAGCCAACAAGCCAGCTTCTGGTTGAACGCTGGAACTCCTGCACTCCAAGCCCTTTTCTCCTAGATTGATGAGTCTGGTTTGGTTCTAATCTCTCTGAACTGACGTATCCCCTAGTAACCACAAGAGGGATCCCATATAATGTAATAAAAACCATGGTCAATACGGAATAATCCCTGCTCAGCCAGCATACACTCACCTACAAGGGAAGGGGTTAGCCCTGGCAAAGAAGTGGAGAATCAAAGAGTAAACAGAAGTTTGTGGGTTCAGAGAGGAGATCCCCAAAAAAGGAGGCATGAAGACAAACAAGTGCAGGGGTCTGCCTTCCTCTCATCCTGCAAACAAGCTACACACACCAACTCACTGCCTAAAATGCAAACCTCCTTACAAGTCAGGGTGCTCAGACCCGACTCCTATCTAAATCGTCGCTCACAAGTTGAGCTCCCTTGGTGACGAAATTTCATGATGAGAACTCATCTTTTCCATCTTTAAAATGGTCAGTGTGGTTGGATGGGAGGAAGGACTAACTGCAGTAAGCAATATGAACTTATCCAGGTCTTCAGTCTGGCAGTCTAACATCCAGCTGGTATAAGGGTCAGCTACTAAAATCTCTTGACAATTCTGAGGAGCTGTCCTTCCTCCCTCCCTGCTGGCCTCTGGCAGTTGGCATCAGTTTTCAGTGTTGCTGGCTTTACAGATCTATGCCTCCAATTTCTGGGTGTATTTATATGTCATTGTCCTCCGTGTGAATATATGTATGCCTTCTATAGACCATGAAAAAAATTGAGCAGCAGTCTTTAAAGTTAGCACTTACCCTAATCAGTATTTATTACTTCATCATAACTAACTGCATCTCCCCAGATATAATTTACAAACAGAGTTGCATTGTGAGGCACCAAGTAGACATGAGTTTTTTAATGACAATATTCAACCAGTCATGGGGTTTTTGATTTTTTGATTAGTTTGCTGATTTATGTATGTATGTGTGCACAGGCATGGAGGTCAAAGGGCACCATGCAAGAGTCAGTTCTTTCATTTCACCTTAAGGATTTGGGGGATCAAAAAGAGATTGTCAGACTTAACGGCTTAGTGTGCTTACTCATGGGGCTGTCTTGCCAGGTGACGGTATGCGGTTGTTTGTTTCAGCGCCATTCCAACTTTTATCCCTAGATATAAACCAGATCTACATCTCTAACATGGTTTATAGTCATAAGATAAAACCTAGCCTCCCCATCTAGAAACGCTGCTTTTACATAATTCCTACCCCCTCCACCCCCAGTTTTGGTACCTACTCAAAATCAGTGTGTGTCCTCTGAGCTCATTTAGATTTTGCAGATGAAAGATGTGTTTTATTTGTGTGTGTGAGTGTGTGTGTGTAACTTGTACATAGACCTCTAGAAAACATCATTTTTACCCTATAGTCTCTTTGTAGCTAATTGTATTGCCCTTATTGCCAGCATTTATAGCTATTTCCTGAGCTCATTGGGCCAAATCAGTGATGCTTACTTATCCTTGTTCTTAATGCATGCCTGTCTGGCTGTGCTAATGGCGGAAACTGTGTGACACTCAGCAGAAGGCTGTGCGCCCAGGTCATACGTGCTCCCGTGAGAAGAAACTTGCGGTGCGTCAGAGACATTAGCAAACAGTTGTCAACAGGAGGGTGACAGGAAAAGAACAGGAAGATATGTGGACAACAGGAGCAGCTGAACATCTGGACCTGGTTTACCTTATAGTAGAGCGTGCCCCACCACACCCACCCCAGACCCTCCCCCAACCCAGCAATATGGAAGGTGATGCGGTGGTCCAAGGTCTTGTCAGGAGCAGCGCCGTCTCAGGCGAGAGCCGTCTGCACAGTAGCCTCATTGTACAGATTTGCCCCTTCCACCTGAACTGGCTACCTCTCCCAAGATCCTTTATAAAGCAGGCTGGTCACCTGCAAACCTAGTTGTGGAGATAATCAGGGGAATCTTTTTGATATTACAATATGCTATGCTCTTCTATAAGCATCTTGGACTATATTCCCAGCAATCCTGGAATGCATATAGCCTGTGACCTGCGTTCCAGCATTGCTAGATACACATTGGGTACACCTGTATTTAGATGGCAGTAATAGTTGCACACTGTAAATATTCTAAGTGCCACTGAATTATAGTCTTTAAAATAGGTAAGTGGTAAGTTTTATTTTATGCATATTTTAGCACAATAAACTAATCCTGCTTATTTATGATTTATGTATTAGTTTTCTACCCACACTTAAGTCTATTTCTTTTTCTTGGGACAATGTATTCAGTGTTAATTCTCCCGATCCCCTAGTGACATCACTGTTTTATTTTAGTTATACTTCAAATCCCATCATGTCCCTCAGTTGCTGATCTTTGAAATCCCTCATCCTGGCCAATCTCCACTACCTCTAACCCCTTTTCATGGAAATTTTCTGAAGTTGCACTGTGAACTAGGGTCTGTTACTGTTGTGGGATGTAACTGCCTAATTATGAAATAAACATTTGCTTTTGCCTGGGACTTGGGAAGCCTGGATTCTGACTCACTGTGCAACTTGAAAGAAGCCATGTATTCTTCTTGAGCCTCAGTTCCTTCCCCTGCAGAATGAAAGAGTAGAGAAACTCCAAAGTCTTTTCTCACTCTGAGAACTTTATACCCTGCTAGCTTGCTCAGGCCCTGGCTTTTGCTGGTGATACCCAAGAGTGAATTCAGGTTTAGCATCTCTGATGCAGTACTAATCCCCCTGTGCTCCAGTTAATGAAGGTATCACATCTTTCTCGCTAATTTTAAGGAAGACCTCCCCGTCTCCACTCCAGATATCTGCCCTTGGATATGAGGAGCAAAGGAGAGGCTTCCCCCAAACCCTGATGAAATCCTGTCTAATTTCAAACTAACTTCAGAGCTTCCTTGCTGTATCTAACCTTTCCATAGCCTGCCTATTTCTGTCTAATATGGAAATTTCTGGATGTCCTCTTGCAAGTCTCTTATTAGGTTTTACTACGTGAATAGGACTGGCTACCCATATCCAGAACTTTAGTTATGTTTCATTTGTGTTTTGATAAATAAAGCTGGCCTGAAGATCAGAGCGCAGAATAACCACACTAGTCAGCCATACAGGCCAGGCAGTGATGCACAGACCTGTAATCCCAGCAACTGCACAAGTTAACCATAGAGACCAGGTGGTGATGGTGCATGCCTTCAATCCCAGTACTAGAGAGGAATATAAGGTGGGATGAGATAGGAACTTGAACTCACTCTCTTTCAGTCTGAAGATTTCATAGAGGTAAGAGCTCTCTAGTGGCTTATCTGCTTTGCTTTTCTGATCTTCAGGTTGATCCCCAATATCTGTCTCTGGATTTTTATTATTCATGCTACACTGGACAGTGCACTAAGCTCCTCTATTCTACTTTACCTATCCAGGGGTTGTTTCAGGGGCTCACTTTAAGGCTACTCTTTTTCTAGACCTGTCCAAATCGGCTAGATTATTAATGAAAAGAGAAGCCTATTATCTATTGTTTTTGTCCTGCCTGGTTTCTGCAGTTGTTAAGTCCCAAAGAAATCACACAGAGGTCTACATTAGTTATATACTGATTGAGCTAATACCTCAGACTTCTTATTAACTCTTACAACTTACATTAGTACATTATTCTTGTCTATGTTAGCCACGTGGCTTGGTACCTTATTCAGCGAGGTAGTCACATCTTGCTTCTTCTGTGGCTGGGTCACGACTGCAGACTAGGACTTTTTTCTTTGCAGAATTCTCCCATTCTCATTGCCCCACCTCTACTTCCTGTCTTGTTGTCCCGTCTATACTTCCTGCCTGGCCACTGGCCAATCAGCATTCTATTAAAATACAATTGACAGGATACAGACCATTGTCCCACAGCAGAAGTCATCTTGTTTTCTCAAAGGATTTCCCTCCCCCCTTTCTAGAAATGAGGCATGCAGGTGCCTTGGTGGTCTATACTTGATGGTACTACAGTTTCTCCTGAGAGTCACCAGGAGTATATGGCATGTTCCACACCTGTGTTCTGCCGCCACAGATTTGGGGTCAGTGTGTCCTGCCCATCTGTGAGGACATGTCTAATTCAGTGGCTACAGATGATGTGAGAGAAGCAAGTAAACAAAAGATCATGTGGGCTAGAAAGGCCAGCATGAACCCAAAATGAGGATTATTACCTAGGTTCAGTTCCCTCCACATATCAGCTGTGTGATGACAGGCATGCATTGCTTTGCTTTGCGTCTTTCTTTTCTTTCTTTTTCCTGCCTTCTTTGTGACTCAGCCATATTATCTGTGAAGTAGGGCCCATTATGAATTTGCTTGGGGCTACCTGCCTACTGAGAGCAGAACTTGGCCTGATACTTGTTATGTACAAATTCATGAAGTCCCCCAAAAGCCAACAAAGAGACAGAGTCTTGTATGTAAAAGCAAAGAGCCTTTAATTTATGCAAGTTTGCAAACTCGATCTCACCACATGTCCAACGTATTAGAATAGGCAGAGAGCCCCAGCTCAGTTAGAGCTGGGTTTTTATAGTAGTAAAGGTGGGGGTGGTGGGTTTCTTAGGTTCAGGACCCCTGATTGGCTGACATTTGTCTTGGGGTGTTCGGGTGAATATGCTGGCAGGTGATCCTATCTACAGCGGTTAGAATGTTAGGCATTTCCTTTGGATGGTCTCTTTGTTGGTGGTGCTCGGGTAATCTCAGTTTGTGGTTCTTCCTGCAACCAGGTATTGCTTCAGGGTAAACTACTGAGACTCAGGCCTCTATTAAATTTATTGATGGCTGAGTCCTACACTGGCAGGTGATAATGATTGGAAGTAAAGAACTTCCTTTGGGTGATCTGTTCATGTTTAGCTTATCATGGCTGGCTCCTACAATACTCTTTAGGTATTACTTCCCTTCAGCTTTCTTCAGTGGATCTTTAAGGATTCTGTTGGGCAACCTTCATAAAACTGAATGTTTAGAAAGCGTAAACACACATGTGTGCTGGCTAGCAAAAAAGAGCCCCTGTAGTGTCACCTTCTGGATTTTTGTCTTGCCTTGGAAAGAACCTGTTCTTTTGGCCATGTGTGAGCACACTAGCAGACTGATATGTTCTACATTGACATGGAGAAAGTTGGAGCTCAGAGGAGAGATCTGGAATAGAAAAGTGGGTGCTTAAGAAGACCCTGGGAGGAGAGTTCAGTCCTGTGTCCTTGGCTAGGTCTTTCCTTTACCTCAATCTCCATGATTCTGTGGGGAGGAAAAGAAAATGTTCTTCATCTGCTCTTTGTCGTTTCAGGGGTAACATCCTATGACAAAAGATATATTTCTAAGAGAAAATACACACACATATCTGTAGCATGTGACATGGCATGAAAACCTTCACAGGAAATAAGAGCTAGAAAGAATGGCCAAAGTTTTCTGTCTTTCGTGCTGCTCTAGTGCTTGAAAGAAGTAAATGTGGAAGCTGTGAAGAAATGTAACAGGCCAAAATGGCTGTGAACTAAGGCTTAAACTGAGGGAAACTGCCTGGCGGTGGTGGCGCACGCCTTTAATCCCAGCACTCGGGAGGCAGAGGCAGGCGCATCTCTTGTGAGTTTGAGGCCAGCCTGATCTACAAGAGCTAGTTCCAGGATAGGAACCAAAAAAACTACGGAGAAACCCTGTCTCAAAAAAATCAGTCAATAAATAAATAAATAAATAAACTGAGGGAAACTGAGAAAGGCCTATTTGTTTGGATTCTTTGCTGTGAACCTTTGTCCCTTGCTGTAAAGTACAGGAAGAAAAAAGAAAGAGAAGAAAGGAAAGGGAAGGGAAGGGAAGAGAAGAGAAGGGAAGGAAAGATGGAAAAGAATTCAGAGACCTTCTCGATAATTCTATCACTTCTGCTTAGAGCCTACACTCTGGAGAGAGCCTGATCCACCACTATCATCTAGAACACGATGGTGGTAATCAATTGCCTTTAATATTGGACACAGGAAATTTGAGCCTAAGAATCATACAAACAAGTCCAGTGCCTGAGTAGCTTTTTTGTCTGTCATCACAAGCTCTGAAAGGGTAAGAGCTCAGGGCACAGGAGGCCTCACACCTTACAGAGCAGTTGGGGCAGCTGACGCTTCAGGCAGGCTCTCACTGCTCTAGACAAGACAGCAAACACATCCTTTACCCACTCTGGGTAGACTCCCAGTCTGGGAACTGTCCAACAGTACGGTTCTTCTTTCCTCATCTCAGACCTATGTCAGACTCTGTAATTAGGTCAATCTAATGGCAAGTAGATAGAGAAAGCTCCATCTTGGGGAGAGAAAGAAGGGTTAAGACCAGAGCTTAGTCTGCAGGCAGCAGCTCTGGCCTTTCTAGGACGGATAGTTAGTTCTGTGGGTCTTCTGCCTCCCAGTTCCTGCACAGGAGCCTGTCAGAAGAAAGCTCCCAGTACTTTTTTCCTCATGAGAAGAACCACCCCTCACCCCCAAGACAGATAATTGTCCTTTACCCTAAAATGCTGCAAAATGAGCTCACAACATGCTCAGAGGGTTTGGGACAGGGTGGATTGTGTATTTGTTTTGTGTTTTTGGTGTTGCTGAGGTTCTGTTTTGAGTCTTATTATGTAGCCCCGGCTGACCTTGAACTCTTGGCCTCCCTGCCTTATTCTCCCTTGTGTTGGGGTCCCAGGCATAGGCCACCTACTGGGCTACGTTCATATCTTGAAGATGCACGTTTGTGAGGGACAACTGTGAGATGTCCCTGTGGGGTCTTTGATTTCCTCCTTGCTCCAAATGAAGCAGGCATGCAACCTCAGGCTATAACAGACACTTAAAAACTGCTTTCTCTGAAAAACACTGACTCTGCTCTTGTGGTTTTGGGGCAATTAAAGGCACAATGCAAGCCTGATGTCTCCGCCTTCATTTTGTATTTCTTCTCCTTGACTCTGAGTCAGATTCCAGAGTGTCCCTGCATATGGACATGGTAATCCTGCCAGGACTTGTGTGTCTGGAAATGGTGATGCTGTGTTTATCACACTCTCCCTCAAGACTGGAGGCAAGAAGATACCAACTTGTCCTAGACCTGAAATCACCTTGAATTCTAGAAACTTCAGCAAAGCAGGACAGAGCATTGAAGGCAATTATCTGTCCTGGAGTGGCATTCTTGGCAAGCAGAGGGACTTCAGCAAACTACATTAGAGGAGCAGGTAATGACCTGGTTCTGCGATAATGACCAAGCAGGTCATTTTGTCTGGGACTGTGTGCCTCCTACCCCTGACCCCAATTCTTCCTCAGTTTAAACACAGAAGATTGACCTGGGCTCTTATTCCACTCTTCATAAACCATACTGATTAAACCTCCTTTCTCTGCTTCTCACCTTTACTCCCTTAATGGGATGTGGAGTTGGGTGGTTGTCCAGCGGCTTGGACCTCCTGAAGGGAGAATGTGAGCACTAATGCTCTGTTTAACAGCCAGAGAGTCACTCTTTGAGGAGCCCTTAAGGCCTTCCCTCTCTTGAAGGATCTGAGTATTTTATGAGGAAAAGCCATGTCAGTGATGAGTACACAATTTCCCTCCTGTTTAAAATGCTTAATGCCCCAGTTCTGAGAAGCTGTCCCTGAAACTTGTTACTGCTCCGGATCTGCCTTAAATTTCCGATTTCTCCTTTTATCCTCATAGTCATAAAATAAATAAATAAATAAAAATTGAAAAAAAAATCCTTCCTTTGAGGCATCTCTTGCTGCAGCAAATAAGAGTTATTACCGGTCCTTCTCCCCAAGGCTGTTTTTTCAGGTTTGCCTGTCTAAGGCATCCAATAAGAGGAAATTTGGGGGACAGAGCCACTTTGCTTACTGCGGGTCACTCTTAATAGCTTGAGAAGGTCTAGAACTTTCTCATTTAGCAGGGTTTGCAGGAGATTTCACTCAGTGACAGGTAGAGATAAGATTTCAGTTAAAAGCCTGGCTTCCTTCTGCCTTTGTTCATATGCAAAGTATGCTGTTAAAGTGAGGGCTTCTGCCCCTCAGATCCTTACTCTTCACAGGGAACCAGGCTTCACTGCTGTCTAGTCTGCTTTGGAAGCCTAAGCCGGAGCTATTCTCCTGGCTGCTGTCTGGACTGTTATCCACGGGAAGTAAGGCCACTTGCTGGTCCAGGTGATGATCAGCGAGAGAAGATGGCAATACCAGAAACTTTAAGGGTTGATGCTAGAGAAACCAGGGGTCCCATTTTTGTCTTCTTCATCTCATCATAAAGAATTTAAGAAAGAACCAAGGACAGGAAAGAACTAAGGAAGGACAAGCTTAGTAAAGTTTGAAAGCGAGAAAACAGCAGGCAAGCTGGACCTCTGGGCCGTTCTCAGGATGTGGGAGATGGAAAAGAGGAGGAAAGAACGCCATGCTTTTTATGTTCGGTATGTAGGTCAGCTAAGAGCCGCATAGCCCAAGAGCAATTGCTTGGCAAGATGTAGGGTTCAGGTAGGGTAGAGGAAAAAGTGAGGAAGTGGCGAGGAGCGCATGTTCAGGCTCTGGTCAATAGGAGAGAGAGACAGAGAGAGAGAGAGAGAGAGACACAGAGACACACACACACACACACAGAGAGAGAGAGAGAGAGAGAGAGAGAGAGAGAGAGACAGAGACAGAGACAGAGACAGAGACAGAGGAGGAAACGGAACAGTTACTTTTTTACAAGTTACCTAGAAAAGCAAAGCAGGCTTACCTAAGCCACAAGGTGGTGGCTTTGAAAGTATCTGGGCAAGAAGGTAGATGGCAGAGTTGGTATAATAAAAATGTTTTATTATGCTGACAGTCATCACACAAGGTTCCTAATTACTGTTCTAAACCTATCTCACCAAAGCTACCCACCTGTGTGTCATATCTTAGCTGAAGGTCAGGTCCAGTCTCTAACAGAAGTCTCTGAGTCTCCGAAGGTCAGGATCCTGGGGGATTCTCTCCAACCACAGGACACATCAAGAAGGTGTCTCTTCAGATGTGCAGAGCAGAGCATTGCTCTTGGTCTCTACTTATATACTGTCCAGTGGGTGACATGGGGTCCTAGGACTGTGTCTGCTTGTCTTGAGTGAGTGATGTCATTGAATTCTGGTTATCAGCTGCGGCCTTGGGTGTAGTAGGGAATCCTGACTAAGCTATTTTTACATGTCTAAAAGGCATATTTGTACTATGCTTATTACAAAGTGACTACATTGTTGGTCCCGGGGTGGGGTGGGGTCGCGCAAGGATGGGGACAGACCACCAAAGTCTAATAAACCAAAAGCAAACTTTATTCCAGAAACCAGAATCCAGGAAAAAGTAAAATCAAAAATCTCCATGGGGCACAGAAAGCTTATCGGCTAGCTGAGGCCACAGCCAGAGATGGATTTTGTAAGGGCATGGCAAAGACCGGTTTCTGAACCTTGGTGGGGCACCAAGCATTAGGTCTGAACAAAGGAATTTTTACAATCTCAAAGAAAAACTCAGATACAGATTGTGTTGCTTTACAATCTCCATTAACAGAGTTTTTCAGTGTTTGTACTTAATCTGTTGTCTTCCTTGGTACTTCCAGGTGGTGTTTACTCAAGCCCTGGGCTCTCCCCTTTGATGCTGCCAGTTTCACATAGCAGGGAAAATGTGTAACCCAGAGGTCATGTATCTGTCTCCGCAAAGTTAACTCAGCTCATATCTGTTGTTAATCAAGGATGGTTGGTGGTGTTAGGCTCTCAGTTTGCAGAGAGATGCTTCAGCCTTGTAACTCGAGCTATGGGTTGTAAAGCAGAGGAACTCACTGTTAATAGTTAACCCTTAAACTGATGAGATAGCTACTGACAATCTGTTCTCATTCTCCTAGGCTTACAAATTTGTATTTATTTATTTATACTTTCTTTTTTCTTGGATCTACATTTTTATATTCTTTTTTCTGGTGTTGTGAGACAGGGTTTCTCTGTGTAACAGCCCTAGCTGTCCTGGAGCTAGTTCTTGTAGACAAGGCTGGCCTCAAACTCACAGAGGTCTGCCTGCCTCTGCCTCCTGAGTGCTGGGATTAAAGGTGTGTGCCACCACCGCCCAGCAACATTTTTATATTCTTATTCTTGGACCCTTCAAGAGTAGGTTTTCCGGGAAGCGTGAGTATATCATTTAAAGGGTAATTATTCTTCCAATCACTTTGGATGGCTTTTGGTGGTCAGTCTTCCTAATGGATGGTTTCTTGGTAAGGTGATTTAAAAGTCCAGATAAATTTATTGTTGTTACTTTAAATTTTGTTTTGGATTTATCCTATTATTTTATGTCTATGAATCTTTTACATTCATGTATGTATGTATGTATGTATGTATGTATGCCATGTGCATACATAATGCCCATGAATGTCAGAAGAGGGCTTTGGATTCCCTGGGACTGGAGTTACATATAATTGAAAGTCATATGTGGAGTCTGGGAATCAAACCTGGGTCCTCCATAAGAACAGCAAGTGCTCTAAACTGCTGAGTCAACTCGCCAACCCAAACCCAAAATTAACTTTTTTTTTTTTTTTTTTGGCTTTTCAAGACAGGGTTTCTCTGTAGCTTTGGTGCCTGTCCTGGAACTAGCTTTTATAGACCAGACTGGCCTCGAACTCACAAAGATCCATCTGGCTCTGCCTCCCGAGTGCTGGGAGGGCACCACCACTGTAAGGCCAAAATGAACTCTTTAATGAGAAAATACCAGTAGTCATATCTAAATCCATGGCCAGAGGTCAAAAGAGCCTATTCTTTAGGCCAGAAATGAAACCTCAGCAGAACCTTCCATGACCAATTAAAGTCTAGAATGGGAATCCTAAAATCTAGAGCAGAAATCCCCAAATCATTCAGCTGAATCTGGAATAGATATTTATTTGGGAATAGATACAGTTTTGTTTCTACCATGAAACTCCAGAGATCTGATAACAAAACTGCTAAGACAGAAAAGATGAGTAGATCTGGATAGAGGTAGTGTGGTTGGGGGTCGGGGGAGGGTCAACCATAGGTCTTCAGGTCAGGGTGCTCATTTAGGAGGTAAGAAAACAGAGCTCCATTATAGTATCCTAGAAAGAAGCGAGGACATTTTCTGCTTCTAGCTGTGGGAAGAATTGGAACTGCTCACTTCTGGAGTCACTGCCCTTCCATTGCCTAGCCAGCTTCTGTCTCTTCCTTTCATCATTGACATTAAAACAATAACCTTACTGGGTCAGAGCTTCCCTGTAAGTTCCTCATTCCTGAGCCTACTTTCTGTCTCAGTGACGTGAAACAAACATACCCTGTTCTTGTCTGTAAAAAAGTGGGATATCTTAGAGTCTTGACTCTGAGAGATCTAACATACTGAGTTTTCCATTTAGAGAGTGAGAGGGAAGGGCATATTCTTGTCCACTTCTAAATGTGACATTAACATTTGAGGGTTTCAGGATTGAAGCTGATGATTGCTGGACTGATATCCGTCCTGTGTTTAATATGTGTATGTCTTTCTGCTAACGGGACCAAGGATGTTTTAGGGAAGGCAGGACACGGACACATACCTCAGGAAGGTGTGGTCAAGTAGAATAGGTAAGGTATAAACAGTTCGAGGTAGAAAGTGCAGTTTAATGAAGAGATTCTCAACTGGGTGGTGGTGGCGCATACCTTTAATCCTAGCACTTGGGAGGCAGAGGCAGGTGGATCTCTGTGACTTCGAGGTCAACCTGGTCTTGTACAAGAGCTAGTTCTAGGACAGGCTCCAAAGCTACAGAGAATCCCTGACTCAAAAAAATCAAAAGAGAGAGATTCTCATGTGTGTGTTATACATGTGTATATGTGTTTATGAGTCCATGCATATGGAATTCATGTGTACATGTGTGCACATGGAAACCAGGGGTTGATCTGAGTGTCTTTCCTGTCTACATGTGTGTGTACGGGGGTGTGGTCTATGTATGACATATGTGCATGTGGAGAACAGAGACAGATATCCAATCCATATTAATCTCCACCTAATTTTTGAGATGGGCTCACCCACTCAGATAGACTCCATAGCCAGCCAGCTCCGGGGATCTACCTGCCTCTGCTTTCTAGCCCTGGGGCACAGACATGCACTGCTGTACCCAGCTGTATATGGGTGCCAGGGATCCAAACTCACATCTTCTTGCTTACAGCACCTCCCTAATAGAGGCAATAGATTATTTTAATCCATATTTTTATTCTTTTCTTATGATATACAATTCAAACCCCCACTGTCTCCACTTGAGATCAGAGCAATGGTCACTTGACTTTTTTCTGACACTGAGCAGGTACCAACCCTGCATCATCAGTGGGGTGACAAAAATTCTAGGCATATAGAAAGGATTATATCTGCATAGAAAGACAGAAATAAAATCGCCTTAAAAGAAAATCAAAATCTAACTGTGGTAAAGGGGTTCCTGGATACAAGGGTCAGGCAACAATCGTGGGTCAAAAATAAGAAACAAAGTTGAAAGGTTTTTGAGACCTGAGTATATAGACTTCCTACCTAATGGCACAGCTACTTAGCTACAGTTCATTATTGCCAAGCAGGGATGGTGGTTAGGTAACTAGATAAAATCCAGATTATTGGGGTAAGATCTAAGTCTTTTAATTTGTGTGTACTGAAAACTACTTCTTTTTGTACAGACTTGATACATTATCAGCTTTCAGATACTGTGGCTAGATACACCAGAGCATTAACATACTAGAAGGAAAGTTTGGGCTCGCAGTTTTGGGGATTTTAGTCTGGGATCAATTGACCTGCTTGCTTTGGTACTGGGCTGGGACCCAAACATGATGGCAGAAGAGAATGCTCCTTCATAAAGACAAACAGGAAAGAGAGACTATGGTCACAATATCTTTTCAAAGGGCTTTCTACCAATAATTTAGCTTTCACCAGAGCCTGCTTAAAGGTCCATTCTTTTCCAGTAGTGCCACAGGTTGATAACCAAGCTCTTTAAAGCCTCAGTTTTGAGATGTCCAGGAAAGACACTGAAAACAGTGACTGGGCCTGAGCTGGCCGGAGATCCAGAGGTTTACCACCTGACATCTTCTGACCTCTGCTAAGGCAACAGGAACTTAGAATCAGAAACCTCAGTGAAGATTTTGCAAAATGAAGAACATCCGACAGGTTTTGTAGACCTTCCATGGCCAAAGGGCTTTCCAAGTAACGGGGGGAAATGTGATGTAGTGATGGACGTGAGATCCTTGGGGCTATGAAAAGGACTCTGGGGACAGAAGAGAGGACACGAGGAAGGGTCATGGGCATGCCATACACAACAACTCAGAGCCATCAACGCTTCATTCTCTGCAGTTTCCCAGTGAGAACAGTAGCATCTGCCTCCGTGGGACCCAGAGTCGACATGGCTCAGTGTTGTTCCTGGCTCCCAGACAGACCCTTTGAGGAGTGCGGGGTCTCTCTGTTCTTTAATATGAAGTGTGGGCTTTGTTCTCTCATGCTGCGATGCTCGCAAGGGCTGCCTCTTCCTTTGCCTCTTCCCGTGTTTAAAGACTACATCTTCGTTTATTTATTTATGGAAGCTAAGCGTTCGGAAGCATACAAAGAAGAAAATAACAATCTGTGTTCTCACCACCCAGAATTAATTATGGCAGCTTAGCGTTTGCACTCACTGTTCCTTCCTCCTCCTCCTTTCTAAAAAAGAAAAAAGAAAAAGAAAAAAACATCCTTCTTGGTTTTGTAAATGTGATAGATAGCGTGTACATTATAAAACTTTTACAAAGGGGAGACCCCTTAGAGCAGTGAAGCAGGGAAAAGGAGGAGAAACACGTATGACCTACTGTTATCAGATTAGTTACTGACGGGCTGGTGGGACAGCTCAGTGTGGTAAGGTGTGTCCTCAGCCCGCACAAAGCTGCAAGACCCATCCCTCGCGCTGTCTAACCTGGGTTCAGACAGCACAGACCTGTTATTCCAGCCGTGGAGGCAGGAGTGTCAGAGGTTCAAGGTCATCGCCACCTGCACAGCAAGTTCAAGGCTAGCTCAGGAATACGTGAGATCCTGTCTCATAAATAATAAGTAAATAAGGTACAGGGAGCTTCGTGTCTTTTACAAAGAATGGAGGCTTGCTGTGGGGTTACTATAGGGCTAAGTAAAGTAACACATAGAAGGCAGATATACAGATAGGGCGCTGGCACACGGTGTTTAGTGAGGTTAGGCTATAGTGGTCAGAAGTGGGCTCCACACGAGCAGGTAAAATTCTGGTTAATTCTGGAGAAGTACAGAGGAATTCCTGGGTTGCAATTATTTGAAGGTGTTATTCAAGTTGGCCCAGGCTTTAAGGTCTGCTTTCTTACCCCTGTGTCTCTTGTGCCATACAAGGAAATGGGGAGATGACCATGACCCTTGGGATTTTGAGGTCCTGGTACAGGAGGAACTACTCCAGGGACCAAGAAAGCCACCAAATATTAGTCTGTGTCCTGCCCGCTCCTCTCTGCCACTTCCTTGTCTGCCTTTCTGAGCTCCTTTTCTCCCTGGTTTGAGCTTCAGCAATTGGCAGACCCAGAAAGTACTGTCTTCCTAGCTACACTATATAAAACCTTTTCTCTCTCCCTGAGGTGGGCACAACCTGATCTCAGAGTTGACATCTGCCTTCACTGGTGACTTGAGAAAGAGGTACCCATGTTCCTGGCCCGACATGTCCGCTGGCCACTGGATGCAAATTGACTGTTAGATAATGGCCTCTGTACCTGGAACGCATTATAGTTTTAAATCCATTTTGCAAAACTTATTGTTTAGCTCTCTGAACCAGAAGCAAAAGCTTTGGCTGCTTGGTGAGAAACCCTTTTGCCCAGAGACTGAAAAATCTGGCACTGCCAAGTTCCTTGAGCTTTGTGAAAATTCGCTACAGCGTTGCTATGCCATAAAACAGGTGTCAAGCAGGGACTTCCTGTGTGTATTTGCGATCATTATGTTGTATTAAGCAGTCACGTTGGATTCCGGAACGAGAACAAAAGTGCTACCTGGCCCTCTACCTGCAAGGCAATTAAATTATTGTCTGGCATGTTTATAGCCCTAGGACCAGTAATCAGCTTTTAGCTTGAATAGCAGATGTGATGTTACAATGCAGTGCTTTTCTGAGAGATTCGTACTTAGCATTTGCATTGGATAATTTAACTTAAATAATACCAAGGGAGTACAGTTACACTCCCTGGCAAGTGTCAGACTGAAAGGACCCAATGCTTTGTACAGCCTGTTTTGTTTGTTTGTTTGTAAACAATTCCCTATTCCTGAGCGATTTCCACTTCCTAGTTGTTAACCTCTGTTACTCGAGTTGAATAAACTAGAAAATGGTGGTAGCCTCCAAAGCCACAGCGCCACATTTCTGTTTGCCTTTCCTTCCTCCCAGGGAAACAGTATCGGAACAATCTTTAAATTTTCATGGTGTTGTGAAAGTTCCTCGCTGAACCATTAAAAACATGTCCCCAAAGAGAGCTTTGTGTTTGTGTGTGCATGCAAGATACCATTATATATTAAAGATCCATTTTCTGATAACAGTCTCTGTTCTGGAGAACACTGGGTAATTTTAGTAAAAATATTTGCTGCTGGAACAATGGATCCCCAGGTTAAGGTCCAATAATTTTACAAACCAAAGTGAATACATTATAGCAAAAGGCACTCCTTGCCATATGCCTTCCAAAATATAGTTTGTTGGGTCTCCTCAAGACTTTCCTTTTTAGAAATCTCTGCCTAGCAGACCAGTTTGTGGACTCCTAGGTAAAGTATTCCAATGAGAGTCCGTTAATGTCCTTAACTTCCCTTTCCCCTCCTCCTCACTATCCACCGAGACAAAACGCTCCCCCACATGATCCTGTATGTGAGATCCCAGGAGAGCCTAAAGCTTGAAAAGAAAGTAAATGTGTTCTTTATTTGATTTTTTTTCTTGTTGTTTTCTGTTTTACACAACATTTTAAATTTACCCAAATTTAACCTACCTGTGCTTTCTCTGGATTGGAAGTGATTACAGTCCGGTGAGATTCTTCATCCTTAGGTGTCTCCTTGTTCTCAGGGCCTGCCTTGGCTTCCCAACATAGTGGCTGGATGCAAATTAGTCTATGGGTGGCTTCAAAGGAAATCACTGTGCTAGAGAATGACATCTGACAGTCCCCTTGTAAAAATACTTAAGTATAGGACATCTGTACCTACTGCTGCTTAGGATACTCCCTGGGGGGAGATGGACTCACAGGCAGAGGTCTGTACCTCTAGTTTCTTTGGTGGCAGAACAATGGCTGTGCACAAACTGCCTTCCTTTTCCAGCCCCATCTTTATCTTTTCTTCTTCCCTCTTTCCTTCCTTTTGTACACTTGTCTCTAATTGGTAAGCCATTGACCATTTCCTTCATGTGGATAATGTACAGTAGGATCATTGCTTTAAATATAGGGTTTGTTATAGATGGTTAATATTTCTATTCTTCTGAGGTGTAGTGAAATGTTTGGCTGTGTGTGCTGATTGTGGAATGATGAAGTCAACTCAATTATCCTACTTATCTCACATCATTTTGTGGTCAGAACATATAAAATCTACTCAACAGTATCTGAATATGTAGTGTGTTACACGTTATTGGTGCCAACAGGGCCCGTATCTCACAGTAGATCTCTGAAAATACTCCATCTACCAGGCTTTGTCTCCCTTGTATCCATTGCCATATGCCTCGGGCCCAGTGTTCTGCTCTCAAGAGCTTCTGAGAGCAGACAGGGTAGGGACAAGATCATACTTGCCTATTCTGTTCCTGTGTTCATTGTGTCCTGGGAAATAAGTCCCTGATGCCCACCGAGAGAGGACATCCTCATACTCTATGCCAGTTACGCTGCTGGAGACGATTTTCTCCAGAATCTCTTTTCTCCAAGTAAGCACAGACTTCTGTTTTCTTGATGCTAAAACCTTGGAGCAGAGAACTAAGCAGCCAGTGGTCATCCTGTTGACATCAGAATCACTGCTCAAATGCGACCTTGTCAACTCAGAAGTGTGTGTTCTCTGCACCTCCCACGTCAGCTACAGCGTGTTAATGTATGTAACCAAATCTTCTGTTAGCAGAGCAGGTGTCATTTGTACCCGTGACTTTGGCCTTTGGTTACCTGTGGTCCCTTACCTTGATCCCTGTGAATTCTGATAGTGATGGCTCTGTACTTAGTGGCTTGTGTTTTTGCATAAGTCACATAATCGAGGGATTTGCATTTGCATAGTCTCCAAATGGGACTCTTAAGTAAGGTACCTTCCCTACTGCTGTCCAGCCCTTCTGAATGGAACAGATGGAAATCACAGTGAGCTGCTATCGTACATCCACTCTAGTCTCCGCCTTGAATAATGACGCTAAAGAAGAGCAGTGATGAACTTTCCTAGGAGTGCAGATACAGCGTATCCCATGTTGTCTGGCTTCCCAAGCTCCATCAGATAAAGGTTACTTAAGAGGGTTTTAATGGTTCTCTGTAGGAAGACAGGGGAGTGCCTCAGAAAAATAGAGTCATATTGTTCAAAGAGAAATCACGAACACAGAAGTTGTCAGCTCTGAGGGGACCCTCAGCAGTAAGATTAATATACTGTTCTTAGGGTAATATATATTCAGAATCTTCACAGGAACAAGACTGATAAAACCCAGTGAACATGGATGGATACTTCATCAGAGCAAATGTAATGATTTTCATTTGTTATAATTCTATGATTAGTTCTGTTAATGAAAATGTCTATTTAAACTATTTAAGACACCCACTAAAGGTCTATAATATTAATTTCATGGAAAAATTCCAACAGAACTATATTAGTATTCCCCCATTAAGGTAACATTATGGACTTTTAATGTTACTCTCAGCTATAATGGTTTTTATTGACCTAATTATTAAATGAATTAAAATCTGTCTCAATGCCTTGAAAATTATGTAATAGCAGCATCAATTCAAAAGCCAAGGCTAGTTACAATGGGGTAAAAAAGGAGAGATTCCCCAAACTATATGCCCCTAACACACATTGCTTTATACAAAAACAAATTGAATTTTAATATCACTTGAGGCATTTGCCTTTGAAAATTTCTGAAATTCTGATAGCCAAATAATGTTTCATGGTGAGCTATATTGCATGGGGAAGATTTGTTCTCTTCTGAATTTCTAAACTTTTGATGATTTACTAAAGCAATACTAGAGTCATTAGTGGTAATATTAGATGTATGATTGAATGTATATAGATTTATAGTTTGAGGGATAAAAGTATGATAGCCAGGGAAAACAAGTTTGAAGTACAGAAGAAGAAGAAAGAAGTATTAAATCCCACAACATCCCACTTGCCTAAAGTACCATAATCTGAAGCAATGGTTCTCAACCATCCTAATGCTGTGACCCTTTAAGACAGGTTCTCGTGTTGTGGTGACCACCAACCATAAAATTATTTTCATAGCCACTTTATAATTTTATATAGTGATTTTGCTACTGTTATGGGTCATCAAGATTTTTGGAGACAGAGGTTTGCCAGGGGGGGTTGCCTGCCACAGTTTGAGAACCAGTGATCTAAAAGTAAAGGAAGGAAGTTGGGACACACTGATTTTGCCTCCTGGTCATAGTGGACATTTCTTTGGCACAGACATTAAGTATAGGATACCAGTGCCTCTGAGCTCTAACTATTCCTGAGTCAGACATTGCTAAAAGATTGTTTCGGCCTTCTTCAGTGGAACAGTACAGTTTTCAACTAATCTCAGGACCCTGCTTCAGACATGCTCATATAGTTGACAGGTACTGAAACCCATTTTGCATTTGTGATCCACAATTATGAGTTGTCTTTTATACATATATAAATCTCATTTTTTCAGCAAAGAAGTTCTGACACAAAAGCCCAGGTTAAATCAACTGATGTAGAATAGAAGTTCACTCTTTGAGGAAGCAGCACGTAGAACAAAATTACTTGAAAGAAATCAGAAGTTTGGAGAGGAAAGGAGTATGAAGGAGATGAAGGTGCTCACAGTGGGGTAGAGAAAGCAGCTGCGATGGCTCTGAGTTTAGCAATTAGGAAGGAACCTCACACTTTATAGTAGGAAAAAGGACATGTGCCTTGAGAGCAAGACCCCACCCACTGAAGGTAAACTCAAACGCAAATTTATTGCAAAGGACAGAACTTGCACAGAGAAGGATTTTCCCTGGTGGAGGACAACCACCTAGGGAAGTATTTTCAAAGGTGCCCACGTTGCACAGAAGGCCTAAGGCTGTGGGGAATGGGAGTCGACTCCATCCTGAGCTGGAAGAAACCTCGGCAACATCGTCCACATAGTGCTAGTTTCATAGACATGAAAAAGGCAAGAGTTATAGGATCATGGAAGCCAGCACCAAGGTGCCAGAAATCTGCTGAGGAAGGAAACCTGAAGAAGCCATTGCAAGGGGCCTAAGTGGCAAGGGAGATCTTGGGACAGCTACTGAGGAAAGCTGAAAGGTGTGAACTGAAGGGGTTTTGAAAGAGTTCGTGTGTGCTGTGGACAACTCAAGGAATATGGCTACCAAGGCTGCTTGTCCCCAGATGATTCTATCATAAGAACCAAATGCCAGGCATGGACCTGCCAAATACGCTGCTTTCTGTGCGGTGCTGAGTTTTGATTGTTCGGGCTATTGTCTTGCTGTGCCTCTCTTCCCTACCCTGGTGATGAGAATGCTTCCTCCATCTCTTTTGTAGTGAGAGTACGGAACGTCTAAATTATAGGAACTGGTAGTCCATTGAGTCTCAGAAGTCTAGATTTTTTTGGGTATTCGTCTCCCACCTGAGACATTCTTTGTTACTGGAGAAATTGCCCTTTCTTTGGAGGTTATTAGTATTGTCGATCAAGGAATTTATGAATTGACTCAAAAGAAGGCTTCTTAGAATTTAAAAGACAGTGTTCAAGACAAGCAAACTGTCTCCTCAGCTTCCTGATCAGAGGAGGAGGATGAGGAAGGCCGAGAAAACCATGTTGTTTATGTTTATGTGGCACGTGGCAGAAGGGAGCTGATAGCCTCAGATAAAAAGAATAAAATAGTGCAGAGTGTGTGGAAAACATGATCCTTTAGTAGTGTCCTCAAAAAAAGAGATGGAATGAAGAAAAGTGAAAAGTTATGTTTTTCTGAGGGTGGATTACTAAGAAGGAAGAATTTATTATCTCATTAAAGGGGTGATTATTCCTCCCATCTTGTTAGCATGACATAAAGTGGAAACCTTTTCTGGTGGTGGTGTCTACCAGTTGATTGACAGGCCCAGATGTATGAACACTTACGTTTTGATTATCTGGGAATGTTAGGTTAAAGGCCAGAGGTCAATGCCATTCTTTTGACTTAGGGAAAATAGCTTTTCCTTAAGGGGACCTCAACAAAGCCCCTATCAAGGCTACTGTAACAATCTCCCCTTTGACGATGTAACCCTGATATCACTTAGGAAATGAGCTGAAATTGGAGAGAGATATAATCCATTCCTACCATGAGATCCCAAAGACCTAGTTTCAAAGCTTATTTACCAAAATGAAGTTAGTACCAGGTGTTCTTGGCTGGAGAATCACAGACATTCCTATAACACCTACCCGTGACACTGGCACTGTTATCGTCACGTTTTATAATGAGGAAGCCAAGCCATGGAGCCAAGATCATATAGCCAACAAAGGTAAGGTTGGGGAGGTTTAACTTCAGAGCCTATATCTTGTATTTCAAAAGGTTCCTCCTACATGCCAGTAAGTGGAACAAGACTGAACAAGCTTTGTAGCAAACCAAACCTGGCTTGGAGACCTCTGTACTATATTCAGCTGTTAGTTTAGGGTTTGGGTGGCATGGCCTTGAAGAATTTTGTTGGATTTAGTGCATATTGTAAATAGAATGTGTCAAGAGAGTGCCCATCCCATAGATCCCTACAAACCATGGCACGTAGGTCCTAAGCTGCAATGCTCTCATGGGGACATAGACGCCAACGATAGCTATCTTCGAGGACTGTAGCGGGAATGGTTGGAGGGCATTTTTAGAGGACCCACATAAGGCCCTCCTAAGGTCCTTCTACATAGTGGCAATTCTGGTTGATATAAGTATAAGTGCCATCTTGAGTTTGTGGCATCTGTAGTAAATCAGAGCAACAATGAGGAAAACCGAATCATATCTCCTCTCTGATCGTCACCTCTGCAACAGGAGTGGGCAGCAGCATTGGTGGCCTGGGCGGCTCTGAAAGGCAGTCTTGCTAATATTCGCAAAGCTGACACATTTTTTAATCCAGTCAGATGCTGTTTCGGAAGGAGCAATTTGTACTATTAGGGGAAGATTCCACGCAAAACATTTGGTGGCAAGTCTGATGCCTATTATTTAGTTCCCGTCAAATTTTGACAACAATATGTTCCAGAGAATTGCAGATGTTCTCCAATCACATCCTATTTCTGTAAAATCCATGTGTGATGTTTATTGAACAGAGCATCTGCCATGGTGGTAGAGGCACGGTTCCTTTTTGATGGTTAAAAAACCTCAAGCTCTAGTCACAGAGACATACTGCCTGTGCACCAGGGAAGCTAATCATGTGTCAAACTGTGCTGGAGGGACAGGCTCCCACAGCATTCGACTCATACAGCCTATGCCACTTTGGAGGACAGGGCTGCTGTTGCTGGGGCCCTGTCTTGGATAATGCAGGCTGGACTTGAGGGAAGAGAAAATGACACTCCTTTCTTGACCAGGATCTCAGGCATCAAACTCTTCTCCCTGCCTGGTAAACCTTTGTTTGTTATTGAGCAAAGAAGGTAGGGAATGATTTCATCTCCTACTCAAGGCCATAAAATGAGTCCTTTCCTCTGCAGATTCAACAGACTTAAATATAGTCTCTCATATATGGTCCTGTCTCCTAATTGAACCACGGTCAAGTAAAATCCTTATTCCTTTTTCTCTGGTGTTAGGAGGATTGTGTTTCCTTTTGATTTTGTGGTATTTGGGGAGGAACCAAGAACTTGAGTGTGCCAAGAGTTTCTGTACTACCAAGATGTACCCTTAGGTCCTAAATTGTCATCAAATTTTTGTATGGACTAAGAAAAGGAGCCTGGGATAGGAAACAAGACAGTGGGGTTTGAAGGGTACTGGCCTGTCATCCAGAAGGTGGCAGTTCTAAGACAGCCATGTGTCTTTATACAGGATTGTCATTTTAGGCAAAAAGATGCCCTCCAGCACTTAGCCCAGCTTCTCTTGGGGCTCTGTCCCTCTTCTCTTGAAACTGCTTCTAACTCTGTAGTAACTTTCTTGCCTTGCTCTGTTAATTCTACTTAAAAGTCTCCCCAATTGCCTCTTTAGTGACTACCTTGGATAGGGCTTCTTACTCGAGTCCCCAAGCAGACCTGAAATTGGACATAAAAGCTTGATTACAGATGATTTTTAAGGGGTCAGAGGAGATATTCATGGACTTTTGTTTGTCTGTTGAATGGATACTATTTAATTCTTTTCTGTCAGACCCTGAGCTCAGCAAGGGATGAAATAGTGATACCTGCAGGCAGAGCCTCTCTCGCAGGGGAAGAGGTGAGGACTGAGCACACGCGTGCCCCCCAATACAGGCCATGTGCAAGGTGCTTCAGAGCTTGAGACCGTACCCATCTGGACTGCGCCTGATTTCCTTAGTTCATATTTAAGCAAAGGGTAAGAGCCGCAACCAAAGGGAAGAGAATGTGGCATAACAAGAGGTAAACATGGAGAACCAGTGGCCAGACATTCGAGACTTAATTCATACCAGGTGAAACATTTAACGATGCAAACCATGGAAACAGTTAGGTTTGCTGTCACTATCACAAAAGCTAAAGTTTACTGAGTTCCGAATAGTTCCCACATTTTCATAAGAATTGGAGACCAATAGTTTTCTTTAATTTTTCTCCAAATCACATCGATGAATTGTCATGGTCGTACTTTATACACGGGAACAGTGCAGCTCATAGACATGACTGCTTAGGAATTTTTTGATTTACCCCTTCTACCAAAAAACCAAATAGCAGTTGTGGGATTTATCCTCAATCCTGGGCTATTCTGCAGCTGAGCACAAAGGCAATCTTCAAGGTGCTTGCGTTGTGGCTGGACTATACTCAGTATCCACTTACCAAATATCTTGGAAAGTCATATTTTCTTGAACTGGCAAACTTTAGAGTAAAACCCCAGAGTTGGCTCCATCTTGTCCTTTCCATGCTGGAGAACATTCTCTTCTAGGCAGGCTGTGGGAGCCCCTCAATTACCAACTCATGCTGGTTTATTGTACCTGTTCTGTGGCCAAAAACTATTCATTGAGTTCAAAGGAGAAGAAAAGCTCTAAGAAGCTTATTAACAATTTAACATTTCCAGAGCACGTGGGATGGTTAATTCCATTTGCCACCGAAATCCTGTCATGATGATTAAGACTTAGTCACTACAGGAACGCCGGAAAGTGAAATCCGTTTTGTGGCTGCACAGCTCTCACTGTTGCTAAGCTGCTGTAAGAGCCTCTTCAGGGGGCTGGATGCTGTTGTTTCTCTTCCAGCAAGGCTTGAAAGGCAGCTTCTGGGTGCATGACTTCTTCCTTCTATGAGTAGTTGATACAAAATAGGCTTAGTCTCCTAAATGCCCCCTGCTGGTAGTGTGGCAAACCTCACTCTCCATACACACACACACACACACACACACCTGGCCTCATGAATGCCCTTGCTTTGAAAGTGTTCTGGTTTTCAGTCAACTAGCTTTTACTAAAGTCAAGGCCCAAATTCTGTGACACAGAGAACTCAAATGCTCTTTTCCAAGTGACAGAAACCCAACTCACACTCTCCTAGCAAAAAGATCTGACTTGATTTTTATTAGCTTGTATAATCTAATGCTTCTGGAGCTGATTTGGGCTTGCCTGAATCTATGGACACAGGCCTTGCCATGGGGCCTTCTGTCTTTCTTTCAAGTAGTCTCCCTTCGAGGAAGAGTGAGTGGCTCGAAGCTTGCAGCCTATAACTTACAGTGAGAACAGATTCTTCAGTGGTGCTTAACTGATGACTGTTAAATACTTGTTGAAATTCCTCTGGTACAATGTGAGTTCTATACCCGCTGTTACACTAATAACATGGCCAAGGAACAGAAAGATAGTCAATGAGACCAGATCTGAAGTCTTAAGTTCTGCTAAGGCCAGATAGAAATAAAACCAACCACATTCAAAGCCAGAGGAGCAGGTAACTCCCCACATGAAAGAAATGTTCCAAGAAGGCAAAAAAGCCAAGGCTGCAGAGCACAAAGGTTCTTATGGGACCTCATAGAACTGAAGATCTTCTGTAAGACAAAGTCCCCATCAATCGGACCAAAAGGCAGCCTATGGAATGGGAAAAGCTTTTTAGCAACTCCACATGCCATAGAGGTCTAATATCCAAGATATATAAAGAACTCAAGAAACAAGATATTAAAAAAAGAAAGAGTCCAATTAAGAACAGGGTACAGATCTAAGCAGAGAATTCTCGGCAGAAGAATCTCAAACGGCCGAGAAACACTTAAAAAAATCGTCAATATCCTTGGCCATCAGGGAAATCAAAATCAACATAACTTTGAGATTTTATCTTACACCTGTCAGAAAGGCTAAGATCAATAAAACAAGTGGCAATTCATACTGGCAAGGATATGGAGCAAGGGGAACATTCCTCCATTGCTTGTGGGAGTACACATTTATACAGTCAGTATGCATATCAAGCAGTTCCTCAGAAAATTGCTAATTCATCTTTCTCAAGATCCAGCTATTCCACTCTTGGGCATATACCCAAAGGATACTCAATCATACCACAAGGACACTTGCTTAACCATGCTCATTCTGGCTATTCATGATACCCAGAACCTAGACACAACCTCAGTGTCCCTCAGCTGAAGAATTAATAAAGAAAATATGGTATATTTACACAGTGGAGTAAATAGACATCATGAATACAACTGGAAAAAAAATCATCCTGATTGAGGTAACCCAGACACAGAAAGACAAACATGGTATGTAATCACTCATAAGTGAGTATTAGCTGTTAAATAAATGATAACGAAGCTACAATGCACAGATTCAGAAAAGATGGGTAGGGAGCGAGGTTCTAGGGGGGATGTATGGATCTCTCTGGAAAGGGGAAATAAAGTAGATTCTGTGGGTGGATTGGGGGTAGGTAGGAAGGATAGGTGGGGGGAATGGAAGGGAGAGACAGTTGAAATTGGGGGGCATTTGGAGTGTAGTGTGGAAACCTAGTGCAGTAGAAACTTCCTGGAATTGATGAAGGTGACCTTAGTGGGGACTCCTAATAATGGGGGGAAATCTGGAGTCTGAACTAGCCATCTTTATAGCCAAGCAAGGCTTTCCAGTGGTAGGACTGAGTTGTATTCGGTTGAGTTATTGACTGAGGAGGTCCAGTAGAGATCCCCAAATAACCCAGGCTAATGCTAGGACAGAGGGTTGCTCTCTGAAAACTGGCAGCAGGTACCATTGCTGAGAACATCATCAACACAACTCATTGAATGTAGAGAGATAGAGTCGGTGAAGGCTTGGAGTCTTTATCACAATGTTCAAGTCTCTATTGTGTGAGAAATCCTCCACCTACCATCTCTCCTACCTGGAAGATGGGCTGGGACAATGGAAGTGCAGAACTTGTGGTAGTGGCCAGCCAACATTTGGTTTAACTTGAGGCCCATGCCAGGAGAGGGATCTCATGCCTGACACTGCCTGGACGGCCAGGAACTGGAGGGTGGATAGCCTAGAGACTTGGTAGGATAAAACCAGACACAACTGGCAAAAATAAAAATAATAATCACTGAAATGATTCCTAATGATAGGTGCCTTATAGTCATCCAAGAGGCTTGCTCTGGCAGCAGATGCAAGTGGGTGCAGAGACACCACAGCCAAACATTATGTGGCGAGAGTCTAAGGAGGTCTCCATCAGTTCCCTACCCTAAGAGACGGGGCAAGCCTGTGGAAGACGGGGAAGAAAGACTGTAGGACCCAGAGAGGACGGAGAGCAGGAAAATATTGCCCACCAAATCAATAAGTTAAAAAAGTGAAATTAAATATAATTTTACTTCTATTGAAGGAAATTGTGAATATTAAAAATAATTTATTATACAGTTTATATTTGTTTTTCTCATTTGCATCTATGTGTTTATTAGCTCATAATTAGTTTTGTAAGATATTATGCTTATAATTTGGAATATTAGCCTCAGAGGGGACACCTTTTATATGAGGGAGTAAGAAAAGTTTGCTTCATATTAAAATCACTGTCTTTGTAGCGGAGAGACCAAAAACAACAACACAACACAAAACAAAACAAAGCACCAAACAAACAGACAAAAACCTAAAACATCAGTGGAGCCAGGAGATGAAGGCAAGAACTCAGAAATCTCCCAAAGGACCTCGCACTTAGTCATGGAAAATAGCAGAAGCTCATCGGTTGTGCAAGGAGGTGACCTGACATCTAGTCCTTCTCTGCCAATGCTTCAATAGCAATGGCCCTGGAAAATGGTTATTTATTTAAAAAAAAAAGAAAAATAAACTTCCTTAGTGCCCAACCAGGTAGCAGTGCTGGGTAGGAATGCTGCATATGGTGGATACTGGGTTGCTTTGCATTGATCTTAAAAAGAAGAAAAGAGACAAATACTAAACAAATAAGGCTGGCAAGATGACTGAGTAGATAAAGGTACTTGCCACTCAAACATGATATGCTTCCACGCCGTAGAAGAAGGGGTGAATTAACTCCTGAAAGTCGTCCACTGGCCTCCACATGTATGCAATGACATATATATGCTCCCAGAATAATAAATAAAATTGAATTAAAAATTAAATTGTTGTCCAAATAATAAAGTTATCATTTTAATGAGTGTTTAATGGAACATGTTTATTTTGTCCAAGTTATAGCTCATTAATGCCTTGAGCTTTTATTTTCCCAGTTTTAAAGTTGCTGTTTCTTAGTGCTACAACCAATCAACAATATAATAGCACAGTGAAGAAGATAGACAGATCTGTTTATACACATGTCTACACAGGTATGAGCACACACACACACACACATATACACACCTATATACATACATGCATATTGGACACCTTTAACAAAAAGTACTAATTAGGTCAATGGGACTCGTTATACCTAGATGGCTGGCTACTCACTGGCGTTGCTTGCATCCTTCCCAGCTAGTGAATTTGTGAATTTTTCCTCTTCCTTTTCCTTGCTCCAAACCTGGTGCTCTCTTTTGGATGCTCAGTATCTCAACTTTTTGTGTCTATCTCAGTACAGAGTTCTGTTATTTGCTTTTTACTGTAACGTCTCCTATTAAGAATTTGAGGTTGGAAATGCTTTTTCTTTTTTTTTTTTTTTTTTTTTTTTTTTGGTATGGAAGCCAAGAAAGTTTGGAGCTGCTTTTTTTAAACTAGTGACTCGATTACTCTATCATTAAGATTATTCTGTTTTGTAACTAACCTGTCCGTTGGACATTTCCACAGTAGAATCCACCCGCATAAGCAGTTTGAAGAGAGGGACTCTTTGCTCATTCGCACATCCTGAGAGCAGCAATAGGTAGCTATCATGACATTGCATCTGCAAAAGTCACCACTAGGACAAAGTGGTGTGTGTGACAGAAAGAGACTCAGCAGCAGGAGCGCAGTCTTGGATCTGGGAAGATTCTCTTTTACAGGATGCCTTCAATTACTTATTAAATGGAAGCAAGATGCTTATACTTAGCATTTTTAATGTTTTCACATTTCCAGGTATCTCATAAAATCCCACTACTAAATCAAAGGACCCTTCACAGAGTCGTAAAGGATGCATGATGTTGCAGAGGTGTTAATGAATTAGGGGTCCTAAAAGGCACATCCATAATCTTTTCCAAGGTCTACACTCCCTCCCCTCCATGTCCATGCATACTCCCTGCCCCCCAAATAAAATAAATTGGAAAGGGAAGTCACAGATAAATGACCCAGTGTCACGGGCGAGCAACGCATCTTCCACGAGGCAAAATGAGTTACTAGGAGAAAATTTTCCATGTGATTTAGAAGATACCATTTAAATTATATTAGAATTTCTTGAGATAAAAGGCAGTGAATTAAGTGAGAAGATGTAAACCTTCCTGTGATATTTGATTGCTAATGAACAGAAAGTATTAATCTTAGCAACTAAGAAGAGAAAAATGCCTAGTGTTTTTCATTAAATCAACTAAATGATTAAATGAGTTAGTCAGTGGAAACCATTTTAATTTTCTGAATATGAAATGCGCGGCTTATAGTGAATAAATTCAAAGCACCTTTCTAAGCAAGTTTTGACCATAAAATGTGGGCTATAAAGATGTTTGGTATTTTCTTCTTTATAGATAGTCGGTATTTTAAATGTAGTGGCATTGATTGTGTAGAAGGCAATGCCCCTACTCTCCGGGCTTAAAGGAGTTAGCATCCAGAGCACCATCCCTAATGGATCTTCAGCACTATTACAAAATGATTGATTATTGTTGTAGTCATTTTAGCAGCTTTCAGAGCTGTTATATTTTTAATTAAATTGGCTGTGAATTTTGTAAGTGGCAAAGGTTGATAAACTAGCACTCGGTGCTGTATTACCATTCTTCTTTGCGTGGCTGTCATAGTTGGTACATTTATGTGCATAATCTTCTTAACATTCATAAGTCTCTTTGGTCTCAGGCATTGATCTGTGAGATTACTTGCTGTTTGGAAATGGAGAAAACATAAAATTGCACTCAGGAAAGCACGTGGCTCTGAGACACATTGCTCCGTGGGCGGAGAGGAGTTTCCTCGCAGAGCTCTCAAGAAAGAGATTGCTTTACCATCCTCCCAGCCCCTCAGCAAGGAAAAGTAGACATGGGTAGCAGGTCATGGGTAATTTGTCAGTCTTCCTGATAGGCTTGGAGGGATTCTACTGAGCCAGGCCACCAGCTGGGTGTTCCTTAGAACAGGAATGGATACAGTGAAAGGCTCAGACACAGTATCAAGTAAATAAAGAAGGAAGAGTTTGGGGAAGTAGCATGCAGAAACAAATAATCTAGAATTAGAGAGACTCTGAAATCCGAGCATTGGGCAAATCTTCCTGAACAAGTGGCACTGGAGCTGGATACAGTTGGGAAAACATGTGCCATGTGGGCAGGAGCGTGACTGAAAGCAGATTCTGGGGCTAGCTGGCCAGTTTGAAGACCAAAAGGAAAGCTTGGGAGCCTACTGAGCAGAAGTTGGGACAGCTGTGAAAGGGTCCACCAAGGCAGTGCTGGTGATCATGGCACTTTCTGGAGGACATCCTTTCTCCTATGACTTCCATTTGCTATGGGAAGGTCAAAACCCCAGAGAACTGGTAGGAAAGGAGGAAGTGCATTCAATAGAATTATAGCACCTCATTCTGTTTGTATTTTACAATTCGCAGGAGGGCTGACAAACCAGGACCCCTGTTACTAACAATTTGAAGATCAGGGAACTAAGCTCCAAAGGGGCAAGGGCACAGGTTGAATGGCAGTCAATAATCTAAACATCTTAAAAAGCACTACACTTCCCAAAACACTGTCACTTCTGGAGAAATCTCACTTTTGTTCTAGAGTGCAGAGGAGGGTCCTGATTTCCCTCCTTGTCTAACCAATGGTGACTAGGAAAGGCATGGCGAGCCAACAGGGAATAACAGAGCCCAGGGGTCAGAGAGGCTGGGATTTGAATCCCAGCTGAATTGACTGATTTTGTTAAGGCGAATATGCTCTCCGCTTGAGTGTCCACATTTGTTCTATGAAGTAATGGGAGAGTCTGCATCACCAGACTGTAAGGATTGTATTATCCTTCAAACAAAGTACTCGGTTGTTGACAAGCAGCAACTAGCTAACATTTGGTGACTGTTCTAATCACCTTAGAGCAACTGAATTAGGCAATACATTAGTAAAGTAAGTGTTTTATTCCATTTGTAGGAAAAGGAAATAAAAGCTTTAACTTTCAGTGAAGACACAAATGCCATTAAAATATGCTATTTTTTTTTCCACTCATTGGAGTCCTGACGTATAAGAAAAATTTCACATTTAGGCAACCAACTAGACTCTGTCACTAAAATCTTCTTCTTTTTTTTTTTAACAGACTTAATTCACTTTTATTTTCTTTGTATAAAAACCCTTATGTGGTGGCCACAGCTGGAGCCTGGGTCCTCTGAACAGAGACTCTGGTGTGGGTTTTCACAAGATGGTCAGTGAATTCCTGATAAGGAGACTTGGTGAAAACAGTCTCTTTCCAGAGGTCGGGGGTCAGGTAGCTGTAGGTCTTAGAGATGGCATCAAAGGTGGCTTTGGCAAAGTTGCCCAGGGTGGCAGTGCAGCCCCTGGCTGATGTGTAGCAGTCATCAATGCCAGCCATCATCAGTAGCTTCTTGGGCACAGGAGCAGAGACTATGCCAGTGCCTCTGGGGGCAGGGATGAGATGCACCAGCACAGAACCACAGCGGCCTGTCACTTTGCAAGGAACAGTGTGGGGCTTGCCAATCTTGTTCCCCCAGTAGCCTCTCCGCACAGGGACAATGGAAAGCTTGGCCAAGATGATGGCCCCTCGGATGGCAGTGGCTACCTCCTTGGAGCACTTGACACCGAGACCTACGTGACCATTGTAGTCCCCAATAGCGACGAAAGCCTTGAACCTGGTCCTCTGGCCTGCCCTCATCTGCTTCTGCACGGGCATGATCTTCAGAACCTCATCCTTTAGGGAAGCTCCCAGGAAAAAGTCAATAATCTCAGACTCCTTAATGGGCAGGGAGAACAGGTAGATCTCCTCTAGGGACTTGATCTTCATGTCCTTAACCAGGCGGCCCAGCTTGGTGACGGGAATCCACTCCTTGTCTTCAGCTTTACCTCCGCGAGCCCCGCGGCCTCGGCCTATCGGCTCGTGAATCTTATTACTTATAGGTATAGGAAAACGCCTCCTCCAACTCACTCTCTCTCTCTCTCTCTCTCTCTCTCTCTCTCTCTCTCTCTCTCTCACACACACACACACACACACACACACACACACACACACACACCTCACACTCAAAGAGAGAAGAGTGCTGGTTTATATTTGAATTTCCATTGTCATGGGAGGAACTCAGGCATTAGGTGCTGGGGTGATAAGGTCAGTTAGTGAAGTTACGTGATATGGGTTGATGTTTGTCTTTGGTACCAGAACTAGGAAGGCAGCTACCTGTGAGTTCAAGGGAGCCTGATGTATATATACAGTAAGGCAAGTTCCAGGCTACCCATGGCTCCAGAGTGATATCTTATCTCAAAAACAACCAAAGAAGAGGGAGATCAAAAATACATACCATAATGTTCTTGCAGAGGACCAGAGTTCAGTTCCTAGCACCCATGTTGGACAGCTCACTGCTGTCTCTAGCCACAGCTTCAAGCTATCTGGCAACCACAGGCTACCCACACACATGCTATTCATCACACACACACACACACACACACACACACACACACATAACTAAAACTGCTACAAACAATCCCATTCACATGCTATTCACGACACAGACACACATACATAAAACTGCCAAAAACAATCTTTAAAGAAAGGATGAGATTGGCCTAAAAGAGGGTATACTGTCTGAACCGAAGTAAGCACCCACCAGGTTTGATTCCTCTAGTTATATGGAGCACATCTTGACAATTCCCTTTCCGTTGACTACATCATTGAGGAGGCCCTGGGGTGGACCGAAGTCAGTTCAGGTGTGTACCCCTTATTTCTAAAAATGATGGTCGTTTTCAGCAATGCAAAAATGACCCCCACCCGACCGCAGACCCATAGGAAGTGTTTGGATTTGGCACCTGCCACCGGGATTTCTCCAAACACACGTTCAGGGCAGCATTCACAGCAATAGCTAGAATATTAGAGGGTGTCTCTAAGACCGATGTATATGGCGGTGGTGGGGTGGGGAGCAGCGCATTCATGAAAACTACAGGGTAAACACGGCAGTTTCCTTTAGTGGTACAATCTCCATAGTTTTCAACCAGAGGCTGCACAAATTGCCGAGGAGGGAAAGCATGTCCCAGTTTCCATGCGCCGAGGTTACAGATGAGGCACAGAGCTGCCATTTGTATTTGCAGGCGATCTCAATCACTCCGTATGCCTACCCTGGCACCATTTCAAAGCCGTATTTCACGTCACCCTAGTATTTTATCACACATCGCATGTCTGACACAGTTCTCCCTGGCACGCGAGTGCTTCGGGCTAAGTTTCAGATTTTGTCAGTGGGAACAAAGGCACTTGCTGCCACCCAGAAAGTGGCTGGGGAAACATTTCTCTGAGTGTCGCTGGTTTGTCAATGTAAAGCGCCAGGTGGGAAGAAAGGAGGGACAAGCGAGCTCACATCTCGCCAGTTTCTGTGCATTCTTCGCAGCTCATTCTCTGGCTGGGCTCAGGGCCAAGTGAGTCAAGTCTCTGAGCTTTTCATGTGCCAATGGCAGTCAATCCCTGGTACACCAAGAAGAGAAGAAAATGGAAGCTGTTTCCCAAGCAATTCATTTCACCAACTTCAGACTCTGTCATCCAGGGAGACAATCTGGGTATATCATTCTGTCTTTGCCCTGTGGTGTGGCCCAGACTCTGCTGAAAATAGAGTAGTCTCCTCTTTTTCTTCTGTACAACCAATCTGGTGCCTCGTCTCTGCCATGCTGTGTAACAGACCCTGGAAATCAAATGTCAGACATGACTACAGATCTCAGGTACCATGAATGAAACTGTCAGGGGCATTTAAGGTATGTAGGGGGTGGCGCTCACTAGGGTACTGACTGATTTTAGTAGGCTGGCATCTAAACCAAAATCCAACAGTCTCCAATGTGACTACAAGGAACAATTTGATGTCTGTAATTTTAGCTTATTCCACCTCCTCAGTCTGTCTAATCTGTGAGCTCAGTCACCACTATCCTCCATATTCCATATTCCAATGGCCTCTGGTTCATTCGGATTCTATTGAATGCTGTGTCTGCAAATAAGACCTAAGAGCTGAGAACATGATCTGTGTGCACTGTTTGTGGGGCCAGGACAGTGCTCCCATCATGTTTACTTGCCTTTAAGGCTTTATGTATAACTCAGGATAATTTTATCTCTCAGGAAGCATTTGGCAGATTCTGCATTTGCTTGGAGAAGTCATGATGGGAGAGGGAGGGATGAACTAGTCGCATCAAGTGAGTAGAGACCAGGGTTCCTACAGAATGTCATATAGTGCTCAAAATAACTCTCCACAATTAGGAAAGATCTGACCCAGAGCAGTAGAGCCTGAAGCTCTGTCAGGTGAGAACAGCAGCCATGTTAAAAGTCAAATGCTTCTGTCATGTGTCGTTACTTGCTGCTCTGGATATCATGTAAAGGGAGACAGTTCGTTTGTTTCCAGGCTGCCCAGACCCAAATAATCACACAGAAACTATATAAATTAAAGCACTGTTTGGTTGATGGCTCAGACTTATTTCTAGATAGCTCTTACATCTTGAATTAACTAATTTCTATTAGTCTGTGTATCGCCACAAGGCTGTGACCTACTGGTAAGGTCTGGCATCTTTCTCCTTCGGCAGCTATATGGCATCTCCCTGACTCTGCCTTCTTTCTCCCAGAATTCAGTTTAGTTTTCCTGCCTAGCTCTATTCTGCCCTTCCATAGATTAAAGCAGCTTTTTTATTAACCAGTGATAATAAAAAATATTCTCAGCATATAGAGGGGAATCCCACATCATCCTACATTCCTGCACATGTGTGTGGATGAGAGATGCAATGGCTAGCCAGATTGGAAGGGAGAATCTCAAGCATCTCTGGGTATGCTGAGGTCAGTTGCTCAGAAGTTGCATGGTAAAAGAAATCTTCTGTTTCAGCACTTGAGAATCTGAGACAGGGGGATCACTAGTTTGGGGCTACCTTGGGTTAAAAGTAAGATCTTGTCTTAGAAACAAACAAACAAAAAATAGGCTAATCATAAGAGGCAGCTGGAGACTAGGCTCTGACCCTGGATACCTAAGACTGACTGCAGCTCACCTTTATAGATTCAAGTGGCGTTAAGGTGTTTCTTCATAGGCAGAGCCACCTACAGAGAAAGGTCACTTAGAAGGGCATCTAGGTTGTTTCCAGGTTCTGGCTATTACAAATAATACTGCTATGAACATAGTTGAACAAATGTTCTTGTCATATGATCGGGCATCTCTTGGGTATATTCCCAGGAGTGGTATTGCTGGGTCCAGGGGTAGGTTGATCCCGAATTTCCTGAGAAACCGAAACACCGATTTCCAAAGTGGTTGCACAAGATTGCATTCCCACCAACAATGGATGAGGGTACCCGTTCCTCCACAGCCTCTCCAGCAAAGGCTATCATTGGAGTTTTTTATTTTAGCCATTCTGACAGGTATAAGATGATATCTCAAAGTTGTTTTGATTTGCATTTCCCTGATCGCTAAGGAGGTTGAGCATGACCTTAAGTGTCTTTTGGCCATTTGAACTTCCTCTGCTGAGAATTCTCTGTTCAGTTCAGTGCCCCATTTTTTAATTGGGTTAATTAGCATTTTAAAGTCTAGTTTCCTGAGTTCTCTATATATTTTGGAGATCAGACCTTTGTCTCTGAGCATGGCGAACAATGAGGGCTGATGAGAAGCCAAGGACAATGGCACGGGTTTTTTTTTTTTCCCCCTTTTTTTTTTAATTTTTTTTTTATTGCGAAAAGAAGAAAAAAAACATAAACAAAAAAACAAGTTTCCACCTCCTCCCAGCCTCCCATTTCCCTTCCCCTCCTCCCACCCTTCTCCCCCTCCTCCCACCCTTCTCCCCCTCCCCCCACTCCTCTCCCCCCCCCCCCTCCAGTCCACAGAGCAGTCCAGGTTCCCTGCCCTGTGGTAAGTCCTAGGTCCTCCCCCCTCCGTCCATATCTAGGAAGGTGAACATCCAAACTGGCTAGGCTCCCACAAAGCCAGCACATTAAGTAGGATCAAAACCCCCTGCCATTGTCCTTGGTGTCTCATCAGCCCTCATTGTTCGCCATGTTCAGAGAGTCCGGTTTTATCCCATGCTTTTTCGGTCACAGTCCAGCTGGCCTTGGTGAGCTCCCCGTAGATCAGCTCCACTGTCTCAGTGGGTGGATGCACGCCTCGTGGTCCCGAATTCTTTGCTCATGTTCTCCCTCCTTCTGCTCCTCCTTGGGACCTTGGGAGCTCAGTCCAGTGCTCCTGTGTGGGTCTCTGTCTCTATCTCTATCCATCACCAGATGAAGATTCTATGATGATATGCAAGATATTCGTCAGTATTGCTCTAGGATAGGGTCATTTCAGGTTCCCAATCCTCAGCTGCCCAAGGAACTAACTGGGAACCTCATCTTGGGCACTAGGGAGCCCCTCTAGGGTCAAGTCTCTTGCCCACCCTAAACTGGCTCCCTTAACTAAGAATTGTGGTTCCGTGCTCCCCTATCCACCTTTCCTTTATCCCAATTCTCCTGTTTCCCAGGTCCCCCCTCCTTCCCTTCTACCTTTTCTCTCCCCATCTCCCTTTACCCCCATCCCACCCCATCCCCAAGATCCCATTTTCTCCCCGGAAATTTGGTCTACTTCCCTTAGCCAAGAGGACAACTATATGTTTTTCCTTGGGTTCACCTTCTTACTTAGCTTCTTTAGGTTCACCTCTTGTAGACTCCGTGGTCCTTATTTATGGCTAGAAACCAATTATGAGTGAGTACATCCCATATTCAGTGAAAGATTTATTTGACAAGAACTTTAAGGCATTGAAGAAAGAAATTGAAGAGGATACCAAAAAATGGATGGACCTCCCTTGCTCTTGGATTGGGAGGATCAACATAGTAAAAATGGCAATTCTACCTAAGGCAATTTATAGATTCAATGCAATCCCCATCAAGATCCCATCAAAATTCTTCACAGATCTGGAGAAGACAATAATCAACTTTATATGGAAAAACAAAAAACCCAGGATAGCCAAAACAATCCTATACAATAAAGGATCTTCTGGAGGCATTACCATCCCTGACTTCAAACTCTATTACAGAACTACAGTAATGAAAACAGTGTGGTACTGGCATAAAAACAGAGAAGTCGACCAATGGAATCGTATAGAAGACACGGATTTTATCCCACAAACCTATGAACACCTCATTTTCGATAAAGGAGCTAAAAGTATACAATGGAAGAAAGAAAGCATCTTCAACAAATGGTGCTGGCACAACTGGATGTCAACCTGTAGAAGAATGAAAATAGACCCATATCTCTCACCGTGCACAAAACTCAAGTCCAAATGGATTAAAGACCTCAATATCAGCTGGCACGGGGTTTTGAACCTACGTAATGTGCTGGCTTTGTGGGAGCCTAGCCATTTGGATGTTCACCTTCCTAGAAATGGATGGAGAGGGGAGGACCTAGGACTTACCACAGGGCAGGGAACCCTGACTGCTCTTTGGACTGGAGAGGGATGGGGAGAGGAGTGGGGGGAGGGGGAGAAGGGTGGGAGGAGGCGGAGAAGGGTGGGAGGAGGGGGAGGGAAATGGGAGGCTGGGAGGAGGTGGAAACTTGTTTTGTTTTTTTTTTCTCCTTTTCTCAATAAAAAAACGGAAAAAAAAAGAGAAAGGTCACTTAGTCCATGGTATTATAACAGGAGTATGTGGAAATCAAATACACTTCATATTTTCTTGGCTAGCTTCTAGGCCTGCCTGGAAAGCAAGTATCTCTGATTTCAAAAGATGGTAGCAATTACTACTTTTTCCTAAGGGAAAGATGCCACAGAGATGAAAAAACATGTTTTAAATTGCTGCATGCCTCCTGCAAGCTTGGAGTCTATTTGTAAGACATTTATCTCCTTATGCACTCATTCCCCAATTATCATTTAATTAATAAACCTAACAACATGAGGTATGCTGATCAATAGGAAGAGAATGGATGAAACTGAACCTGAAGTATCATGGTATTGACCCATCTGTAGGAGGCTGAGAGCCATTTCTCTAAAATGAGCCTGCTTCCTTCCACTGAGATTCAGAGAGAGGGACCCAGATGTCTAATAATATTTAGACAGCTAGATAGTGTGATGGGTTCAATGGGCACTCTTCTGAGTCTCAGCATTTGTGGACAGAAATGAATTGGCTTGTAAACTAGGACCACTGTGTTCACTTCTGTGGACATGGCCAACTATCTTTGTGGTATGGATACTGCCCGGCAGCTGACAGCATAGTCAGAAGCCTGCCTGATTAAATATATGTTTAGACATTTTCACAGACATTTCTAAGAACCAGACAGATCTGGGATACAAGACAGGAGACAGAAGCAGGTTCCTCCAAGGACCTGTATTTCCCTTCCCATGTGTTCCCACCTTTCCTCTCTGAATGTCATGAAGGTTCTAGAACTCCAGATGTGAGACAGTTGCTGACAGCTCAGATATCCTATTTATTCATGGTGTCAAAGTCACAGCGATGGGGTTTAAATGTTGCTATCATAATTTTGGAGGTAAACATCAGCTTATGGAAACCCACATCCTGTGGGTTGCATCTTTCATCTGGGCCTGAGCTATGAGGGAGAGATCAGCCTCATGTGGGTTCAATATCCAGCAAACACACCCAGGCTAACTTTGGTAATCAGTGTTGCACAATGAAAATATCAGGGAAATTCATTAGCGGGATAAAAATCTGTAACTTTTGCTGTCTCTGAGACCACTGGGAATGCTTCCTCAGTGAACTCTTGGACTAGGGATTGCCTTACCCTGAATTATAGTGAAATCTGTCTTAAGTGATCACCCAGGGACCACCAAAATCTGTAACTTGGTAGAGGTTGAACTTTAGCTAAAGGTCAAACAAAATTCTTCTAGAAACCTTGGGGGTTGCTTAAAGGTGAAATAAAAAGCTTAGAGGAAAATTGACTTAATCCCTGGTTTTTGAACCAAGTAGCACTTGCTAAGCAGGCTGAGGAGCACTGTCAGCTCCAAAAAGCCTGACTAATCCATCTGAGAGGCCTCATCCCCCCTGTCAGGTACACGGGCTCTTCTGACCTAGGAGACACTACTGATGCTCTTGTTTGCCAAAGATACCCAGCCCCTTTGCCCATGGCCCAGGGCCATTGCCAGGAGTAGAGTTTCAATGATATTCCAGGCCAGGCCTTGCTCATGTTTCAAAGAACACAGTTCACCAATGCCTTTGAGAGTCTCCGTTCAGCAATACTAGCTAGCGTCTGTCCTCTATAGGAATATTTTGTCGGAGAAAACTGGGGGCTGAACAGATAGCTCAGCAATAAGAACATATCCTGCTCTTTCAGACAGTTCCAGGTAGGTTCCCAGCACCCATGTTTGGTGGCTCATTACTACCCGTGACTCCAGCTTCAGGGGATCCAATGCTTTCCTCTGGCCTCCACAGGTACCTGTACACATGTGTAGGTACACATAAATAAAAATAATACAACCTTTTAAAGGGAGAGATGTTTATTTCAGTCTATAATGGAGATTTACTCTTCTATTGCATCTCGCAGGGCCTAGCGTGGAAAAGAAGTCAGGTGCATCATACCTGTTTCTAACCCTCTCTGGAGCACACAGAGGAGGCTTTAAGTCATCTTGAGCTTATACTAGACTACTAGGAAATAACATCCTAGACTAACTGTTTTCTCATAGTTCTGGTAGCTACAAGTCCAAAAGTAGGCTGCCATGACTAAGGTCTTGGTGAGGGCTTACCATGCTCCTGCCTTACTGATATCATCTACTCCTGGATCCACATATCCCAGAGAGAAAAGACACAGGTGTCTTCAACTGCTTGGAAGAACACTAATGCTGCCATAGGGCTACAGAGTTAATCAAAGATCCCACCAGCAAATCTTGTACTGTGGTTGGGGTTTTGTGACATGGACTTTGGGGAACACATAGTGAGTAGCACTCTGAAATTCTTGGGGCCAAACAAAGCAGGCATCAGAGACCAAGATGGCAGCTGTGTTATGCTTGCTATCTTCCTATAAGCAGAGAAGGACCCAGGCCTGTCAGGTGCACATCTAAACCATGACACGTTTTGATAGCTTAGTCTACTCACTGTAGGATTTTCTTACTTTACCTCTCAGAAAAATCAAAGCAATATAAATGCCTATCGTAGTGTTCATTGGGCCCTTATGCCAGTCACCGTCCTCAGCAAGCCTGCTCCCTACAGTGTGTCCTAGCGAATTTTCACCATCGTATCTCAGTCACGGCACTCTTCCCCATTTGATAAGATAAGCTTCCATAGAACATGAGTTTAACATGCTGATTCTTTTTAGGAATAGTGGAACGATCTAATGGCACAGCAAGGGACAGCTTTGAGGACAAGGACACGTAAGAGTGGCCTTCTTCATGGGAAGAGAAAACTGACCTTGATGGAGCTGCTGCCAAGATGGCAGTAGGCAGGCAATGCTGGTGGCTTTCAATTATTCAGAGTAATGTCCCCAAGATTGCTTCTGCCGCTCCTACCACAGAGATGATGCCTGCCTGTAAGCCGCTGTAGTGTCACACTTCAGAATCCGTCTCCTTTGGGAGGGGAGATCTCTTACCACCATGGATGTTTATGACACAGTGGTCAGCGCTGGGACCTTAGTGTTACTCAACTTTCTGTCGACTGAGCTAACAGTCACAACTCTTATTCACTTAAGACCCGAGCTGAAATGGGAGAGGCAGAGGGGGGTCCTAGGAGAAATGCTGACACAGACTTCTTAGCATGGAAGCAATGTTTATCCGGGACATTTGGATCTGGATGTTTTAGACCTTGTGTTGCTCTGTAGTAAGGGTTATCCCCTATTTAGGTAATCTAGCTTAGTTTGTATTCTGAAGAAACTGGTGTTTGGAGTAAATGGCGTAAAGTGCACGAAAGGAAGCCGTGCACTCCCTTGATGCCTGCCTCACATAACTAAACACTTATTTATCTTTTTTTTATTAAAAATTTCTGCCTGCTCCCCACCTCCCATTTTCCTCCCCCTCCCCCCATCCCCCTTCCTCTCCCTCTACAGTCCAAAGAGTAGTCAGGGTTCCCTGCCCTGTGGGAAGTCCAAGGTCCTCCCCACTCCATCCAGGTCTAGGAAGGTGCACATCCAAACAGACTAGGCTCCCATAAAGCCAGTACATGCAGTAGGATCAAAATTCAGTGCCATTGTCCTTGCCTTCTCAGTCAGCCCTCATTGTCCCCCACGTTCAGAGAGTCCGGTTTGATCCCATGCTTTTTCAGTCCCAGTCCAGCTGGCCTTGGTGAGCTCCAATTAGACCAGTCCCACCGTCTCAGTGGGTGGGCGCACCCCTCATGGTCCTGACTTCCTTGCTCATGTTCTCCCTCCTACTGCTCCTCATTTGGACCTTGTGGGTCTTTGTCTCTATCTCCATCCATCGCCAGATGAAGGTTCTATGGTGATATACAAGATATTCATCAGTATGGCTATAGGATCGGGCCATTTCAGGCTCCCTCTCCTCAGCTGCCCAAGAAACTAGCTAGAGACATCATCCTGGACACCTGGGAACCCTTCTAGAGTCATAACTAAACACTTATTTATCTTAATGCCTTATTTATGTTAATTGAGCTGACTTAGCTCACAGGTCTGAGTGAAGATGCCTTGGAAGTCAGGCAAACGGCACAAACGCAGCTCATGGATAAATCCTCAGAAGGGCTCGTGGGTTTACAGGTTTGTGTCTGGTGGCTCCAGCTTCCAGGAACCTGGTTGTTGGCTCCTTTCCAGAGCGATCATCCATGTTCCACCACAGTATTACTCTTCTGTTTATAGTGACTTCCAAGGCCAGAGCAAGACTGGCTCACCATGGTGCCGTCTTCTGTTCTACACTCCTGTATGCACAGGCTGATAAAGGAGCTAGCAATACAAGTTCCTGGAGCTCTGCAAACTTGGCTGCTGCTGGAATCGTGATGATAACAAGCTAGCCAGCTAAGCTTCTATCACGTTCACTGCTCAGCAGCCCCACTCCTTTCTCTCAATAGTACTGCGCTACACCTGCAGTGAAGATCTGTGATCTAATATGTAGGCCCAACATTCTGAATTATCCTTGTCTGGTTTAGCGTAATCAGCTCTAAGTAACCAAGAGGTGGTATCTTACAAAAGCTACTTGGTTAGTAGGAAACATTAAAATAAAGGATCAATAGGAATCAAGGATCTATTGCCTCAGGTATTAAGACTTCTAAACAGAGTTTGACACGTAATCAACCTATATTTTCTTATAATTCACATTAAAAGCCAACATCGTTATGTACTAAGCCTGAGGATTGTCTCCACTAGAAGACCCTAACAGAGGGCCATCCAGTAACAGCCTAGATGCCAAGTTGGACCTGCTGTTTGTTTGAAGACATAAGTTTTTTTTTAAACATTTATTTATTTATTATGTATACAATATTCTGTCTGTGTGTATGTCTGCAGGCCAGAAGAGGGCACCAGACCTCATTACAGATGGCTGTGAGCCACCATGTGGTTGCCGGGAATTGAACTCAGGACCTTTGGAAGAGCAGGCAATGCTCTTAACCACTGAGCCATTTCTCCAGCCCTGAAGACATAAGTCTACCTGTATTTCAATAAAACTTATGTCTTCATAAGTTTTATTGAAATACAGGTAGACTTATGGACTATTTTCTTAATACAATGGAAAAATATTTGTGGCACAGACCTAGGCTACATGGCATAAAATAACACCTATTTAGCCTTTTATAAGTGAAAAATAATGGTTATCACTGTCCTTTACTAAAGTTGGAAGAAAACCTTAACTAACATGCAATGCATGTTTATTGAAAAGGCTGAAATAGGGCAGGTTCCATCTGGGGCATAATAAAGAGTTATCTACTGTACGTGGAGAAGGCATGATGCGATGGGCCACTGGATAAATATGACAGGCACTTACTAAGCAAGGTAAGACTAGAAACACGGATTTGAGGGTTGTAGAAACAGCATTTAAAGCCATGGCCTTGAAAGAGAGCTTGTGGGAGGAAAGGGGAGTGAAGGGCAAGCAAGAGAGCTGAGATCAAGCGTGGGCTGCTCTGACATTCCCTACATGGGTATAGGAGGAAGAAAAAGCAACCTAAGAAGCTGCTACAAATGCAAAGGCCTGGGGTTGACCAAGTGTGAAGAAATTGGGGGATGTGGTTAGACCACAGTACATCAGGAAGGACTGAAGCCAGATGTGATCAGAGAAGAGTTTCAGTTTCATTCCATGTACATAGAAAGGGAAGAGATGAACCTAAAATAGCAATAAAACAGTATAAAAAAAAACTGCATTCTGAAGTCGGATGCCTGAATTTATCTGAAAATCCTGCTAATTCCTGGATTGGTAACTTTTGCTGGTTAAATGAAGAATAGAGGAAATAATGTTTGCAGTATGCTTAGATGAGTGCTAAACATAGAAGCACACAGTATATGCTCAGTGGATGTTGGGGTTTGATTACTCTTGAGGGGAAAAGTGTTTGGAGATCAAGAAAACATCTGTTGTCAGTCCTCACTTCCCACCTTGCTTGAGACAGGGTTTCTCCTTTGGCCACTGCCTATGCCGGGCTGGCTGGTCCATGGATGTCTAGTGTGTCTGTCTCCGCCTCGCGTTTCGTGGTAGGCACTCTGGGATTCCTGATGCACCACTGCTCTTAGCTTATAGAATTTCTGGGGATCTGAACTCAGGTTCTTATGCTGGCATGGTGAGTGCTTTACCCACCGATCTATCTTCTGAGTCCCAACTTAGACTTTTCAGATGATGAGGGTAGACTGGAAGCACTCAAACACAGAAGCAAGGAAACCATTTAAATGCAGCTCAGATGACCCAGGGGAGAGAGGGGTCTCTGTCCAACTCTCTTGGAACCCCACAAGGTCCTTTGATTTTTCCTGGTGCATGTTACTCTTTCACCATGGTCTCTGGGCCAGCAGATGCCAGCAGATACAGAGACGTGAGCTGCCTCATGAGCCCGCCTCTCTCAGTTCTTTAGGCTGTGCCCAAATCCCCTCCACCCCCGGACAGGTACTGATATGTAGCACTTACCCATAGAGAAAAGGACAGCAGCAGTCAATCCCAGCACATGGCAGGGAGGGGCATGGGCACGGATCCTTGTCTTACATGGTGCAGAAAAGCTGTGGGTCTCTGGTCCAAGTACCTTCCCCAAGAGACAATGCCATCCTCACTTCAGGGTGGCTCCTCAGCAGGCAGGCAGGCAGGCTTTTCATGCTCCTTTAAGTTCTGAGGGCAGGCAATTCAAATTCATTTCTGAGGACACAGCACCAAACTGGGGCTGTGTTAGCCCACAAAAAACCATTAATGGGATAATGTACTCCATCATGGAGAAAGAATCAAAGAGACTGTAATGGGGCTTCATTATATCCATCTGTCCATCCATCACTTCTTGCCCATTGCTCACCACTTGACTTGAAAAATGAGACGCCCCCTAACTAATTAGATTTACCCTAATCTCCTTTATGGACCATCAATCCTCTTCAGAGGCCATCTGTGAGTTTAGAGTTCAGACCTTTAAGAATTATGCTAATCAGTCTTCCTCTAATTTAAAGTGTTCTTCTGATGACCACAATTTGAAGCTTCTGGCTGTGAGAAATGAGAAAACCATTGTGAGATTTTGTTCTAATTTTAAGCACCCTCAGTGCCGCCTAAGGGATAATTTCGAAGAAAATAGTCAAAAAGTGAAGGACCTTTGAGCCAGGTAACATAAAAAAAGAAAAAAAAAGGAAAAGAAAAGAAAAAGGAAATCACCGAGTGTGGGGAGAATTTTAATTGTTTTGTAATTATTAGGACATGGTGTGCTTTCTTTTGTATGATCAAATTAGAAGTTGCCAGAGCTATTAAATTATGTTATGGCATGGAACTGTAGATTCCACTGGCGTATAAAACACAGTAAAACCGGCTCAAGGAGGGATGCACCAAGAGGGGCGTTATGATGAGCAGGTATTCTGCCCCTGTGTTGGCGGGGGGCTGTGGTGTGACCACATGATTTCAGTACAGGAGGTCACTGGTTTGAAGGTGGGAAGACCTTAGCACATGAGGGCTGCTGTAGAACCTTCTCCTGGTATATAGAAATAACAAGTTATGGAATTAGACGCAGAGCACATAACGTTCAGGGGAAGTCCTGGTGCTCTGTTGCTTCCATGGTGAGTCTTATCCACAACTCATGCTCTTGATTGCAAGAGGTCACATGCTAAGTACTTGAGCTCCTATAGGCTGCTCACCTTCGGTTGCATCCACTGTAACTGCTGTGGCCCCCACAGACCATTTGAAAATGGGTCTTGTGTCCTAGTGAAGACAGTGGACTACGTATGACCTGTCCTTTACCAACCAATGCCTGCTCTTAATCATTATCCGAGACCGACCCTTGCTTTGAAGCATCCCTGCCCTGTAAGCATAAAATGCGATCCACATGCATATTTTTAGATTTTTTTTATAGTGGGTATGTTTTAAACACAGAAAATGCTCACCTCAGCTAATTCAGTCCACAAATTTCCTCATGGGCATAACCAGAGGTCTGTATGTATGCTAAGTGATTCTAGAATTCATAAAGTTGATAATAAAGTTAACCCTAACTATGGGGTACTAATGTTTCCTTTTACTCAGTGAAGGTGTGTGGCTATTACTGCAGGGCCCTCTCAAGATGGTAACTAGCTGTGGGTTCTCACTGGCTAGTGGACTATCTCAATCACCCCTAGAGCACCAACTCAGTGTTTTCTCCAGCCTTTCCTTCAAAAAATGATTCCTTCTCCCCTTCCTCCCACTCTTCTCCCCCTCCCCCCCCCTCCTCTCCCCCTCCCTCTCCAGTCCAAAGAGCAGGTGGAAACTTGTTTTTTTTCTCCTTTTCTCAATAAAAAAAAAACTATAAATAAAAAAAAATGATTCCTATGGGATAGCTAGAGGTCAGTTTTCTTGTGGTTTTCCAAACCCTAAGACAATACAGTTGTCACTGGCAACGTAGACTGCCAGCCCGCAACCAGGCAAGGGCAGATCTTTCATTTATATTCTGCTGTTTGTTTTTCTCTCCAACTATCACTGAAGGGGAGAAGGATGTAGCTACTAGGATTCTAGGGACAAAAATGGGTTAGCAGGAGATATTCAAGAGCTGGCTCTTTATCTGCATCCTTCATAACTTTATTGTGCTATCATAGTTTGATAAATAACCGTCATTAAATTTTCAGATTGATGAGAGCTGCAACGAAATCTTATTTGTTCTGTATGTCTTTTCCAGAATGTCTCTATTCTTGCCTTAGCATTTTGTAGTTTACAAAGCACAATCAATCCATTATTGGAGGGCAGAAAATGAGCAGACCTGCAGTATCCTCCAGAGTATCTTGTCACGGCTGGTTCATTTGGGTAAAAAGTACTTCACATGCACCTCTGTATGTCTAGCTGTGATCTTATAAGGTCGTCGTCATTAAGGTACTGGATTTGAAGTCACCATTAAAGCATTTGATTGAACAATAATCATTGATGTTTTGAAGGTCAATGTAAGATGGGCTGTCATGGATAGACATGATTTTGGACACAAGCAAGCTATAATTAAGTGAGGAAGGCAGATGCGTATGATAGTATTTATAATAAATCTCCTGAAATCTCTGAAATGGACATCTCATCCTCTGGTGGATCTGGGGAATAAATTGTTTTTTCATTTATTCCATGAAATAGAGAACAGCATGTGTGGTGGGCAAAGCAGGCTGCTTAGAGAACATAACCTGTTGATATAGTTGAGAGGTGAGGGTAAAGTGGAAATTAAGGACCTTTAGTACCAAGATGATAGGTCAAGGATCCAATTGTGAGACATCAAGTATCAGGAAACTAATTGAAGTGCCCTGGATATGAGTGACCGTCCAGTTTCTACCCTTAAAACTGACAAGCCCCTGATGTATGTTTCTTCATGTTGTTCACTGAAGTTTATTTGTTTTAAGACACGATCTTACTATGTATCCCTGGTTGGCTGAGAACTCGCTATCCAGACTAGGCTGACATAGAACTTACAGTTGTCACAATGGCCTTGAGCAGGGCTGATGGAGGCCTGTTTGAGAAAGCTGTTTCTCTGATCTGAGTGGAGACCTAACATTCCAAGCTACAGGAAGCAAAAAAGTTAATTCGGTTTGTTCAAACACTTGAGCTAAGCAGCACCCTTCAGGAGGGTGGATTTACCTTAAGCCACGTTAGAGAGATAGGAGGACTAGTCCTTTAACGCAATCCATACTTTCTCTTCAGAATCTTTGTTGTCTGTGCAGTTCTTCCATGGCCTCATGAGACTCTGAGTCTCCCAGCCTTCTCGAGTCCTGACTCAGAAAGAAGTAGCTTTTCCTTTTTTCGTCTCTTCAATGTGTCTTTTGGATGCTGACATGTGTGTGTGTCTACAAACACAAGAAACACGTTGGTTGCTGGGCGGTGGTGGCACACGCCTTTAATCTCAGAACTTGGGAGGCAGAGACAGGCAGATCTTCATGAGTTTGAGGCCACCCTGGTCTACAATAACTAGTTCCAGGATAGGTGCCAAAGCCACAGAGAAACACTGCCACAAAAAAAAGAAAAGAAAAGAAGAAGGAAGGGAGGAAGGAAGGAAGGAAGGAAGAAAGAAAAAAAGAAAGAAAGAAAGAAAGAGTTACCAAGCTAGACTCTGGTGAAACCAAATTTCTGTTGTTGATAACCATGTGGGGTACACTCTTACGTGGCCTCTGACATAAAGCTACACACATACATGTGAATACAGTCACACAGATGCATGCACACTTTATTTAGCCCATTAATTTTTTAAAGGTACTTCACTGTAGAAACTTTAATGTTAGGCATTGTTAAATATAGAAAAAAGAAGGTAGGAGTATGGTACTGTAGTTCTAACACACAGTGTGTTAAGATCATCGCTCTCACCCTTTACTGATGTGAGGAGCCTGGCCCGGGGGTCCTGGGTTGAGTCAGAAAGGAAACCAAGTGAACCATGGGAAAAAGGCAGTAAGAAGTACTCTTCCACGGCCTGTAGTGGTATTTCATTTGTATTTTAATAAATAATGCTTGCCTGAAGATCATAGAGTAAAACAGCCACATTGGTCAGCCTGACAGACCAGGCAGTGGTAACACACACTTTTAATCCTAGTAGCCACACTAGGTTGCTATAGAAACCAGAGCAGTGCATGCCTTTAATCCCAGTGGTGCACACCTTTAATCCCAGCCCTAGAGAGGAATATAAGATGGGAGAAGACAGTTCTCAGACACAGTCTCATTCTGAGATTCTTGGAGGTAGGATCACCATTTTCGGACTGAAGTAGAGGTAAGAGCTAGTGGCTGGCTGCTTTGCTTTTCTGGGTCTTCATATTAAACCCCAATATCTGTCTCTGGGTTTTTATGAATCATGCTTCAATGGCCTCTGCTTCAGTTCCTGTTACCAGGTTTCTGTCCTGCCTGAGTTCATGCCTTGCCTTCCCCTGATGATGGGCAGTTACCTGGAAGCCAAATAAACCCTTTCCTCCCAGAGTTGCTTTGATGTCTAGGATAGCAATAGAAACCCTAAGACATCTTCTTTGTAACAGCACTGTATACCTGGCACCCAACACAGTGCCAGGCAGAAAGCAAGTACTCCATTAATTGCAATCAAGTTAGAACAGCATCATTATCCTTGGACCCCCATCATTTGGCCTAGAGCAGAAAGGCCCCAGAACTGGACCAAGGACACCTCTCCCTCAGCCAGAACAACAAGCCGTTTCCCATAGAGCATCATTTACTCCTGGTGGGTTTGCTGTCATTTTGCTAAATACCCCATCCTTGAATCTAGCTTCTTTTGTAAGTAGATGGCTTGCCTGTGCACTCAAAGCACAGACTAACCATTTGCCAAGTGTAAAGAGAGTTAATAACTGGCTTCCCCACTCCCATGGAATGCCAAAAAATCAGTCTGTCTGACTTGAGAATGTTTGATGTTTGATTTTTTGGCATCCAGTTAGCCACAATCTGATAACCAATTAGGAGCACTTACAGACTTGGACTAATAATTTAGCTACCAGGCTGCTGTCACATGTCACCTGAACTGGAGTCAGTTATTGCCAGTGTCAACATAGCTTCCAAATGAATCTTTTTTTCCAATCTACCGTGCAAGTTTTCTATGAAAATAGCAGTCAGTGCGCCACTCCTTTGCCCTGTGGAAAGCGGCAATAATGGAGTTGCAGAGCCCTCAAAACACAGTCTTGGTTTAGGAATCAACGTAAGCAAACAGACTCGAAGAGGTCATAAAATGCAGAAAGAGCATGCATTTATTATTGTGATTGCAGGCATGTTACTAGCATCCAGACAAAAGGTGCTATGCTGCAGAAACGGGACCAAGAGAAAATATGGAGAAGGGAGAATATGGTGGCGAGTATCTCAGCCTGTATTAGGAAGTATGTCACACTTGTTTACGAAGAGGTTGATCTCCTGCAATATACCCTTAGTATAAAAGTCAGAATGACCCCTCAAGGTGCACATCTTCTTCAGCCCGCAGTATTAGCAGGTACAATTATTACTTAAATTCACTTAGAGCTGAAGATGATGTTTTTACATTACTTAGTATGTGTGCAAGTGACAGTAATGTCTACAAGACTTATGACTAAGAGTTGAGAAAGGGAAGATTTGCCACTATTGAGCAGTTGTTGGTTTTATTTTATTTTTTATTTTTTGATTTTTGTTTTTTGTTTTTTTGGGTTTTTTTTTTGTTTTGTTTTTGCTTTGTACTATTCCACTCTCCTTACATGTCAGACTCTATTTCTCTGCTCCAATGGGACATCACTGACCTACATGTTATAGGTACAATCCTCACACAACTGAACGGTGATGGATCATACTGCCTTAGCGTTCAAGATCATCCTCATAACTGGACCATGTGTGAGGTCCTGAGAAGCAACATGGCAGTTGGATTCAAATGTTACAGGCCTGTTTGGTCCAGCCTGCCTTCAGTCAACTGCCTTGCCAAACTCTGATTCCAGGAACAAGCATTTTTTGCATATTTGTGTCTGGACCTTTAAATAGAAGCCAGAAATTGTAAGAACTTATTTCAAAGCATTTTTACTTTTTGTCTTTTAAAAGCTCCTCTAAACCTTTGAGCAGGATGAAGGTGAGATTAATGAAAAGATTAGCTCTCCTGCAAGCTTTTGGTGGGTCCTTCGCTCACTAACTCCTAACAATACTTCTAGCTGGGTTTGAGAACAACAAAGAGACAATTTTTTGAATGAGACATGCATGCTCCTCTGTAATAACTCTCCTTACGCCTCCCAGACCTGACCCTCTCCATGGCCTCTTTAGGATTCTCAATAATAAGATCTGGGGTTTGAGATTCACAGTAGGAAGTTGAGACAGGTGAGGGTTCTTCTCTAGAACACTTAGAAAGTTGTCACCACCCTTCAATGGTGATTTAATTTTTTGCAGTGGTAACCTTGTTTGGATTTGTTTGAGTTGGGGGTCAGGGAGAAAACAAGGGGCGTTTGCCATTGCCCTACATCTTTGTGGCACATGCTGGTTTCTGGGTTGTGAACAATTGTAGGGCATATAAAATGCACAGTTGAGCCGACATTAAGGAAAGCTTGACTTCTTTCAAATATTCTGCCTAACAGGAAAGAAAAGCACTTAAGTCCTTGGTGAGAAAGATCGACCGCCATGCACGGTAAACTCGTTTTTCCAACTGCAGTTGGGACCTTAAGTCTTTCTTAAAGAAGGGTTTGAAAGGAAAAAAAGAAAAAGAAAATACCTGAGATTTGGAGACAGGTATGATACACACCTGTAATCCTGGTACTCGGTGGATAGAGTAAGGAAGGTTTGTTTTTGGAGAATGATTTCAGCTACATAGTAAGACCCTGTCACAAATGAAACAAATGAACAACTAAAAAAGAAAGGAAAAAAAGGAAGAAAGAACAAACTAAACCAAGAAACATCAAAAATAAAGATTCCTGGGTCATGGGTAGGCCTTTGTAAAGAAAGAAAGAAAGAAAGAAAGAATAAATGAATAAATAAATAAATAAAGGCGTGCGCCGCCACTGCCCACTGCCTGGCAAAAAAAAAAAAAAAAAAAGGAAATAGAGGGAGCTGTTTGGGAAAGGTTGACTCCTAGTTTGTTTGTACAACGCGCTCACAGGCCAAGTTCTTTGGAGCGCACTGGGACAGTTCCAGTGAGAAATTAATAGATTTGTGGGCATCAGAGACAGTGACTTCTAATGGGTGAGGAGCAGCTTCAGAGGGTGTGGTTTTTGTCACTTGGGGCAGAACCCTGTTTCTATAGACGGAAGGACTAGTAACCAATCCAGCTGAGTTCTGAGAAGAGAGATTTTATGTTATTTATTTTTCATCTGCCAAGACAAGAATTCTTGTGCCAGCCCCAGGCCAGCTGCTGCTGCTGTGGCTCTTGAAGCTTTGCTCATTGTGCAACAGGCAAGCAGGAGGATGTGTGCCAGGCTAACTCTGACCTCCTGGCTTCAAGGAGGCCACCACTTGTGTAAAGGGCTCGCTGCTCATCTGCTTCTCCACGCAAAGTATGTCATTAGCATGGCCTGATGTTGAGGTGGGTGAGGTGGCAGGCCAGCAAGTAAGCATCTATCCAACCAGTGGCACTGCCCCTGGCTGGAGGTGGTGCCGAGGCCAGCTGTTTTTGACTGCCTTCTCCACCCTGAGCTCCTGGGATCTGGATGATCACTCCTGCCTGACACTGTCTTTGGAATGAATCACAAGGGGAGACTAAATAATAGTATATTGACAGTGGGTGGTAGAGGCGCACGCCTTTAATCCCAGCATTCAGGAGGCAGAGGAAGGAGGTTCTCTATGAGTTTTGAAGCCAGCCTGGTTAACAAGAGCTAGTTCCAGGACAGCCAGAGCTACACAAAGAAACCCTGTCTCAAAAAACCAAGCCAGGGGCTGGAGAAATCGCTCAGGGGTTAAGAGCATTGCCTACTGTTCCAAAGGTCTTGAGTTCAATTCCCAGCAACCACATGGTGGCTCACAACCATCTGTAATGGAGTCTGGTGCCCTCTTCTGGCCTTCAGGCATACACACAGACAGAATATTGTATAATAAATAAATAAAACCAAGCCAAAACAACAAAGAGAGAGAGTGTGTGTTGACAGTGATCTCTTTAGTCCCCTTCTTTTTGGCACTTGTGGCTCCTGCGCTTGTCTTTCGCCCTCCATGTAAGGTCTCCTCACCCTGCCCCAGTCACTGCCGTTTGGCCAGTAAATAGTCCACACAGCGTCTCTTTCCTTGTTCAGAGTTTGCACTCGGTGACTGGTGATCTCTCTCTGCCTTGAGCTCCTCTCCTGTAGACCACACTGCCTAATGCCACTCCCCTGTTCTCAGGAAGTGACAGGTTTTAGTACGATGGTGCCCAAGTGCAGGCTTTCCCCCACTTTTCTATTTACGGCCTAAACAGTACTATATATCAAATATTTCTCTAGTGCTCACATTGCATTAAGTGTTATAAGTAACCAAGGAATGGTTTAAAGGATACAGAAGAATACACACCAGTCTCATCCAGGAGCCATGCCATCTTATCTAAAGGACTTATTTTCGTATCTTACAGGAGTCGGGTGAGTTCTGATCTCTTCCTGGGAGAATGAGGGATGATCGTACATGTTCGTTGTCTGCCTACAGTCTCTCAAGGGTGCTAAGTGCTGTCTAAACTGTTCTTTATTGGAGTGTGAAGTACAATGTGCTACAAATTCACGTTTGTTGAATAATGGAATGGATTCCGCAAAGAATGAACATCAAATGCAAAGGGCCGAGGAGCGTGCAAAGCCCCATCTGGGCCAGCTTTTCCAAATGTGTTTTTATCTTGAAAGCATAGTTGATGCTGCTTAGAATATTGGGTTAAGGAGGCATCCAAGGCTGTGTCTACATGCATTATTTGTTGTGAGCCTGCCTGGCTTTTGTGACTGTGTGTTGGCTCAGATTCCTGTAGGGCAGACATTCTCTCCTCTTAGGGGAGAGTTATCTTGCCTACAGTGCATGCCTCTAAAAACCCTGCGAGGCGCCTTTGAAAAAAACCAGCCATATGTGGCAGAGCAAATAGAAAACAAAGTGTTCAGGAGATTCAAAAGGAGGCAGAAATTGGCCCTCTGCCTCTTCCATCCCCTGTTCCGAGTACTGAAGTTTGACAGCACTCCAGGATTAAAGGAGAACACTCTTGCTCAAACACCAATATCTGAAACACAGGCGGGGGGAGGGAAGGCTTACAGAAGGTAACTGGCCAAAGAAATTGCTTTTTGAATAAATGCTTCCTTCTCCTCTACGGCGGCCTCTGTTTTTAGAAAGGGTTTCATTTCATTTCTCGGTGAGCGTATTTTCAGAAGCAGGAGGCCTGAGGAAATGAAACTGGTAGAAATCTCTGTCACTTCACCCATTTCCCTCCCACTGGAAAACCAGTAGAGCCCAGCTGAGATGAGCCTGCAGTGAGATGCCGATGATCCACGATTACATCTTGAGAACCACCGCCAAGACACGGTTTGCCCTCAGGTGAAGAGGAGCTTCAGCTGGCTCTTGATCCCTCTTGGAGTTGCTCCCTACGTGTGCCTGTGTTCGTATTTTCTACGATGCTGTACAGCCCATGTGCATAAAAATGTTGACCTAATCAAAGCTCCAAAGAGATTAGCAAGGGGTCTAGGGGCACAGTGGAAGCCAGCAAACATTCACAGAAGCAGATACTCCTCCAAAGTTGCTCGAACATGGGCTGAGTGATTTACGTCCCTAACTGACTTGAGGGCTGCGTGAGGAAAATTCCATGTAGATGATGAAGAGTAAGTATGGCAGGAAGGAAACAGCAGTTCAGGGACACGCTGGGCAGGTGGCTTCCAGAAAGGTCCCTAGTGTCAGAAACGGTGGAGTCATGAGGATTCCAAAAGGAAGGACATTTGCTGTGCTTTGTTCATTTCTTCCCTAAACACAGGAATGAGACAGGAAGATTTTCACTAGAGTAAAAATGGTCAGGAGCCTGTAATTATCTGAAGAGCAAAGAACTGCCAGTGGATGCAATTGATTTCCTGGCCAAACTCTAGTAGGCAGGCTCTCGGTGTAAGGGGCCTTCATCTGAATTCCAAGGCCAGCTCTTAAGTGAGGTCAGTCATGACCCTTATAAATGAGATTGAATACAGAGAAAGAATTTAACAGTGGGGTGTCCTAAAAATGACGCAGGCCATACTTCATCCTGTCTGTGGCGGGTGATGGTTCTCAGGCATAACATGCTGCACA